>NC_090323.1:171690381-172890381 GCF_040869045.1 Eurosta solidaginis
TGATGACGAATTTAAATGGTTTTTTGCTCCTTTGGATGTGGCTCCCTGTTTCGTTTGGTCAAAATTGATTGCTAAGACAAACTAAAATGCCAAATAGGAAAGCAAAATAATGTTGTTGCTGTAGTAGCTGTGCAGCTGTTTTGCTGACTTTCTAAGAAAAAGAGCTTGCTTACCTGTAACCGCCAGTCAAATTGTCTTAAAAACTATACCAGTGTGGCAGCAGTAAAGTCATGAGTTAAGTGTTATATTTTTTTCTTGCTGTTGTTGTTATAGCTGCTGACACTAACACTGGCACTTTATGTGTATCCTGAGGGGTAGTTTTACATTTTCAAGATTTTCTCACGACAAATTGAATTTTTATTACCCTTGAGGGTTTTATTTTATTTTAATTTTTGTACTTAATGCTTTTTAGGTATGCTTTTAATTTTGTTGTTGATATTTTTTCTTGCAAAAATTATATGTGGGTGATTTATTGCCCGCTCTTTTGTTGAGGGTCAGTAATAAAGCACTTTGTCAGAAGTTTTTTTTTCAATCGTTTCTAAGAATAGTGAATTTTTTTAGAAAAACAATAACAATAAACCTTACTTTGTTTACTGTTTGAAATATTTACTAATTATTTGTGTTTCGAGGTCAATTGCAATTTGTTGGCAACACTTGAGTACCATTATATTTGTTTCTTCACGCTTGAGCGCAACTCCACTTCATCACCGTTATTTGTCAAGTGATATGTCTATTTGCTACTGTATATTTTGTTGTTGAATTTGCATATATGCAAATATTAATTGACATCGTCGACACTTGAAAATTGAAGTGACTTATATTTGCGGGCGTGTGCACCTAAAGCTCGAGTAGAAGAGAAGGCTTTGTTTGAGAAAGAGTTGCGTTTGCTTTGCCGTGCTATTGAAAAATGTGTGGCATAGTGCGGGGAGGATGTACAACTCTGCGCAGTGTTAAGTTATTGCGTTGATACCAGGGTGACGCCACTGGCGTCGATACTCTGTGTCTTGATACCGCAGATCAATGGCGCCAATTGCACTGGAAACTTATCTTGAACTGGCACCACTTTAATTGAATGGCGCATCTATTTTCTTTACGAGATCTGATAACTCGATCAGTGCTGGGTATTAGCTAAAGGTACAAGAAAAACCAATTATCAAACTAAAGCGCTGAAATACTACCGTAGCGAAATCTTTTAACATATAGAATCGATCACAGAAAAGTCCTACACAAAAGCCAAATATCGAAAGAAAGCAGTTATGTGATCCTAAGCAATAACAGCTGGTTCAAAAGCGCCAGCAGCTCTGGTATACCTTGCACTCTCTGCCGAAACACTACTGAGCAGCGCTAAAAGTTCTTTTGGCGCAATAACGCTAGCTGTTACAGTTGACAGCGAACTTAGCGCCAAAACCATACCTTGACACTGGCACAATTTAGGTTTCACATTCTTCATTGCCTTGAAACGTTTATTTATCTTGATTCGCTGGTAATCGCCGCGAGAGGCATTATAAGGCTTGCAAATCAGAGCATAATTAGGTTTGAAGATTGCAATATCTAGACGTAGTGGCCCCTTCTTTACAAAACTGCACTCAAGCCTTAACCATCATGAATTTTTTTCGGGATAAAAAGCTATGAGGAGAGTTTTGTAGAAGGCCTGGGTTGCACTGGGTCAGTCCAGAGTCGAAAAATAAAACTTGTCAGGCGAGATGACGCCAAGAAGAGCGGTAGGTGACTGAGTAAGTAACCGGTACGAGATAAAAAGGAAATATGGCAATGATGAAGGCGGTGGACATGTTCAAAAGTACCTGTGGCTGATGCAAAAAAATATCAGTGAAATAGGTAAATAGTGAACCAGTGTCTGGAGAATTATTGATTGTTAAGTGTGGATGAAGAATGCTGATGATGTGGGTGATTCATAAGTGCCAAAGTTACTAGTTTAGGTATAACGGTGGAGCTGATTAAATATGAGTAAGTGGGTGGTGGATAATTTAAAGTGAATGGTGAACGATAAATGGTGAATGGTGAGTGGTATATCATTATAAAAACTGTCACTCTTTGGAAAATGGTAAAACTGGCGGAAGTGATAAAGTGGACGCTTTATGGTGAAATACCGGTTGCCGTTAAGAGAACAAGCGGTTGGGTAAAGTCGGAACTTGTGTTCGGCGATAAAGCTTACAGTTGATACGGTGAATGGTACGCCGGTGCTAGAAGCGACAGTGAATCGATTGACGTATACCGAAAACTACCGGAGAAATCGGTGAATCTGTGAGCAGTTTGTTGGTGAAATTAAGGGATGCTGAACGGTAAATTATCAGCTGATGGATGATGTATGAAGGACTCTGAATAGTCTATGGTTGGTCGATGAGAGATGAAACGGCGAAAAATTGATCGTTACATATGTTACCGGCAAAGAATATTAGAGAAATACAACATAAAAATGTATATTGGTGGCTGCAGAATGGAAGAACGCAAAGGCGAATGTAGAAACCCCATTTTGTTAAGTGTTTGAAAATGGAAGTGGGCTCATCAAATGGCTGGAAAAGGAGGACTGCCTGCCTGTCTGCTCGTCGCCCTGTATGTTCTCGTGACCAGCTACTTAGCCAAGAAGCATAGAAAAGTGAATGAGGTGGGTTTTCACAAAGTGAAAATTGGTCTATCAGCTGTTGAGCAATATAAATGCGAAATAAAACTGTAGACTGCATTTCTGTTCCCCTTGCTTGATTATTGCACATTTCGGCAGCTTAAGACCTTCTATGCTTGCTTTAAATTAGGTCATTTGATGACAGGTGGGAGGGCGATTAGTACCAGCTCTTCAATGAAAACGACCTTCACATAACTAAAGCGAGCCACTACTCGCCAATGGGCGTCAGGAGTCGATCACTGGAATGCGACAAATTTTAATTGTTGTATAGTTTTTAGTGATGAAAGGTATGATGCTGTAATTGTGGGTTGCTAGACGCCTGAGCCTTAAGTATATGTTCTCAATTTGTATTAGCTGCTGAGTCTTTTCATCGCCTTACTACCCTTGGAAGATTCCTTCTAGTGTTACCGACCGTAGAAACGAGTCTTATACCTAGTAGGGGGCCGACTTAAAGTGTATAGAAACGAGCTGCCGTGAAGTGCTCAAGAAGGCGCTGACGCGATTGCTCAGAAAGGAGCTGCCGAGAATTACTGAGAAACGAGCGTTATTCCCAGTAGGGGCTGAAGCGAAACGCTTAGCAAAGCTGACGTGAAGTACTCAGAAACGAGCTTTGTACCCAGTAGGGGCTGAGTCAAGTGCTCCGAGAAGAGCTGAGGCGAAGCACTCAAAATCGGGCTTTATACCCAGTAGAATCTAACGTGGAGTGCTGATAAAAGTACTGAAGTGAAGTGCTAAGAAAAAACTGCCTGCCCAATAATAATAATAATAATAATAATAATTGGACGTTGTGGTAGCGATACTGTAGTAAAGTGCTCTGAACTATAAACCAGTTCTAATAGTGAAAGTGAACCGAAGAATGCTATTGGCAGAGAGGATCAGACGCACGCATTGCAGTTTTTTGGAACACCCACAGAGGCGGAATTCGGTGCGTCACAGCGTGAAAGAAATACATTTTGTAAATATCATTATTGATCCCTAAAACAAGTAAAGAAATCCATACCCACGCCGCCACGGCTTGTATGCCATATGGCGCTCGGTCCAATAAGCCGTTTCTCGATAATGCGGTTCGGCTCCAACTCACATACTGCAGAACCTCCCAACAAATATGTAAACGATAGGCAACGAAAGCCTAACGACCAGAAGCTAACAGAAAAAACGATTGCAGAATTGAGCATTGCAACACCGCCTACTTCCAAATATGCGCACATACAACACTGTTTGTACGCGCTTGAAACTCAGTCATGCACATGCGCATCAATATTTAAACAGACGCCTTGCTGTAGTGCATCAGCCGGTCAAGCATGTGACCGTCATTAGCGTCACTAGCAATCGCTGAATCAATAGAGAAGCATTGAAGCAATATTGTTGACGTCAAAAATGTAGTCATAAAATGAACTTTTGTGGCACAAAGTTAAAATAAATACAGCGTGTGCAACAACAAACTAAGCAATTAAAATCAGAAAATATTGCACGGTATTGTAAATTTTTGCTGTAACACTAAATACGCAGACGTGAGTGTGAAATTACAAACAGTTAAAAAGGTGTGCGCGTCAAGCGTTCACAAATGAGTGTTGAATGTGAGACTGCGCGACCGCAATTCGGCTAAAATAAGATGCGAATGACGCGATTTGGCATAGCTGATCTGCGGAAGGAAAGTTACATAGAAAAATCTAAAACTATGCAGCATTAAAATTTTCCACAGTGCGCAAGCGCTATACTAAACTATGTAGTAATGTATACTTTGTATATACATAGCACAGAAATATGCACGCGTATTTGTGTGCGAATTTTGAGCGCTGCTGTAACGCTTGCAATGTAGCGTGCGTATCCTATCAGCAATCAAGTTAATTTCATTTGATTTGAATTTTTCCCAGAGGCACGCACAACAAGCATTTTTTTGAGTTGACCGATTATACAAATAAAAAATTACCATGCAACATTGATTTTTTCAGTTAGTTAAATGCGTTTTGCGCTTCACTTCCTTGTCGCGCTCGCATATTTCGACGAACTCGTAATTGCTAACTTTGGTAGCTAATAATTTTGCTCTTAATGCAGTGTTGAAGCGCGCGCGCGTTACTCCTTTTTGCGCCTACATTGTTTGCTTTTGTCAGGTTTTCAACATTCTCAATAAGCTACACAATTTTTGGCGCCATTGAGCTGTAAACATGGGTCTTGCGTGCGCAAGCGCTTTGTATTTTTATTTCGGCAACCTCAATCACATGACATCCTATGATTTCATCACTTGACAACTTATCACATGACATTGTTACACCCTGTTGTACTTGTTTGGAATTTGTGTTTTGTTTGATTTGCTGATTGATATTGATGTGCTTGTAGTAATTCCGAAACAAAAGTTAATTTTCCCTTTTATTTGATAAATTTATTGCCATTTAATTGCAATAGATTTCCTTTAGCATTCATTTTTTTTTGCAACAAAGAGTTGGCAGTTCTGCGAAGTCGAGTGTGGTAGGAGATATTTTCGTATTATTTTTATTTTTTTGCTGAAATTCTGGGTGCAGTTGCAAAAACATAGTTACTCACCTTTCCGATAACGTACTGTAGTAGAGCAACACTGTTGCAATTTCGTAACAATTGATCCCAGCTGTTAGTACACATTCCGCATCTACTATAACTAATGGATTACCCTTCAGATCTCTCGTTCCTGAAAAAAATGTAAGGGTTTTGTAAGATATAACAAAAGTGTTTAAAAAATATCATAAGCGCCTAAAAGTATGCTATGTTTAGTTACACGTCTCTTATATTAACAAATGCACTCAGCCTCAGATTATACTGCAAACAGCTTTCTGGCTTAGATGGGACTATTTGTAAGATTGTGGCATACCTGAGAGGTGTAAGAATATTTTGTAGATGTAACGAAAAAATATTAAAAATACTAAAAGTTCATATGCGATGTCTTATAATGTGAGTAAGAGAACGAGATAACCTGGAGACTACTCCAAAAATGGCAACAAACTATCGCAGCAAGCAGTGGAAGGTTTGCAACGGCAGCAGGTCATGGAACGGAGCGCGTTCCAGTAGTGAATTCACAGTGATAGGAGTGCTATGGCCGATATTTCGGGCGAATTATATTATAGTCGTAGGCGCATTTGAAGTTAAAAGAGATTGGGACTGGAAGGATAGTTTACACTATACCCAAAACTAAGGGGCATTCCTTGCTAGAAATGATTCCAGCATCCGATCAAAGACCCAGCCTCGCTCAGTAAGACATCAAATTCTTTTCACATGTAATTTCTTAATATCTCTGTTGTTATGCACTGCTAGATGATTCATCGCTAATTGGCATTAACCGCCTAGGCGTTGGCTGAGCATGGCATGCTAGACAATTCTCCTAACAACTCCTAACCATACTGCACTTATTTCTCAAAACCATTCTGGGTCAAAGCGTTTTCTTCACATAGCATGACTTACTGGAGGGTCTAGTATCTTGAACTTGGTATTTAGTAATGTAGAACATAGTCTCTCTGTTATATTACTTATATACTTTCTAAAAAGTTGGAGCTGAGAGCTTCTATCATCCTCCTGGTAAAAAAAAAAAAAACTTGGCGCCATACACCTTCAACGGTATTTCTCAGGAACCTACATACCAAATTTCATCAAGATACCTCAAAATTTACTCAAGTTATCGTGTTAACGGACGGACGGACGGACGGACGGACATGGCTCAATCAAATTTTTTTCGATTCTGAAGATTCTCGATTCCATTATACCTGTACAACCAACCGTTATCCAATCAAACTTAATATACTCTGTGAGCTCTGCTCAACTGAGTATAAAAACAGTATCTCTGATTTGAAAGAAGTAACTTCTGGCATGCCTCAGGGCAGTCATTTGGGTCCATTGCTCTTTACCCTCTTCATAAATGACTTCCTAAGATTATTTCGCATTCCCGTGCATTCGCTGTTCCCGTTGGATTCCGATCTACTTCAGGACGATTTGGACTAATTTCAATTATGGTGTAAAGTAAATCTACCAGTTTTGGACAGCTACAAATGTAAGCTAGTGACATATCACAGAGCCAACCCAGTTTTAAAATTCTATATGTTAGATGGTTCTCCCTTCGAGCGTATATATATCTGTAGTATGTGATCTAGGCGTTTTTTTGATGCGAAACTGAGCTTTAACTTGTATATTTCATCCATCGTAAACAAAGCAGATTTACTAAAAGATGGGCTAACGAATTTGATGACGCTTATCTAACCAAGACTTTTTACACATCACTGGTACGCCCACTAATTCAGTACTGTTCGTGTATTTGATCTCCAATCATATTGTAACGAATTTAGTGCAAATCCTCTTATTCTCAGCCTTCTACTAACGTTCGTATCACTAAACTATTGAATAAAAAACTCCAATATTTAATAATGCAAAATTGCCTTTATTAAAGTACTTCACAATAACACTGATACTTCACAACCAATAGCTTGCTTAAATGAAACTGATTGTCGCGCCTCTACTGTTGCTGCCTTTTATACTCTGTGATTTCCTCGTTGCATCTTCTAGGCGCTTCCAGAATTTACCTAGTTACTGCTATAAAATTATAACTATAGATGCACGTATATAGCTTCTCATGCGTGTGTATTTGTGAGCGACACTTCCACAATTATAATTGCTTACTTATGGGAGCATTTCAGATAAGATTTCTGCATCTGTTTCTGCGTCTCTTCTCCGCTGCGAGTACGTACATATATGTAGACATAATGATTGATCTATTGTTGTGCATACAAGTCACTGCTTAGCATCGCTTAGAGATGACAGTACCCCTTAGTTTTGTTAATATTCGTAACACTGCCCTCCACCTAAGTCTGATCGTCCCGATCAGACAAATCACATGACATCACTCATCCTCTTCACAACTCTGTGCGGGCCTTCCCAACTGCACCGATATTTGGATGGAACACCTTTCCGTCGGTGAGGGTTGTATAGCAGTATCAAATCTCCCTCCAAGAAACTTTCCGAATTAAAGTTCTTGTCATGCCAGTGTTTCATCTTACTAGTCATTACTCTGGGCCGTTCCCTCACACTCTGTTCATTGGGCAATTACTACTTCGCAGAGCTTGATCTTGACGGATGGACTTTGTATCATCAGTATCTTCTTGACATTTCACAACAGTAGTGCGCGCTGGCTTGAAACCACCCTTGCATTCTTTCTGGAAAATTCGTTCCTTCTTTCTTCTGCGTCTATTTGTTTTTGCCAATGCCAGTGTTTCTCTCGCAGGTACTTTTGATTTCGCTTTATTTGGCCCATTCGATCCATCAATCTTTGCCTTTGACTTTCGTGGTCTTTGTCGAGTCTTCTCCATCAGTACTCGATTACTACTGAACCCTTTCGCCAAACTGAAGTTAAGTGGTATATCCTGGTTCTTATAACGCATAATCCTTCTCTGCATGTCGATCCTGATGTCATGATCAACTAAGAAGTCCACTCCCAATATTCATCAATAATCTCCACTACAACGAATTTGTGTAGAACCATGATCTCCACAATTAAGGCTTCACATACCACTTCTCCCTGGACTTGGTTACACTCGCCAGTAATCGTACGCAATCTTGTTCCAGGTAATGGCCTTACTCTCCTGTTGACCAATTCAGATCGGATCAAGGAATGAGATGCGCCCGTATCGACAGTCAGTACACGTTCTTTGCCATCCACATTTCCTCTGACGTTAAGACTACTCGATTTTCTTCCAATTTTCGAGACAGATATCACAGGACATTCAACAGCTGGAGCTAGCTCTCTATTTTGACATCTGGCACGCTGTTGCTCATCTACTCCCGTTTTGCGTTTACGGTCACCCAAGTTGGAACTAACAGGACCGGTGCTGAAATGACGTGCAATGTGACTTGGGTTACCGCACTTGAAACACTTCGTAACTCCGGCATTTTTCTGTTGTAACCCCTTCAGTGCTTCCAAAACTATGTCTACCCAGTCTGGTCTTTCCACTTCCACCCGATGAGCTTTGTACGCTGGCTTACTCAAAAGTGAGGCTGTTTTCTGAGTCAGTGCCTGCGATACCGTTTCAGCAAATGTTAGTTTTGGATTCGCATATGTAGCCCGCTTCGCTTCCACATCTCGTATGCAATTTATGAAGCTCTGGATTTTTACCCTCTCCGTGTATTCCTCCTGAAAATTCTCATTCGCTTTTTGGTAGCGATTTTGCAACTCAATTTGATATATCTGTTTCCTATGCTCGCTTCCGTAAAGTCTCTCTAGAGCGCTCATCAATGTTTCATTGCTGTTCCGTTCGTACTCTGGAATTATCTCTAAGATTTCAGCTGCCGGCCCTTTCAATACCACGAAAAGTGCAGCAACTTTATCTTCAGCATTCCAGATGTTTACTGCTGACGTCTTCTCAAACTGAAGCTTGAATACCTGGAAAGGAACAGAACCGTCAAAAGATGGAGTTTGTACTTTCGGATTGCTCGCTGGAACAGCTGGGCGATTTAGTTGTAACTGTTGCACAAGACCTTTCAACGCTGCTACCTCGGCATAAGTTTTCTCCTCGAGTTGTAAAATTTTTGCATCCTGCTCTTCCAGTTTCGCAAAGAGCTGCGATGATACCTGTTCCGAAATTTGTGTCGACATTCCAGATATACGTGCCTCTTGCGCTTCCAGTTGAGATGACATACATGTCTTCTGTTCTTCCAATTGAGATGAAATTTGCAACGCCATTTCTGAAATGTGTGCCTCCTGTGACTCCAGCTGAGATGCCTTTGTCTATGTTTGTGCAGATATTGTGCTCGTCACTGTCTGCGGTGTTTCGTTTTTTTCTTCCATTTTTGTTGTTGTTTTGTCGCTATCAAAATGAAAAACATACTTCTCAGCACTGATTCCCTCATAACATTGCTACACTTAGTCGTCTTTGTAGCTGGGATTTATTGCCAAAAGTAGCCAATCCACGGACTTCCAACTCCTCCTTCAGTTGCTGGATCGTCAATTCACTCAACTTTGCCATGTCCAAGTTGTATTCGCAATCTTCGGAATTTATTCAACAATTCCTCTTCTGACACCAATTGTAACGAATTTAGTGCAAATCCTCTTATTCGCAACCTTCTACTAACGTTCGTATCGCTAAACTGTTGAATAAATAACTCCAATATTTAATAATGCAAAATGGTCTTTATTAAAGTACTTCACAATAACACTGATAATTCACAACCAATAGCTTGCGTAAATGAAACTGATTGTCGCGCCTCTACTGTTGCTGCCTTTTATACTCTGTGATTTTCTCGTTGCATCTTCTAGGCGCTTTCAGAATTTACTTAGTTACTGCTATAAAATTATAACTACAGATGCACGTGTATAGCTTCTCATATGCGCGTGTATTTGTGAGCGACTCTTCCACAATTATAATTGCATACTTTTGGGAGCATCTCAGATAAGATATCTGCAAGTGTTTGTGCGTTTCTTCTCCGCTGCGTGTACATACATATGTGTAGACATAATGATTGATGTGCATACAAGTCACTGCTTAACATCGCTTAGAGATGACAGTACCACTTAGTGTTGCTAATATTCGTAACAATATAGATCAAATTTAATCGATACAGAAGCGGTTTCTAATCTTCGCCTTACGTGACCTTAACTGGGAATAAAGTCTTCATCTTCCGCCATATAGAAAAATATTTATTCTCATTAGTTTATAAACTTCAGAAAATAGAAGAACATTACTCGGGATAATGTTCCTTCATAAACTGATTATCGGAGAGATAGACTCCACTGACCTTGTGAGTAGACAACATTTTTGTGTTCCTGGTGAGAACCTCGAAACACTATGCACTCTTTCATTTACCCACTCTACGGCGTAATTTTGCCAAATATAGCCCTCTTCGCAAATGGTGCTCGCGCTATAATGAACTGTACAACTGTATTAGTTTTGAGTATTCGGTTGCTGCTATCCGTAAGGAAATACTCTCACGTCTGGCAACATATTTTTAAACGGTTTTATTTAGCTTGACTTGAACGGCCGGGCGAACAGAATTTTTATACTCAGTTGAGCAGAGCACACAGAGTATATTAACTTTGATTGGATAACGGTTGGTTTTACAGGTATAAAGGAATCGAGATAGATATAGACTTCCATATATCAAAATCATCAGTATCGAAAAAAAATTCGATTGATTGTCGATTCGATTCGATTGTCCGTCTGTCCGTCCGTCCGTCCGTCTGTCCGTTAATACGATAACTTGAGTAAATTTTGAGGTATCTTGATGAAATTTGGTATGTAGGTTCCTGGGCACTCATCTCAGATCGCTATTTAAAATGAACGATATCGAACTATAACCACGCCAAAATTTTCGATATCGAAAAAGTGCGATAATTCATTACCAAATACGGATTAAGCGATAAAACTCGGTAAGTTAGTTGAACTTATGACGCAGAGTAGAAAAATAGTAAAATTTTGGACAATGGGGGTGGCACCGCCCACTTTCAAAAGAAGGAAATTTAGAAGTTTTGCAAGCTGTTATTTGGCAGTCGTTGAAGATATCATGATGAAATTTGGCAGAAAAAAATGCCATAATTATTTACCAAATACGAAAAAAGGGATGAAACATGGTAATTGTATTGGTCTATTGACGCAAAATATAACTTTAAAAAAAAATTGGTAAAATGGGTGTGACGCCTACCATATTGAAGTAGAAGAAAATGAAAAAGTTTTGCAGGGCGAAATCAAAAGCCCTTTTAATCTTGGAAAGAATACTGTTCGTGGTATTAAATATATAAATAATTAGCGGTACCCGACAGATGAAGTTCTGGATCACCCTGGTCCACATTTTGGTCGATATCTCGAAAACGCCTTCACATATACAACTAAGGGCTCCCTTTTAAAACCCTCATTAATACCTTTAATTTGATACCCATATCGTACAAACACATTCCAGAGTCACCCCTGGTCCACGTTTATGGCGATATCTCGAAAAGGCGTCCACATATAGAACTAAGGCCCACTCCTTTTTAAAATTCTCATTAACACCTTTCATTTGATACCCATATCGTACAAACAAATTCTGGAGTCAACCCTGATCCACCTTTATGGCGATATCCCTAAATGGCGTCCACCTATAGAACTATGGCCCACTCCCTCTTAAAATACTCTTTAATACCTTCCATTTGATACACATGTCATACAAACACATTCCAGGGTTACCATCGGTTCATTCTCCTACATGGTTATTTTCCCTTATGTTGCCACCATAGCTCTCAACTGAGTATGTAATGTTCGTTTACACCCTAACTTAACCTTCCTTACTTATTTAATTGAAATTTAAGTATGTGGAATATAGTTCAGAACCCGATGACAATGCAATAATAAGAAAAAAAACTCCGATAGGTGGCGTATGAATTGAAATATTTCAAAAAGTCGTATTTGTGTTCCGATTTGGTCCATATTTGGAACGCATAATAGATACATGAATAGCAAGAGGACTGTAAAAAAAGCACCGCTAGGTGGCGCAAGGATCGAGATATTCAAAAAAATCGTATTTGTGGTCCGATTTGGTCCATATCTGGAACACATAATACATACATGAATAGAAAGCGACCAGTGATGTCCGATTTGGCTCATGTTTGGAACAAATATTACATACAGTCCAGTAGAAGTGACATCAAAATATTTTTGAGCGCGAGGAGGGACAAGCTACGTGGCGCTGAATCGAGTAAATACTTTGGAAGGATTATGTATTGAGGACTTAGATTGTAACAACTTGTCAAGAAGGAGTCCTTGTAATAATGAGTGACTAAATGAACTAAATAGAATGAGAAAATAATTTTAAAAAATTGTTTAATATAAACGGTTTTATTGAAAACAATACTTACATGAAGTAATAATAATACTAAAAGCTATGAAATAATTAGGTAGGTCCTAGGTACTAGCCATCGCATTCCTCATCAATCTAGGGCTTTGATCAGACAATTAAATAAAAGCATTGGCCGCGTGAAATTTCTATTGATAGTCATATTTAAGACCAACTGAACCTTAATCAGGTTATGCTACGCCTCACATTTTTAGAAATTTCACACGTCCAACGCTTTTATTTAATTGTCTGATCAACGCCCTAGATTGATGAGGAATGCGATGGCTAGTACCTAGGACCTACCTAATTATTTTCTAGCTTTTAGTATTATTATTACTTCATGTAAGTATTGTTTTCAATAAAACAGTTTACCTTAAAAAAAAAGTTTTAAATTATTTTATATATAATATATATAATTATATTAATAATAATAATAAATGTCCAGTTAAATAAGATGTAAATTTTTATGCCAATATTAAGTATTGATTAAAATTTTAATTAAATTAACTTGATTGATTAAAACTCACCTCTAAGTATATTATCAAAAATTTTCATACACCTTTGTTTTTTATCAGACATTTTTCTTAAGATAAATGATTGCCATTTACACAATGGGGCGAATCCTCCACACTTAGATCATATTTTCAAAATGGGATGAAATCCCCAAAAATGTAACAAAAAAATCTGAAAATTAGACAATATCCACAAAATAAGGCGAAATCACCAAAATGAAATTAAATTACAAAAACCAGATACAATTTTTATACTCAGTTGAGCAGAGCTCACAGAGTATATTAAGTTTGATTGGATAACGGTTGGTTGTACATATATAAAGGAATCGAGATAGATATAGACTTCCATATATCAAAATAATCAGGATCGAAAAAAAATTTGATTGAGCCATGTCCGTCCGTCCGTCCGTCCGTCCGTTAACACGATAACTTGAGTAAATTTTGAGGTATCTTGATGAAATTTGGTATGTAGGTTCCTGAGCACTCATCTCAGATCGCTATTTAAAATGAACGATATCGGACTATAACCACGCCCACTTTTTCGATATCGAAAATTTCGAAAAACCGAAAAAGTGCGATAATTCATTACAGAAGACAGCTAAAGCGACGAAACTTGGTACATGAGTTGAACTTATGACGCAGAATAGAAAATTAGTAAAATTTTGGACAATGGGCGTGGCACCGCCCACTTTTAAAAGAAGGTAATTTAAAATTTTTGCAAGCTGTAATTTGGCAGTCGTTGAAGATATCTTAATGAAATTTGGCAGGAACGTTACTCCTATTGCTATATGTACGCTTAATGAAAATTAGCAAAATCGGAGAAGGACCACGCCCACTTTTAAAAAAAAAATTTTTTAAAGTAAAATTTTTACAAAAAATTTAATATCTTTACAGTATATAAGTAAATTATGTCAACATTCAACTCCAATAATGATATGGTGCAACAAAATACAAAAATAAAAGAAAATTTCAAAATGGGCGTGGCTCCGCCCTTTTTCATTTAATTTGTCTAAGATACTTTTAACGCCATAAGTCAAACAAAAATTAACCAATCCTTTTGAATTTTGGTAGGGGCATAGATTTTATGACGTTAACAGTTTTCTGTGAAAACGGGCGAAATCGGTTGATGCCACGCCCAGTTTTTATACACAGTCGACCGTCTGTCCTTCCGCTCGGCCGTTAACACGATAACTTGAGCAAAAATCGATATATCTTTACTAAACTCAGTTCACGTACTTATCTGAACTCACTTTATCTTGGCATAAAAAATGAGAGAAATCCGACTATGACCACGCCCACTTTTTCGATATCGAAAATTACGAAAAATTAAAAAAATGCCATAATTCTATACCAAATACGAAAAAAGGGATGAAACATGGTAAGGTAATTGGATTGTTTTATTGACGCGAAATATAACTTTAGAAAAAACTTTATAAAATGGTTGTGACACCTATATTAAGTAGAAGAAAATCAAAAAGTTATGCAGGGCGAAATAAAAAACCCTTAAAATCTTGACAGGTATTACATATATAAATAAATTAGCGGTATCCAACAGATGATGTTCTGGGTCACCCTGGTCCACATTTTGGTCGATATCTGGAAAACGCCTTCACACCACTCCCTTTTAAAACTCTCATTAACACCTTTCATTTGATACCCATATTGTACAAACAAATTCTAGGGTCACCCCTGGTCCACCTTTATGGCGATATCTCGAAAATGCGATCACCTATACAACAACCACCACTCCCTTTTAAAACCCTCATTAATACCTTTAATTTGATACCCATATCGTACAAACACATTCTAGAGTCACCCCTGGTCCACCTATATGGCGATATTTCGAAACGGCATCCACCTATAGAACTAAGACCCACTCCCTTTTAAAATACTCATTAACACCATTCGTTTGATGCCCATATTGTACAAACAAATTCTAGGGTCGCCCCTGGTCCACCTTTGTGGCGATATCTCGAAACGGCGTCCACCTATGGAACTAAGGATTACTCCCTTTTAAAATACTCATTAACACCTTTCATTTGATACCCATATCGTGCAAACGCATTCTAGAGTCAACCCTGATCCACCTTTATGGCTATATCCCTAAATGGCGTCCACCTATAGAACTATGGCCCACTCCCTCATAAAATACTCTTTAATGCCTTTCATTTGATACACATGTCATACAAACACATTCCAGGGTTTCCCTCGGTTCATTTTCCTACATGGTTATTTTCCCTTATGTTGTCACCATAGCTCTCAACTGAGTATGTAATGTTCGGTTACACCCGAACTTAACCTTCCTTACTTGTTGAAAATAGCAGTATTCCCCAAAAATCGGTCGAAACCCGCAAAAATAAACGAAATCTCGAAAGTGTGGTTATGATTCCCCAAAAAGTAGAGAAGTTACTAAAATGAGGCGTATCTTGGAAAACTGGCTCGAAACACAACAATTGGGCGAAATATCCAAAATGACATGTAATCCCAAATATGTCAGCAAACGCCAACAATTTAATGAATATCTCAAAAATGATACGAAATACCGGAAAATGGCGCAAATTCTGCTATAGTGTGCCAAAATTTGACTGCGCTGTCTCTGCCACTGTTACTTAAAGCCATGCACCGCGCGTACGGTAAACATGTTTGCAGAATGAATGTTTAATTCATTATCGCCAACAAATGCCGATCATGTTGTACAGTTCAAAGTACTTGAAAGTGCAAATTATACATGAATGCAACAACGTGCACAACACGAGTGCGCGCCCGACTCCAACAAAACAAAAAACAGTGCAACAAGTAAGCATGTGGCATGTGCAACAGACAATTGTACGAGTATATTTACGTCGACAGATCACCATTGCCTGGTCATGTGGAAGCGTAATTTTCCGTATATGCGATTCTCTAGCGTATTGAACGCAGTGACAAGCGGCACAAATATCCCCTGGAAGTAGCAGAAACTTAATGGCCAAATATGTGCATCAAGGCAAGTAAGTGAATATATGCAATACGCATTTCTAATTTTGTTCTTCTAACAATAAATACATACAAACATGAGTACATACATATTCTAGAGCTGAGCTGTGTTAGTATGTCAGCGCATTATTGCACCACCACCAGCAGTATTTTAAGGAAAGGCTTAAGAAAGTTCAATGCTTTGAAGCAGTCAGTCCTTCCAGCCGTTGCCATGAGCTGCCATTTTACTGAAGTTGCATCTGTGATTCTTTGGCATCACATCACATGCTGTGAACGTAACGTGCAAGTGTCAATGCCATTGGATAATGAATTATTGAACGCACATTAAATTGATCTATCGATTTTATGTGTGTGAATGTCCCGCCGTTCATTCGTATTGATGTTGCAACATTAAGTGGTAGCAATGAATTGATTTTGAATTTCGGTTCGTAGCTTCACATTGCATAGTGCCATTAAAGCATGGGAATAAGACAGCCGTAAGAAGACTCAATGTAT
The DNA here is from genome assembly GCF_040869045.1 of Eurosta solidaginis. Taxonomy (NCBI): domain Eukaryota; kingdom Metazoa; phylum Arthropoda; class Insecta; order Diptera; family Tephritidae; genus Eurosta; species Eurosta solidaginis. The sequence goes on from NC_090323.1 coordinate 171,706,813, forward strand.
GGTATTCCAAATTTACCTAAGCCTTGTAGAAAGGGATTTTACTATACTCTCTGATTGTCCCAACCAGACCTGTTAAATTTGTATTAGCATTAGTAATCAATTAATTAGATTCCTATTTTAATGGCCAATGATTATTTCATTGTTTTCCGATAAAAGCAATTACTAATTGATTACCATTATAAAAAACTCCAATAAAAACGACTATTGAAAAAAAAATAATCAAAAATAATAATAAGTAACCAAACAAGGCTTTTTGATTACTGATGATAATTTTTTATTATTTTTGATTTTATCGATTATTTTTGATTTTTTTGATTTTTTTCAATAATCGTAAAAAATCATGATTTTTTTGATTATTTTTTTAATCAATTGGAAAGTAATCATTAAAAAGAGAAATTAATGGTAAGTAATCATTAAATGGTTTTTAAAGAAAATGGTGAATTGAACGGGTAATCATTACCATTAGTAATCATTATTTAACAGGTCTGGTCTCAACTAAAGCTGCCTGGTAATGTTATTTTTGTCAAAATATTGTTGGTAAATAATTTTCAGTTTTTTTTTGTTTTGTTATATATAGCGTGGATGTTACGTGTACTTATTATTCCTAGCTCAAATATGTCACATATCCGGTTTACCATTTGAGAGCAATTGGGATTTAAAAAATTGATTTCAAAAACATATCGTAAAACACAATACGGGCCCAGCCAGGGATTTTACGTTCACTGATCATTATTATTATTATTATTATTATTATAATCGAGATCGCAGTTCTTGCCTCTCTTGTTAGTGCGTGTAAATGTTTTTATTATATCTTAGTAGCACTTAAAGCTTTTTACATCATATCACGAGGGGGCTAAAAGTCGCGCTCCCTAGTTGGAAGAATCCCAGCCTTCCAAGAGCGCCATATTCGCATAGAATGAGCCGGCGCTCATCCTCCAACTCACAAAAGCGACAGATTTGTGTATCGGGTAGATTTTACTTACTTAAGTGATATCATAGATCACAGTGTCTCGTATAGTACCCAGTGCGAGTTAGTATGCCTTCTCTGCTTAGATAAATTAGTTTGGCTGATACTCTTATTGCTGGAAGTAGAAACCATTTGACCTTTCTTTGACCTGGGCAGTCAATCCAGTGTTGCTTGGATGGCTTTGTATACCAGTTACTTATTTTTGCCTAGTATGCGCATTTGCGAGTCCGTAGAAGTGACGTGTATCATAGAATATTATTATAGCACCCTGCTTGGCAAGGTAGTCTGCCTGCTCATTATCCATCCTAACACAAACTTGTTTAACTTTCCAGATCATTTGGGACCACTAAGCGTTCATCCACAAGCTTAGAAGTAGCTGTGTAAGATTGAGAGACACCCTAGGCTACCTAGCTGTCTAACATAATAGGGATACTCCTTGAGGATAAGCCTCTCCGTAGACATTCTCTACTGCAAACTTCTATTGCATGGATTTCTGCCTGAAATATATTGGGGTTGCATCCCTTTGTTCTCAATTTTTTGAAGTTTGGCTCACACATATCAGCTGCCGTTTTTCCGTCATCCAATTTCAGCCCACCTGTGAAACAGGCTGCCGAGAGAGGGCAGTATATGATATCTCAAGAAATTCTGTCTACAATGGACATTTCAAAGTTTCGTGATTCTGAATGTAGAGACCAGTGCATCACGTAGTTGCAGTATGGCATTTTCGGTGAATTCTAATACTCCCTTCATATACCCAGTAATATTTTCTGTAAGTGTTCCCTCTTTCTCTATATGAAGAGCAAAGGGAGATATTTCCACTAAGGCACTAAGTCCATCAGCAGGTGACCATTCTCATCGCACTCGTTATGCCAGTATAAACTAGTCTATGCTTTGTTTTGTTTTTTCTGTTATTTGCGTGGCCAACAAATTAAGGAACTATTGGTTTCACAGTAGATTGGACGCTGGTAATCAATCAATTGCCTAGGAGTTTCGAGACTGTACCACACCACAAGAAAAAAGCTGGTAAAATCGACCGAGTTACGATTCAAGTAAACCGAAATTTTTGTCCACTTCTATTCATCGCAATATCCGTTAAATTAATTGTGCACAAATTGTTGATTCTGAATGAGCCGCTTCACCAGTACAGCAAAAAAAAATAATTTCTTAATATGTTAGCCCGGTTAACTTAACAATTATTACTATCATCCCAAGAATACCAATGAAGCGACTTCTGTGACGCGATGGTCATAAGAACAAAGTAGTGAGCGCCGTGAGCAAAAGTTTCTCTTTAAAATTAGCTCATGTATTTGTATAATATTGACAGTTATTCACTGATGAAATAACAATAAAATCAATTCTTTCACATCAGTATAATTAGTTGTTAATTTGTTATTTTTACAGTATATAATTTTCTTCTGTCTAATAGTTCTCTTCTGTTTCAATGACTAAAAACATATGTTCTCTTGTAAAACTCCTCGGCTGAATCAACCATAACGCGGTAAATTTTACGTAATATCTGTTAATCCAAGAACAAAAAACCCGATCTTTAGATTTTATTAGCGTCATTTCTTTGTGTAGAGTCAAATTCAAGTAGTTCTTCGATGAATGAGGTCCTACGGTATGTACAGAGAAAATCGGATCTAAATTTTGTTGGATTTTTGCAAGCAGACCAGACATAGGACAACGTCTGTCTAGGATTTAATAAAACAGCTCCTAGTCATCTTGCACAATCAAAATCTTCTGATGTTTTTAATATTCAAATAAGTTGAAATTAAACTTTACACTCTGTTCTGTCAGTAATATGTTGAATTGCAGTAAAACAAAATGTCCATGAATGTCATGTAAGATGCCCCTTTGGACCAATATCAGGCAGGATTTAGTTTCGTTTGTAGAATGAAATAATTACGATCAACTTGGCTCTAGCTTATCTCTTTTCTATTGGGTAAATAAATTCTTCATATTATAATTAAGTCCGAAAACGAAAAAAAACAAGTAAAGAAGGCTAAGTTCGGGTGTAACCGAACATTACATACTCAGCTGAGAGCTATGGAGACAAAATAAGGGAAAATCACCGTGTAGGAAAATGAACCTAAGGTAACCCCGGAATGTGATTGTATGACATGTGTATCAAATGGAAGGTATTAAAGAGTATTTTAAGAGGGAGTGGGCAATAGTTCTATAGGTGGACGCCATTCAGGAATATCGCCATAAAGGTGGACCAGGAGTGACTCTCGAATTTGTTTGTACGATATGGGTATCAAATGAAAGGTATTAATGAGTATTTTAAAAGGGAGTGGGCCTTAGTGCTACAGGTGGACGCCTTTTCGAGATATCGTTATAAAGGTGGACCAGGTTTCACTCTAGAATGCGTTTGTACAATATGGGTATCAAACAAAAGGTATTAATGAGTATTTTAAAAGGGGCGTGGGCCTTAGTTCTATAGGTGGACGCCTTTCAAGATATCGCCAAAAAGGTGGACCATGGTGACCCTAGAATTTGTTTGTACGATATGGGTATCAAATGAAAAGTGTTAATAAGTATTTTAAAAGGGAGTGGGCCTTAGTTCTATAGGTGGACGCCTTTTCGAGTTATCGTTATAAAGGTAGACCAGGGTTCACTCTAGAATGCGTTTGTACAATATGGGTATCAAACGAAAGGTATTAATGAGTATTTTAAAAGGACGTGGGCCTTAGTTCTATAGGTGGACGCCTTTTCGAGAAATAGCCATAAAGGTGGACCAGGGGTTATTCTAGAATTTGATTGTACGATATGGGTATCAAATGAAAGGTGTTAATGAGTATTTTATAAGGGGCGTGGGCCCTAGTTCTATAGGTGAACGCCTTTCAAGATATCTCAAAAAAGGTGGACCAGGGTGACTCTAGAATTTGTTTGTACTATATGGGTATCAAATGAAAAGTGTTAATGAGTATTTTAAAAGGGAGTGGGCCTTAGTTCTATAGGTGGACGCCTTTTCGAGATATCGTTATAAAGGTGGACCAGGGTTCTCCCTAGAATGCGTTTGTACAATATGGGTATCAAACGAAAGGTATTCATGAGTATTTTAAAAGGGCGTGGGCCTTAGTTCCATAGGTGGACGCCTTTTCGAGAAATAGCCATAAAGGTGGACCAGGGGCGACTATAGAATTTGTTTGTACGATATGGGTATCAAATGAAAGGTATTAATGAGGGTTTTAAAAGGGAAGGGCCCTTAGTTCTATAGGTGGACGCCTTTTCGAGATATCGCCATAAAGGTGGACCAGGGGCGACTCTAGAATTTGTTTGTACGATATGGGTATCAAATGAAAGGTGTTAATGAGTATTTTAAAAGGGGCGTGGGCCTTAGTTCTATAGGTGGACACCTTTTCAAGATATCGCCATAAAGGTGGACCAGGGGCGACTCTAGAATTTGTTTGTACGATATGGGTATCGAATGAAAGGTGTTAATGAGTATTTTAAAAGGGGCGTGGGCCCTAGTTCTATAGGTGAACGCCTTTCAAGATATCGCCAAAAAGGTGGACCAGGGTGACTCTAGAATTTGTTTGTACGATATGGGTACGAAATGAAATGTGCTAATGAGTATTTTAAAAGGGAGTGAGCCTTAGTTCTATAGGTGGACGCCTTTTCGAGAAATAGCCATAAAGGTGGACCAGGGGTGACTCTAGAATTTGTTTGTACGATGTGGATATCAAATTAAAGGTTTTAATGAGGTTTTTAAAAGGGAGTGGCCTTTAGTTGTATATGTGAAGGCGTTTTCGAGATATCGACCAAAATGTGGACCAGGGTGACCCAGAACATCATCTGTCGGATACTGCTAATTTATTTATATATATGCAATACGACGAACAGTATTACTGCCTATATTCCAAGGGCTTTTGATTTCTCCCTACAGAACTTTTTTATTTTCTTCTACTTAATATGGTAGGTGTCACACCCATTTTACAAAGTTTTTTTCTAAAGTTATATTTTGCGTCAATAGCCCAATCCAATTACCATGTTTCATCTCTTTTTTCATATTTGGTACAGAGGTATGGCATTTTTTCATTTTTCGTAATTTTCGATATCGAAAAAGTGGGCGTGGTCATAGTCGGATTTCGACCATTTTTTATAACAATACAAAGTGAGTTCAGATAAGTGCCTGAACTGAGTTTAGTAAAGATATATCGATTTTTGCTCAAATTATAGTGTTAGCGGCCAAGTGGAAGGACAGACGGCCGACTGTGTATAAAAACTGGGCGTGGCTTCAACCGATTTCGCCTTTTTTCACAGACAACAGTAATCGTTTTAGAGTCTAAGCCCTTACCAAATTTCACAAAGATTGGTAAATTTTTGGCATTAAAAGTATCCAAGACAAATTAAATGAAAAAGAGCGGAGCCACGCCCATTTTGAAATTTTCTTTTATTTTTGTATTTTGTTGCACCATATCATTACTATAGTTGAATATTGACAAAATTTACTTATACACTGTAATGAGAATAAATTTTTTGTTAAAATTTAACTTTAAAAAAATTATTTTTTTTAAGTGGGCGTGATCGTTCTCCGATTTTGCTAATTTTTATTAAGCATACATATAGTAATAGGAGCAATGTTCCTGCCAAATCATGATATCTTCAACGACTGCCAAATTACAGCTTGCAAATCTTCTAAATTACCTTCTTTTGAAAGTGGGCGGTGCCACGCCCATTGTCCAAAATTTTAACAATTTTCTATTCTGCGTTATAAGTTGAACTCACTTACTACGTCTCATCGCTTTATCCGCTTTTGGTAATTAATTATCGCACTTTTTCGGTTTTTCGAAATTTTCGATATTGAAAAAGTGGGCGTGGTTATAGTCCGATATATTTCATTTTAAATAGCGATCTGAGATGAGTGCCCAGGAACCTACATACCAAATTTCATCAAGATACCTCAAAAGTTACTCAAGTTATCGTGTTAACGGGTAGACGGACGAATGAACATGGCTCAATCAAATTTTTTTTCGATACTGATTATTTTGATATATGGAAGTCTATATCTATCTCGATTCCTTTATACATGTACAACCAACCGTTATCCAATCAACGGTAATATACTCTGTGAGCTATGCTCAACTGAGTATAAATTATAATAGCCAAATTAGATACGAAGAGCGCATGTACATATAAATACAGTCCACTTATGAGCACAATTAGTAATTCCAGAGCTACATATTACACAAAATCCTATTTCATGTATTACAAAGGCCAATACAATGAAGTAGAAGAAGGAATAAATATAATCACATATAATGCAAGTGACGGAATACTGAAAAACTTAGATTTATATGCCACGCACACAAATGACGTATTTTACTATTCAATTCACTTAAGTACTATAATATTAAAGCATTTAAAAAAAAAAATCCTCAAATAAAAGCTCGTGACAATTTATAAACAAATGCTATATGTATATGTATGGATGTCTCTGTGTTTGTATATTGGTACTTAACCCTTTTTAAAGTCCTAATAAAAAATTGTAGAGTTACGTAAAAAAACCTACATACTTCACAATCATAGTAATTTTTAAATGAAAAAAAAGAAAACAAAAAAAATGTGTTTTATAATTTCCTCCAAATGTCGCTTAACACATATTTACCTCTGTATGTGCGTAAGATAGAGTAAATAATAAATTTCCCCTTGCGCAAAAAAAATGTATGAAATGCTTCAAACAGTCCTACAATAGAGCAAAGTATTTTGTACTTCATTTTTCTCGCTTTGACCCGCCATCACAAAAGTACAATACGTGCTCGTGAAGCTTAATATGAAAGCACAATTGCAAAACAGACGGCTTAGCGCAATTGAGTTTTTCAAAGATGTAAATACATAACTACTCTTATGTATGTATACTTAAATAAGCGACAACATAATGAATGGTTTATGTTTGATGTAGAGGGCTGAACACCCTACGCCCTAAATGATTATAAAATGAGTTACGACAATTTGTGTGCATACATTAAGGTTAGTTTTTTGACAAAATTAAAAAGCTGTGAGCACCAAGCGCTTGTGAAGTTCGATGTGTAAACATACAGGTGAACGTTTAGAAATTATCGTTTTTAAGCTAACTAGAGCTCGCTCAGGAGTTACAGTTAAACCACAACAGAGACAATTTTATCAAAAACAAATAATTACGTACTTTTTGAGAAGAGTTTCGTCGGCTTCTTATATGTAACAAGCGATAACCATAAGCTATTGTATTATTATCGGTCTATTATTGACCGCGACTTATCATCGCATTATCGGTTTGTTATTAACTTGTTATTGGCGATTCGTCCGCTTTTTATTGTTTTATAATCGTGTTGTTACAGCGCGTGTCACTGATGTGTTATAGACTTTATAGTTAACCTTTACCGGTATCTGTTTTATAGTCCATAAAAAATAGATAACACACTGATTTTAAGTTGATAACACTACGATAAAAAATTGTAAATTTTTGCTAAAAAATGAATAATTTTTCGATAACAAATCACTATTTGTTGGATAACAAATCAACAACACAACGATAACAAATTGTTAATGCTAAGATAATAACTTGATAGCTTTTTGATGACAAACCGATAACCTTTTTATTACTTAGTGATATATTTTCGATACATTACCTATAACCTTTTGGTAATAAATTGATAAATTTTTGAAAGCAAATCCATTGCTTACCGAACACTTTTTGTATAGATATCGATATTTCTTCTATAAATAATCGAACAATCTTCTATATAGTATACCGATAACTTTTCGATGACACCGTTAACTCGTCGGAAAAAATTCAGCAAATCATTGATAACCTTTGTAGTCGATAACAGATAGTTAATACTTGGATAACTTAGATAATTGGTTTCGTTGTTGGTTTCGTCTTCGGGTATGAGTTGTAATCTCTTGTCTCCTCTCCTCTCCTCTCCTCTCCTCTCCTCTCCTCTCCTCTCCTCTCCTCTCCTCTCCTCTCCTCCCCTCTCCTCTCCTCTCCTCTCCTCTCCTCTCCTCTCCTCTCCTCTCCTCTCCTCTCCTCTCCTCTCCTCTCCTCTCCTCTCCTCTCCTCTCCTCTCCTCTCCTCTCCTCTCCTCTCCTCTCCTCTCCTCTCCTCTACTCTCTTCACCCTCCCTCCTCTCCTCTCCTCTCCTCTCCTCTCCTCTCCTCTCCTCTCCTCTCCTCTCCTCTCCTCTCCTCTCCTCTCCTCTCCTCTTCTCTCCTCTCCTCTCCTCTCCTCACCTCTCCTCTCCTCTCCTCTCCTCTCCTCTCCTCTCCTCTCCTCTACTCTCCTCTCCTCATCTCGCTTTTATTTTCCTATCTTTCTCTTATTTCCTACCCTTACGTCCTTTCCTTTTCATCCCTTCTTTTCCTATCCTTTTCTTTCTTTGGTTTCCTTTCCTTCATTTAGTATACAGCAGTGGTATGGAATGTCTGTGATAAGAATGAGCTTTAATATATTCTTCAAAGTTTTAAAAGTTAGAAAAATCGGTTCCGCGGGAGGGGGATAACACTAAGACGTGCTTGAACCAGGGCCGATTTATAGATATGTGAACTACGTTTATTCGGGTAATCTCTCTTTTATTGTTTTTACAAAATTATGTGTGCTAAGTAGACCTTAAAATAAAATTATAATAATTGAAAACATTTTGCTTCGTGCATAGGAACGAGCATTTGCCCAGATTTATACCCATATTCCGGCTTTGAGTGACTACTACATAATTATTATAAATTTTAATGAAAACAATAATATAATATTGTCAAGCACCGAGCGCCAGATTAAGAGTGTTACCTTTTTGCTTAAAAGATACTCACCTTTCTATAACAAAAAGTAATAAGCCATTTATTGCTCCAAAAATTTAGTCTGAGCATTCAATCGCTTTTTATGTATCAGGCCCAATAAGAATTGCCCATATCTAATATTTGGGTCTATATAAACTGATCCAGCTTAATACATTGTGTATTTAATACATATTAAATCAACAAACAATAAAGTTTGCTGGCACACATTCGTTAGCTTGGAATGAATTTTGATACGAATTTGCTGTTTGCTTGATTATATACTGAGGCCCATACATATCTACATAAGCACATGTACATACCTCCATGCAAATCAAATTCTATCTACAAATATTTAAGTAAGATTTTCTAATTCAATTGTCTGCATTTCTTAAGTATCGCTATCTTAAGTACTCATTGTTCTGTACTATAGCACTCATCAGCAGTTTTCATTTGATATCCATATTATATAAACACATTCTAGGGGTAACCGGGTCCACGTTTTGGGCTATATCTTGAGACCCTAGGAGCCCAGATGTATGAAAATTATTCTGTACTATAACACTCATCAACAGCTTTCATTTGATATCCATATTATATAAACACATTCTAGGGGTACCCGGGTCCACGTTTTATGCTATATCTCGAGACCCTAGCCTCCCAGTTGTATGAAAATTGTCCTGTACTATAGCACTCATCAACAGTTTTCATTTGATATCCATATTGTATAAACTCATTCTAGGGGTACCCGGGTCCACGTTTTGGCCTATATCTCGAGACCCTAGGCACCCAGGTGTATGAAAATTATTCTGTGCAATAGCACTCATCAACAGCTTTCATTTGATATCCATATTGTATAAACACATTCTAGGGGTACCCGGGTCCACGTTTTGGGCTATATCTCGAGACCCTAGCCTCCCAGTTGTATGAAAATTATCCTGTACTATAGCACTCATCAACAGTTTTCATTTGATATCCATATTGTATAAACACATTCTAGGCGTACCCGGGTCCACGTTTTGGCCTATATCTCGAGACCCTAGGCACCCAGGTGTATGAAAATTATTCTGTGCAATAGCACTCATCAACAGCTTTCATTTGATATCCATATTGTATAAACACATTCTAGGGGTACCCGGGTCCACGTTTTGGGCTATATCTCGAGACCCTAGCCTCCCAGTTGTATGAAAATTGTCCTGTACTATAGCACTCATCAACAGTTTTCATTTGATATCCATATTGTATAAACTCATTCTAGGGGTACCCGGGTCCACGTTTTGGCCTATATCTCGAGACCCTAGGCACCCAGGTATATGAAAATTATTCTGTACTATAGCACTCATCAACAGCTTTCATTTGATATCCATATTGTATAAACACATTCTAGGGGTACCCGGGTCCACGTTTTATGTTATATCCCGAGACCCTAGCCTCCCAGTTGTATGAAAATTATTCTGTACTATAGCACTCATCAACAGCTTTCATTTGATATCCATATTGTATAAACACATCATAGGGGTACCCGGGTCCACGTTTTGGGCTATATCTCGATAACCTAGCTTCCCAGTTGTATGAAAATAATCCTGTACTATAGCACTCATCAACAGCTTCCATCTGATATCCATGTTGTATAAACACATTTTAGGGGTACCCGGGTCCACGTTTTGATCTCAAGACCCTATGCTCGTAGCGAAAAAAAAGGTAGACGTTGGCCGATACACAGACGTACCCAATATGCTCACAAAATTTTATGAGAATCGGTTCAGCCGTTTCGGAGGAGTTAAGCCTCTAACACCGTGACAGAAGAATTTTATATACCTATTGAATTTTTTCTAAAAAAAAATCATAACTCAAGAACGTCTAAACCGATTTGGGATTTCAAAATCAAGTAACCATCATCTCTCCTTCCTGTATCTTTCCTAAAAATTTCATGGCAATCTTTCTATCCATTCTCGAGTTATGGAGTGACAATCAAAATGTACACTTCTTTTTATATATATAGATTTGTTTAATTTAAGTGCTTGGAGCATTGAGTTAAAGTGAAGTGCTTTTTCTTACTTTAAAAGGATCAATTAATTGGAGTTTTATTACAAGAACTACGCCGTGATCTCTAATTAAGGATAATATTGCTATTCATAAGTGCTTGTACAAAAAATTGTACTTAGAAGCTCTTTTAAATTTGATATTAATTGACTAAAAAACCATTTAATAAAGAAATCTAGAATTTGAAAATTAAATATATTTAATATGTGCAGAGCATCTAAGTATTTTTGAAAGCTTTTAGACGAGAAAGCAACGATGCATAATTTGCGTTAATAAATTTTACTTTTCTTCCAAACTACATCACAACACTTGCATTTTGTGTCACTTTTTTTTTACAACTATTTGTGGCATTTTTTCAAATTAGTAATTACATGTGCTCCTCGCACGCCTGATTTGTCTGTTAGCTCTACTTCTACATGTCAAAATCATCAGTATCGAAACAAAAATTTGATTAAGCCATGTCCATCCGACCGTTAACACGATAATTTGAGCAAATACTGAGATATATTCACCAAATTCGGTACCCGGGCTTATCTGAACCCAGAATAGATTGGTATTGAAAATGAGCGATATGGGCCGACTTTTTGAGATAATTCAAAAACGAATACCGTTTAGCTAATGAAATTTGGTGGATTGGTTTTATGACGCAAAATATAAATTCCAAAAAAAAATTTTGAATATATGCGTGGCACCAGCCACATTTAGAAGAAGAAATTTTTGAAGTTTAACAAGCCGTAAATCAAAGGCCGATAAAGATATTAAGAGACACTATCCTTGCCAAATTATATACACTGACTGAAGATAATCAAAATCTGTCAAAGACCACGTCTACTTTTTCTAAAGGTCCAACCTTAACAAAGCTTGCAATAGGATATTTGACTACAATTGACCGATATTCTATCTCGGTAGTGGTATGGTTGAGCTAAGAACAAAACTTCAACAAATTTTGAGAATGGTCGTAACCCGCCCCTTTTTGTTACTATTTCAAAACTACTTTTAATGCCTTAAGTCGAACAAAAGTCTTCCAATCCGAACGAAATTTGATATAAAATTTTTTCAAAGCTACAACTATTAAATTTCATTTTTACCCGCTCAAGTTTATAAGTGGTAGCCACTGTATACTTTTTGCTTCTTTTGAACGAAAATGAGTTCAGAATAGAACCATATACATATTTACTATGTATATTAGCCACACAAAGCAAACAACAACACCATATCAAGTACTCAGCTGGGTATGTAACGTTCGGTTTCACCCGAACTTAGACTTTCTTACTTCTTGTAGATATAATTAAGTATCTATGCAAATTATGATGCAAACGCATTTATGGGCACATGTTTCAGCTGTTTACGTAATGCGAAAATGCGTCAACGAAGTCGGCAAATAAATTTGATGTGTTCTTTTATCAGCTGAATGAAAGAACTTGCCCACACTTGGAAGTAAAAATTTGCAAATCGTATAAAGAGGAGCATAAAATGTAAACAAAGCTTATTCATTTGAAAATTTAACCAAAAGTTACATATGTAAATGCTGTGAGCTGTTTATATGAGCATTAATTTCATACCAATTGAAAAAAACATTTTTAAATAAAATTTGGATAGTTAATTAATTTTACTATTTTTGTTCGCCATTTGTATTGAAACACGAAAAAATAATTTAAAAAAAAAATGTTTAGTTAAACGGTTTTATTGAAAACAATACTTACATGAAAGAATAATAATACGAAAAGCTAGAAAATAATTTGGTAGGTCCTAGGTACTAGTCATCACACTCCTTATCAATCTAGGGCGTTGATCAGACAATTAAACAAAAGCGTTGGACGCTTCATATTTCTATTGATAGTCATAAATAAAACCAACTGAACCTTAATCAGGTTATGCTACGCCTCACATTTTTAGAAATTTCACACGTCCAACGCTTTTATTTAATTGTCTGATCAACGCCCTAGATTGATGAGGAATGCGATGGCTAGTACCTAGGACCTACCTAATTATTTTCTAGCTTTTCGTATTATTATTATTTCATGTAAGTATTGTTTTCAATAAAACAGTTTAACTAAAAATTTTTTTTTTAATTATTTTATTTTTTCATAAGTCGCTTTTTATACCTTTCATGAAAATGAAATGGTATATTAATTTCGTCACGAAACCGAAAATTGTAAGTCCTTAAAGGAAAATAGATAGACCCACCATTAAGTATACCGAAATAATCAGGTTGAAGAGCTGAGTTGATTTAGCCATGCCCGTCTGTCCGTCTGTCCGTCTGTCTGTTTGTATGCAAACTAGTCCCTCAATTTTTGAGATATCTTGATAAAATTTGGTGAGCGGGTGTATTTGGGTGTCCGATTAGACATTTGTCGGAACCGACCGGATCGGACCACTATAGCATATATCCTCCATACAACCGATTTTTCAGAAAAAGAGGATTTTTGTAATATCTTACCCAATTTAACAGATTGAATATACTTTCGTATATTGCACATATTGTTGCCTGAAAAAATTTATGAGATCGGTCGTATATATAGTATATATCCCCCACAACCGATTGTTCAGATAAGGAACTTTTCGTAATTACTGCCCTATTTTAAAAGCTAGAGGCTTCAAATTTCAATGAATGCTTACGTATATAGCATATATTGTTGTCTAAAAAAATCATAAAGATCGGTGGTATATATAGTATATATATGATGGTATATATAGTATATATATATATATTTTAGCAAATTTTAGCCCCATTTTAACAGCTAGAAGCTTCAAATTTCACCGAATACTTACGTATATAGCATATATTGTTGTCTGAAAAAATCATAGAGATCGGTTGTATATATAGTATATATCCCATACAACCGATTGTTCAGATAAGAAACTTTGCGTAATTTCTTCCCCATTTTAACAGCTAGAAGCTTCAAATTTCACCAAATGCTTACGTGTATAGCATATATTGTTGTCTGAAAAAATCATTGAGATCGGTGGTATATATAGTATATATCTCATACAACCAATTGTTCAGTTAAGAAACTTTGCGCAATTTCTGCCCCTTTTTAACAGCTAGACGCTTCAAATTTCACCATATGCTTACGTATATAGCATATATTGTTGTCTGAAAAAATCATAGAGATCGGTGGTATATATATTATATACCCCATATAAACTCTAATTTTTGCCCCCTTTTTACGGATAGAAGCTTCAAAATTCATCAAATTTCATCAAATAGTTACGTTTACGTTATATATTGTTGAAATACGTGATACGTATTCATAGCTTTTACACGCAGACCACAAAAAACTTGAAACTTTGCATCCTCACACAAAGTACCTACCTATTTTTTTTTTTTTATATTAATCTTAAAAATCGTTTAGGTATGTACATCTGTTCAGTATATATTTCTCATATCCGACTATCTGGAGATTACGAACGGGATAAAATTATTGTTCAGCCCCATTCATGAAAGGTATGAAGTCTTCGGCACAGCCGAAGACAGTCCCGTTCTTACTTGTTATTCTTGCATGTATTATGTGTTCCAATTATGAGCCAAATCGGACCACAAATACGATTTTTGTGAATATCTCGATCCATGCGCCACCTAGCGGCGATTTTTTTTCACAGGTCGATTTCTATTCTTGCATGTATTATGTGTTCCAAATATGAGCCAAATCGGACCACAAATGCGAATTTTGCGAATATCTCGATCCTTGCGCCTCCTAGCGGCGATTTTTTTCTTATTATTGCATTCTCATCGGGTTCTGAACTATATTCCAAGTTTCAAGCTTGTAGCTTATCGGGAAGTTACTTAAATTTCAATTACAAGATTCGTTCACAACGGCCGTGCATGCGGCCGTGCAGCCTGTCAACTCAAGCTAAATAAAACCGTTTAAAAAGCGGGGACCCATTTCAATACATAGTTTCTTTGTTTGTGTTGAAAAAGTCTGGGTCAAAAAGTTGTCTGATATCTCGGGGATACCCATGACATTTTTATGACGAATCCTGCATTCTTTATAATTTTTGGACTTTTTTCAAAAAAATCCACAATTAAAAGTAAAATTCGGAATTTAATTAAAATAAAAGTTAATTGTGAACTTTTATTTTTTAAGGACAAAGTTCTTCGTTGTAATTACACCACATTGAAAAATTGTGTATTTGAAAAAGAAAAATAATAATAATACACATTTTTGGTTTTTTGTGTGAAACGTTGATTCGTTTTTTTTTTTAATTTTTGCCAAAAACAAAAAAATATTATAATTTGAATGAAGTCATTTAATCTAGGCAGCAATTTTGGTACCAATCGAATCGATAGGTATTAATTTTTTTAATTTAAAACAAGTAAGGAAGGCTAAGTTCGGGTGTAACCGAACATTACATACTCAGTTGAGAGCTGTGGAGACAAAGTAAGGGAAAATCACCATGTTGTAAAAAAAACCTAGGGTAACCCTGGAATATGTTTGTATGACATGTATATCAAATGGAAGGTATTAAAGAGTATTTTAAGAGGAAGTGGGCCATAGTTCTATAGATGGACGCCATTCAGTGATATCGCCATAAACGTGGACCAGGGGTGACTCTAGAATGTGTTTGTATGATATGGGTATCAAATTAAAGGTATTAATGAGGGTTTTAAAAGAGAGTGGCCTTTAGTTGTATATGTGAAGGCGTTTTCGAGATATCGACCAAAATGTGGACCAGGGTGATCCAGAACATCATCTGTTGGGTACCGCTAATTTATTTATATATGTAATACCACGAACAGTATTCCTTCCAAGATTCCAAAGGCTTTTGATTTCGCCCTGCAAAACATTTTCATTTTCTTCTACTTAATATGGTAGGTGTCAAACCTATTTTACTAAGTTTTTTTCTAGAGTTATATTTTGCGTCAATAGACCAATACAATTGCCATGTTTAATCCCTTTTTTCGTATTTGGTATATAGATATGGCATTTTTTTCATTTTTCGTAATTTTCGATATCGAAAAAGTGGGCGTGATGATAGTCCGATTTCGGACATTTTTTACACCAATACAAAGTGAGTTCAGATAAGTACGTGAACTGAGTTTAGTAAATATATATTGATTTTTGCTCAAGTTATCGTGTTAAAAACCAAAAGGAAAGACAAACGGTCGACTGTGTATAAAAACTGGGCGTGGCTTCAACCGATTTCGCCCCTTTTCACAGAAAATAGTTATCGTCCTAGAAGCTAAGCCTCTACCAAATTTCACAAGGATTGGTAAATTTTTGTTCGACTTATGGCATTAAAAGTATCCGAGACAAATTAAATGAAAAAGGGCGGAGCCACGCCCATTTTGAAAATTTCTTTTATTTTTGTATTTTGCTGCAACATATCATTACTGGAGTTGAATGTTGACATAATTTACTTATATACTGTAAAGATATTAACTTTTCTTTTAAAATTTGAATTAAAAAAAAATTTTTTTAAGAAGTGGCCTGGTCGTTCTCCGATTTTGCTAATTTTTATAAAGCAGACATATAGTAATAAGAGTAACGTTCCTGCCAAATTTCATCATGATATCTTCAACGACTGCCAAATTACAGCTTGCAAAACTTCTAAATTACCTTCTTTTAAAAGTGGGCGGTGCCACGCCCATTGTCCAAAATTTTACTAGTTTTCTATTCTGCGTCATAATCTCAACTCACTTACCAAGTTTCATCGCTTAACCCGTATTTGGTAATGAATTATCGCACTTTTTCGATTTTTCGAAATTTTCGATATCGAAAAAGTGGGTGTGGTTATTGTCCGATATCGTTCATTTTAAATACCGATCTGAGATGAGTGCCCAGGAACCTACATACCAAATTTCATTAAGATACCTCAAAATTTACTCAAGTAATCGTGTTAACGGACAGACGGACGGACGGACGGACGGACATGGCTCAATCGAATTTTTTTTCGACACTGATGATTTTGATATATGGAAGTCTATATCTATCTCGATTTCTTTATACCTGTACAACCAACCGTTATCCAATCAAAGTTAATATACTCTGTGAGCTCTGCTCAACTGAGTATAAATATATAGAGTTCGGTTGTTTTATGAGACAGAATAAATTATCAAGTGTTTTCTTCTTTTGAATTAGTGATATTGTTTAAATCGTTCATTTGTTTATACGGGTAAATTACACGGAACAGTTAAGTTTTTTAGTTCTTCTAAATATGTATTTTGTTGTCTATTATGTATTTTCAGAGAGCCGCTTGCTCTTTCGCAACCAGTTACTTTTTTTGCCACCGTATTCTTTCCTGGCTTATCCAGCCATTTTAAGTTAGTTGATTATTTGGAAGCATTTGCAGTTTTGGAACCGGCTAATTTTTTGGAACAGGATACATTTCTAGAACTCGAAACATTTTTGAAAACATCTACGTTATGGAAAAACGTTTACTCTTTGCAACCAGTTACTTTTTTGGATCGGTTGATATTTATTCTCAATTAATTTTTCAAAATTTTCTCAGGGCGGTCACCCCTCTACAGTGTTTAGCAAGCACTCCGAGTGTATTTCTGCCATGAGAAGTTCGCGAATCAGCATAAAATAAGTAGGTCTCGTCCAGCCAATTTGTAGGTTAAATTAAAAAGAACACGACGCAAATCGCAGAAGAAGCTCTTCCTAAAACCTTTTCAGAGGCTATCGCGCCTTTCACTTTTTTATTTTAACAAAATAAAACAGCACTAAATTATGAAATATCACAAACATTGTGTTGGGGGAGTTGCATATTGTTGAAATATATTTGAACAGATGTAATTTACACAAAAGACACTCTCAATTATATTACGAATACTCACATGTGTCTCAAATGTAATACATGCTTACATACATGTACATACATACTAAAAATAAATTTTTAGGTCACCAATTTATAGGCAAGGGCTCAAAAACACTAAAACATCAACCAACAATTGCAACAACATTACAACAATTGCAAGCAATACGAAATGGGTCACAGCAAATAGACAAATGAAGATAAAAGTGTTTGTTTATTGTAAAAGTTGTAAATAAAACGAGACATACAAAACAAGTAAGGAAGGTTAAGTTCGGGTGTAACCGAACATTACATACTCAGTTGAGAGCTATGGTGACAACATAAGGGAAAATAACCATGTAGGAAAATGAACCGAGGGAAACCCTGGAATGTGTTTGTATGACATGTGTATCAAATGAAAGGCATTAAAGAGTATTTTATGAGGGAGTGGGCCATAGTTCTATAGGTGGACGCCATTTAGGGATATAGCCATAAAGGTGGATTAGGGTTGACTCTAGAATGCGTTTGTACGATATGGGTATCAAATGAAAGGTATTAATGAGTATTTTAAAAGGGCGTGGACCTAAGTTCTATAGATGGATGCCTTTTCGAGATATCGCCGTAAAGATGGACCAGGGGTGACTCTAGAATGCGTTTGTACGATATGGGTATCAAATGAAAGGTGTTAATGAGCATTTTAAAAGGGAGTAATCCTTAGTTCCATAGGTGGACGCCGTTTCGAGATATCGCCATAAAGGTGGACCAGGGGTGACCCTAGAATTTGTTTGTGCAATATGGGTATCAAACGAAAGGAGTTAATGAGTATTTTAAGAGGGAGTGGGCCTTAGTTCTATAGGTGGACGCCTTTTCGAGATATCGCCATAAAGGTGGACCAGGGATGACTCTAGAATTCGTTTGTGCAATATGGGTATCAAACGAAAGGAGTTAATGAGTATTTTAAGAGGGAGTGGGCCTTAGTTCTATAGGTGGACGCCTTTTCGAGATATCGCCATAAAGATGGACCAGGTGTGACTCTAGAATGCGTTTGTACGATATGGGTATCAAATGAAAGGTGTTAATGAGTATTTTAAAGGGGAGTAATCCTTAGTTCCATAGGTGGACGCCGTTTCGAGATATCGCCATAAAGGTGGGCCAGGGGTGACTCTAGAATTCGTTTGTGCAATATGGGTATCAAACGAAAGGAGTTAATGAATATTTTAAGAGGGAGAGGGCCTTTCTGGACCAGGGGTGACTCTAGACTTTGTTTGTACGATATGGGTATCAAATGAAAGGTGTTAATGAGTATTGTAAAGGGGAGTAATCCTTAGTTCCATAGGTGGACGCCGTTTCGAGATATCGCCATAAAGGTGGGCCAGGGGTGACTCTAGAATTCGTTTGTGCAATATGGGTATCAAACGAAAGGAGTTAATGAATATTTTAAGAGGGAGTGGGCCTTTCTGGAGCAGGGGTGACTCTAGATTGAGTTTGTGCGATATGGGTATCAAATTAAAGGTATTAATAAGAGTTTTAAAAGGGAGTGGTGGTAGTTGTATATGTGAAGGCGTTTCCAGATATCGACCAAAATGTGGACCAGGGTGACCCAGAACATCATCTGTTGGATACCGCTACTTTATTTATATATGTAATACCTGCCAAGATTTTAAGGGTTTTTTATTTCGTCCTGCAGAACTTTTTCGTTTTCTTCTACTTAATATGGTAAGTGTCACAACCATTTTATAAAGTTTTTTCTAAATTTATATTTCGCGTCAATAAAACAATCCAATTACCTTACCATATTTCATCCCTTTTTTCGTATTTGGTATAGAATTATGGCATTTTTTTCATTTTTCGTAATTTTCGATATCGAAAAAGTGGGCGTGGTCATAGTCGGATTTCGTTCATTTTTCATACCAAGATAAAGTGAGTTCAGATAAGTACGTGAACTGAGTTTAGTAAAGATATATCGATTTTTGCTCAAGTTATCGTGTTAACGGCCATGCGGAAGGACAGAAGGACGACTGTGTATAAAAACTGGGCGTGACATCAACCGATTTCGCCCATTTTCACAGAAAACAGTTAACACCATAAAATCTATGCCCCTACCAAATTTCAAAAGGATTGGTTAATTTTTGTTCGACTTATGGCGTTCAAAGTATCCTAGACAAATTAAATGAAAAAGGGCGGAGCCACTCCCATTTTTAAATTTTCTTTTATTTTTGTATTTGGTTGCACCATATCACTACTGGAGTTGAATCTTGACATAATTTACTTATATACTGTAAAGATATTAAATTTTTTGTTAAAATTTTACTTTAAAAAAAATTTTTTTTTAAAAGTGGGCGTGGTCCTTCTCCGATTTTGCTAATTTTTATTAAGCGTACATATAGTAATAAGAGTAACGTTCCTGCCAAATTTCATCATGATATCTTCAACGACTGCCAAATTACAGCTTGGAAAAATTTTAAATTACCTTCTTTTAAAAGTGGGCGGTGCCACGCCCATTGTCCAAAATTTTACTAATTTTCTATTTTGCGTCATAAGTTCAACTCATCTACCAAGTTTCGTCGCTTTATCTGTCTTTTGTAATGAATTATCGCACTTTTTCGGTTTTTCGAAATTTTCAATATGGAAAAAGTGGGCGTGGTTATAGTCCGATATCGTTCATTTTAAATAGCGATCTGAGATGAGTGCTCAGGAACCTACGTACCAAATTTCTTCAAGATACCTCAAAATTTACTCAAGTTATCGTGTTAACGGACGGACGGACGGACGGACGGACATGGCTCAATCAAATTTTTTTTCGATCCTGATTATTTTGATATATGGAAGTCTATATCTATCTCGATTCCTTTATATATGTACAACCAACCGTTATCCAATCAGACTTAATATACTCTGTGAGCTCTGCTCAACTGAGTATAAAAATATATATAAGCAAAATGCAGCAAACAGCAAAACAGCTGTGTGTATGTGTGTGGCTAAGATAATCAAATTTTGAAAATATTTTTAATATCTATTTTAACAATTTCATTCTGATCGGGTGGAAAACATTCATTATACTTAGACATAGTAAGCAAGTGAGAGGAGGGCACAATTGTGAGTAAGTTTAACAATGAATTGCTTTACTACACATCGATGCAGTAATTCGAAGGTAAGTTTAATAAAATAATTGAATTTATTGGTGCTGCAATTAATACTGAAATTGCAATTTTTCATCAACACGAAACTTTTAACTGCAATCGAATTACGTAGCGCTGTATCAGCAAGTTTTTGTAGTTTGAAATTTTTACTTTTATGAAACAATTTTTAAAGTATCAGAAAAAAGGGCGTGCATACTTATGTATGCGCGTGAGAAGTTATACTTCTTTGGCATCATTAAAAATGGGAAACATTGCGAAACGCCTGGCAGATATGAAACATCTACATTATTTTCTAACAATTGTACTACATACATACATGCATACAAGCATATCAAAAAAATAAAACATTTGTTTACGAATTTTAACGAAACGAGATGTTTGCATTCTTAACCATTAACAACATTAACGATTTTGATTGTCTTCACTCTGTCTATATAATTTGGCAAGGATAGTGTCTCTGCAAAATTTCAATGTAATATCTTTAAGGGATTTTGATTTACAGCTTGTTAAATTTCCTAATTTTCTTCTTCTGAATGTGGGTGGTGCCCCGCATACATATATTCCAAAATTTTTTTGAATTTATGTCATAAAACCAATCCACCAAATTTCATTAGCTTAGCGGTATCCGTTTTTGAATTATCTAATTTTTTTCCATTTTTCTAAAGGTTCGATATCGAAAAAGTGGGCGTGGTTATCGTCCGATTTTGGTAATTTTCAATACTAACTATAACTCAATATTTTCTAAAGCTACCGTTTTAACGGACGTACGAACGGACGGACATGATTAATCAAATTTTTTTTCGATACTGATGACTTTGATATATGGAAGTCATATCTATCTCGATTCCTTTATATATGTACAACCTACCGTTATGCAATCAACGTTATCATACCCTGTGTACAAGTACAGCTGGGTATAAAAAAAGTCAATATGGAGACAAAGATACAGATAGTAAATTTCAAAACTGTTAATTGTAATGTTTGCCAAAATTTTAATTTAGTCCAAATCTTAGAAATCCCCAGCATTGGGAAAATTAGCACTGTCGGGCGTTTGGTAGTGGTTTTCCACTTACTTTTATAAAGGTCCAGCTTTTAATATTATTTTTATTTTCCATATGAACTTTGTGCTAAGAACGTCATCTGGATAAAAGACGTATCAAAGACTTTCCTTTGAGACAGTGGCGTGGACTTATTCGACCAGCCTTACTCTTAGGTTTTATAAATTTTCCTATTATAATGCTAGTTTCTAAAAAGAAAATAATGTGTTTTATAGATCCGAAAATTATTTTAAATACGTAAAAGAACAAATTACAATGCCTGTGGCAAATATCACCTGCTTTAAAGCTATGAGGACCCTACTTACATATCTAGTTTTTTAAGCATCTTACTTAAATAGGTAGATATGCGTCCTCCCACTCAACTGCGGCTTATTATTTATATAATTTTAAAAATCTATTACGTATCAAGCGCTAAAAATTTGATTTATCCTACGCATGCCAAGAAAAACTTTTTTTTACATTTCACATAATCTCCACACATAGCTCGACAAAGATACGCGCAATGAAAGTAAAAGTCCCAGGAAATTGAGCAATTAAATGCATCATCGTCAAATTGTGTTATGCAGTAAAAGCAAATCAAGCACCAAATTGAAAAAGAAAAAAAAAAACGCTTTTAAAAGCCTGCACATTTCGTTAAGCTAAAAAAGCGATAAAAATTTGTTTGCACCACGTTCAGCGAACGCGTCAATGCAATATTTAATGTTATTGTTATTGTTGTTGTTGTTGGTTATTTGATAAACATTTGATTGTACCCTTTACGGCTGCAGCAGCAAACGTGTTTTTCATCATTCATTCTTTCACTTTCAATGTCAGCAAAAGCAGTAGCACCAAATAGGAAGACCTTCAACTTCAAAGTACAATAGTCAGAGCAGCAATAACAACAACAAAAACAAACCTTACATGGCCACAATCAAACGAGTGAGAAGCTGTTGTATAACATATTTAATTTTCAAATTTGTTACCGTGATTGTGAATGTGATTTTGGCTTGAAAAAAAAAATTATTTAAAAATAGAAACGAAAGGTTCAAGCAACGAACTTTATGGCAACGAAAAGAGCAGCCACTTTAGCTACACTTATTACACTTGACAATGCTTAAAATACAATGTTAAAATACTAGGAAGAAGCAGTAAAGTGTATAAATGTATGTTTGTGTTTTTATGGACGCTATTGACAGTGCTGGACAACAAAATAGTCCATATTAAAAAAATAAAAATGTAAGGCGCGATAACCTCCGAAGAGATTTAAGGCCGAGCTTCTCTTCCAATTTGCGTCGTGCTCCTGGCCGGACGGGACCTACTCCGAACGGCATATCTGCAAGGCAGATGATTTTTCACTGAAAGCTTTTCATGGCAGAAATACACCCGGAGCGCTTGCCAAACACTGCCGAGGGGCGACCCCGCTTAGAAAAATTTTCTTCTAATTTAAAAACTTTATTTCTAAAATTTTGATGTTGCTTTGCCCGGGGTGCGAACCCAGGGCATACGGTGTGGTAGGCGGAGCACGCTACCATCACACCACGGTGTGCATAGAGCATATTGCGTAGGTATAAAAATCGACCAAAATCTATCTTTCATACCCCTAAATGGTAAGGGTGGTCCACCCTTAATTTGTTTTTTTTTTTAAATACAATGTTGTTGTTCGGCTAGGGACAGTGACTGGAACAAGAAATAATAGATGGAGAAGAATAAGAAGAACTAGAGATAAGTGAAAAGAGGGAAGAAGAAAGAGATAACAGAGAATAGGGAATGGGGCAGGATAAGAAGAACTAGAGAGAAGTTAAAAGAGGAAAGGAGAAGGAGAAAGAGATAGAGTTAGACGAAGATAGATAGAGAGAATAAAAGAGTAAGAAAAAGGGGAGAGGGTGGGAGGGAATGTAAGATAGATAGACAAAAGTTAGGGCAAAACAACGTCCTCTCCCAAATATATTTTGCCGAGTTGTTGGTTTTTCTTTTTTCGAAAACCAAGGTTTTCATGTATTTTTATTGACTGATATAGGTAGCATTGGTATATCGACTTTTATCGATTTCAATGCTTTAACATACATTTTTTTGTTGGCGTCTTATAAATTATGTCTTTTTTATCGCGCTCTTTGTAATTTGGTCGACCATGATATGATCCAATCTTTAGTCTTCCAATCGATAAATATGGATTTTCAGATGTTTGCAGATTTTTATCACAACTTTTCAAAACTATCAATTAAAATCGAAAGGTTTGGATTTACATCTATCTTAGTTCACTCGCTATGTTAAAATAATTCAAAGATTTTTTTAGATTTATTAAATTGTTCTCGTCTATAGGGATATGCGAATTTTATCGACTTAAAATATGTTATCAAGTTTTACCGATTTTTATTCCTTTTTTCTTAATGCAATTCTCTAATGAAAAAATATCAAAATATTTTATAGTTATAAAAAAATTTAAATCGTTTATAGATTTAAACCAATTTTATCATCATCCCAACTAAATTAGGAGTTTGTACAAATTCTTGACGGCTTTTTTTTCACACATTTTTATTACTATAGATCATCTTGCTGTCATAAAAAATTACAAAACTTTAAATATTTATTAGTTTTTACTTTTTATCGTATTTTTCGACCTTACCCATTTTTATCGAATTTTATCAACATTTTGTCAGGGCTTCTAAGGTTTTGATGGCTCAAAACCATATTTTTTTTATTTCTATATTTGTTAACAATTTATGTTGTTTATATTTAATACTATGGTTAGAAGAACAGAAAAGCATTAACAATTTGAGCCCTGCCAATGGCACTCATCTCTATATTTCGATTTTTCGAAACTTGTCCTCTTTGAGATCAGAATCGAACTCGTGTACTTCAGTATATATTTCTATCAACTAACTATCGAAAAATACTCCGATAACTTTTTTAGATGGAATATCTATTTCTTTATATTTTAATCAATTAATTTATCGAAGTGTTCGTCATTTGTCATGCAATCGAAAAACTCATATATGGAATATATTTTTTTATTTTATCGGTTATTGGATTATTTCATTAATTACATTTTATATATTATTTTTCCAATCGAAATTTGTTGGTACTTTGAAGTTTTTTCGGTTATTTTAGATGCAATTCCATTTGTGTGGATATTTATCACTCTCTTGCTTTTTTAAATTTTGTAAAAATTATTTTATTGGTATACATTTTCATTCTTGTCCAGTTATCGATTATTTTCTTTACAGATTTTTTTTGATAACATTGACGAATTTTTAGTTTTTTCCGACTATATTATGGTTGATTCTTTTTGTGTGGATATTTATCCTTTCACTCTACCTACAATCGAAAAAACAAACAAACTCCCCAAGCTTTGTGGGTTTGAAATTCTCCTTTTTATTTGTATTGAGTTGTATTAGTTTTTCATTTCATAGTTTTTACTTTAAATATATACCAATTCATGTATTTTAATCGAATATTCTGTTGATCGGAATTTGTGCATTTAATAATTTTTTATTTATCAACTTTTGATTTATATAAACTTAAAATTCCCAAACGCAGCTTATATGAAGAATTTCCTTTTTCTTGCCAAACCAAATTTTACCGCAATTATAATGGTTAAAATTCTAAGCAATGTTTTCTAAGTTTTTTATAAAGAATTCCTAATTGATCTTTAAAATATTTACAAAAATTTTATGTTTCTATTTTATTGCACAGCACTGTAAATATTTAGCGCTACAGTCTTGCGACCATCACTATCTTTGCTGCCCACAGCGGTAATCTTAGTCACCTTAAGTGGCAATACCAAATTTAAAACACCATAAGCGCCACCAGTCAGCGCAACAACAACAACAACAACAAAATAATAAAAGCAACAACAATACTAATACCATTACTAAAAATCACCAGCTAACTGTCTTAAGGCTTTGATGCTTTGGCACCAGCTCCAACGCCGCCAGCAGCTTCAACAACAATTCAGACTGGCAAATGCGGTAATCGTTTGCTTAGCAAAGTTAAAATGTAACTGGCCAAATACAACAAAATCAACAATGAATAGTACCATGATGTTTAAGCGGCATGCAACTTGCACTTTAGACAACAAAACTGTCTACAAATTCATAAAGAAAACAACAAAAAAAAATTATTGTTTAAACAAATAGCCAACAATTTTAATTGCTCATTAAGTCACGGCCGGATTTGACAGTCAACCAGCGTAAGCAGCGTCTAAGTAAACGGACAGACAGCGTAAAGAGGCAATAAACAAACAAATGAATGATAACAATTTAGTTGATTATAAAATAGATATAAGTAAGCCAAACGATAAAACTTTATAATTACAAATTTTTCGGGACAACATATTTGATTGACATAAGAAATTTGAAGTAAAGCAAGTAATATGTCTAAGTTCGTGTATAACCGAACATTATATAATCAGCGTGAGCTTCAATTGTACATTTCATGGTGTTCTATCATTCGCGAAGAGATGGTCTAAAGAATTTAGTGACCCTTATGTAACCAAAGCCCTTTTTACCACATTAGTTAGGCCGATACTAGAATACGGATCAGTAGTCTGGAATCCGCGATATCAAGTTCATGCAGATAGGCTTGAGTCAATACAGAAGCAATTTTTACTTTTTTCTTTAAGGAATTTTCATTGGGACTCTGCATATAATCTTCCACCTTGTACTAGTCGGTTAAGGCTTATCAATCTTCCAACTCTCGCTAGCCGTAGAGAAATGCTAGGCGTATTATTTATGGCTAAACTACTGAATGGACTAATTTCTAGCGCCTTTCTTTTGAACGAAGTAAACTTCAATGTCCCATCACGAGTGTCAAGACATTTCAAACCTCTTCTTTTGAGGCAGTGTAGAACTAACTTCGAATTAAATGAACCTTTCCGGTGTTTGTGTTATGATTTTAACTCTCACTCGAATTCATTTGATATAACGGATTCACTTTTTACTATAAGGAAAACTGTCCTATCCTATCTTAACTCGTAACAAAATAAAAATAAAAAAAAAAATAAAAATCTTTATATGCTAAATCCTTAACTTATTTAACAATTTACTATATGTATAATTTTCTACTGTTATGTATATAATACTCAGCTGATGATTTTTATTCTGTAGCTGAGCAGTTTTAGATCTCGACGCTTAACAAACCTCCGCCTATCAACAACTCGGCAAAAACAAAAACAAATCCGTGCGTCGTGCGGATGCGCCCCTCGTGTCGGTTGGGCGGGCTTTGGAGGGAATTAATCCGTTGGGTTTATTATTATTATTATTATAAATTACTTTTATACATAACACGTGGCACCGCCCGTTTAAAAAATGTCTCCCCATTTCCTCTTACAGTAAAACTTGATAAGTGAAATATCATTGATATAAAACTCTTTTTTTGCAATGATATAGCTTCTTTTATTCGTCCCAGAACCTTTTCAAAATCTTTTATATAAAAGTGGGCGTGGTCCTTAACCGATTTCGTTAATTTGTCTTCGAAGCATTGCCTATAGTAAAGGCAATCTCTCTGCCGAATTCTGTTACGGTAGGTTTAATGATTTTTGATTTATGATTAATAATATTTGTAAAATTGATTTTATCACAAGTGGGCGGTGCCACAGCCATTTTAAAAAGTTTTTCCAAAGTTTTTATCAAAAGTCTCAATATCAGTCCACACGTCAAATTTTAACATTCTAGAGTCACCGTGGTGTGTTGGTAGCGTGCTCCGCCTACCCGAATGCCCTGGGTTCACACCACGGAAAGAAACATCAAAATTTTAGAAATAAGGTTTTTCAATTAGAAGACAATTTTTCTAAGCGGGGTCGCCCCTCGGCAGTGTTTGGCAAGCACTCCGGGTGTATTTCTGCCATGAAAAGCTCTCAGTGAAAACTCATTTGCCACGCAGATGCCGTTCGGAGTCGGCATAAAACAAGTAGGTTCCGTTCCGCCAATTTGTAGGAAAAATTAAAAAGGAGCACGACGCAAATTGGAAGAGAAGCTCGGCCTAAAATCTCTTCGGAGGTTATCGGGCCTTACATTTTTATTTTATTTAATTCTTATATTTAATAAAAACTTTTAAATTACTCAATGCAATCGCTTTAACTTTTCGTGAATTCAATGCTATGACCAAACAAAAGTTCTGCACTTAAGTATGTACATGGCGTATGGGTAACTTTTGGTGACATACAAAATTTGTCGCACCACCTAGTGGCGAACGTGAAATTAAAAAAAAAGAAATTTAAAATTGAGTTTTTAAGCGGGGATTACCCGTATTGCTTTAAATATATGAAAACATTTATTTTCGATTATACCTTGTAAATCTCTTTAAAGCCTTTTCTCCCGGGAGTGGGGTTCGAACTCGCACTCCTACGATGGTTGAAGTGTTATAAACGCATTCAGCCACGTCATGCCTTAGTTGTTGTAAACCTTATCCCAATTGCCTTCTTTGCATATTTTCTTTATTCATAGTCCATACTTCGTATGGCATCATATGGTAAAGTTATGCGTTGGTAAGGCGGTTTCAGAGAAACTTGGTTTTGTTGCTTTGTTCTATTTATAGAACTACATCGAATTAACCCCACTGTTGTCTATTTGTATGAGTTTTTAAGCGGAGATTACCCTTATTGTCACGTTGTTTAAATTTTTTCCAAATTATTAAATGGATTATAAATTTAATATTCTTTGTTCAGAAATATGAAAAACCTTCATATTGATCGAGCGAACATATAGCGAAAATTTGGTGATGATTGAAGTGTGGGAAATACGTTTCCATAGGAAGCACAAAAACACACACACACACACAGAATTTAATTTTTATATATATAGATTTTGAAGAGCACGACCTTTTCGTTGCTTGTGTCAGTATTTAAAGAAGCTGTGCAATCATCTCGAAACCTCTGATGCACTCTACCTAATAAAAAAGAACAGTTCCAGCAAATGGCTTAGGAACATTTCCTTTCCAACATACTAGCCAGGTTAGACCTCGAATTTGTTCTATATACGCTTGGAATATGCTCAAAAACCTTAGTTCAGTAGTAATATAAGTTAAAGTATGGTTAAAAGAACTTCGCAAAAAATTACGAGAGATTTCAACCGAGTCCTTTCCAACACTCTGTGAACTCTTCTGCCATACGCGAGTTATGTATAATACCAATAACCCCCAATTACCAATAAATCGTCAACTTATGTAAATGCAGACTCAGCACAAGACGATATCGACAAATTCATATTAAGCATAACAAAATAAATAAA
Source organism: Eurosta solidaginis (assembly GCF_040869045.1). NCBI lineage: Eukaryota > Metazoa > Arthropoda > Insecta > Diptera > Tephritidae > Eurosta > Eurosta solidaginis. The sequence goes on from NC_090323.1 coordinate 171,735,716, forward strand.
AGTAACTTCCGGCCCAATTCAAAATTATAGTCATTGCAAAATTTAAGTAAACTATTCCGGTTAATTAGTAGTAAGCATTTTCGCCATTGTACATTTACGCTTTCTTTTAATTTGGAATAAAGAAAAGAATTCAGTCTGGTTTTGAAGTCTCTCGAGTTAAAGTCTAGTTCTCGGTTGTTATTTTATTTAAGCCGTTGCCTTTGGCATTTTTTAAAAAATCCGCTTGCCGCAACTACGACGTAATTGGCGCAGTCGGTAATCCTTTATATATATATAAAAGGATCGTGATACGAACAACAAAAAAGTGGCAGTACAGTTACATACAGTAGTATAGTGACTACCAACAAAAGAACACAACTAAAAAAGTGGTAGTGTGGTGTGCATATAAGTAAATATAGCCACCACCCACAAATCAGCAGCAAAGTGGCAACAAATTTTCTTCAGGAAGACAAAGAGAACACGACGAACGAACGAATATGACGGAAAATCAGGCTCAAATGGCACCAGTAGATCTGGTCGAGGAACTGGCCAGACGGGAACAACAGTTGGAAGCGCTAAGGGCAGCATACATGGAGCTGCAACACAGAGCGGACCATACGAGGACGGACCGGGTGTCGAAGAACATCGCCTAGATACCAATTTTCACCGGGCGAGGCGATGTATCGGTAAACTCTTTCTTTTCGAGCACAGAATACCTGCTGTCAACAATAAACAATGAAAACGAGAAGAAGGAGGCGACGAGGATGATCTTCTACGGGATCATACAGGGCGAAGCGAAAAACGTAGTAATAAATATCCCTCGCCCAGACGACTGGCAACTGATAAAAGAAGTGTTAAAGATGAGATTCAAGCCCGACACGGAGCCTCACGAAATCTATAAACGGATTACAGCCCTTAAGGTGAACTCGGTAAGTGAACTGGCTGTTGAAATTCAAAATATTAAGTATAAAGCCGATGAGATTATAGTTTACTATAGGGGAGGACAGGGAATAGATCTCACTAACATAGATAGTCTCTTAGTAAACACAACGAAGGAGATGACACAGGGCACGTTGCTAGACAAGATATATGAATGTAGGGAATTAGGCCAAATTATATCCATAATGAATCAAAGAAGATTCGAGGATACGTGTATCCGACCGGAATATAGAAAAATATATAGAAGGGAAGAAAGGTATAGAGAGTGGCCGAAGAAAAACTATAACCAAACGCCACAAGTTCCAAATAAAAACACAGGCTAAGGCGAGAGAAGCTCTGGTAATTTTAGAAATAATCAAGGAAACTCAGCACAACTAAGACAAAATCAGCAAGGGTCACACCAAAATAGGGAAAATGTGTCATTATAAAGGAGGCAGAGTCCTCAAAATTATTACCAAAATAATAACTACAGAAGAAGTTCTGATCAACTTCAGAGGTACCCAAAGGTAGGAAACCCTAGGCCAAATTCCGATCAAAATCACGGTAATCAACCTAGGCAAGACCAAGCGGAACCGATGGAGATTGATAATTTAGAAAAAATTTGGGCAAACCAAGAAGAAAGAAAAGAAGAATTAAATAATTGTGAATATTATAGGACCCAATTTAATGAAAATCCAGATGAAGAGGAGCAAAATTTTTCGAGGGACCAGCTCGGACTGTCTTCCCACCACGCTTACATTGCGGAACAAGAAATATTTTGCTCTGATTGATACTGGAGCAAGTATAAGTTTAATCGATAGTGAAATAAATGATTACAAAAAAATTTTGCTGAAGAATCCAATCGCATTTAGTAAAATAACTAAAAATGATATAATTAAATATGAAGTATTTACGGAAGCCCCAACGGAATTTAATCTTCCGAATTATGCAAGAAAATATAATTTTATAATAGGCATCGATCTACTCAATTGTTTTAACACAACAATCAATTTAGTGGATGGATGTATAACACTTAATGAAAAAACAACTTATTTCGAAAGTATAAAATCTTAAAATTCATACGTTAGAAGCAAACAAGTTTGACTGGAGCAGAATAAGACTTGACCACTTAAACAAGGAAGAAAGGGAGGAGGTTGAAAAAATAATAAAAAGGTTTAAAAACTTATTTTTTAAAGAAGGTAACCAACTAACAAGCACGACAAAGGTTGTACATGAAATTAGGACGACGACAGACGGACAGATTAACAGCAAATTATATCGATATCCCCCACAACATGAGGCAGAGGTGAGGAAATAAATAAAAGAAATGGAAGAAAAAGGAATTATAAGAAAAATTAGCTCACGATATTCTAGCCCATTAATTGTTGTACCCAAAAAAATGGATAATTCTGGAGAAAGAAAATACAGGATAGTTATAGACTACAGAAAATTGAATGAGGTGACAATAGACGATAATACCCCCTACCAAATATAGACTCTATTTTGGATAAGCTAGGAAAAGCTCAATACTTTATAACACTTGATCTAGCCAAAAGGTATCACCAAATTCTAATTAGAGAACAGGATAGGGAAAAGACGGCATTCGCCACACCTCATGGCTTATACTAATTTATAAGAATGCCATTCGGACTAAAAAATGCACCGGCTACATTTCAACGGTTAATGAACGAAACATTACGGGACTTTATTAATAAAACATGTGTATTGTATCTTGGCGATATTTTAATATTTAGTACATCCCTTCAAGGGCACGTAAAAACAATAATAGGAATATTTAAAGTGTTAGAAAAAGCAAATTTAAAGATCCAAATCGATAAATGTAACTTTATGAAGAAGGAGACAGAGGTCTTGGGTCATATCTTAACAGAGGATGGATTAAAACCAAATCCCGATAAAATTAAAGTGATAGAATCATTAAAATTGCCCAGAACAGAAAAACAAATAAAAAGTTTTTTAGGCATTACAGGTTATTACCGCAAGTTCATAAAGGACTACGCGAAGATAGCTCAGCCTATAACAAAATATTTAAACAAGAATGTTAAAATTAACTTAAAGGATCCAACCTACATAGAAGTATTTGAAAAAATAAAAACATTAATAAGTACGTATCCAGTTTTAAGGTATCCTAATTTTGACAAGCCATTCACACTATCAACTGACGCATCGAATTATGCAATTGGTGCTGTCCTATCACAAAAAGGACACCCTGTGTGCTTCATATCTAGAACACTGAATAACCATGAGAAAAATTATTCTGCTACAGCTAAAGAATTCTTAACTATTCTCTGGAGCGTAAACTATTTGAGACCTTATCTCTACGGAAAAAAGTTGAAAATTTTTACAGATCACCAACCAATTAAATTCCTTCACACCAAATACAAAGGTAAGGACATGTCACCTAGATATCAGAGATGGCTTCTCAAACTAGGAAAATATGATTTCAATATACAATATTTGAAAGGAAAGGAAAACCTGGTAGCAGATTTTCTGAGTAAATTGGAAAATAGTGCAGATGATGCGGAAGAGGAAAAAGTAGATAAAGTTGTTAACGAAAGTAGTGGATTGGATTTTGATTTACAGTCAAGCCAATATGAAGCAAATAACATAGAAGATAATGAAACGTTAGCAACAATGCACTCAGCAGAAGAAAATTTGCAGGACAATTTCTTTATTAAGGAAGAAATTGTAAATAAATATAAAATGCAAATAATTTTGACTAACAATAAAGTTGAAGAAGCAAAACTTTTGCATGGGAAAACAATAATTCTCAAAGCAGAAAGTGATTTTGATGTAATGGGCGTAATATTTCGGAAATACATTACAAAAGGCAATGTAGGTATATACGCGGAGCTATCAGACTCAAGTTATAACATAGTTCAACAAAAATTGAGAAAATTGTTTTCTAATAATAGGCAGTTAAAATTTACAAAATGTACAATAAGGGCACAAGACATAGAAACCGAAGTCGAGGCAATAAAACAAATTTCTCTTTACCATGTAAGGGAAAGCATGCATTCGGGCATAGGGGAAACATACAATAAAATAAGAATTAAAATCTATTACCCAAAGCTAATGGAATTAGTGCAAATGGTAATCAATCAATGCGATATATGTAAATGAGTAAAATATGACCAGTGTCCTATTAAAAACCAATTTCATTACACCGAGAGACCATCGGACATAAATGAAATAATACACATAGATACATACGTTATGAAAAGGTTTCATTTTTTAACGGTAATAGACAAGTTCTCTAAATTTGGGGCAGCGTATTCCCTGAATGACAGAACCCACATATCGATAATCGAACAATTAGAAAACCATTTTTCGAAAATAGGAAACCCAAACAAAATAATTGCGGATAATGAATTCAGGACAACACATCTTAAAGAATTTTTAGACCAAGAAGGAGTCCAAATTCATCTAACCAAACCAAACAGTCATACAGGTAATGCAGATATAGAAATAATGCATAACTCTATCGCGGAAATTTTTAGAGTTATATATTCTTCAAATAAAAATGTGCCAATCAAACAAATAATGCAAAGAGCTGTTAGAGGTTACAATAATAGGTATCACTCTACTATTAAAAGTACGCCCATAGATGTACAAAGTGGAAAAGTTAGTAAAATAAAAATTAAAGAAAATATGGAGCAAAATAAAAAAAGTGTTATAGAAAAACTAAATAAAAAAGGAAAGAAGGATTTATGAAGAATTACAAGGCAGTTAGGCATAAGGAGCAGCCAAAATATAGAAAGAAGAACTTAGAAGGCATACATCAATGCAATATTAAAAGACCGCTTAAATTTTCAGATAATGATGATACTTTTATTGATAATACAATGGACATGCTAAATTAACGGACAAATTACTGAAACACAAATAAGGGACGAAACAGGATTCACAGATATACAAATGAGAGAACAAGAAATAGTTAAGGACACAGAAATAATTCTTCAGATGATTAACATTAGCAAAATAGAGGACATTTTAGACAAAATAACGGACAATGTAGTTCTAATGAAAGCAAAATACAAGGAATAACTTCATTTAGAAATAATAGATACGAGAAATAAACTATTAAGACTACGACCAAAAGTCATGAGACACAAACGGGGACTATTTAATGGCGTTGGTAGCCTATCGAAATAGATATTCGGCACCATGGATGATGGAGATAGACAGGACATAAAAAACCATCTCTTACAGACAGGAGAAAAAATCAATAAACAGGTAGAAGTAAATAATTATTTCGAAATAGCATTAGAACAGTAAAATAATTTTATTAATAGCGACAGGATAATATTAGAAAAAGAATTTAATACCATACAAAAAATTATGGATGAGGAATATGAGCGAAGTTTATATTTAGAAAAATTAAAAAAGAGACAATTGTTAAAGGCTAGAATTGAACAAATACTAGATAGCGTAGTAGCATCCAAATATAATATTATGCATCCCAGCATATTAACAAGCGATGAAATAGTTAGATATGATATTGATTACAATAAATTAAAATATTTACAATCCGGAACAGCATATTTCAATAACACATATTTAGTTCTTAGTATAAGAATTCCCATTACTTTTGTAAATGTTAAAATTAGATATCTCATACCAATACCTAACAAAGATTATAACGAAATAGATAGTGAAATTGAAAATATTTTTAAATACGATAATCAAATTTTTAAATTTGAAGAAAATAAGCAATTGAAAAAAATTAAAACAAGCTCACATAATAGAAATAGATTTAGACACAATTCTTGTTAAAAATGCACAAAATTTGTTAATTAATCAAACATGCTCAAAAAATTAAGTTATACTTAACAAAAATAATCTAATAATACAGAAATTGTTCAATTAAAATTAATGACTACTATTGCTCTAATTCAGAAAAAATCTTCGAAGAAAAAATTGTTTACTATCAATATGAAAAAAGACATAACTTTACACAAGAAATGAAGTAAAGCGATGTAATAAAAATAAATAAATCAAATTTGAGTAGTATTGTAAACTTATAATACCATAGTAAAATTTCATACGTATGTATTGCAGTAATAACTTCTTTAATAATATCAATTTTCGTAATTTCAATGATTAAGCATAAACGAGTAATATTAAGACGAAATAGTAGAATTCAGGAGAATCTTAGTCTAAAAGGGGGAGTAGTTATGTATAATGCCAATAACCACCCAATTACAAATAAATCGTCAACTTATGTAAGTGCAGATCCAGCACAAGACGATATCGACAAATTCATATTAAGCATAATAAAATAAATAAAAGTAACTTCCGGTCCAATTCCAAATTATAGTCATTGCAAAGTTTAAGTAAACAACGGTTAATTAGTAGTAAGCATTTTTGCCATTGTACATTTACGCTTTCTTTTAATTTGGAATAAAGAAAAGAATTCAGGCTGGTTTTGAAGTCGCTCGAGTTAAAGTCTAGTTCTCGGTTGTTATTTTATTTAAGCCGTTGCCTTTGGAATTTTTTAAAAAATCCGCTTGCCGCAACTACGACGAAATTCGCGTGGGACTCAGTATTGCTAGCATCTACATACTTTGACAACAATATGAATAATATACAAAGCGATTGTGGAAACAAGTAAAAATTTATCTGCTGAAAAGTGGACGATGCTTATTTTGTTACACTGATTTTGAGCTTTAAACTTTACTGAAACAAATTTCAAAATTACTGTTAAAATGTGGGAGTCAAACAGATTTGGCATATGTACGCCAGAAATACCTTAAATCACGAAAAAAATTACTGAGAACATTTCCATTCTAAAACTCCTTTTAATTTTTATATTTAGTACTGAACGGTGAAAAAGTATGCATTCATTCCGAGCATACAACCAATCGATCAGATAGAAAGATTTTTGGCAATTTCTCCATTAGTTTGCAATATAAAAACGTGAAACTTGGTGATATATATTCCAAAGTATCATAGAAGATTTCCTGTAAAAATCATTTCGATCGGAGCTATATATAATATATATTCCATACAACCGATCGTTCATTTGCCATTTTTTATTTTACATTTGTCTTAAAAATCGTTTAGGTATGTACATCTGTTCACTATGTAATTCTTATCTTATACGTCCTATTATTTGGAGATTACGAACGGGATAAGATTATTGTTCAGGCCCATTCATGAAAGGTGTGAAGGCTTCGGCACAGCCGAAGACAGTCCCGTCCTTACTTGTTTTTTTTTTGTAATTTTACATGTGTTCTACAATCATAATAACTCTTTACTTTCTTTGATGATATATATATATATAGGTAATGCATTAACAGAGATTTTTATTTGGGATTAAATAAATAGTTTGATTTACCTTTTTCTATAAATGATTGCTCTAAATGTTGGAAACATTTTCTATGAAAAATCAATCAAATCAGCAAATCAAATTTTTTTGTTTTTGCATAGTCCAGCACTTTTGCTAATTAGTTTGCAATAACTAAGAAACCAAATATCTTTAATTAGTTTGTAGTTATAAATGAATGAAAGTCCCTTTGATTTGGTTTATTTAAAGTTGTTGCTTTGTTTGTTTAAGATTAATGGTCACAAATTCCATTAAAATTCGTATGCTATTTTCACTGCATAACTTTACGTAAGGTTTTGAATCGCATTTTACGTTTAGATATGTTATTTATTTTATTTATTTTATTGTTTTATGTATCTAATTTTTTATTTTTTTTATTTATTTTTTTAATATTTTTCGGTTGTTAATTTTTCATTTTAATTTAATCTATTTCTATTTGCAACTTTGCTTATTCCGGAAAAACTACTCAGGTTTGAATTCAATTTTAATTGTACTTAAGTCAATTGACATAATTTGGCAAATATTGAACAAAATTTGCATAACTCCATAAAATATAAGATCGAAGAAGGCACTTTATTTAAACTGCTCAAACACTAAATTAAGTGCTTTCATATTTCAATTTAATTATCACCATCGTAAAATTCGTCATAAAAAATATATATATTTAGGTACTGTTATATCAATAAACAATTAATATGCATCTATTAAATTTTATATTTTATTATATTAATATTGCTAAAACAAGACGACTTCTCTTTTCAATTCTTATTATTAAATTTTTATTACTTGCACACTGTCGTCAATAAACAAACACCGCAGTCAAATTCGTAAAAGGGCGTTTCCATTCACATAAACAGGCAAAAAAGCGAAACCTTTACAGATGCTGTGTAATTTTATGTATTTCGTTTTTGTTGCTGCACCATAACAACAAGTCATTCGCAATACTCGACGAGTCAAACTAATTTTAATTTTTGTAAGGTAAACGCGTCCGCGACCGTTGTATTCGATTGCCTCACTGCTGAGTGACACAAAATGCAGTAACCAAAAACTAACTGAATAACAGCAGCAAACAGCAATAGCAACAGTTGTTGAGCTAAGCAATGAGTAACAGAGTACAACAAAGTTGACGAAGTTATGGGTACAACAACAACATTCAAAAGCAAGTAGCTCCAACAAACAAGCATACAACGCCGACAACTCGTGCCACAAAATATGACGTTGGCCTCACACAAAATGTGCTCATGTTAACGATGACGACAACAGTGACAGCAGCGACACAGTGTTGTTCTTTACAAATTTTTATCCCCCTGTTGGAATTTTATAAATCCCAACTTTTTATGCTGCCAATAGCCCTATTAACCCATTAGGGACAATACTCTTAAATGGAGACCAGAAAAAGGAACCCAAAAACTTCTCAGGATGCTTTACTACCAACCGCGATGTGTACATCACATTGATGCTTACAGTTGTGAGGTCACAGATTTTGACGGTGATTATTTCACGCACATAAAATGCATTGAGACAATCAAAATGTAGATCATTGTTAAATAGGACACTAGTCGACGTAAAAAACAACCACATGGAGTAAATTAGGAAGAAAATAGTTCAGTGGACGCGAGCTAGGTTAAGAGAAACTTCCATTATATCCAGACCAAGCTTAACTCGCCAATTAATATAGATAGACCCTACGCACACTCGTTCGGTACTTCATGAAGTGATGGAAAAAATGGTGTAGGTTAGGTTCACAGGGCTACCGTGGAAGTGCACATAGACCAGTGGCAGAAGACCCCTTGTGATGCCACAAAAAGCACCATTAACTCCTTTCTTCGAACCTGCGCTTGCTAAAAGGAAAACCTCTTGTAGTGAAACCTACATCAGGCCAAACAAAGCTTTAATGAATTTGCCTCTGTAAGCAATAGCTAGATCAGATTATATCACAATCTTTCCTGGCTAGTTTCCCAGGTACCTATTGTCTTCTTTGAAGCCGTTGATTTAACAAATTTTCTATAGATTAAAAAGAGGAAAAGCAGCATCCCTAATTCACTTTTGTTTATGCACATTCCAAAGAATACATACTGCAATGCAATCCGCTAAGTGCTTCCTCCCATCGACTGTTAACGTTCTGTTAAGTTGCTCTTCTATTTAACATTTGTTTTCATTTATTCGACCAGTCTACTTCCAACAGTCGTCATTCATTTACCTTCCAACCACCAATACATTTGCATTGCATTGTTACATTTTCGACAAGTTGTATGGAGCTTAACAGCGCCCAGAGAGATTTTGTTGCTGTTAGATTGCTGGTTGTAAACAAATGTTAAGTGAGTAGATGGAATTTATGAATGGTGCGGATAAAGTATCTGTATATGTATGAGTGCATTTGAGTTATGTTTGTTTTTATTTCGTATTGCAGTAATTATATACTTGTTAATGATGGTTAATCATATCATTTAACATTTAATTATAACGTGCAAATTATTAGGAGAATTGAATGAATTTTTATTACTTGCACGCCAGCGAATATGGATTTAATGAATGAGTTAACAAGAAATTGTAAAAGCTATTATCTTATATATAAATAGATAAGATGAAAAAATGTGGAACCGTTTTCCGCTAAGCTATAATTCTAAGGTATACATATTATATATGTATTGATAGGAAATTTTGAGCTGCACTGTTATCCATAAATAAAATAATAATTGAAAATCATTTTAATATAAAAAATTTAACATAAAGGTCACACCACTACACATGCACTTATTCATACTATAGACACGCTGTGTGTGTGTACTTGCTTTTTGTGTACTGTGCTGAATCGTGAGCATGGCCGAGGATTTGCTTTGTACACAATAAAAATTAAAAAAAATACATACATAGCTGATCATGCATCAAGTCTATTTCTTTTCTTTCCTTTGTTCCTTTCTTTTCAATTCTATTCTTTTATTTTCCTTTCCTTTGTTTTCTTTTCTTTGATTTGCTTTGCTTTCCTTTTCTTTCCTTTCCTTTCCTTTCCTTTCCTTTCCTTTCATTTCCTTTCCTTTCATTTCCTTTCCTTTCGTTTCCTTTCCTTTACTTTCCTTTTCTTTCCTTTCCTTTCCTTTCCTTACCTTTTCTTTATATTCCTTTCCTTTCTTTTAATTTTCTTTTTATTTCCTTTCTTTTACTTTCATTTCTCTTCCATTCATATACCTTCCTTTCCTTCCTTTCTTTTCCTTTCCTTTCCTTTCCATTCTCTTCCTTTACTTTCCTTTACATTCCTCTACTTTTGTCTTCCTTCATTTCTTTTATTTTCACTTCCCTTCCATTGATTTTCCTTGCTTTCCTTTCCTTTCTTTTCCTTTCCTCACCTTTCCTTTTCCTACCTTTTGTTTACGAGAAGCAGATTGATTAAATCATACCCTTCCTGCCAGAGCAATATAAAATTTCCCTATTTTGAGCTTACTTATTCATTACATTACCCATCGAATGTTCATATTATTATATTAAAATGACAAATTTTATTTCTTTTATTTTCATTTCCGAATGCTAAAACGCACTTCTCCAATTCTGTCCACATGAAATTTACAGAGACATTGGAAGCTCTCATGATGGTCCTGGCAACTAAACTTGTCTTACAACCTTAGACTAACAAAGTTGCTTCTATCATTAAAAAAACAGGACTGTAGACGCATGACGGGTATTCTGATTGGACACTGCTTTCTGGCGTCACATGCCTATAAACAGCGTCTAGTGTTTGGCAAGAGGTAGGATTTATTTTATTAAACAGGTCCTGGTTTTTGATAGGGTTTTTCAGTTTTGTCGCTAAGAAAACTTCTGCTAACACTACGGACTCATTAAGTCTAGGTGAGGTCCTCATGGACCGGCCAGTTCAACCTACCCTAACCTAGCTAAACAGGCTAAGATCAAACAACTCACAATCGATCAGCGGGATGCAAAAAGGCAACTAAGATGCGGGTAAACAGCTGATGATTGAAAAAATGTAATACTATATTTGTTAGATAAACCTCTCGTGAGCTAATACCCCAGGTTATGGACAAAAGAGAAGCTTAACAATGATCAAGAGGCAAAGATATAAAAAACAGATACTAAGATTTTGCACATCGGAGACGAGTTCGAAAACAAAGATCACCTCTATCGATGTATTTACTTTCAGTATGGTTGTCCACCAAATTTAGATACATACATAGTTGCTAACACGAAAAAAGTAGTAACAGTTTTTAATAAGTTTCATTAATTATTTTCTTATCGTGTTTTTTCGTTGAATTTAGAAAAAACTTCATTGAATTATCTGTATTTAATAGCGAGACATGCCCAATTTGCCCAATTGCAAAGCGAGCAGCGGGGCATTCATATGGTTGAGTGCATAAAGGCATCTACCTTTACACTAGTAAAAAGTATGAATGTTGGAGATTTCGAGTTCTCAGATCACGAGAAGCTAGCTGATGAAGAAGTGAAATTCAAGAGCATGTCCTAGTAACCATCGCCGTTTGTAAACTTTGCAATTTTCTCCAATATCAATAACATTCAATGAATTATGTAACTATTCAAATCAGTCTCCGAAACGTTTTCGAAAACATTTGGATATTCATAAAGTGTTTAAAAAACTCCATAAAAAAATCGAGCTTTTATTTAAAATTTTCAGAATTTTTTTGTACGCAAATTGGTTAGCCAATTGCGTCCTTGATGATTCCCCCTTAAATAAACTCCTTCGAACTTCAGTTGGAGGAGCAAAAATAGACGCCATGCAAAAATGTCAGTGGAATTGACGTGAAATGATTTTACCTCACTAATGAAAGCGAATTAAAATCAGTGAACTTAATTCGCCAACTGAAAGAGAATGAATTAGTCCGGTGAAACACCTTCTGACAAATGGCTATCAGATTAACCTTATAACGTACGTTATTTACTAAATTACTCAAAATTTATTTTATTACTATATTTCTGGATTTTTTCGGGATTCCATAAGAGCGAATGGGTATTATTCCGGTCATATTGTTGGATGACATGGAAAGCCCTAAAGCCTTCGGGAAAGTATTCGAAATTTTGTGAAAGCGAGCAGAGCCGCGTTGCACTGGCAAGGAGCATTCGGATATATGGTGCCACTTTTTGATGATTGTTTCGATAATACTTCGAGATCATTTCTAGATCATTCCAAAACTGTCCTGAAGGTCTTATTGGAAATATTTCGCGACCTTCTCGGTATTATTTCGGAACTATTGTTTTATATTTCCGAATTGTTTTCGGGATCATGAAGGGAATATTTAGATCCTCTCAAAGTATGATTTCATGGCTACCTCGGGTCATATCGGCATTGTTTTCGTAATAATTTTGATCAGTTTCGGGATACCTCTGGGATTATTTCGGTGCTGGATTGTTCTGTATATAATATCGAGGCTAAAGAGCTTTTCGGAATTTATTTTCGGAATCGTTTCGTGGTAGTTTAAGAATTATTTCGAAAATTTGCTGATATTTCCGGAATAATTTCGGATAATAATGAGATAATTGTAGAAATATTTCAGAATACTTTCAGCGCTTTTTCTTAATATTTTTAGGATAATTTCAAAATTGTTTTAAGGTTTATATCGAAAATATTTCGTGAAGATATCTATGTAATTTCTGTATTCTTTTCGATTTGTTTGGGAAGGAATTTTTTTGGTATAGTTTTGAGACTATTTACAGATAATTTACAGACAAGTGTGGGATAATTTCTGGATTATGTCGGATAGTATCGGGATAGTCTTTGAATAATTTGGAGCCATTTCAGAATGGCTTCAGTTTCATTTCTGATTCATTGCAAAATTTTTCTTAGGATTATATCGGAACTACTTCGCGACTATTCCAATATAAATTGGAGACGGGTTATGTTTACTTTCAGAATCATTTTCGAAATGATTTCGTGTTTATTTCGAACTATCTTCGAGATAATCTCCAATCATTTCGCAATCATCTTGGGATTTTGGCGCGATTCTTGATTATATCAAGAGCAAATGTAGACTTTCTTCCGGGCGGCCGTCGTGGTGCGATAAACTCAGAAATCTATTTCTGCCAAAAAAGTTCTCTCACGAAACCAATTAGTCCACCAATTTAAGGGAAGAACCCATCATATATGGGAATGGGAATGAAAAATCATATGAACTAACTTAAAAGGGAGCTTCCCTCGAAGATTGCTCCGTGTATGTCCCAATTAGTATGGACGAGATTAAGAGAAGGCGAGTGGTGATCGACCAAGCGGAAAGGGCGTGGATCCAAGAGCGAGGCTGCAAAGTGTTGAAGGTTGTGTGTAGGTCTTACAATCTTAGGCTAACAAAGTTATTCCTATCTTGAAAAGAGAAATCTGTAGAAACATGATGGGTATTCTGACTGGACATTGCCTTCTGGCGTTACATGCCTTTAAATTAGGTTTGGTGAGTGATAGCAGATGTAGGAAGTGCGGGTTGGAGGAGGAAACCATTGCTTTGTACCCGTGCCCTCCGCTTGCCAGGCTAAGACTCCAACTATTTGGAGTCACACGGCTGTCAGATCTAGAAGCAGCAAGTGGTAATTTTCTAGCATTTACCAAGAGAACGCATCTATTTCAAAGCATAGGTCCTGGTTTTTGTTAGGGTTTTTTAGTTTGGTCGTTAAAAAAAAACTTCTGTTGATACTACGGACTCATTAAGTCTAGGTGAGGTAGTAATAGACGGGTCAGTTTAAGCTAACACAACCTAAGAGTTTTGCAGTGATTTTGAATGATATACTATTCGAGCTTTCATGGCGTTCAAAATATCTTCACAGTGTATAGGCCCGACGTTCTTTTCAACGCTGAAAAAGATGAGATATACGTACATTGAATAAAGGGATAGCTTTCCACTCATTGTCTTCAAATATTACCTCATCACAACAGCTGTTTTACTTATCAAGTACTAAGGAATGGTTAAGAACTCCTTATGCATACAAAAACAAATTCACAACAAATATCGTTTTACTTACCTCACCAATGGCATGCCGTTGACGCAGCTCTGCAGCAATTTGAGCAAATTTACATAAAAATTGCCTTACGAATGATTGCAGACACAAAATAGGAACAAACTATTAAATCACGTGCTTGGCGAATTAAAATTGCACGTGTACACGTCGAATAGACAGGATAAATGGGCCAAGGTGTTTATCTATCAATGTAGCGGTGCCCGAATCCTATGCAAATCAACCAATTGAAAAAAGATAGAAAAGGGGGAGGTAAGAAAAGAAAATGGTTAGCATTTAATAGTAAACTAAAAATTGTTCATTGCACTTAAGGTGATGAGATAACAATTTAGAAAACGGATGGGAAAGTATGTGGGAAATATACAGTGGTGGCGAGTATTATGCACATTTTTAATGAACTATTAGTTTCGCTACTCCAAACAAAAAACAACTAGAACAAGTAAGTAAGGCTAAGTTCGGGTGTAACCGAACATTACATACTCAGCTGAGAGCTATGGAGACAAAATAAGGGAAAATCACCATGTAGGAAAATGAACCTAGGGTAACACTGGAATGTGTTTGTATGATATGTGTATCAAATGGAAGGTATTAAAGAGTACCTTAAGAGGGAGTGGGCCATAGTTCTATAGGTGGACGCCAATTAGGGACATCGCCATAAAGGTGAACCAGGGCTGACTCTAGAATTTGTTTGTACGATATGGGTATAAAATGAAAGGTGTTAATGAGTATTTTAAAAGGGAGTGGGCCCTATTTCTATAGGTGGAGGACGCCTTTTCGAGATATCGTTATAAAGGTGGACCAGAGTTGACTCTAGAATGCGTTTGTACGATATAGGTATCAAATTAAAGGTATTAGTGATGGTTTTAAAAGGGAGTGGTGGTAGTTGTATATGTGAAGGCGTTTTCGCTTACTTTATGAAGTGGGTTTTGTCGAAGGCTGAGGTAGCACTCAGTCAATCCAGGGTCAAGTAGAGGTCCCACAAACCCCCAATTAATAAGAACACAGTTGTTATGTGTTAATGACTAATACACACACACACACGGCTTGACGCATAGTGAAGGCAGCAGCTTTCCGTGCGAAGATGCCGGGGGAGGGAGGCGAGCGGCGGCTAACGGTCGTTGTAATAGCAGAGGGGTCGGTGCGGCTGTCGAACGGTGGGATCAGCACGGCGGCCGGACAGCGGAGAGTATTGGCGGACAGATTGGTACAGCGGTATGCAGTGGCGGGATTAGCACGGCGGCTGGACGGCGGACAGTATTAGCGGACAGATTGGTACAGCGGTATGCAGTGGCGGGATTAGCACGGCGGCTGGACGGCGGAGAGTATTAGCGGACGGATGGATGTAGTGGTATGGACGCAGTGACGGTACCAGCGAGCTGGTTGGACGGTGGTGAGGTAGCAGCGGCTAACGGTCATCGTAGCAGCGGCGCAACGGCGGTAGGATAGCGACGGCAACAACAGGGCAACGGAGCGCCTACCAGTGGCGTGGCCAAGACGGGGTTTCGGTGCGAACGTTCTACTTGATTACCTTTTCGGGGGATTACCAGTAGCGGCGGTTGCGGGTGGCGGCTTCCTGCGAGGACGCTGTCACAATTGCGGCGGCGGAGGGACCTGCGAGGAATGAATAAAAGTTCTGGTTAATGCCGGTCCGCCAGCTGGACACCACCGCCTCCATGCCCGCACGAATGCAGGGCTGGACGCGGAGTTGTACCAGCAGGAATTCCGAAGGCCGATCCATGGGCTGAGGGGAAGTGGACCTTACGGCACAGCGGTATCCCCTTTAGCTGCTGGACCGGTCGACGGCCGGGCCGGGGCGGAGGGGAAAAAGGCCGGATGGTCATAAGGCGGCGAGGCACCCCCCCCCACCTAGCTGGGACACGGGTGAGAAAACCATGAAGGCGACGACCCGTTGTCCCCGCAAGCAAGGGGTGACCAGTGCCAAGGCAGCACCCCTTCAACTCAGCTAGTCAGGAGGAGTGACTGGGTTGCTGAATAAAGCAACCACTTCCTCTGACTAATCTGCGAGGAATGAAGTGACAACAGCCAATTCATTCTCTTTTATACTGCTTCTGCTATGATGCGAGTGAGAAATTAACCGCTAATTGGGTACTTTAGTTTGCCATTTACTGTGAGTTGGCGTACCGTGTACATATTATTGTTATCGCCAAATGCTATTCGCATGCATTGGTATGTAGCTGCTGATGTTGGCTACCTGTTAATGTACTATATATGTATACTCTCAGGCGTAGGTGAAAAAGGGTTAGAGTGGGGGTCTCAGGCGTAGGAGAAAAAGGGTTACATTGGGGGTCATACTTTGTAACGCTACGTTACAACTTAGGTGTCACACCCATTTTACAAAGTTTTTTTCTAAAGTTATATTTTGCGTCAATAAACCAATTCAGTTACCATGTTTCATCCCTTTTTTCGTATTTGGTATAGAATTATGGCATTTTTTAAATTTTTCGTAATTTTCGATATCGAAAAAGTGGGAGTGGCTTCAACCGATTTCGCCCTTTCTAACAGAAAACATTTATCGCCCTAGAATCTAAGCCCCTACCAAATTTCACAAGGATTGGTAAATGTTTGTTCGACTTATGGCATTAATAGTATCCTAGACAAATTAAATGAAAAAGGGCTGATCCACGCCTATTTTGAAATTTTCTTTAATTTTTATATTTTGTTGCACCATATCATTACTGGAGTAGAATGTTGACATAATCTATTTATATACTGTAAAGATATTCAATTTTTTGTTAAAATTTGACATAAACAAATTTTTTTTTAAGTGGGCGTGTTCTTTATCCGATTTTGCTAATTTTTATTTAGCACACATACAGTAATAGGAGTAACGTTCCTGCAAAATTTCCTATAGAGTTTCATCGCTTTATCCGTCTTTGGTAATGAAGTATCGCACTTTTTCGGTTTTTCGCAATTTTCGATATCAAAGAAGTGTGCGTGGTTATAGTCCTATATTGTTTATTTCCAATATCGATCTGAGATTAGTGCCCAGGAACCTACGTACCAAATTTCATCAAGATACCTCAAAATTTATTCAAGTTATCGTGTTAACGGACAGACGGACGAATGGACATGGCTCAATCAAATTTTTTTTCGACACTGATGATTTTGATATATATATCTATTCCTTTATACCTATACAACCAACCGTTATCCAATCAAAGTTAATATACTCTGTGTGCAAATCACGCTGAGTATAAAAACAACTAGAAAAAGCGTTAAGACCAGCGAAGGTTGACAGGTTTCACTATTTTGGGTAATCAACTCATCCATTTTCTAAACATCTTATACTGGGTTTGGGACCTTCTTAGGATACTCAATTAAAACCTTAGAGATAAAATGTTTTCGAATAAGCAGCTGGGTAAAAGGGATAATGAGGATATGTGTAGCGCAACAACTTCAGAGGGCTGCCAGCGCAATTTCTTGCTCATAAAACCCAGTTGTCCACTACCCATGGAAAATACCATTTATTTAGCAAAGGAGGCTCTGGCGAACCCAAGCTCCTTACGGAAGAAAGTGGTTGGATGACCTAGATGTTTCATCGTGATCAAGTCAAATCGTTCCCGCGGGCTAGTACCTTTATGGTGCAGTTTTCTAAAACGTACATGGATGGTACCATCAATATCAATAAAACTCCCCAAAACCGTCGGGAAATCTCTTTATTGCTAAAAGAGAGTAATATTTTCAAACGCACAAAAGCTCCTAAAGCTTTACTTTTTAAAATAAAGCTCCCAGATAAACTCCATTTTAGTTGTAAAATGGTTCGAAAGGTTATATGGAACGCAGCCTTCATCTGGCATCAGATTTGCACATGCGAGTATTTTGAAGATAACACCCAAACATTTGTGATAGACGGACTACATTATTCGGCATTCTCCCAATTAAGTGCTGCAGCGTGTCAAGAGTAAGAGAACATTTATGCTCTAAACAAAGAGTTCACAACCATCTTCACAGATGACACCAAGTTTAATAGTAGGGTGGGTAGTACAATTTACTTCCAACGTCTACCACTCTTCATAAATATAGCCGAGATATTGCAACGTCTTCTAGGTGGAACTAAGAGCTTCGAGGAATGAAAATAGTCGCTAAGCCAGTTTCTTCCTTGCACAAAAGTGTGGGTATGGATTTGGGGAGGAACTGAGCTCCAGACGGCACAACCAGTGAAAGCACTCTTAAGTCCGAGGCGAATCAATCAAGGAACGTCGCACCTCTAGGACAGCCATGTTCATCTGAAGATATAAATAAGGTGTTCGTTGCCCTAGGTATTGCATACGATCATGTGTACTGGATATGATTAGCATAGCCAAGGAGGCTACTTTTAAGGAAGGCATAGAGTTGCTCAGTTATGACGAACTTGAAAAAAAAAATTTACGAGGTGGGTGTGGAGATACTTAAAGCACTCTCGGTAACGTACATATCTATGCTCCTTCTGGAGTCAGCGGGTGCGGTTTTCGGTATCCAAGGGGCCTGTAAAATATTACTGAATATAAACCACTACCGGTAATTATGTTGCTATTCTCTCTTATAGCGAGGCGGATCATCGGGTCATTCTGAGGTCAGCGTTGATAACAATGAGTCTGATTAATGGTGGGATTTTAATCTGGAGGGTCGACATAGGGTTAAATTCCGTGTGGGTGGATAAGGTATTTGCATGCCCTTGAACTCATCAGGGGTCGTATTTCACAGCGCTGGCTTAGCGAGACTTTAGCAGTCCCTTAGAGTTTTTAAGACGATGTCTCTCATAGACTTAGAGAGCTCCTATATAAGCCCAAAAATTGAGCCCCATAGAATAGTTTTTGCCACCAGTGTAATTTTAGGTAATCAGAGTCTCACAAAAAATGCTTAAGTGCAATGAGTGGGTGGTTTTGTAATACTTTGTTGTTGGTTTTGCTGTTGTTATTACTCACCATTCGTATAGCACACGCCAATTGTTCTTCCCTGACAAGTGGTAGACAGCTGTTGACGTTAGCTTTAAGCAGCTGTTGTTGTTGCAATTTTAAATTTTCTGTTTCTGCTCCATTCCGCCCTTTCACCTCTTCATCTTCCTCAGATTTCTTCGCCCAGAGGTCTAACTTTATATGCTGTTCACCTACACTTTGTATCTGTTGTTGTATTCTCATCTCACTTTCGACAGCTAAATCGTCATAGTCATCAACTTCAATAGCCAATGAGCCAAGGTTTTCTTGGTTATCGTCGTTTCGTCGTTTACATTCAGAGGTCAGCAAAGTTGATTGGTGTTGGTCGACACTGACATTCGAAACGCTACTGTTGTCCATCAGTGTTGACGTCAAACTAAAGTCAATATCTTTGTAAACTAACTCAGTTAGCGTGCCATCTGTGTCTTCATCTTCTGCCTCCTCAGTGCTATGCTCTACGTCATTGTCGGATTTTTCATTGAATGTCGTTAATAGCTTTTGTGTGGCATATTGATTCTGTTGCACGGTTGTGGTAATTAATGCAGTGGTGCACGCCTTCACGTTCTCCTCCCACTCCGCTACAGCGCTGCGTTGGTTGGTGTCTCTTTCGGGTGAAGTTTCTTTTAATATCTCATCATCATCAGCGTTTATGTGGAGGAATTCCTTAGACTTTTCGTCTTTCAAACGCATTGTAATAGGCATTATTGTTGTTTTTGGCATGACATATGTACGCTGCGCTGACTTCTCTTTTGCTTCTGCTGTTTTCGTCTTCGATGTAAGCGTAACTGTCACTGCTAGCGTTGAAGTGCTTGTTGGTGTTGCAATTTGTTTGACATGTGCTTGTCCATCACTCTGGCAAAGCTGCTCGTTGTTATTTATCGAGTAAGAGCAATATTCCATATTTTTGCTTTCTTCCTCTCCCTCCCCCGACACCTCCTCTGTGTCATCCTCTTCGCGTGTGATAGGTGCAATGGCACTGCTGTTCCGCTCCGTTTTTGTGGCCTCATTTGCTTCCATTAAGTTGCTGGCACAGCTGTTTTTTGCGCCACCAATTAGGCATTGGTTGCTGTCGTTGCCGTAATCAATATCAGCTGTGTTAGTATTTGCTTTTACTGCCACCACCTCAATTGTGGCGGCTTCCATTAGTTTTGTTGTTCTTGTGGCATAACTACCACCTCAGCCAATTGTGCTTCGTTGCAAGCACTTTGTGTCTTTTTTGTATGATTGTGTGACTGCGGTGTTTCTGTTTCTGTTGTTGCAATTGTTATTTCATGCTCTTCACCCTCAGGTGGCCTAGTTGTGATATTACCACTGATATTGCTATTTTGACCGCTATTTTCGTTAGTACATTGTAGCTGGTGTTGTTGGGCTATGGGGTTGCCTGAAAGTATCAAAAGAGAATCGGATTACTAAAATGGTTACTGTAAAAGGAAGTTAGCAAATTTAAATTTATATTTTACATATGTACGTGCACCGCAACAATTATAGCACAAATTTTTTTTTTGGAAGAAATCCTTTTTTCCGAATATACTTAAAATTTGCAGAAATACTTACATATATAGGTATATAATTTAGTACGTTCCGACTAGCTGTCTTATCCAATGGATATATTCGAATCAAATTTCGCAGAAATATTCTTCGACGGTCTAACTGTGCCATTAGGTAGATAGATTGGCGAAGTATTTGGTATACAAGTTAGCAGTGCTCTTTTTGTGATAAAATATCAGTAGGAAGGAAAACCATTGCATCGATTTGTATATATAAATAACAATAATTATTTTATTATTATTATTGGCATGATTAAAATTTTTCTTAAATAAATTTTTTTTAATTAGATTAGAAGAAAGAAAATTTTAGACAACTACCAAAGCTCGTTGTCTCATTGCCATGAAACAAGTCCAATGTTCACATCGTTTCAATTGAAATGTGGGTCTATCTTTTGCCTCTACACTACCCCTATGAGTCACCTCTACAAATGGTATGTGTTCACTATCCACCGCAACCGATTCAGCTATAGGTGCTTGTCTCAACCCGTTTCGTAGCTAGTGATTTAACCACTGCCGCCAGATACGTCTCCTAAACATTATCTAAGTGGTGATAAAAGTTTCTTTTACCTCGATTCAAACCCGCGATCTTACAAATCAGTAGGCCAATATAACGACAAAATCTATAATATAACAAGTAAGGAAGGCTAAGTTCGAGTGTAACCGAACATTACATACTCAGCTGAGAGCTTTGGAGACAAAATAAGGGAAAATCACCATTTAGGAAAATGAACCTAGGGTAACCCTGGAATGTGTTTGTATGACATGTGTATCAAATGAAAGGTGTTAATGATTATTTAAAACGTAGTGGGCCTTAGTTCTATAGGTGGACGCCTTTTCGAGATATCGCAATAAGGGGGGGGGGGGGGGGGGGGGGGGGCAGGGGTGACTCTAGAATGTGTTTGTACGATAAGGGTATCAAATTAAAAGTATTAATGAGGGTTTTAAGAGGGAGTAGCCCTGAGTTGTATATGTGAAGGCGTTTTCGAGATATCGACCAAAATGCGGACCAGGGTGATCCAGAAAATCATCTGTCGGGTACTACTAATTTATTTATATATGTCACACTACGAACAGTATTCCTGCCAAGATTCCAAGGGCTTTTGATTTCGCCCTGCAGAACTTTTTCATTTTCTTCTACTTAATATGGTAGGTGTCACACCCATTTTACAAAGTTTTTTCTAAAGTTATATTTGGCGTCAATAAACCAATCCAATTACCATGTTTCATCTCGTTTTTCATGTTTGGTATAGAATTATGGCATTTTTTTCATTTTTCGTAATTTTCGATATCGGAAAAGTGGGCGTGGTCATAGTCGGATTTCCGCCATATTTTATACCAAGATAAAGTTACTTCAGATAAGTACGTGAACTAAGTTTAGTTAAGATATATCGTTTTTTGCGCAAGTTATCATGTTAAAGGCCGAGCGGAAGGACAGACCGTCGACTGTGTATAAAAACTGGGTGTGGCTTCAACCGATTTCGCCCATTTTCACAGAAAACAGTTATCGTCATAGAATCTATGTTCCTACCAAATTTCACAAGGAGTGGTAAATTTTTGTTCGACTTATGGTATTAAAAGTATTCTGAACGAATTAAAAAGGGCAGAGTTACGCCCATTTTGAAATTTTCTTTTATCTTTGTATTTTGTTGCACTATATCATTACTTGTGTCGAATGTTGACATAATTTACTTTTATACTGTAAAGATATTAAATTTTTTGTTAAAATTTTACTTAGCAAAAAAGTTTTTTTAAAAGTGGGCGTGTTCGTCACCCGATTTCACTACTTTTTATTTAGCACACATATAGTAATAGGTGTAACGTGCCTAACAAATTTCATCATGATATCTTCAACGACTGCCAAATTAGAGCTTGCAAAACTTTTAAGTTATAAATAAAATAAATAAAAAAAAATAAATGTAAGGCGCGATAACCTCCGAAGAGATTTAAGGCCGAGCTTCTCTTCCAATTTGCGTCGTGTTCCTACTGATTTTCCCTACAAATCGGCCGGACGGGACCTACATGTTTTATGCCGACTCCGAACGGCATCTGCAAGGCACATGAGTTTTCACTGAGACCGTTTCATGGCAGAAATACACCCGGAGCGCTAGCCAAACACTGCCGAGGGGTGGCCCGCTTAGAAAAATTGTCTTCTACTTGAAAAAATATTTCTAATTTTCTATTTTGCGTCAGAAGGTCAACGCACCTACCAAGTTTCATCGCTTTCTCGGTTTTCGAAATTTTCGATATCGAAAAAGTGGGCGTGGTTGTAGTCCGATTTCGTATATTTTGAATAGCGATCTGAGATGAGCGCCCAGGAACCTACATGCCAAATTTCATCAAGACATCTCAAAATATATTCAAGTTATCGTGTTTACAGACGGACGGACGGACGGACATGGCTAAATGAATTTCTTTTTTACCCAGATCATTTTTATATATAGATATTTATATCTATCTCGATTAATTTATGCCGTTACGGATTACCGTTATGCGAACAGAGTTAATATACTCTCTGAGCTCTGCTCAGCTGAGTATAAAAATAAGTCGGGTTTTCCTTCCTGACGCTATAACTCCAGAACGCACAAACCGATTTCCACGGTGTTGCATTCGTTGGAGAGGCATCGGGCTCTGTAAAGTTTATAGTAAAGAAAATTCAGGATCGACGCATAGGGTCTCGATATATAGACCAAAACGTGGGCCCGGGTACCCCTGGAATGTGTTTATAGAATATGGATAACAAATGAAAGCTGTTAATGAGTACTTTAGTAGAGGGTAATTTTTATACCCCTGGGTGACTAGGGTCTCGAGATATAGGCCAAAACGTGGGCCTGTGAACGTCTAGATAGTGTTTATACTCAGTTGAGCAGAGCTCACAGAGTATATTAAGTTTGATTGGATAACGGTTGGTTGTACATATATAAAGGAATCGAGATAGATATAGACTTCCATATATCAAAATAATCAGGATCGAAAAAAAATTTGATTGAGCCATGTCCGTCCGTCCGTCCGTCCGTTAACACGATAACTTGAGTAAATTTTGAGGTATCTTGATGAAATTTGGTATGTAGGTTCCTGAGCACTCATCTCAGATCGCTATTTAAAATGAACGATATCGGACTATAACCACTTTTTCGATATCGAAAATTTCGAAAAACCGATAAAGTGCGATAATTCATTACAAAAGACCGATAAAGCGACGAAACTTGGTAGATGAGTTGAACTTATGACGCAAAATATAAAATTAGTAAAATTTTGGACAATGGGCGTGGCACCGCCCACTTTTTAAAGAAGGTAATTTAAAATTTTGCAAGCTGTAATTTGGCAGTCGTTGAAGATATCATGATGAAATTTGGCAGGAACGTTACTCTTATTACTGTATGTACGCTTAATAAAAATTAGCAAAATTGGAGAAGGACCACGCCCACTTTAAAAAAAAAAAATTTTTTAAAGTAAAATTTTAACAAAAAATTTAATATATTTACAGTATATAAGTAAATTATGTCAAGATTAAACTCCAGTAATGATATGGTGCAACAAAATACAAAAATAAAAGAAAATTTAAAAATGGGCGTGGCTCCGCCCTTTTTCATTTAATTTGTCTAGGATACTTTTAATGCCATAAATCGAACAAAAATTAACCAATCCTTTTGAAATTTGGTAGGGGCATAGATTTTATGGCGTTAACTGTTTTCTGTGAAAATGGGCGAAATCGGTTGATGCCACGCCCAGTTTTTATACACAGTCGTCCGTCTGTCCTTCCGCATGGCCGTTAACACGATAACTTGAGCAAAAATCGATATATCTTTACTAAACTCAGTTCACGTACTTATCTGAACCCACTTTACCTTGGTATGAAAAATGAACGAAATCCGACTATGACCACGCCCACTTTTTCGATATCGAAAATTGCGAAAAATGAAAAAAATACCATAATTCTATACCAAATACGAAAAAAGGGATGAAACATGGTAAGGTAATTGGATTGTTTTATTGACGCGAAATATAACTTTAGAAAAAACTTTATAAAATGGTTGTGACACCTACCATATTAAGTAGAAGAAAATGAAAAAGTTCTGCAGGGCGAAATAAAACACCCTTAAAATCTTGCCAGGTATTACATATATAAATAAATTAGCGGTATCCAACCGATAATGTTCTGGGTCACCCTAGTCCACATTTTGGTCGATATCTGGAAAACGCCTTCACATATACAACTACCACCACTCCCTTTTAAAACTCTCATTAATACCTTTAATTTGATACCCATATCGTACAAACTCATTCTAGAGTCACCCCTGGTCCACCTTTATGGCGATATCTCGAAAAGGCGTCCACCTATAGAACTAAGCCCCACACCCTTTTAAAATACTCATTAACACCTTTCTTTTGATACCCATATTGTACAAATAAATTCTAGGGTCACCCCTGCTCCACCTTTATGGCCATATCTCGAAACGGCGTCCACCTATGGAACTAAGGAATACTCCCTTTTAAAATACTCATTATCACCTTTCTTTTGATACCCATATTGTACAAACAAATTCTAGGGTCACCCCTGGTCCACCTTTATGGCGATATCTCGAAAATGCGACCACCTATACAACAACCACCACTCCCTTTTAAAATCCTCATTAATACCTTTAATTTGATACCCATATCGTACAAACACATTCTAGAGTCACCCCTGGTCCACCTTTGTGGCGATATTCCGAAAAGGTGTCCACCTATAGAACTAAGCCCCACACCCTTTTAAAATACTCATTAACACCTTTCTTTTGATACCCATATTGTACAAACAAATTCTAGGGTCACCCCTGGTCCACCTTTATGGCGATATCTCGAAACGGCGTCCACCTATGGAACTAAGGATTACTCCCTTTTAAAATACTCATTAACACCTTTCTTTTGATACCCATATTGTACAAACAAATTCTAGGGTCACCCCTGGTCCACCTTTATGGCGATATCTCGAAACGGCGTCCACCTATAGAACTAAGGCCCACTCCCTTTTAAAATACTCATTAACACCTTTCGTTTGATGGCCATATTGTGCAAACGCATTCTAGAGTCACCCCTGGTCCATCTTTACCGCGATATCTCGAAAAGGCGTCCATATATAGAACTTAGGTCCACGCTCTTTTAAAATACTCATTAATACCTTTCATTTGATACCCATATCGTACAAACGCATTCTAGAGTCAACCCTGATCCACCTTTATGGCTATATCCCTAAATGGCGTCCACCTATAGAACTATGGCGCACTCCCTCATAAAATACTCTTTAATGCCTTTCATTTGATACACATGTCATACAAACACTTTCCAGGATTACCCTCGGTTCATTTTCCTACATGGTTATTTTCCCTTATGTTGTCACCATAGCTCTCAACTGAGTATGTAATGTTCGGTTACACCCGAACTTAACCTTCCTTACTTGTTTTACACTATGGTTACCAAATTGAAGCTGTTGCTGTATGCTTTAGTACAGAGTAAATTTCATACCGCTAGGTGACTAGGGTATCGAGATATAGGCCAAAACATGGACCCGGATACCCCTAGAATATGTGTGTATTATGGAGACCGAATGAAAGCTGGTGCTGTGAGCTTTAAAGTAATTTTCATTGTGATATTCGATTTAGTCGCATCAACCTGGCAAAACTGATAAATATGCATGCGAAGCCGAAATAAAGACATGAATTAATAATACCCACATACCTATTTACATACGTCCTATTCGATTTTCCTGAAATTTGGTATATAAATATGCCTATATTAGTATTTATGATGCTTTTTTCCGGGAAGTAAACCAGAGACGGACAGGGACTGGGATTAGGACTAGGACTGGGACTGAGACTGAGATTGAGACTCGGAATGGGACTGGAACCAAATACACACCACCCTCTAGGACTGGCAATAAGATATGAAGAAGAATGAGAAAAACTTGTGAGAAGAGAAAAGAGAGAAGGAGAAAGAGACTGATAAAGATATAGAATGAGACGAAGATAGAGATAGATGAAGCGAAAAATACGGAGGGAGGAGTGAATACAAAGATTAGGAAAAAGTGTAGAGGGGAGAGGGCAGAGTTAGACGGAAACAGCTTATTAAAATGTATGCAGATATACCAAATTTATGGCAGAACAACGTCTGCCGGGTCTTCTAGTTTGTTTATAAATATTAGCGAAGTGACAACACTGTAAGAAACAAAGACAATGAAAAAAACATAAGGAAAATTGTTCCAAATTAAGGAGCGCACACCGAATAAGTGATTCTAAAATATGGTCAGTTGTACGAAAAGTTGCGTAGAAACCTTCGGAAGGTGCCGTGAAACATATTTAGGAAATAGGTGATGTGGCTGCAGATGCCAGAAAATGCATCGGGCATTATATTCAATCGGTCTACCTGACCAAGTTCTATTGAAAAATATATCCAAACCCAACCAAATACAACGCTTAAAATTTTCTTCGAAAAAAATATAGTATGACTGTCCTTTTTGGAATGTGCTTTTGGCATTGTAGTTTTAGCGACGAAAGCAACTTTAAGGTGCCAGGGAAGAAAAAAAGGAGAAAAAAATGGAGAACAATAAATAAGGCATCTATCTGTTGAAACACAATTTTATATTCACACTCAAACATGCAGCGGTTAGGTGATAGTGTTTGACTTTAGAGGAGTTGAAACTTGGTTTTCATAGTAGGGATATTCCAACTTCATGGTTGGGGCAATCAGACGCAATATTTCATCTTTGTTGAAGCATTCTGTTAAAACCAGCTGAGATTTCAGGTATTAACCCTCCTAACAACGAGGAGCTTAATCCACTGTTATACTGTTGGTTCATGCAGCTAAATATTGCTTGCACGCAGCTATTAGCTTCCAGCCATTTTGGGATGTAGCTACTGCTTTTGGTGCTGCCTAACTGGTGACGCTTTGGCAGATTTGTTCCTGTCTTCAAGTGACTAGCAGGCATGCTAAATCGTTGGTACATTTGCTTGGCATACTTCTATATGACGAAATTTTAAGTGACGCAGTAATCTTAAGAGATTCCGAGTAGATACCAAGCCCAAGCACAATGTTATTTGAAGCAGAATTTCCGAGTTTTTGATGTACTAAAGTTTACTGTGCAATTTACAAGAGTGTCGTGTTCATGTGAAATTTCAAGAATTGAGTTGTTGTCATGGTTTCCAATATAAAATTTGATTAACGCATACCACACCCGGCAAATCGGAGACCTTGAGAATTGCTTATATATCTTTCTTAAAAAAGAAGGTAAATTATCACAGCGAATTAACTGAACATATTTTGAATGCGTATCCACTCAACATAAGAAAATTGGTCAAATCCTCATGAAGAAGGTTGTTTTCCAAATCTAATTTACAAAAGGTTACTCATACGCCCCGTTGAACTTAAATGCATTGTACATACATTTTCTTTCACAAATATGTACATATGTATCTCCTTGGTGTTATTGTTGTAGCAATAAAGACAATCCCCGATTGTTGGGGGGGTTGTATGTTTTTGTTGTAGCAATAAAGACACTTTCCGAAGGTCTTGGGGAGTGTTATCGCTGTTGATGGTCCATTGCCAGGTGCAGAACCGGTACGTTCCGGTAACAAGCACTATTAATGTACTAGCCCAACTATCTAGGAACCGATTTAGTATGGATGGTGAATGGATGGTGAAATGAATGGTGTCACCAGTGCCTTGGCTGGTAAAGAAAAAGGATTCGCCACGCGAAGGTGAGGTTGACAATTGGTTTGGAGAAGCTATAAATTACGCTGGAAACCTCTTAAGAGGGTTGCGCTACACAACCCCTTGAAACAAGTTGGTATTTTAGTCGCCGCCTACGACAGGCATACCTGTTTATAGTTATTTCTTTGCTATATATTTTTATCAAAAACCCTTTCTTTCCATTTAATTTAAAATAACAATGGCGTGCTAAAATTGAAACTACTAAAACTAAATCTGATTTGCATGAGCCAAAAATAGCACGACACATTCGCAGTATACAAATAAATAAGAATTTTCTCGAAAAAATTATGTATATTAAGATACAAATGTATGTATGTGGATAAAGTGAAAAACTAAACAAAGCCAAAAAAGTTGCATTCTGAGCACACAACTGTTGAGTGATATTTTGACCATATGTTTCAGCTCTGTTGAAGTAGACAATTTCAGGTTTAGAAACATTACGTTGAGTCAAATTTAAATTTGAGGGACACGAATTTTCCTAAATTATTTATCAAGTTTCGCTGAAACAAAACAATAGACAATTTAATAATAAGCTGCAATTCAAAGGACAGTGAACTAATTGAATCATCATCAATGTTAAGTGAATCTAGCATGTAACATTTATGATCAGTTATGTGATGGATATCAAATTTGTATGTTTAATGTTGAATGTTCTCACTAAACAGTTGGCCCACAGTTCCCTTTTCGAAACGCATCGAATATCATACAACTTGTTTATTAAATACTTAAAATGTACGTATGAAGGAAGGTATGAAAGCGGTTGGCAGAATAAAAGAGGACAAACTTCGATCGGGAAGTATAGACGTGCTTAACCTTCATGTGCCCGGTAGTCTACAATTGTATCAATTTGGGAAAAAAGTCAAATAAAACAAAAAGTTGCGAAACAACAATGGGTTTTCCGTAGCTTCCTTATTTTCCATTCTAAGTCGATTAAGAGCATAATATCACTCGAACTATTATTTACCTGACCCACAGACCCTACTTGAAAAGAACATCATCTTGCAGCCGGTAGTCTACATTTGTAGTCACCATATAAATGTATGCAAAATATCTTTATATTGTTGACTTCAGCTTGTTGCAACATGATTTTTTGCAACTGTCACTACGCTTGCCTTACCCAAGTATGTTGGTTTACCCAGTACATACCCTCTAAGCCTGTCGGGTATGGGATAAAGGTTTGGTTTGCGTGCGATGCTAAATCGTTCTATTTACTCAAAAGTGAGATATTCACAGGAAATAACTCAAGTGCTAGTCGAGCAACCAACGTAGGAGAAGATGTTGTTCAAAGGTTAGTATGCCATTTGGAGAACACCGGATGGACTATAATTTGTGACAATTTTTTCACTTCGCTAAACTTGGGCAAGTATTTAATGTCCAAAGGTCTTGCTCTTCTTGGTACTGTTCGCCAAAATAAGACTTTTATACCAAATGAATTGAAGGCTGATCGCAATTGAGCAGAAGTGTCTACTATTTTCGGGTTTCTAGATGGAAAGTTTTCTTTGGTATCTTACGTCCCAAAAAGAGACAGAGCAGTCATAATACTTCCCAGTACACCTTTGACAGATTTAATTGTATTTGATAACAAAAACCAGCCACACATATCATTTACTCGGAAAACAATCCATATGAGCGTCGTACCGACGCGCGAAGAAAGTTCTTACGGAGCTTGGCCAAGCAGCTTTCTATGCCAGCAATTGAACAACGCTCTAAATTTCGTGGGTGGTGGGACACATCCAAATACGTAAAGCTATTGAAATGGCACTAGATGGATCCATTGCTGCCACTTCTAAAGGTGATTTATCCATTTTACCTGATATTTCCAGCGATAAACAACCAGCATATCCTGTACGTTGTCAACACTGTGAAATGGGATATCGTAAAAGTACACGCAAAATCTGCAGTTGGTGCAAAAAAGCAGTGTGCGATGCTCATGCCAAAACATATACCTTGGGAAAATGCTGTTCAATTCCTGCAAACTAATACATTTTTATACCTTTCATTAAAATGAAATGGTATATTAATTTCGTCACGAAACCAAAAATTGTAAGTCCTTAAAAGAAAATTGATAGACCCACCATTAAGTATACCGAAATAATCAGGATGAAGAGCTGAGTTGATTTAGCGATGTCCGTCTGTCCGTCAGTCCGTCTGTCCTCAGTTTAACAGATTGAAGCTTCAAACTTAGTATATTGCATATATTGTCTGAAGAAATGTATGAGATCGGTCGTATATATAGTATATATCCCCCACAACCGATTGTTCAGATAAGAAACTTTTCGCAATTTCTACCCCATTTTAACAGCCATAAGCTTCATATTTCACCAAATGCTTACGTGTTAGCATATATTGATGTCTGAAAAATTCATAGAGATCGGTGGTATATATATTATATACCCCATATAAACTGTCATTTTTGCCCCTTTTTTACAGCTAGAAGCTTCAAAATTCATCAAATTCATCAAATAGTTACGTTTACGTCATATATTTTTGAAATACGTGATTCGTAGTCATAGCTTTTACACGCAGACCACAAAAAACTTGAAACTTTGCATCCTCACACAAAGTACCTACCTATTTTTTATTTTATATTAATCTTAAAAATCGTTTAGGTATGTACATCTGTTCAGTATATATTTCTTATATCCGACTACCTGGAGATTAAGAACGGGATAAAATTATTGTTCAGTCCCATTCATGAAAGGTATGAAGTTTTCGGCACAGCCGAAGACAGCCCCGTCCTTACTTGTTTGACTTAAAATTATTACCTGAATTCAATATTTTTAAATAAAAACGTTAGTACACACGTACATGTCAAATAATCACAATACAAGTTTTTTTTTCTAAACATTATCGTGGTTTTACATGCAGTTACAAATGTAGACTTCCGACCGTGTACGTATGTTATATATCCCGGGCACATGAAAGTTAAACGCTCCAAAACCACACACTACTCTAGCGTACTAGACAAAGCGGTTGCTAGCGAAAGCCTTTAGGTAGATAGCGGAAGGAAAATCAGAATAGGAACAACTATGTATAAATTACAATGGTATATTAATATGTAAGTGTAGGAAAAATTATAAACACACTAGCAGACCCGGAAGACGTTGTTCTGCCCTAAACTTGGCATATCTGCATAGATTTTAATAAGCTTTTTCCGTCTAACTCTGCCATACCCCTCTACACTTTTTCCTAATCTTTTTATTCACTCCTCCCTCCATCTTTTTCGCTTCATCTCAATCTTCGTCTCATTCTATCTCTTTCTCAGTGTCTTTCTCTCTTTTCTCTTCTCTCAAGTTTTGCTCCTTCTTTTTTTCTTTTATTTTGTTCCAGTCCCATTCCGAGTCTCAGTCCCAGTCCCACTCCGAGTCTAAATCTCAGTC
Organism: Eurosta solidaginis; assembly: GCF_040869045.1. Classification (NCBI taxonomy): domain Eukaryota; kingdom Metazoa; phylum Arthropoda; class Insecta; order Diptera; family Tephritidae; genus Eurosta; species Eurosta solidaginis. The sequence goes on from NC_090323.1 coordinate 171,767,523, forward strand.
CCAGTCCTAGTCCTAATCCCAGTCCCAGTCCGTCTCTGGTATACTTCCCGGAGAAAAGCATCGTAAATATTAATATAGGCAAATTTATATACGAAATTTCAGGCAAATCGAATAGGACGTATGTAAATAGGTATGTGGGTATTATTAATTCTTGCCTTTATTTCGGCTTCGCATGCATATTTATCAGTTTTGCCAGGTTGATGCGACTAAATCGAATATCGCAATGAACTTTAGAGCTCTCAGTAACAGCTTTCATTTGATATCCATAATACACATACATTCTAGGGATGTCCGGGCCCATGTTTTGGTCTTTATCTCAAGACCCTAGTCGCTCAGCGGTCTAAAAATTACTCTGTACTAAAGCATACATCAACAGCTTCAATGTGATACTCATAATGTAAAAACCCATTCTAGGTGTATCCGGGTCCATGTTTTGAGCTATATCTTGAAACCCTAGCCTCCCAGTTTTATGAAAATTATCCTGTACTATAGCACTCATCAACAGCTTTCATTTGACATCCATATTATATGAACACATTCTAGGGTACCCGGATCCACGTTTTGGGCTATATCTCGAGACCCTAGCCTCCCAGTTGTATGAAAATTATCCTGTTCTGTAGCACTCATCAACAACTTTCACTTGACATCCATATTATATGAACACATTCTAGGGTACCCGGGTCCACGTTTTGGGCTATATCTCGAGACCCTAGCCTTCCAGTTGTATGAAAATTATCCTGTACTGTAGCACTCATCAACAGCTTTCATTTTATATCCATATTGTATAAACACATTCTAGGGGTACCCGGGTCCACGTTTTGGGCTATGTCTCGAGACCCTAGCCTCCCAGTTGTATCAAAATTATCCTATACTATAGCACAGCTTTCCTATCCATATTGTATAAACATATTCTAGGGGTAGCCGGGTCCACGTTTTTATCTCAAGACCCTAGGCACATAGCTAAAAAAGAGGTAGACGTTGGCCGATTCACAGACCTACCCAATATGCTCACAAAATTTCATAAGAATCGGTTCAGCCGTTTCGGAGGAGCCAAGCCTCTAACACCGTGACAGAAGAATTTTATATATTAGATTTGTACGTATGTATGTATTAGTGAATAGCGTGTGAAAGCATATAACAAAATATTGAAATAATGCAACTCATTTTGAGTTTTTGGAATATCAATTAGTATGTATGTGGTGTCGTATATATTATATTCTTATATATGAATGTAGCTTTATTTCGCCAGCCATGTACTCAGCGGGGAATATGGTCGCATGCAGCAAATAGCGATTCCTATTGGCGTAGGTCAGGAGTAGAATTCACTTTCCGCTTCAATAAATGAAAAAATAATTAATGCTTTTATGTGATAATGAAGTTTATATTGTATATAATTTCCTAGCTTACGTGGCTGCCAAAGATGTCTTATTCAGGCTAAGGATATGACGTGCGAAATTTAAACAGAAGGTAAAAAAATATATGAATTATATAAAAAATTAAATTTGGGTAATATAAAAATAATTTGTAATGTACAAACTAAAATAAAAAAAAAACAACATTAAGGAATAGGGACTGGCACAGAACGATGTAAAACAATAAAATAAATTAATATTCTAATAATAGTTAATAATTTCTTGTGTACTTAGGCGTGCTAAGAACTTATGCTGACATTCTTCCAATTCACAACGAAATACCTTGCTCATTACAGAATCAAACTTTGGCAAATAGACACGTGCATCAATATCTTAGGATCTGGGTCTTCATCGTCGTCCAGGGTAATTGAGGATCAATGTCGTTTATTTGCTTTCTAAGAATATTAAGTGTTAATCTATGAGATTGTGACAAGCGTATTAGATAATTATTTTCACTGCAGATCGCGCTTCCTACATCTAATGTAACTGACGAGGCCTAACTTATAAGCATGTGACTCCAGACGATATATGAGCCACGTTGCGAGTCTAATATCGTAGGCCCTGTATATGATGCCCCGCGCTTCTGCCCACACCTTTCCTGCCTGATAGATCAAGTGCAACTCCTGTCTCCTTTTGATTTTCCCAAAAGGATTGGTAGGTTTACCATAGATTCAGTAGGATCTACTTATTTCTGAATCGACACAGTAAGCAGCAGACCCAATCCCTGCCGGTATTTTAGAGCCTTCGGTATATACGTGTAAAGCATGTTCTGCTCTTTGTGCACCCTGGCACCAACCCTGCGGCTCAATGCTTGCCCCAAAATCTTTTCCGAAGCTCAGGCACGGGATCATCTCAATATGAAAGTTTTACCAGCACTTTGTGGAACTCAGATTATTTGGTTTTTCATAAAAACTCTATTTGAAAATTATGATTTAAATATTTTAAATTAATTTTGTTAACTGTTTCATTGTTGACTGTTTGCTTCCCTTATTTAGCGCCACCCATTGAGCATGCGCATTGTTAAATGCCCTTTAGGTGACTCCCTGAAAGCTTTTACACAAATTTTAATGAAAGCCGAGACAAGTTGATTTAATAAATTGTATTATTAACAGAAAAAAGGGAGTTGGTAATGTTTTGATTGATTGTTCTTATATTACGAAGTTATGAACTTGATTTGACGCAAATTTAAAGAAATACGAAGTAATTAGATATAGAAGTTAAAACCAGTGGCAGTTGTTGTTGATTTAAAGTTGTATACGTATTTTTTAGAATTTTTTTGGTACCATTTATTAATATTCCCCGAAGTAGTCGTGTATGAAATATTCCAATTTTTTAATTCGAAAATGATTTATAAACCAAAACTTCAAGGATTTTTATTTATTTAGCATGAAATCTGTGGGTATGTACGCATATCATAAAGCATATGCAAAGGTAAAATTAAATACATATATACTTATGACACTTAAATATACTCTTCTTAAGAAAGGTTGAGTTGTAGTGTCATTAATTAACAAATTCTGACACATAAACATGCAATTAACGAAACGCCATGGCACTTTGCTAAGCTCTTCTTAGGCATACACTCATATGCAAATACATATGTATGTATGTTTGTATGTCTCACACCAGTCGCCATGCTACCAACTTTGATATCTTTCGCTTATTTAACTGTCCATTCAGTTCGTTTAACCAAATTTTGTATGTCTTTTTTTATATACAGATATTTCGTTGGTATTTGGCCTATTTGTTGATCAGGACACGCAAACTTTATAAACACATCACATGCCAGGCATATACAAATAAGAAATGTTTTTATTTAAGGTGAACGTGGAGTAGAAATAAATGTTTTCACATAAATGGAAGGGAACATGCTCCAATTTTAATCCAAGTCACGCGTGCGGACACGCAAATTTCACATTTTATTTTAAAATATTTTACGAATGAAATGGAGCCCTAATTTTGGCGCTAATAATATAGTTTGGCGCTAATAGTATAGTTATGCAATCACAACAGTAGACAGTTGTAATATGATGCCCAACCTCCCGTTTAGTTATTTGGTGTTCGGAAATCGACATCGACATTTATGTTTTGGAGGGGCGCAGTTCGTATCTGCGATAGAGTACGTAAATATTCAAATGAAAGGAAAAATTTTGAAGAAGATTTGCGTATATGCGAGGAGCTGCACAAGCTTTGGAAAAATGCTCGAAAATTCTACCAAGTATCAGGTGGATGAAGGAAGGTTTTAAGACTTGTGCAGATTTCTGCAGAAATGTTGAAATTAACCATGTAATTGAAGTACAGTATATGCTTAAGTTATGGTGGAGGCACTTCTCCTCAGTGCGAGCAAGCTAGGGAGAAGACGAACTAAAAACGTAAATCGCCAATGACGAAAAATACATTCCGGCACTTGAAAATGATGAAGTGTAGCAAGGCGAAGTACTTGCTGTCATCCAGGAAAGAATCGACGTATTCACACTATGGCAGCCACGTCACTGATTACGCATACAAATTTGAGACTGTGAAAGATTTTGTCTATTTGGGAACTAGCATGAACAGCAAAAAAAGTCAGCTTAGAAATTAAACGAATAATAGTTCTTGCCAACATGTGCTACTTTGGACTGGGTAGGTATTTGGAAAGTAAAATCGTTTCTCGGTGGGCAAAAATCACGATACGCAAGTCGGTCATCAAAACTGTCCTGTTGTATGGCTCGGAATCATGGACGTTGTCGAGAGAAGATGAGATGGTGGTTTTTGCAGTGTTCGAAAAAAAAACCGACGGTGAGCATCGAGGAAGGTATAATGATGAGTTGTATGAACCTTACGCAGATATGACGACAGGTCATGTCATGCGAATGGACGATGTTGGTCCGGCCAAGAAAGTATTTCAGTCTATATCCCAGTTTGGAACCATAGCAGGGGGAGACCCTTGATGCTCACAATTGGCGTCAGCTATCACAAAGCAGGGATAGCTAGAGTGACTTGTTACGACATGGCCAAAATCTCTTAGGCGAATAAGCCCCAATTAATGATGATGATGATGAGAGTGGCACGGACAACGTATTAAAAAAGCGAAGAGTTGTTAAACATAATGCATCGACTTCTATGTAAAGTATGGTGCCTCCAGATTAAAATTTAAGTGTACTCAGCCCAGTCGACTATGGACAAATTCAGTCTGTGTGAGGTCTTTATTGAGCGGTCAGTTCAACTGCCCCAACCACAAGAAAAGCGATCCCGAAAACCGCTATGATTAGAGCGGAACCAGTCTTCTTATTATCGCGTATAAGGTTCTATATAGCGAACTGTGCAAAGTCAATCAACTGATTGGACTTTATCAGTGCGACTACAGAACTGGCAAATTTAATAAAGCTTTGCAAATGACGTTGAGCAACACTACCAGCTTCACAAGACTTCAAATAGGAATCCGTTTCGTGCGATTTCGTTAAGTAAGGGAAGATAGTTGCAACAGTAGTACTAAACCGAGAAGGCACAATCTTTTATAAGAGCATGCAATTGCTTAACAATTGAGAAATTACTTCTGTGTTTTCTTGGTTGGATAAAGAGGTAAAAAATGTAGGTCTTGCGGTAAATGTGGGCCACAAGAAGTACCTGCAGTTATACAAGTAAGTTTCGGTGCTTTGACAATAAGTCCTGGACTGAGTAGCCAATTAAAAATTGAGGTAAAGCTCTCTCGCAACGAACAAAATTTACGTTTACAAGCCGCTCATCTTACCTGTCCTTATGTATGGCTCTGAATCATGAACGGTGTCGGGAGAAGATGAGATGGCTCCTGGAGTGTTCGAGACGTCTTCGGAAGATTTTGGATGAATGAGGAAGACTTGCGTGAGCTTCAAGCAAATAAGAAGATAGTGCCGGAAATAAAAGCCCAAAGGCTTCGCGGGCTAATTCATGTTAGGCAGGCACCGCACTTTAGAAGCAGAGGAAGCTGAACGCCTCCGCTAGGTTAGAAAGAAAAAGACATTGCCTTCCTTGGTGCTGCCAACTGGTGTCAGTTTTTGTGGCGTGCTACGAAACTGCCAAAACCGCTCAAGCGGTTAAGCGCCAATTAATGTTGATGATGATTGTAACATTGTGCTAACATATCGATAAATAATATATAACCTTTCGATTATTAATCGATACATTTTTGATAATGTGTAGTAATTCTTCGATAAAAAATCGATAAGTTTTCGATAGCAAATGGATACATTTCGGTGAAAATCGATAAATTATCGATAAGAAAATGATAATTTTTGTTGAGCTGGAGAGTTGGTGCTAGGATGCAGAAATGGCTTAACATACTATACACGTGTAAACGGATGCTTCCAAATTAATGGAAGGGGTCGGGTTTGCTGTTTACTGTGTCGAAATAAAAGTAAATCTAATATCCTGCGAGGTAACTTCAGAACCTTTCAGGCAGAAATTGTAGACGTAAAAAAGCGGCAAAAATTCTGAGGGAAGTGTGCTTAAGCTGTAGTGGCGTCAATATATATATTGATAGCCAGATGAATATTAAGGCAATATCTCACGCAGTACTTCGTCAAGAAGTGTTCTGGAATGCAAAGAAGCGTTGGAAAAACTTCTTTCAGACGTGCCCATACATCTATACTGCTTTCCCGATCATAAAGGCATAGAGGATAACGGAAAGGCCGGTGATTTGGCAAAGGAGGATGCAATATTCGCTGAATCGCCGACAGACGGAGAAATCAAAAGGATACAGGATTTGCATATGATGCATCAAGCAAAAAGAGTGAACCGAAACGAGGGCTGCAAAATTTCTAAGACCATGTGCAAAGCCTACGATATTAGACTCATATAGTGACTCATTTCTCTGAAGAGAGAAGGCTTAAGGCTCACGAAGGGACACTGCCTTCTCGCGTCATATGCTTAGAAGTTAGGCCTCGTTAGTAGCAGCAGATATCGGAGGTGCAAGCTGCAGCAGGAAACGATTGAGCACGTCATGTATTCATGTCCTGCGAGCGACATTCATGTCCTGCGCTACAGCTATTAGCGGCAGAGTTGCCAAATCTCGATGCAGTAATTAAGCTAGGTCCTAGAAAATTTGTAGTATTTGCTAAGATGACAGAATTATTCTATAACATTAGTCCTGGCACTTGATTAGAGTTCTTCCGTTTCGTCATCAAACAAATTCTGGTAACACTATGGACGCCTTCAGTCTATGCGAGGTCTTTACTACCCGGCCAGTTCAACCTTACCTAACCTTATAAATAGAAAACATTTGAAAACAAGTCGATATATCATCTATGCCTCGACGATAAAAAATGGAACACACGCCCGATAACTTATCGATAAATTATGGATACCCCACCATAACCCGTAGATTATAAACCGAAAACTTATCGCTGTCTGGCTTCGGTTTCGGTTCCGACTTCGGTGCTCTTTTCTTATATTCCTTTTCCTATCCAAGGTTTGCCATATTGACGTTTTGTAAACTGCTGATGATATATATTGTTATCTGCAGTATTTCTGCGCTCTGGGGAGATTTTCCTTTTGAGTATAATTTTTTATGAGTCGTTGTTGAATTTTTCGAGAATATTTTAACTCCCAAGTGCTGTTTCAAATTCATTGTACATGTTATAATATATATGTATATACAATCTCGGCACAGTTTCAGTTGTACCATATCTTTCCCCATAAACTGTTTTAAGCGGCTAATCACTTCGTTATCAATTTACTTTTCCAATCATAACAAAATTGTTAACAATACCAAAAACTAATTTTATTCGAACACTTAAAAGTAGCCACGAATATGAATTGGACAAATTTGTACAAATAAATTATCCGATTAAATTTTGTCTACCATTTATTGGATTATTGCTTGCTGCGCTTGCGCAGTCGGTACGACAAAGCCACATAAATATAAATACAATATTAATTGTCAAAGTGGTCGATCGTAATTGCGATTGTGGCTCATGAAACATTTCACCACTAAACACTATCACTATCACTTGTGGCAAATGGTTAATAATTGTTCATAAATACATATGTGGCAGTAAGCAGTAGCCAAGTGGCAAATAAACAACACGAGATAGCGGTGGACATGAAGGTGGAAGCGGTGGAGGTGGGTGCGAAGGTGAGCGCATTATGATCATCCATACAGTTATAACAGCGCTATTACATGCCACTTAAAACAAAATAAAAGACAACACCAACAAACAAGATGAATACACAGATCCAGCAATATGTTGCACGTATTCATATTACAATATTGCCGCAACGATAATAACAATCACGAAAAGTAAAAGATGCTATATTTCTTGGGTAAGTGTTAAACTGTCGATATTAATTGCTTGTTGCGGTACCTGGCGGCTGCCATTTGTTACCTGCTGGTTGGCGTTTAGCGATTACCAATTGAATGAAGGCGGCATAGCGATGGAACGTTTTGGTGCCGATGAACGCGCGCGCCGCGTTCAACTTTTACGGATTACAGTAGCAATATGCGGCGGCGCGCGTTAGTCAAAATGTTGTACAATTAGATACGCGTACGTAATAAAAATGCGTGTTTCATTTCATGCCCATAATGGCGTTGACTGTGGGAATAAAAATGTATGCAAACTAGTTACATATTTTAAATGCGCTCCTTTTATGGATGGCGTGCGCGCATGGAACATGTTATGTTTATTACCAAACGACGCGCGCGCACGCTCATCTAACAGGCGCGGTCGTTATTGTTTTTCTTCTTTAATGTATTTAATAATATTTTATATCAGTAGCTAATTTGTTGTGGCGAATAAAGCAAATCAAATATGGCGTACGTATAATACTTACATACATAAGTACGTATATGTATGAGTGGCTGGGTATAAAACGATTTACGCAGCATCAAATATAGAAGCGGCTGGCGCGCTGTCTAACTTTATTGAATGCTTGCGCGCTGCTATTAATGCGCTTTAGATGAAGTACACTTAATTGCGCGCGCTATGCAGGTAATAAAACTACGCGTGTATCGCATATGCATCTACATTTAAGATAAAAGTTTGGAGAATATTAACAAGCGGGGAAACGTTAATACTAATACGCGATAGAGACGAAAGGCGTATTTATACGCACCCTTATTATTCTGCTAGTAGACCTCCATATAACTTTCACATTTGCTGCTAGAACCCTGCTACAGTGGCTCCTTTGGCAAACGTGTTTGAAAAAAACGCGCCAACTAGCTAGACAGTTTCATCATGGCGAAAGCATATAGGTGGTGGAAGGAATTCAGCTAATTAGTACTGTTTTAGCATGGAATGTGTGTGTTTGTTTGTGTATGTCACCCTGCCGATACCTTGTTATTTTGTTATTTACGCTTATCTGGATATTCGCTAGCCAAAAGTAGCGCCCTTTTTTTTGTTGTCTGTTGCTTAAGCGATTTCGATTTATTTCCATATTATAGCTTAAAAAATTGCATTATATTAGAGTAGCACAGCAAATATAGACCTGATGAGCATCTCACAGCAAGTAGTTAGTGACCGACCAAAAGCTGATTATCAAGATTGATTACGCTTCTCAATTGTTTTATGAGCTTCGCTGCTTAAGTAGACAAATTTGCAAATTTACAGATTCTCCACGCAAACAACTACCGATAAAAAGCCAATAAAAGACACCTCCGAAAATGCAATACTCCAAAAGGTAAACCTCCATCGGCCTGCGTTTTATCCAGTACTACTATCCCTCCAGTTCCCCTACTGGTACGCACACATTCTGAGGACACACTGCTTGCTATAAGTCTTGTTAAGCGTTAAGCGATAATTGTTTATATATTTAAAAGCTTGAACCTTTACTAGCAAATTTGGCATAACTTTCCATAAAGAAATAATGTTCACTGATTTATATCTTACTATTATAGCAACGCATGTTGCTTCCACTCCCACTGTTGGTGTTAGGTGTTCAAATGCAGCAATTGCCGGGGTGATACTTCGTTACCTTTACGACTGCTGGTCGCAGGCTATCATACCGCCGCGCAGCTGGCGCTTAGCTGAAGCCGCCCGATATCAAACCATCGCCCGGCTATTACCGTCCTTTTACCGCGCGTTTTCGGCCAAAATGTAGCCGTCTAGCAACTATCCTGCTATCTCCGATATCCTCGCCCTCAGCTAATCGGACCATGGCTTTTTTGATGCGGAAATCCACTGCCCTTCTAACACCTCCAGACATGCGATCGAATTTTAGTTTGTCACGATTTGATTCTATGAAATTCATAGAAACTTGCAGTTTCGAGAGCGTTTGACAAAAGAGAAATGGATGTTGGAGTCGTTAGCTTCACATTGCGCAATTGAAAAGATGTCTGGTGTCATGTGGGTATACGTTACATGGGGGACATATGTACATTGGCTATGTCAGCATTGATTCTGGATAAGTAAGAGTTTAACCTCCTACAGTATCCAGATAAAAGTTGCGCAAGAGTGACGCGCGTCCCATTGGTAAGACTGCTTTCCCCAACTGCGAGTTTTTCTATCTCTTTTTAGATGACTCTGAGGGCCCTTTTATGTTCTTCTCGTTTACTCAGCTCTTGCTGCGATGACTCCTTAAGTTCTTGGAAGGCGGGGCCTTTCAATCAGATGTCTGTCTGGATGCCCAGGTTCGTAAGTATTCAACAGAAACTGTTTGTCCAGCATTTCGTTTCTCACCTTTATGGGGAGTATTTTCGTCTCGCTGTTTCGTAAATAGTGTTCTGTTGATATAACCAGCGCTTTATCGTCAAAATACAATGCATGCATAAGCGCATTGTTGACAGCCTGAGTGACTTTGTTAAATAAATTGTATTATAAATTGCAAAGTGAATGTGAGTAAGAGGACCAAAATACTCACTTAGACAAGGTGCGAAAAATAGAACTGATCGTAATTTATACTCGCTAATTGCATACTGCCGGTTGAGTTCTGATTTTAGACATTACATTTACGCCTTCCGCCAACGCGCTTACGCTTTCATTGTATTTCGGCAGTTATGGCGTGAGTGCATGTTCATGAGATGTTGCGGCGTTGATGTTGGGAAGCGATAGCGCATTAATCTCGCATTATGCTTTGATAATTAGCAAATGTTGCTTTCTTAATTAATTTTATAGCCGGAAAAATGTTTTCCTTTATAATTCCATTCAAATGCAACTTTGCTGTAAATATTATGCAGAGAAATGATTAATTTAAATTTAAAATTTTGGAAATTGGCATGAAATGATGTATTTCATGGAAAGACGGGAAATATTTGCTAAATAATGCGAAGTGAAGACTTTCAGGTGTTAAAAGCTTAAGCTCCAATTGAATTCGGTCCGACATATTGATAAACTAGCGAGCAGATTATGGGAGTAAGATATGTAGAAAAATAACAAAATGAAGTGAAAGCATGAATAGAAGAAGAGAGATGTAATTAAAAGACGGGAGTAATTGTTCAACATATGAACGGATGGATAAACAAGGGCATAGATCAAAAGCAGACATGATAGATGATGGATTAATAGATCAAGGTTTATCTACTTCAAAAATGTATAAATTCTTTCGCACAAAACCTGACATTCATTCATAATACCATTGAAAAACTGTCTGTTATATATGGACAACTCATCTCTATTCTCTGAAACATTGTTTTGCAAAGTGAACTAACTCTCAGCGCTGACGTTGAAAACACAGATCACCTGACAGCTATCATATGATAGAGATCACTAACAAGCGTATGTAATTGCCCTAACACTAGCTTGTAAATTAATGCCAGACACATTGGAAATGATTAATTGTTGGGAAAAATTGTTGCAAAAACAAAAAAAAAACAAAATGCATACTAATTTTCGACTGGAAGGGAACAAGGTGTATTTAAAAAAATCTGAAAGTGAGAAGCATAATTCAAAAGTAGACAACTATGTATGGGGGCATTTTACGCCAAAACATCTTTTTGAAGTTTTACGCTTATAAGTACAAGCTATACTTGTATGTTTGAATGCAACTCCCATTGAGTCGTACCCCAGCTTCCGCCAGGCAAAGTTGGACCTGTCGTGGAAGCGTGTATGCTTGCTTTTCAGTTCAAACTGGCTCGTCGGACATGAGCGGGCTCTATACTCCACAGTCCACGCAACAACCGCAATAATAAAAATTAAATCCTCAAGTGATACCGGTGTAATTACTCCACTCTCGTAGCGTCTGATCAGCCACTTTTATAAATTATCGTGGCATTTACTACAACTGCTAGGAGATTTTAACTTTTTCATCTTAAAATATCACTCGATGATCTATGGCATCATCAATGTTCACCACAAGAACTTAGAGTTTCGTTACGTATTTGTAGTGATCGTAGAAACGCCATAAGTAGGAAAGAGTTTTCGTCGTTTTTTTTACCGTAATTGTACTTTTACGAGCGTGAATTCGTTTGTGGGTTAAGTTTTTCTGGCATACTCTAGTGAAAGTTGTGAACTTATGGGAAATGTATACATATTTATAATAAGAATAATTTACATCCAGGACTAGTCATGTGCCTGTGCGATCATATAAAACTGGTGAGCGGAAGTTCGTGGCAGCCAGTCACTATGGAAACGGGCCTTGTTTTTATAAAGGCAATCAGAAATGTGGGTGATATACCCACTAGGTTTTATTTTATATGTCCGCCTAATATACTTTCTGCCTTGCTCGTTTCATGGCGTTTGATATTATGGCCCGTTCACAATGCTGAGCCAAACTACGCACCTACGGTCAACCACCATTTAAATCTACCCTAATAGGAAACCTGAAATATCACTCTCTGAATAACCAAATTTTCTCGATGTTTTCCACGTTCATCATTTAAGTGGGAAAGACTTTAGGAGCTGTGGGTTGAACTTTGTCAGAAGCAGTTTAGCAATCCCTTTCCTTGGAGAAATTTCTTGAACATTCACCGCTTTAGTTTCTAACCGGTGTGGTCGACAATCTTTCCATAATTAAAGCTTCCCAGATGCCGCTCAACTTAACTGCGGGTCAACGCTGTATGTTCTTGCAACACTCAGCGTTTGTTCAGTCTCACTCTGAGTTTACACTTCCAAACTTTCAAACACACGACCGACTCATAAAGCACTTTCGAGAGTGTTTGTTCATTTGGCTATATTTAACTCCTGCTTAGTATATGAACTCGCTGAGTGAAGGTGGTTTTTATTCCTATTTGGCCATATGCGGGCTCTCTGAACTCACCAGGGGCAACCAATGTAATATCGATATAAATGTACGCTCTCTACTATCAAGTCGAATGAACGTTCCTTGAATAAGTCCTTACGGATGCTCAATTCTAATTTACTGGAACGCAAATTGCATGGGAACAATTTTTGTGACACATTTCGCTAACTTGACAACCAAAATATAGGTGCAACTTAGTTTATTCACGAATTTCAACCTTCATTCGCTAAGACCTTGGTGTGTTCAATTACTCGTTGAGATACCAACTTCACCATATACGATATTTATGCAACTGAGTTGCACATGACTTTTTTTATCGCACAGACGGTTGATCGCAACTTGACGGTCGAAACACTTATACGCACCGTAATGCGAAACATTTCAGGTTAATGAAAAAAAAAAAAATGTGTTCTATGGACTTTGAATTATCTCGACTTGCTTCTCTTTCAGCTAGCTAATAGCTGACTTTCGGCAGGGTGCATCATAATTCGTTTTAGAGGTATGGTTCCTTCGGCAAAGTTTCTTATTTTGATCCCTAGAATACGATTTTCACAGAGCAATGAGCGATTTTTAAATCGACCTGCCCTAATGCTTATTCTCCCTAATATCTTCCCCAATGTAATAAAACGCGCAACAGTCATTTGAAAATTTGCTTGCAGCTAATAAATATCGCCTTCTAACACCCTGCACTTACAGTAGGAAACAGAAAAATAGCATTGATAACTTTTATCAAATCTCGTCAATTAATTGCTTCCTTTATTATTTTCGATATTTAAAACAAAGGCCCTGATGAATTTACTAACTAAAATTGTGAAAACGTTTTCGAAAACTTCGTGAAAGTTTTTCGAAAATGTCGAACATTTTGTTTTGAGCCCTCGGATTTTTTTGTTAAGTATGCAGTTTTGTAGCCCAATCAACTTTATTCAAATACAAGTTATAAGTCTCTCAAAATTCGCATGGATTTTTAAAAATTTGCTTATGCAAAGTGTGTTTTCTTGCACATTTTTACACTTTGTAATGTGACCTTTACAAAGTAAGAATTCTTTTTTATATGAAAGAAAACACCCCTCCAAAATACATTTTTCAAAAAAACTGTTATCGGCAACGTTTTTAGCGGACATTTTTGGGTCGGACCGTGGTATAAATATTACAAGGTAAAACCGGTGAGAGCAAAAATGGCGTTTAAAAAAATTTTAAAATTCTCACTGCTCTCACATTTTTATTTTTTTTTTATTTTGGTGTTGTTTTCATTACAAAAATATAACAAACTGTGATATATTTGGTAATTCTATACGACAGCATGACACTCTTAATACATGTCCAAAAATATCAAGAGGGGTGTCAAAAGATGCGTTTTGGATCCAGGATCGCAAATCCGAAGGTACAAAATGTTTGGTATGTCAAGAGATATTTGCAAAAGAAATTTTGAAAATGTTTATGTGGTTGTTGTAATTTTGATAATTTTGTGGTACCCACAAAATAAATTGTGAACATAACTGTTTTACGCGGATATAGTTTTGGTCTCCAAACCGATGTTTGACCCACCCAAGGTAATTTTTTATAAGCGCGGTCAAAGGCCGCCAATGCAGAAAGGTGTTCTGCATAAGAATACTATGGATTCCACCCTCGGTTTCGTAGCACTCCGGAGTCATTTTTCGGTTTTTCGTTAATATCTTTTGAACGATCTAAAATTTTTATTTTCCGCCTTCGGATTATTGTTGCCGAGGTCAATACGAGTCTTTTTACACCTCTCGGTAGTTTTGAACGCGTGTTATCAGTGTCATGCTATCGCATAGAATTACCATATATGTTTGCGTTCTAACATTAATATAATGATATTTTATCCAAAACCCAATTCTTCATTTGGTGGAAATAACTTTTTTTGGTGGGAATGAAACTTCAATGGTCAACCACATTCCAGAATTTTCAATTAAGAATTGTATTGTGGTTTCCCGCAAAAAGAAGCACCAGGCCACGATCCTCTTCTGAGGAATTTTCTTCAACAAATTGTTGTGTCAAGTTGTACGTAAGAGATACATACCTACTAATAATAACAATTTGGTATTCGATGGATAGGCCAACACACTAGCTCTAGACCACGGCGGCAGACTTTGGCCGTTCAACCGGTAAATTCAGCCTCCACGAACTATCATACTCCAACTGAACGACGCTGCTTAGCTAAGATGGGAAGAGCTACAGCGTTTTTGCGGGCGTGGGCAAGTTATGGGAAGATCTCCGCTGAGTTCGGAGAAGCAGGTGGGATAAGACTTTGATCTCTCTTGGTGCCCCCTGTTGACGTCAGTTATCGCGAAACAGGGTTAGCTGGAGTGACTTGTTACGCAACGACCAGCATCTCCTAAACGGTTAAGCGCCAACTAAAAAATGTATCTGCCAACCGTGAGGAAAAGGACCAAAACAAACCAAAGAATATCTTCAAGATCATTTTTTTCCGCAGTAGTGAGGACACTTGAGACTGGTGATCTCTTATATTCACCATCCTCGGCATATTTAAGGATTAAAGACGTATCAACCAAGTGAAGAAGGATGAATTTGAAATCGGTAGGGGTGGTCTCCAACATTCGCTTCTTAATTAGAAGAGGTTTGTCCTTTTGTCCCTTTGCAAAAATAGCACGTGTTGAGGCTTCCATTATATTGGTAATTTATTTTTTTGCCATATACATAAAAACCGATTTCAAAACTTTTCGAAATATTTTTTCACTTATTTCATAAGCATTTTATTTTCTTGGCATTAAAAAAAAAAAGAAAAAGTCAAACCAACATTTTTTTTCATTTACTTTGGTTTGGAATTTCCACAAAGTTTAGGAGAGTGATTTTAAAATTTTTTTAAAAGTCAAAAAACCATTATGGCCGCCAAGAAGAGTAAATGGTTTTACCTGGTAATATTTATACCATGGGTCGGGCAGGGTATACATGAAAATTTTACAATCAATTGAAAAATTTTTTAGTAGGTCATGAAAAAAACCTTAAAAATCAAAGTCGAAAAAAAGTCAAAAAAATGAAATTTCGCAGGCTCCAATATTATTTTTTTGGCTATGCGTAGTGGAACTTTTTTTCCTGAGCTCAAATCCTATCGAAAAATCGATGGCGCGATATCGGTTAATAAATCGACCCAGTCTAGCAGCTATTTCTTCGTTCGCACCTGCACATGAATGAGTAAGAATACCACTTGGAGGTACGAACGTGAGTGGCAAAGCAGTTAAATGAACACCCCCCCCCTCCTTTGGAGACAAAGAAAGGGAAAATCACCATGTTGTAAAAAGAACCTAGGGTAATCCTGGAATGTGTTTGTATGACATGTGTATCAAATGGAAGGTATTAAAGAGTATTTTAATAGGAAGTGGGCCATAGTTCTGTAGATGGACGCCATTTAGGGATATCGCCTTAAAGGTGGACCAGGCCTGACTCTAGAATTTTTTTTTACGATATGGGTATCAAATGAAAGGTGTTAATGAGTATTTTAAAAGGGAGTGGGCCTTAGTTCTATAGGTGGACGCCTTTTCGGAATATCGTTATAAAAGTGGACCAGGGTTGACTCTAGAATGCGTTTATACAATATGGGTATCAAATGAAAGGTGTTAATGAGTATTTTAAAAGGGAGCGGGCCTTAGTTCTATAGGTGGACGCCTTTTCGGAATATCGTTATAAAAGTGGACCAGGGTTGACTCTAGAATGCGTTTATACAATATGGGTATCAAATGAAAGGTGTTAATGAGTATTTTAAAAGGGCGTGGGCCTTAGTTCTATAGGTGGACGCCTTTTCGAGATATCGCCATAAAGGTGGACCAGGGGTGACTCTAGAATTTGTTTGTACGATATGGGTATCAAATGAAAGACGTTAATGAGTATTTTAAAAGGGCGTGGGCCTTAGTTCTATAAGGGGACGTCTTTTCAAGATATCGCCCTAAAGGTGGACCAGGGTTGACTCTAGAATTTGTTTGTACGATATGGGTATCAAATGAAAGGTGTTAATGAGTATTTTAAAAGGGAGTGGGCCTTAGTCCTATAGGTGGATACCTTTTCGAGATATCGTTATAAAAGTGGACCAGGGTTGACTCTGGAATGCGTTTATACAATATGGGTATCAAATGAAAGGTGTTAATGAGTATTTTAAAAGGGAGCGGGTCTTAGTTCTATAGGTGGACGCCTTTTCGGAATATCATTATAAAAGTGGACCAGGGTTGACTCTAGAATGCGTTTATACAATATGGGTATCAAATGAAAGGTGTTAATCGGTATTTTAAAAGGGAGCGGGCCTTAGTTCTACAGGTGGACGCCTTTTCGGAATATCGTTATAAAAGTGGACCAGGGTTGACTCTAGAATGCGTTTATACAATATGGGTATCAAATGAAAGGTGTTAATGAGTATTTTAAAAGGGCGTGGGCCTTAGTTCTATAGGTGGACGCCTTTTCAAGATATCGCCATAAAGGTGGACCAGGGTTGACTCTAGAATTTGTTTGTACGATATGGGTATCAAATGAAAGGTGTTAATGAGTATTTTAAAAGGGAGTGGGCCTTAGTCCTATAGGTGGATGCCTTTTCAAGATATCGCCATAAAGGTGGACCAGGGTTGACTCTAGAATTTGTTTGTACGATATGGGTATCAAATGAAAGGTGTTAATGAGTATTTTAAAAGGGCGTGGGCCTTAGTTCTATAGGTGGACGCCTTTTCAAGATATCGCCATAAAGGTGGACCAGGGTTGACTCTAGAATTTGTTTGTACGATATGGGTATCAAATGAAAGGTGTTAATGAGTATTTTAAAAGGGAGCGGGCCTTAGTTCTACAGGTGGACGCCTTTTCGGAATATCGTTATAAAAGTGGACCAGGGTTGACTCTAGAATGCGTTTATACAATATGGGTATCAAATGAAAGGTGTTAATGAGTATTTTAAAAGGGCGTGGGCCTTAGTTCTATAGGTGGACGCCTTTTCAAGATATCGCCATAAAGGTGGACCAGGGTTGACTCTAGAATTTGTTTGTACGATATGGGTATCAAATGAAAGGTGTTATCGAGTATTTTAAAAGGGAGTGGGCCTTAGTCCTATAGGTGGATGCCTTTTCGAGATATCGTTATAAAAGTGGACCAGGGTTGACTCTGGAATGCGTTTATACAATATGGGTATCAAATGAAAGGTGTTAATGAGTATTTTAAAAGGGAGCGGGTCTTAGTTCTATAGGTGGACGCCTTTTCGGAATATCGTTATAAAAGTGGACCAGGGTTGACTCTAGAATGCGTTTACACAATATGGGTATCAAATGAAAGGTGTTAATCGGTATTTTAAAAGGGAGCGGGCCTTAGTTCTACAGGTGGACGCCTTTTCGGAATATCGTTATAAAAGTGGACCAGGGTTGACTCTAGAATGCGTTTATAGAATATGGGTTTCAAATGAAAGATGTTAATGAGTATTTTAAAAGGGAGTGGGCCTTAGTTCTACAGGTGGACGCCTTTTCGGAATATCGTTATAAAAGTGGACCAGGGTTGACTCTAGGATGCGTTTATACAATATGGGTATCAAATGAAAGGTGTTAATGAGTATTTAAAAGGGCGTGGGCCTTAGTTCTATAGGTGGACGCCTTTTCGAGATATCGCTATAAAGGTGAACCAGGGGTGACTCTAGAATTTGTTTGTACGATATGGGTATCAAATGAAAGGTGCTAATGAGTATTTTAAAAGGGCGTGGGCCTTAGTTCTATAGGTGGACGTCTTTTCAAGATATCGCCATAAAGGTGGACCAGGGTTGACTCTAGAATTTGTTTGTATGATATGGGTATCAAATGAAAGGTGTTAATGAGTATTTTAAAAGGGAGTGGGCCTTAGTCCTATATGTGGACGCCTTTTCGAGATATCGCCATAAACGTGGACCAGAGACGACTCTAGAATGTGTTTGTACGATATGGGTATCAAATTAAAGGTATTAATGAGGCTTTTAAAAGGGAGTGGACCTTAGTTGTATATGTGAACCAGGGTGATCCAGAACATCACCTGTCGGGTACCGCTAATTTATTTATATATGTAATACCACGAACAGTATTCCTTCCAAGATTCCAAGGGCTTTTTATTTCGCCCTGCAAAACTTTTTCATTTTCTTCTACTTAATATGGTAGGTGTCACACCCATTTTACCAAGTTTTTTTCTAAAGTTATATTTTACGTCAATAGACCAATACAATTACCATGTTTCATCCCTTTTTTCGTATTTGGTATATAATTATGGCATTTTTTTCATTTTTCGTAATTTTCGATATCGAAAAAGTGGGCGTGGTCGTAGTCGGATTTCGGCCATTTTTTACACCAATACAAAGTGAGTTCAGATAAGTACGTGAACAGAGTTTAGTAAAGATATATCGATTTTTGCTCAAGTTATCGTGTTAACGGCCGAGCGGAAGGACAGACGGTCGACTGTGTATAAAAAATGGGCGTGGCTTCAACCGATTTCGCCCTTTTTCACAGAAAACATTAATCGTCCTAGAATCTAAGCCTCTACCAAATTTCACAAGGATTGGTAAATTTTTGTTCGACTTATGGCATTAAAAGTATCCTAGACAAATTAAATGAAAAAGGGCGGAGCCACTCCCATTTTAAAATTTTCTTATATTTTTGTATTTTGTTGCAACATATCATTACTGGAGTTGAATGTTGACATAATTTACTTATATACTGTAAAGATATTAACTTTTCTTTTAAAATTTGAATTAAAAAAAATTTTTTTTAAAAAGTGGGCATGGTCGTTCTCCGATTTTGCTAATTTTTATTAAGCAGACATATAGTAATAAGAGTAACGTTCCTGCCAAATTTCATCATGATATCTTCAACGACTGCCAAATTGCAGTCTGCAAAACTTCTAAATTACCTTCTTTTAAAAGTGGGCGGTGCCACGCCCATTGTCCAAAATTTTACTATTTTTCTATTCTGCGTCATAAGTTCAACTCACCAACCAAGTTGAATCGCTTAATCCGTATTTGGTAATGATTTATCGCACTTTTTCAATTTTTCGAAATTTTCGATATCGAAAAAGTCGGCGTGGTTATTGTCCGATATCGTTCATTTTAAATAGCGATCTAATATGAGTGCCCAGGAACCTGCGTACCAAATTTCATCAAGATACCTCAAAATTTACTCAAGTTATCGTGTTAACGGATAGACGGACGGACGGACATGGCTCAATCGAATTTTTTTTCGATACTGATGATATTGATATATGGAAGTCTATATCTATCTCAATTCCTTTATACCTGTACAACCAACCGTTATCCAATCAAAGTTAATATACTCTGTGAGCTCTGCTCAACTGAGTATAATAAATGTAAGAGTGTTTGTGTGTATGTATAAAACGCACACATGTATGAAAAACTACTTTTGTGTTTACAATTCAAAGCAGCAAATTCATATCTAAACGAATTTGTACTACTCACCAATAAAGCTGGACGATTGTAGCGGGAGTTCAGCGGGTGACTTATAAGCAATGCAGCTGAGCTTGGTGTTGTTGTAGCTAAATCAAAACGAAATCGCTTATATTGCTTCATAAATATATTCCACATTACATAAGCCATCGAGTTGAACTCGAGATGTTACGCGACGTTATTACTAAGTGGGTGGACGAGAGACGATGCGCGAGTGAATAAATAGAAAAAAAGTTAAAAAAAAATGTACAATTCCTGATCAAATGGCGATCAGCAGGCAGGTTGCTATCACTTCAACACAAACACATGCGCACACAATTATAAACGCATATGCATAAATATGTATGTATGCTTGTTAAATTTATCGCTGTAAAGCTCTTCTGGTGTATTTTGAGATGCAAATGATGTGAAAGCAACATGCGATCAAAATGTTTGAATTAAGAAATGCGTAACATTTGCTTGTTGGCTGCTGCTGGTTGTTGGATGGTGAATGATGATGATGCCAAAATGATTTAAAAAATTGATTTAAATCACAAAAAGCGTATGCACATGAGCAACGCGTCCTCACACACACCAACACACTTAGCATGTAATTCCTAGTTGTTCACTTGAAATTTGTTGAAAATTGCACTTTTATTTAGATGAGCATTTATTTGTCTGCATTAAAGCACGTCAGATATTCAATTGATTGTCGGTGACTTTTTACACCCAGCTGTACTTGTACGCAGGGTATTATAACTTTGATTGGATAACCGTTGGTTGTACAGGTATAAAGGTATCGAGATGGATATATATAAATCATCAGTATCCAAAAAAGATTTGAGTGAGCCATGCCCGTCCGTCCGTCCGTCCGCCTGTCCGTTAACGCAATAACTTGAATAATATTGAGGTATATTCACCAAATTTGATACACGAGCTTATCTGGACCCAGAATAGATTGGTATTGAAACTGAGGAACTGGAACTTATACCACGCCCACTTTTAATATATATAACATTTTGGAAAACACAAAAAACCTGATTATTTAGTAAATAATATACCTAGAATGCTGAAATTTGACGTGTGGACTAATATTGAGACTCTTGATAAAAATTTGGATACAATTTTTAAAACGGCCGTGGCACAGCCCACTTGTGATTAAATAAATTTTACAAATATTATTAATCATAAATCAAAAATCGTTAAATTTATCGTAACAAAATTCGGCAGAGATGTTGCCTTTACTATAAGGAATGCTTTGAAGAAAAATTTACGAAATCGGTTAAGGACCACGCCCACTTTTATATAAAAGATTTTTAAAAGGGCCGTGGACGAATAAAATAAGCTATATTTTTGCAAAAAGATCTTTATATCAATGGTATTTCATTTCCCAAGTGGATTTATAACAATAAATAGGAAAAACTTCAAATTCTTAAAAATGGGCATGGCACCGCCTCTTTTATGACTAAGCCATTTTCTATGTTTCGGGAGCCATAACTCGAAGAAAAATTTGTTCAGAATAGAAACATATGTATATGTACTATTGCGCAGCCTTGTAACACAATTAAGCACACAAAACAAACAACAACAGCATTTCAAGTGTACATCTGGGTTTGTAGTGTTCGGTTTCACCCGAATTTAGACTTCCTTACTTGTTTTTTTATTTTTTTATTTTTTGTTTTGCTGGATAGTGCAGACTGTTAAGGCGTTTCTTATTACGTATAAGTTTTGCAACTACTTCTTTTTATGTAAATTTTGTTGATGATAAACAGTTATGTAATTTATGCCAATCTAAAATCAAATAATTGAAGTTGCATCGTATGCTAATTGAAAATTTTTTTTTATTAAAAGTATTTGAAATATTGATATTAGAGAAAAATTGTAAGTTTTATAAACGGCGATGGTTACTAGGACATGTTTCTGAATTTCATTTCTTCATCAGCTAGCTTTTCGGGAGCTGAGCGTTGAACTCGAATCTCCAACATTCATATCAGTGCAAAGGCTGATGCCTTTAGCTGCTAAGCCATATGAATGTCCCGTTGTTCGCTGTACAATTGGTCTCTAAGAGTTGCCTTTTTGTTTATATTCCTTTTGATCACCATGTAGGCACATACACTCTGTATGAAGTTTATTCCTAATGGTGTGGATATGATTTTTAGGCGCGCTTTTTTAAAAGCTTAGTAACATTTGTTCGGATTTTTACAGTATTTGTTTTTAATACTTCCGCCGTTACTATTATATCAATATGATCATATGAAATATGTGAAAGAAGAAAAACAAATAATACTCGTACAAATGTTGGGCACAATCTCAAGTGCTGTTGCAGAAGGTTTTCTTTGTGTTTTCGGGATTTTTTTTTTAATGTACTGAGCGTGTTGCGGAATTAGGTCTAGTTCGGGGCGGCTGAGCCTACAGAGTAGAAAATAAAAAACCGGCACAAAATCTAGGTTCAAAACAACTGCCTACTTTGTTCGTCCCGTACACCCAGCGCTCGTTGGTAGATTGGCCAGGGTTTAGGACGCCATTTTCTCAAAAATGGGATGTTATGGAACATTTTTGATAAAATAATCGGTTTCGATTTGAAAACAAAAAAAAAAATATTTCCCCACTGATTGGGGGACTTGACTGACAGTATACATATGTACATACGCGGAAAGTATGCTTGTTGTGAAAGGCGACTTAAATCCAAATTCCGTATCTGGTATGTGTACCAGGTTTGGGGACCAGACACGCAAAAGCGCTTTCCAATAAACATTATAACAACCAGCAATGATTTTAGAGACCATAGTCTTATGACTTGTACCTGGAATGACCAAAATTCATTTCAGGGATAGTGATGACACTCAGCTTTTTTGGTACGTTAATTTCTTGTCAAAGCAAAGACTGGCACTACCAAAATTCGCACAATTTGGAGCCAAGGTTTTGGTTTTGTGTGGCAAAAAAACTTTGTTGGCAGGTACTGTAATTGGCACCTTTGAACACTTTCCACATCAATGCGAGGCGTTTCAATGTAACGTTTCTATGAGCTTAAAAATTATTTGAGGATGCCAACGACAAGCATAAATACTCTTTCTAAGAAAAACTAGAAAAGACCTACAATTACTTCCCCCGCCATTATATTCAAATTAATCTGAGCGACTTAAACGCCAGGGTTGATAAGAAAGGAGTATTTCAGCCTCCAAGATTTAACATCATCCAATGGTGTGAGGCTAATTGACTTAGTAGTGGTTTGAAATATGGTCACCTGAAGTACCAGGTTCCAGCATAAACGGATAAAATTAAGCTATTGGAAGTCATCTGATCGAAAAACATTAAACCAAACAGCAGACAAAGCTCTAGTGTTCCAAATGTGCACAATCTATCGCTACAAATATCAAACATGACCTTGCAGCAACAAAGATATCTACATGCTTCTGTGCAGCGAAGAAAGTGCCTGTGGTATCATAAGGAAATTTTGCCCTGTTGATTACGCCAATCGGTTCCCTTACCTGCCCACTGAAAGCAAATCTTCGTCCTGAAAATGCAGCGAAACAATGGGAGCAACACTCACTGCGTCTTCCAGAGAACCCGCAAAATTGGTACGAAAAGGATACGTACGTGGTACAATAAGGAATGTCTCGTATTTTGGTGCCAAGACATATGCCTATTTAGCAGAAAAAACGCAAGGCAGAACAATGTAAATGTGAAATCCGGTAATAATTGGCACTTAACCGTTTAAACGGTTTTACCCGTCCAAAAAATGCGCCAGTCGCTTCTTCGCCCTGCCAACTGGCGCCAATTGGTCACACTAATGGAATTTAAATCATTTTCCACTAAGCCCTTCCAGCCTATCCTATCCTATCCTATCCCTTCCAGCGGTGTGGGGGCCACCCTCTTCCTCTGCTTCCATAGGCAGGTTCTGCTAAAAATATGTTCTTTCCCGGAGCGTCATCATTCAATCGTATTACATAGCCTAGCCGCGTAGGCACTGCGTTTTAATTCGTTGGACTATTTTGAGGTCTGCCTAAATCTCGTACAGCACACCATTAAAATTTTTCGGTACTCGCCACCGCCAAAGCGTAGAGGATGAAGAACTTTCTCTCGCATCTTTTACTAGTTTTCATTTGTTTACTTTTTTTGTTTTCCTTATTTAAACCTAAGAGATGATATATTTTTACTTTAAGCTGGACTTTTTATTGGCCGAATTTTTCAGTAACTATGTAAATGTGGTATTTTTGTTGCATACAAAAATAAAATAAAACCAAGTTAGGGTGCTAAGTTTGGGTGTAACCGAACCTTATATACTCAGCGTGAGTTTGTGTTGTCCAGTTCAGATAAATTACTTTTTTGAATTTTGCTAGAAATGTTGTGTAATGCTTTTTCGGAATAAAGGCGTGGCACTGTCCGTTAAAAAAAAATGTTCTCTTTATTTCCTCTTATAAGTGAGTGTAATATAATCTATACAAATCTATGTTTCGCTAAGATATAGCTTATTATGCTAGTCTACGACCCTTTTGAACATCTTTTATATAAAAATGGGAGTGGTCTTTAACCAATTCCGATCAGTTTTACTATAAATATTTCCTGCTATAAAGAAAGTCTATTCCCAATTTTATAACGATTCGTTATTTTTTTTTTTGAAGGTATGGCTCCCGAAACATAGAAATTGCTTAGTCAAAAAAGGTGCGGTGCCACGCCCTTTTTCAAAAAATTTAAATATTTCTAACTTTTTGTTATAATTGAACTAGAAAGTAGAATACCATTGATATTAAGCTCTTTTTCGCAAAAAGTATAGTTTATTTTATTCGTCGTAATAGTCTTTTATATAAATGTGGGCGTGGTCCCTAACCGTTCTGCTATAAGGAAAATATGTGTACTCAATATTATACCGATCCGTTAATTTTTCTTCGAGTTATGCCTGCCGAAACAAAGAACATTTCTTGGTCATAAAGGGACAGTGCCACGCCCATTTTCAAAATTTTTATTTTTTTGTTATAATTACACTTGGAAAATGACACACCATTGGAATAAAGCTCTTTTTGCAAAGATATATCTTATTTTATTCATCCACGACGCTTTTAAAATCTATGAAATTGGGCGTGGTCCTTAACCAATTTCGTTAAATTTTCTTCGAAATATTCCTTATAGTAAAGGCAACCTATCTGCCGAATTTTGTTACGACAGGTTTAACTACTTTTGATTTATCATTAATAATATTGTCACGGATATTAGCATCACCAAGCTATACCATCACTAAGGCGATGCTAAGGCCATGCCAAGCAGTATTTACGTCAATAATCAAATCATGTATACACATATATAAGGCAGCCGAAAGAGATGTCACACACAGATGCATTTACGCCTATGTGGGTGCGAGAGACTGTAAACTACAAACATTTTCAGTTTGATTTGAGTTGTCAAGCAGTTTGATTAAGACGATATCTAGCGAGCAATAGCAGTGTTATTTTGAATAGTAGAGTTTCATTGAGCTATCAATCAGTGTGGTTATTAAGCAAGCTATTCGTTTCACAGTTTGTTATTTTGAAAGTACTTTAATAAAGGCCATTTTGTATTATTACAAATTGGAGTTATTTATTCAACAGTTTAGTGATTCGAACTTAGCAGAGGATTGCAAATAAGAGGATTTGCAGCAAATTCGTTACAATATACTATGTAAAATTGATTTTATCACAAGTGGTGGTACCACCCACATTTTAAAAGGCTTAGACTGAGCTTCCCTTCCAACTTGCGTCTTGCTTCTTTTTAATTTTTGCTAAAAATTAGCTACACCGAACGACATCTGCACTGTCGAAGCACGACTTTGCCTCGAAATATTTTTTTCTAATTGCAAAACAGTTCCTAAAGATTTTTATATTGCTTTTCCCGTGCTTTAAACCCAAGGCCCTTAGTGTGGTAGGGGAACACGCTGCCACCACACCACGGCAGTTCCTATAGTTCTGAGACGATACGAAAACAGACCAGATCCAATAAAGTTATAGTCCATAAATTATTCCACAATAGTAATTCAAAAAAGCCCTTCATTTAATCCAGTAACAAATTCTGAACTGAACCACATGCGATCTGAAATAGTCGAGACGTAATCCCTAAATGATACTGAAGTGATCCCAAAAAAGTTCAAAACATCTTGAAAATAGTCTCTGCATGGTCATAAAAATACATAATCTGAACCTAACGTTAAATCTTAATGAGTATCAGATAGCACCGCCAAGTTTTCCGAATTTTTTATACCTCAATCTATATGTCCCCCATACAAAATCTTATTCGTCGATTAAATAGACTCAGAGTTATAGCGCTTACTTAGAAAAGTTATGGGGGAAGCAAATAGAGAGTGCTATTTTGAGTGTGAATTCCATTGGTAGTTGTTGAACACTTGACGGGAATTGGTTTCCCTTATTTAGAATTTGTATGCTGCACAAGTTTTGTTAGGATCAGCTTTTTGTTTCTTGGACAGTGTAACAGCGCGCACTGTGATCAAGTCGTCCAATGAAACCATGTTAGCATGAATATTGCCCTCAATTGCAAATTTTTAATTTTATATTTTATTTAATAATTTGGGAAAAATTTAAAGAACGTGACATCAGGACGCACAAGGCAACAGCTGTTCCGATTATACCTTGTAAATCTCTTCAAAGCTTTTTCTTCCAGGAGTGGAATTTGAACCCGCACTCTTACGATGGTTGAAGTGTTACAAACGCATTCAGCCATGCAGACCTTAGTTGTTGTAAACTTTATCTCATGGTATAATTGAAACAGCTGTCTGCCTTGTCCGTGCTGATGTAACGTTGTTGATTTTTTTTTCCAAATTATTAAAGAAACCATACTAATTCTGTAACATATTTTTTGAAATTGTATCTCTTTATTTTACTCAAGATTTTTTTGTTCGAAAATTGTAAGGATTAGATTAGAGGTATAATTTTTCTAGTTTAAACTGCTCCTTCTAGTTCAGCATAGGCAAAATCCATATGAAACTTCTAAACCCTTATAAAAACGTATATTAATGTGGGGAACAAAATATAATTATAATTTGATCAAAGCTACTTTAAAGAGAGTTGGAACCGAGTACCCACTCTCCACTTCCCTACCAAAAAGGGAAATAAAAATGGTGTGCATATTAAGTCAATTAAGTTTAGGAAGGTCAATGTCACTTGTGCAAACTTTAATTAAAGGCTTACCAGCAAAATTATTTTTCTAAGTGTTTTTTGCATTCTGCGCAAAATTACCGAACCGTTTCATTGGCTTCATAAAAGATTTTGCAACTGGCACTCATTTTTGGGTATTCGCTCCATGTGGCAGGTACGAGTTAAAGAGAAATTCCACACTAGGCATATTTGATCTTTCAAATTTCAGACAAATAATTTGCACTGTGGAAAAAAAATAATCCTTTGCAGTGGCGTATCCAGTATTTTGCCAAGGGGGGGGGGGGGGGGGGGGGGGGTAATAATTTATTTTAAGTTAAATAGAAATTAAGACACACGGTAAGTAGGTTTACCACTGTGTGCATTTCTTTATAAATAAGCAATACATCGTACATCATACACATATATACATGCATATACTTATGCAAAATCGTTTCCTTGAAGGGAAATACTTGCATTATTTCAATTAAATTGTGCTTTATTCATGTATTTCAATTAAATTGAAAAACATTATTTAAAACTGTAATTCTGTTTGTTATAAAACGAAATTTTGTCTTCGCTCCTTAACACTGAATCTCTCAATAATTTCTTCCGGTGTTGTTGGTACATCGCGATGAATCGCCAACATTTTCAAACCATTCAGCCGCTCCTTATATGGAAATGAAAAAAAAGCTAAGATATTAATATATATAAAGCAACGTAGTGATTATTTCAAATACCTGTCCCGTAGAATTGCGAAGATAAATCTTTAATCTTTTAAGGGTTGAAAATGTACTCTTTGATGTGGAAGTGGAAACGGGGAGTGTTGAAAAAATGTTAAGCTGTTGAAATAAGTTATTAAATGATGTTTTATCGCAGCTTTGAAGTGCGCCCAGCGCAGTTTGTGGTGAAAGATTTTGTCGGTTTAAAAACGCCCTCCATACATTGGTTTCTGGTACAATATTTTTACTTTCAATGTATGGCTCATAAAACTGACTTAGTTTCAATAAGTTCGCGTCATTAACATCAGTACGATTAGCCGAATAAATTGAGGCAAATCCTTTGAAGATTGTTTAATGTGCATTGAATCGAGTATTAATTTCCATTATTATATGACGGCCACCGTGGTGTGATGGCAACGTGCTCCGCCTACCACAACGAATTCAACATCAAATTTTTAGAAATAAGGTTTTTTAATTAGAAGAAAATTTTTCTAAGCGGGTTCGCCCCTCGGCAGTATTTGGCAAGCACTCCGAATGTACATCTGCCATTAAAAGCTCTCAGTGAAAACTTGTCTGCTTCGCAGATGCCGTTTGGAGTCGGCATACAGCAATTAGGTCCCGTCCCGCCAATTTGTAGGAAAAATTCAAAAGGAGCACGACGGAAATTGGAAGAGAAGCTCGGCCTAACATCTCTTCGGAGGTTATCGCGCTTTTAATTTATTTTTTTAAATGGGTAAAAGGCCGATGGAGGGTGGAGCTGTTTGTAGAAGTCCACAAAAGTGGGGAAAGCTTCTGACCGCCATTCACCTGGGAATGGCCAGAGCGATTCTTTTGCATGCGGTTCAAGCAGCTCACTACTGCCGGTCGCTTGCGGCCAAGTATCCTCTGGGTAGCTAAACGGATGTTTAGCGGTGAGCTAATGTGAGAAGGCGACAACCTGGCTAGGCCACTCTGACATAATCGGTTTAAGGGCTAGCCAGGGGAGATCTCATCGGCAGCGTCTGTACACCTCTAGGTGCGTCTGCAAGCGGGCGTCTGTCTTGGAGCAAGCGGATCGCTATATAAACGTGCAAGTAATATTTTCACCCCCGCTGAGCGGGTTGTGTGCTGGGCTTGGGACCCGCCACGTAAAACCATACTCCAATGAAATATAACAACAAGCCTCGGATAAATACACTATCTATTGATGACGACCATGGCAAACGTTTGAAGGACAATGAATTAAGGGCATGCACCTGGAACGTCCGCTCCCTGAAAGGGATTAGTGCAGATGCCCGGCTGGTTGATGTCCTCGTCAAAGCAAAATCTGACATCACCGCCATCCAAGAAATGCGTTGGACGAAGCAAGGAAGAAAGAAGATCAAAAATTGTGACATCTATTTGAACGGCCATTCGAATAAGCGCAGTTTCGGCGTCGAATTCGTGGTGGGAGAGAGACTTTGTCGCCAAGTGCTGGCGTTCACGCCTGTGGACGAGCGTCTCGCCGTTATCCGAATAAAAGCAAAATTTTTTAACATATCATTCATCTGCGCCCATGCGCCGACAGTGGAGAAAGACGATGAGGGAAAGACACTTTTTATGAACAATTAGAACGCGCTGCTCCCGTCATGATATAAAAGTCGTGCTTGGCGACATTAACGCCAGGGTGGGCAAAGAGGGTGTTTTTGGCCCTACAGTAGGAAAGTTCAGCCTACACAGTGAAACTTCTCGTAACGGAATGAGGCTGATTGACTTTGCCGGTGCTCGAAACATGGTCATATCCAGCACGAAGTTCATGCATAAAAAGATACATCAAGATACATGGCTGTCTCCTGATCGAAATGCTCGCAATCAGATAGATCACGTTATGATAGACGGACAGAATGCCTCCAGTGTTTTAGATGTGCACACGATCCGAGGACCTAACATCGACTCGGACCATTATCTCATTGCAGCCAAAATACGCACCCGCTAAAACCAAGGAACAAAAAACACAAGGAAAGCTAGACGTAGAAAATCTTCAATCACAACAGACTGCCAATGATTTCGCAACTCGACTCTCACACCTGCTCTCTGAGAGCACAACTCATCCTGAAGGAATACAGGAGCAGTGGAAGCATATCTCCAAAGCACTTCGTACTGCCGCCGAGGAAAAAATTGGTTACCGGCGGCCACGAAAAAAAACTGGTACGATGAAAAATGCCGTGTTGCAACCGAAAGAAAGGACGCTGCCTACAGGGCTACGTTAAAAGCGAGCGCGACAAGAGGAGTGTGTGAACGCAATCGTGGGTTGAAAAAGGAAGCGAGATGCCCTTTCAGGAAGAAAAAGCAGAAGAAGAAAGGCATGAGTGCGAGGAGCTTGAGCTGCTAGCCACCAGAAATAACGCCCGAAAATTTTACCAAAAAATACGGCGACAGACGGAAGGTTTTAAGACTGGGGCAAACTCATGTAGGATCGAAAACGGCGACCTTGTAACTGATTTCCAGAGAGTGCTTAGTTTATGGAGGGAATACTTCTCTGCTCTCCTAAATGGAACAGCAACTCACCGCGCAGAGATGAAGAACCCGATGCCGCAATCGATAATGATGGAATATATGTCCCCCCGGCCTATTATGACGAAGTTAGAATAGCAATAAACAGATTGAAAAACAACAAGACCGCGGGCGCTGATGGATTGCCTGCGGAGCTATTCCAGTACGGTGGCGAGGAGTTGGTAAGGCGCATGCAGCAGCTTCTTAGCAAAATATGGGCGGAAGAGTGCATGCCCGACGGTTGGAATCTAAGTATTCTTTGCCCAGTCCACAAGAAGGGGTATACTGCAAAATGCACCAACTATGGTGGAATCAGCCTTTTTAATATCGCATATAAGGTCCTTTCAAGTGTATTGTGCGAAAGATTGAAGCCCACCGTGAACCGGCTGATTGGAAGCCTTGCGGCTTCAGATCTGGTAAATCTACCATCGACCAGATTTTCACTATGCGCCAAATCTTGGAAAAAACCCGTGAAAAGAGAATCGACACACATCACCCCTTCGTCGACTTTAAAGCCGCCTTCGACAGCACGAAAAGGAGCTGCCTATATGCCGCTATGTTTGAATTCGGTTTCCCCGCAAAACTTACACGGCTGTGCAAAATGACGCTGAGCAACACCGTCAGCGCAGTCAGAATTGGGAAGGACCTCTCCGAGCTGTTCGAAACTAAACGAGGTTTCAGACAGGGTTACCCCCTATCGTGTGATTTCTTTAATTTGATGCTGGAGAAATTTATACTACCTGCGGAACTCAATAATATTCTATAAAAGCGTGCAATTACTGGCATATGCTGATAACATTGATATCATCGGCCTAAACACCCGCTCTGTTAGTTCTGCTTTCTCCAAACTGGAAAAAGAAGCGGTAAAGATGAGTTTGATGGTGAATGAGGACAAAACGAAGTACCTGCTGTCATCGAGCAAAGAGTCAGCGCATACGCGCCTTGGCAAGCACGCTACTGTTGGCAGTCATAATTTCGAAATAGTAAAAGACTTCGTTTATTTGGGAACCAGCATCAACACTAGCAACAACATCAGCACTGAAATCCAGCGAAGAATCAATCTTGCCAATAAATGCTACTTTGGACTAGGTAGGCAATTGAAAAGTAAAGTCCTCTCTCGACGAACGGAAATCATACTCCACAAGTCACTTATCGTACCCGTCCTGGGGCAGAAGTATGAGCCATGACAACAGCAGATGAAGCGGCTTTGGGAGTGTTCGAGAGAAAAGTTCTTCGAAAGATTTATGGACCTCTACGCGTTGGCGATGGCGAGTACCGAAGAAAATTTAATGATGAGCTATACGAGCTGTACGCAGACATCAACATAGTCCAGTGAATTAAAACGCAGCGGCTGCGCTGGCTAGGCCATATTATGCGAATGAAAGATGATGCTCCGGCCAAGAAAGTATTTCTATCGGAACCCGCCTATGGAAGCAGAGGTAGAGGGCGGCCCCTCTCCGTTGGAAGGACAAGGTGGAAAACGATTTAAACTCCCTTGGTGTGACTAATTGGCGACGGTTGGCGCCTTGTTGGACGGCCATAGCCGTTTAAACGGTTAAGCGCCAATTAAGTAAGTAAGTAAGTAAAAGACCGATACCTTGAAATAATCAGCTAGATATTGCAGAACTTGGTTAGATTTCAATCGCTTCTTTTTGATTTCTATACCTATGTCATTTGCACACTTTTCAATTTCTAATATCCATTTTTAATTATTTTTCTCACTTTCACACGTTTTGGTTATTTTAATGATCAGCTCTATTAATATGCGATAACTGAAAACATCACATTTGAATTTTTCAAGATTTGAAAGCAGCTACAGGGTTGTATTTCAAAATATGAGGATGCCAGATGTACTTGGTAACTTTTGAAAAGTGAGGTATTGTTATGTATCAAAAATCACGAATCTTAATTGTGTTAAAATCACGTGCACTTTTGATTTAAAATATTTGTTGAAGTGATTATATCGTTGGTTCCATGGAAGACTATCTCAGTTCGTTTTGATTTATGAAAAACTGACACCTTTCGCTTGTTTGCTAATTTGTATTATTTAGTTTAATTTTACTTATTTTTGTATTATTTTATTTTGTTATTTTTGTGTTGATTACTTAGGTTCTTATTAATTTTTTTTAAATTAATTTTATAAGTAAAAATAAATAAAATAAGATAAACTAAACTAAATTCAAATAAAGTAAAATAAAACAAAAATAAGTAAAATTAAACAAAAAATACAAACTTAGCAAAATTAGGGGGGGGGGGGTCTATCCCCCATCCCCCTGGATACGCCACTGATCCTTTGTATACAAACGAAAATTTATTTGAAATCGAGAAATGCACAAATACGCACGACGATAATAATAAAAAAGTTAAAGTCTGTTGATTATGATAGTAAATTATCAGCTTTATTTGACATAAGTATTGTATGAAAGTTTGTATTCTTGTTTTTTGTTTTTTTTAGAATAAAACTTTTTAACACATGCAAATTTTGTGTGGTTATTCACATTTATTTATATTATTGTTGAACTCATTTGCGACCATTAACAATACATATTTACAGACTTTGCAAATGCGATTAAGAATAGATACATTACAAAACATGTAAGGGTTTCTAAATTCGAGATTAACTGAAAATTATATACTCAGCGTGAGCTTCAATTTTAGAGTTCATTTAGATAGTTGTAAAGGCGTAGCAACCAATGAGGCTGTTGAGCACTCACTATTCAAATTCCCGGCTCTAGTTTGAGCACGTCTAAGATCCTGGGAATAATTATCGGAAATTGAGACTCCAGATGTATATATCCGACGTAGCCATTATATCTACCTACATATCTATAAAAGAAGACAATAGGCACCTGGTTGCCAAGACAATATCGTTTGCTCGACTGTTACGGTTGACTTGCGTTGAAAAGCATGCTAGACCTTTACTACGTGCGTAAAGTAATAGATTATGCGCCCAGCGTAAAGCTGGGTATTGCTAAAATCGCCTACAGATGATTGTAGCTAATCGCACCCATGGTCGCAGATTTGTTCTTCCGGTTTTCTCTTGATTCTGATGTTTGCGACGACAAGGTAGAAAAAAGCCAGTCTTACCAGAAACTATATTTACAAGAAAGTGATTTTGCTCTGTTTTTAAACCTTACGAAGGTGAAATAAAATCTCAATTGTCTTGGATTGAACGTATTTGAGCATTTATTTCGTAAAATCGAAAAGAGGAGATGCAGATATAGTTCTGTGGTGGTCAGCAACGAGAGTGAAGGCCGCTATAAAATCCCTGAAAACGTTGGGATTAGTGACCTCGATTCATTTATCGGAGGAAGCAGTAACTTACTTGCCTCACAAAACAATTACATCAAAAAGTAAGA
The DNA here is from genome assembly GCF_040869045.1 of Eurosta solidaginis. NCBI lineage: Eukaryota > Metazoa > Arthropoda > Insecta > Diptera > Tephritidae > Eurosta > Eurosta solidaginis. Next base: position 171,801,168 of record NC_090323.1, read on the forward strand.
CTCGATATTGAAATAAGAAGTAACACATGTTGTAAATAGTTGTTTATAAATTCCATATCTTTGCAATCACTAAATATATGATTATCATACTTTTATTATAATTATCAATTCACCTCAAGTGAGATTGAAATGATTTCTTAATAAGCATTAGGGATAAGTTAAACGGGATTGGGAGAAATTGGTTTTTGAGTGACGAACGGAAAAGGGTTACAAGGGTTCAGCCCTATTCAGCTTCAGCAAGCTAGGATCTAGAGACGTCTCAAGAGATGGGTTTGCGGATAGCGTTTTGAAATTATATGTTCAACGATCTGAGCACCTACAACTCATATCACTCTAGGTACCCAAAATCTATACGTCCCATAGTTGTAATAAAGATTAAGTTATTAACAATTGTATAAATAATAAACAATGAATTGCTAAATAACAATTAGTGTGTGATGAATCCTATTATGGAACTAGAACAAAGGGACGGTAAGACGAATTATTAAGGCAATGCAGAACATTAACAATGGATTCGAGCGCACGATAAACTACAGAGAATTGAGGGTGATGCGGATCATACTGCGTATCTTAGAATTGAGTACGTGAATTTGTTTTCTTTATTGTCAGTGCTGTGAGAGGAAGACCCAAAGTAACCCACCCAGTCCGACGAGCAGAGCCGTTCAGTACAACCGTACTCAAGGGTCATCACGTTCTCAAGTACGTTCGAGGTTCACAAGAACACAGGTAAAACTACGCTTCATGAAAGCAAATGTCTCATGTTATCCTTTTTCATCACATTAATTAATTGACACATGGATTTTGGGCATTTAGAGTGTGAGCTAGATTTAGATAAGTGGCTAATACTAACACAATTATAAAATTTCAAAACAATCATCATATAATAAGCTTGTCTTTTCTTAATTCGCCGATCTTGTTGTAATCAAAACGACCGCTTTGCAAAAATTGTCGATCCGACAAACCATTCGTTGTTTTTTCATTTTAAAACCAAGACAAAACTTATTTGACGAACTCTAGCAATTGCACTTAACATGACCCAAACGTAACGGGAGTTTAAATAGTAAACATTTGTTTATTTAGTTGAATCAGCGGTAAGTTTTTGATTAGCCAAAATAACGCGAATGCGAATATTTGCAAAATAAACAACGCATATAAGTGACCAAAGTAACAGGCTGCGATTTGCTAAAAACATAAAATATCGAAAATAACCACACAAAAAAAAAAAACATATTAGAAATCGTAAGCCGAAAATTGTCATGTAAATACGCGTGCGCACAAGCGCAAGAGTAATGCTGAGAGCAAATGGCGCGCAAGCTGTGAACAAACGATGCGCAGCCAACTAAAGGGCAAAATTGCTTTCAATTTAAAGATGGCAAATGATAATCGGCCAGCGAAGTACAAAACAAGTAAATATTTATAAATAAAGAAGAGCCAAATTATTGATTTTGCGCAATTGTGAATGAGGCAGCAAAGCATGCAAATAAATATGACTGCTTGGTTGTGCGCATGCGTAATCAAATCACAAGCAAAGTTGAATGCGGGAAGCTCAAAAGCTATACAAATTATATTAAGCAAAAAAAGTATTTGTACTTTTTTGTATGAAAACATGAAAAATCGTAGAAAAATGCAGTCAATCCCCCAAACACACACAGCCATACAATGCGAAAACAAATTGGGCGAAATGTATGCTGTAATCAATGGTAATTTGTAAAGCTTTTTAAGCAAAAGCGAATACAAATATTTTTTGGGGATTTTCTCATTGCACTCAATAAACAATAAAGAACATGCGATGCCCCCGAATGCGACTCAAATGAAAGTAATGTGAAATGGAGCTGGGAATTATGTAATTTGTAGCAACCGTTGTGACAAAATGATTTAAATGAGTTTATTTTTAAATGCCCGAAAAAAATACTTAAATTTAATATTTACTTTATGCAATCGTATGCAACAACTGTGCGAAAAATATTGGCCACTGAAAAAAGCTGATGTAAATAAAAAACAAAAGAAAAAAAACAAGTGAGGAAGGCTAAGATCGGGTGTAACCCAACATTACATACTCAGCTGAGAGCTTTGGAGACAAAATAAGTGAAAATAACCATGTAGGAAAATGAACCTAGGGTAACCCTGGAATGTGTTTGTATGACATGGGTTTCAAATGGAAGGTATTAAAGAGTATTTTAGAAGGGAGTGGGCCATAGTTCTATAGGTGGACGCCTTTCCAAGATATCGCCATAAAGGTGGACCAGGGGTGACTCTAGAATGTGTTTGTACGATATGGGTATCAAATTAAAGGTATTAATGAGGGTTTTAAAAGGGAGTGGCCCTTAGTTGTATATGTGAACCAGGGTGATCCAGAACATCACCTGTCGGGTACCGCTAATTTATTTATATATGTAATACCACGAACAGTATTCCTTCCAAGATTCCAAGGGCTTTTTATTTCGCCCAGCAAAACTTTTTCATTTTCTTCTACTTAATATGGTAGGTGTCACACCCATTTTACAAAGTTTTTATCCAAAGTTATATTTTGCGTCAAAAAACCAATACAGTCACCCTGTTTCATCCCCTTTTTCGTATTTGGTATAGAATTATGGCATTTTTTTCAATTCTCGAAATTTTCAGTATCGAAAAAGTGGGCGTGGTCAATGTCGGATTTCGCCCAATTTTAACACCAAGATAAAGTGAGCTCAGATAAGTACGTGAATTAAGTTTAGTAAAGATATATCGATTATTGCTCAAGTTATTGTGTTAACGGCCGAGCGGAAGGACGGACGGTCGACTGTGTATAAAAACTGGGCGTGGCTTCAAACCGATTTCGCCCATTTTCACAGAAAACAGTTATCGTCGTAGAATCTATGCCTGTACCAAATTTCACAAGGATTGGTAAATTTTTGTTCGAGTTATGGCATTAAAAGTACTCAAGACGAATTAAATGAAAAAGGGCGGTGCCACGCCCATTTTTAAATTTTCTTTTAATTTGTATTTTGTTACACCATATCATTACTGGAGTTGAATGTTGACATAATTTACCTAAATACTGTAAAGAAATTCAATCTTTTGTTAAAATTTGACTTAAAAAAATTTTTTTTTTTTAAGTGGGCGTTTTCGTCATTCGATTTTCATTTAGGCCACCTATAGTAAAATGGGTAAAGTTCCTGCCAAATTTCATCACGATATCTTCAACGACTGCCAACCTACAACTTGCAAAACTTTTAAATTACCTTCTTTTAAAAGTGGGCGGTTCCACTCCCGTAATCCAAAGTTTTACTAATTTTCTCTTCTGCGTCATAAGGTCAACCCATCTACCAAGTTTCATCGCTTTATCCGTCTTGTGTAATAAACTATCGCACTTTTTCGATTTTTCAAAATTTTCGATATCGAAGAAGTGGGTTTGGTTATGGTCCGATTTCGTTCATTTTAAATAGCGATCTGAGATGAGTACGCAGGAACTCACATACCAAATTTCATTAGATACCTCAAAATTTACTCAAGTTATCGTGTTTACGGGCGGACGGAAAGACGGACGGACGGACGGGCATGGCTAAATGAACTTCTTTTTTTGCCCAGATCATTTTGATATATAAAAGTGTATATCTATCTCGATTAGTTTATGCCGGTACGGATTACCGTTATGCGAACAAAATTAATATACTCTGTGAGATCTGCTCAGCTGAGTGTAAAAAGTGGAATTACGTAGTAAATTAAAAGAGATAGGATTCACATGATACACGAAATTTTATAGCCTCTTGTGAGATGTAACAGCGAGATTTAAACATGCACCAAATTTATTAAACATTTTAAAATATTGAAATACATTATTTATATTAGTACTAGTATACACGACAGGCTTTCCCAAGGCAGTCGGTTCTAGGTACCGGAGCGACTCGGGATTTTTTCCGACCAAAGGATGTCATTTCGGTGTAACCCCATTTAATTTGACACTGATACAACAACAACAACAGACTTTGTTCTGCTCGAAAATTGGTTTGCCTACATTCCCACTCTCATCTCACTCCAACACCCATTTCCACTCTCGCTCCTACTCCACCTCGCTTTCCTACTCCCAATCCCACTCCTGACTCTCACTTCCAGTCGCACTCTCACCCTCACTCCCACCTCAACTATTACTCACACTCATATATGGATTTACTCTAATAATTTTTGGATACCTTCTTGAAAATATTTAAATATTTCCTAACATGTGGGCGTGACATAGCCTACTTTCCAAAAAAAATATCTCTAAACTACCCTTGAACCATAACGAATGAAACAAAACAAAATTTTCGAAATGGGTCAAGCCGCTTCTGAGGTTAAGCGGGACTAACGCACTGGAATTATTTTTTTAAATATATAAATAACTTAAACCCTTTGTAGGAATTTGGATTGTGCAGGCTTGTTGCCCATTTATCTTGAGTTTCAGCTAGGTCCATTTATTTTCTTTCTTCAATAAAAATTAGATTAACTGGCCGGTAAAATAAATTTGTGCATAGTATTAAGTTACTTCCAAGCAGTTGGCTTACGACCAGCTGGTCTGACAATAAAATTTAATAAAAGAATTAATATTCAACACCCGCATATGCCTGGAAAGTTTAACAAAACACCAATATACATACATATTTCATTGAAGTTTTTTCACTACATGGTCAGATCAGATGCCTGCTTTATACAATGTCCTCGAAATCGCCACATAATATTGACTAGAATGCACCAGCACCATATACCATGTATTCTACGTGATATTCACATCACATCTGCAGCACCAGCTAACAACTAACCAACTCAGTCTCATGTGAGTTCAACCATTAATCCTAGGGCGGAAATTTCCTTCAACCAGCCCTACCAAAGCTATAAATCATTCCAGGTTGTCTAGTTTTAATGCTTTTAAGGAGGAAATTAAGTAACAATCTTTAATCTGAATCCACTGAGACGGTTCTAAGGAAGCCCAACTGATTGAGGGAAATGCTGCAAATCCGAAGAATATTGAAATGCGGTCCATCCAACATAATGGATTTGTTTTCTCTGAAATCTTCTAGGGGATATTAAATAATAACGACGGATACAGCTGGCAGATCTAGAGGCAGCAAGTGACATAGGCCCTAGAAAGCTTTTAGTATTCGCCACGGACTTTATAACATGGGTCTTGGTTTTTGATAGGGTCGTTCCGTTTGGTCGTTATACAAACTTCTGTAATTCCATGGACTCATTCAGTTGGTGTGATGTCCTCATGTAACAGCCAGTTCAACCTTACCAAACCTATGGTCTGAGTGCTAGACCAAATTTAAAAAATTCAATGGTATAAAAATTCCTGAATTCACCCCAATTTTTTTAAATTGTTAGAGTCTTGTATTTATGTGATATTTACTCCACGATATATCTTTCCCATCTCCCTCTCTCAAAGCTTCCTGTCCCACTTTAATGATTTCTCGGTTTACGCGCTTTAAATCAACGGTCTGCACCCTTTATCCAATTTATTTTATCTCGCAATTTTTTTTTCATCACTTGTAGATCCTTTTTCTCTTCTTTTTTTCTATCTTTCCTTAAACTTTCCTTTAAATTTATAACCCTTTACGAATTATTGTGGCCCCTTTAGCTATCATTTGCGGTATCCAAGTCTATCCTCCTGCATTGTCGCTATATCTCACTTTTTATCTCTACCCCCGTCTCACAGTCTTCATAAAACTATAAATAATATTCTTACTACAAATATTTTTACCAAAACAACTTGGAAATAAAAAATTGGAATGGTTTCATGGTAATGATGCCATAGTGTCATATTTATTGACACTTTTTCCCCGTGCTCTGGGAAAATAATTTTTGTTGTTATATCGGCCTACTGATTTATAAGATCGCGGGTTCGAATCGAGCTCAAAGCCTAACAATAATTATTTTATGAATTAAGCGGGGGTTGCCCTTATTGCTTTAAATGTATGAAAACATTTATTGAAGTAATTTTTATTTATAATTTATTTAATAATTTGGGAAAAATTTTAAACAACGTGACATCAGGATGGAAAAGGTGATAGCTGTTTCGATTATACCTTGTCAATCCCTTCAAATCCCACTCCCGGGAGAAAAGGCAGCTAATTTCAACATTTTTTTCATTTAAGGAAAAATTTGTTATAACAATAATTATTTTATTAGGAATTGATCTCGATTCGAAATCTCGATCTTATAAATCAGAAGGTCGATATAACAACAAAACTTATTAAATTTGATTGCATTTGTATATTCCTTTGGAATTTCCTTCTTCAAATTTTTACAATCTCGCCTGTGGAAGATTGTTAAAATACTCTGAATCGTCCAAAAATGTCGGGATACGTTATCAGGAAGGGACCATTGGTTTTCTCAAGCTTGGGCAAATGGGACTACAACTTGTCTGGTTCCAATCAATACGGTCTGCAACATAACGATTGCCTCCACGAGAACGAGGACATAAAAGAGGCTACCCGTTGGCTACCCCATAAATGGCACGATGTACGTAATTTCCGTATAATGCATGCTCTTCATCTCTCCCTGACGAAAACAATTTTGCCCAAAGAACAATGGACGAAATATGAAGAGGATGTAAGTATTTGGAACTCTACTTGAAGGAAGTGATTAAGGAACGTGAGGAGCGTGAAGAATAGAACAAAGATCATTAAGGCATAAAAAAAACTTATTTGAAGAAGTTAAAAAAAGAAAAGGAATATTTAGAAGAAGCAAATATATACAACTCAACAAAAATTTAAGAATTGGAGCAAATGCCCGCCAAACTTTGCCATGTTGCTCAGAATCACGTTAATTCCAAACAACAATGAAAAAAGCATTATATAACATCCAAATTCTAAGAGCCTCTCTGTCTAGTAGTTGTAGCAGGAGAGAATTGAAAACACGTCATTTCCACCTCCAATAATGAGCAACGTAGCTAACGTCATGTATAGAATGGGGCTCATATTAGGCGACAGTCCGAAGAATATACTAATTTTGTGCTCTCACAAGAGCTCATACTGAGCGCAAATTAGGTAGTTCTCTTTTCTAAAACTTCTTGAAGTACGGTTTCGATTCCATCTCCAACAAAGCGAATTTGTAAGTTCCTATTCCGATTCACTAAGTTCAGCTTATGACACCGAAAACTCTCGGTCGAATCCACTAATGCATTAAATTTATATTTTACTGGTATAACTAAAGACATCTTACTTTTCCTTCACATTTAGTTATAATACAAAGACTTAACCAACTCAAATCCCCAAAGTATAGCATTTCCACATACATACCTACATAGTACATAACTGGCATATTTAGCACTCACGAAATTCATGCTGTTTGCCGCACAGATAATCCAAATTAAATTGTCAAATTGATTATTGAAAAAATCGTTGCGTTGACGAGCAAATGTCATATGCATATGTCACGTTTTTTAACGAGATGACAAATTCTACGTAGACCAAAACAAAAGCGACACCAGCAGATGGCGGTGTATGGAACACATAAGCAACAAAATATGGAAATAAAAAAACCAAGAAAACCTCCATCAAAATAATAACTCCGCTGCACGAAAAAATTGTTTTAAATGCATTCAACTTAAAATCACCCAAAAAAACCTATTGAACACACCTATTAACTGCACACCCGCAGACATACTAAGTTAAAATCTCAAACAACAAGAAGCTTTAATTTTTGCAAACTTTTTTTTTTTTTTTTTTTTTGATGCGCTTATATATGTCTGCTATGGCAAAAAGAGGTTGCTTGCGACAGCAACGAAAACGAAGTGTTGTCATATATTATACAAACATATGTACATATCATTGAGCCGTTTAAGTGGACAATATATACAAACTAAATATGCCATATTTATATGTCAGACACTTAAGAGACGCGCTGCATAGCTCCAAGTATTTAAGAGTAAAAGTTGCGTAATACATCTTTAGTAAAAAAAACAACAACGAAAAATTACAGCAAAAATGGTGCAAAACAAAAACAGCATGCAACACATTGAAAAATATATACATATATATAAAATCTGTAGAGTTATTAACTGCAACAGCCTCCAACCCGCAATCAATGGAACGAAAGACTTAAGCAACAAACTCGTAATTGAATAAAATCACTTTCAAGTGCCTGAGCTGCTTGGCTAGGCAAATGAATGGCAAAGTGAATTAAATAACAGTAAATAAAAACTATATTAAAAAATAAACGTGAGAGCATAAAGACATTTTTTATTTGTTTGATTATATGCGTTAATAAAAATACATGCCATTAAATGAAATGCTACATAACAACAAAAATTTGCATAGCAATCAGCTGAGCTGGAAAAATTTAGTAACAATATTTGTAAAAAAAAAAGTATTTGAATCAAAAACTGGCATTTTAGGCCACTTATGCATATAAAGCGTGCACCAACAAGAACAAGAATTAGCATAACTCGAACAAATAAATATATACCCTATTTCGTATATACATTTCGTTAGGTTAATGTGAAAATGTGCTAAGACACTTTTTTTGAAAAATTGCATTTTAATGCAGTTTTAAAACTGAATTCAAAATACATCGAGCACAAAAAAAAAATAATATAATTTTTCATTTTTACGTGCTGTGGGCAATTATGTGTAAATGTGCTAAATCGTCAGCTGTAAAAAAGAATTTGCTAAGTCAACCTATCAATAATATCAATCTGAATTACTAGTCATTTCTTTGTGCGCGCATTTTATTAATTTATTTAATTCATTCAGTCCAAAATTACGTGAATTGTTGTTGTTTTTGTTGTTGTTGTTGTTGTTGTATTAACGATAAAGACACTCCCCGAAGGCTGTGGGGCGTGTTACCGATGTTGATGGCCCTTTGCCGGATATAGATCCAGTACATTCCGGTAACAAAGCACTATTAAGGTACTAGCCCGACCATCTCGGGAACGATTTGTATCACTACATTAAACCTTCTAGACCATCACGCCCTCCCCACCCCCTAGTTCCATGAGGAACTTGGGGTCGCCGGAGCCTTGGCTGTCAATGAAACAGGATTCGCCACGGGTAGGTGAAAAGGTGAGGTTTACAATTATGTTGGATAAGCTATATATTGCGCTGGCAACCCTTCAGAGGGTTGCGAACACAACCCCTTGAAATTGGATTCACCCAATTGAAACATGCCTTTGGTGTTTGATAAATGCTTTGCGCTGACCATAATCTACTTTAAATCTTAAATGTTGATAACTTCATGCTTTCTTATAGACTCGTTAAAAATAGAAAACAATTCAAGCTTAAACTTACATAAGCTGTTATTAAAATTAATAAAACTACTTTATCGATTTGCTAGATGTATAGTCCTAGTTATAGGTTCATTCATAGCATAATTGGTTTTATGAATTATTTCGATAAATAATCTATTATGCCGAAGATCACGCAGTGGAATGTATGGAATGAACAAATTAAATAAATCAGAGCAATTCATGCTAAACTTTATTACATTATAGGCAAGCATGAGTGAGATAAAAGTTCTTCTGTTATGCAAACCCTGAAGCCCAAGCAATTTGTGTCTGCTGGTATATGATGGGAGGCCGTCTGGCCAGTAAAGCATACGTAAAGCAATTTTTGTAAACATTTTTTGAACTTTCTCAATTTTATAGGAGTTAGGTTCATAGAAATGATTCCATATTATTGACCAATATTCAAGACCACTTCTGACCAAGGATATATAAAGTGCCTTCAACGTCATAGGGTCCTTAAAGTCACTGGTGTTACGTCTACTGAACCCAACCATTGCAACACATTTTGAAACAATGAAGTCAATGTGACTAGAAAGAGAGAATTTAGAGTCAAAAATTACTCCCAAGTCTTTACTCTCTTGACAACGATTAAGAGATTTATCATTCAGTTTGTAGATAAAGTAGGTGGCAGGTGTCTTTTTGGAATAAGACATAACAAAGATCTTCTTTGAATTTAAAAATAAATTATTGTTTGCGCACCATCCGACAAATGAGTCCAGATCAAAACCATTAGAAATAGTTTGACAAATAAATAGTATTTTTTGTGAAATAAATAGATTTAATGTTATATTTCAATAATTAAAGGGGTGGTGTGATGGGGAAACCTATTGAGCAAAAAGTGCCAAGTCAGGAGAAAAAATTTGTTTTGAGTGCGGAAATAGTGTTAAGTCATAAAATAGCTGCTGGGTTAGCATACATGATTTCTATTTATCTTTTTCAAAGCTTCTACACTCAAAAGTATTGCAACTAAGGTATCCTCATTCACAGTTTTGAAAAAAAGGGATATTTCAAAAATTATTCATTTTTTTGGTATCCTGTAAAATTCGTATAAAGTGACTTAGCACATTTTCACATTAAGCTAAAGAAATATGACTTACATAGAATATACATATTGTAATCAATTATACAATTTCTTTCAATTTCAGCATTTTTTTCAAAGAAATATTTTTGAAAATTCTATTTAACTATCAATTGTTTATCGAATGTGTATCGATTATAACTCCAAAAATGTGCGATACGCTATTAAAATGTTATCGATTGGCTCTCGAAACTTTATATTTTTGATGTCGGAGTGTTATCAGTTTTTTTTATATTTTATTTATCGATTTTTTATCGAAAGACTCTCGATTATTTATCGAAAAATTATGGATTCTTTATAGAAGGGTTAATAATTTGTTAACGTAGTGTTATTGATTTTTCATCGACGGATCATCGGTTTGTTATGAAAGAGATACCAAAAGTTTAGGTTGAACTGGCCGGTCAATAAACATCTCACTTAGACTGAATGTGTCCTTAGCGTTACGAGAATTTGTTTGACGACCAAACGGAAGAACCCCAATCAGGTGTTATGACTTATGTTATAGAATAACTTCGCCATCTTGGCAAATAACAAAAGTTTTCTATGACGTAGCTTAATTGCTGCTTAGAGATTTGGCTACTCTGCCGCTCCTAACAGCTGGAGCCTTGATATGGCGGGCGCAGGACACGAACAGAGAACGTACTCAACCGTTCCTTCCTGCAGCTCGCACTTCCCACACCTGCTGTTACTGACGAGGCCTAACTTATAAGCATATGATGCCAGAAGGCAGTTCCCAGTCAATATGCCCTTTGTGAGCCTTAAATTTTCTTTCCTGAGAGATATGAGCCTCTTTGTGATTCTAACATCGTGGGCTTTGCACATTATCTTAGAAATTTCGCAGCCCCGCGCTTTTGTGCATGACTTTCCTTCTTGATGGATCACATGAAACCCCTCTCTCCTTTTTATTTCTCCCAAGACGGAGCGGGACGTCTATTTTTGTTTCAGTTAGTGCTGTCTCTCGTTTGCCAACACATCGCCTTTCGTTACCTCCTATCCCTATATGACCAGGAACTCAGTATAGATGTATGTTTCGGGCTGAGCGGAGTTTTCCCAATGCTGCTTTGCATTCCAGAATACTTCTTGATGAATTACAGTGGGAGATTATAGCTTTAATCGCCGCCTGACTATCAATATATATTGACGCGACTGCAGTTTAAGCAGGCTTCCTCCAGAATTTCTGCGGCTTTCTTCATGGCTATAGTTTCCTCGTGATAGAGGCTGCGGTAATCTGGCAGCCAGTAGGATCTACTTATTTCTAGATCGATACAGTAAACAGTAGACCCGACCCCTTCCTTTAACTTGGAGTGATCTGTATATACGTGAATTTTATGTTCTGTCATTTCGGCACCCTGACGCTAAACTTCCGGCTTAATTGTGGCCCCACAGCTCTTTCGAAGCTGAGATATTAATATAACTTTACAATAAAATCGATGATACATCTGTAACACTACTACAAAAAGTCGATAAGGAAACCACTAAAAAGTTGATGACACGGCCTTAGTAAGCCGCTGTCGATATTAAGCCCTTTTCAAACATCTAAAATAACTTCAATTAAAAAAAAGATGGCAACTTTGTTCAGACATCAACAGTGACAACACCTAAGCAAAAAATCGTCGATTGTAACACGTTATCTAAGTACTAAATTTCATCCAAATCAGTTTGAGCAGTTTCCAAGATAGTAGCGGACATATAAAAAAATAAACTAAAAAGGATAAGGCACTTCTAATAGGCAACCACACTTAGAAATATATTTCTTATAAACGACGTAAGCTACTTTTCGTCTGATCCCCGTATTGGCATATAATGTGTAATATATGAAAAATTTCAATATGTGACAATCTTAGAAAATCAAATATTCAAAGTTTTCTACTTTAAAATTTACATTGAAATTTAAACAAAATGCATGCAAATTGGTATATGTACATATGTAAGATATACTCACACAGACACATCAAATAACATATTTGTAATCCTGCACCGGCATTTCTGTCGAATCGTGACTATGCAGTCACGTCAATTTGTTCGACTTGTCAATTGTTGGAAACCTGCCGGCGTTTGCTGCTGCTACTGATGTTGCATTCAAGTAGCTTATGAATTTATCCACACAAAACTATCAATATATATGTATGTATGTATGAGTTTGATAAGCAAAAAACACCAAATCGCGCCAATTCATTTTGTCACTTTTTTGGGATTTATATTTTATATCTGGTGTAAACATGCAAATATGTCAATAGTTATTATTTATGCACACCACAATGAAATGACACCATAATACACGCTGTTTCCCTTGTGTATCGTTTGTGAATGGAAAAGCGTGAATAAGCATTTAGAATTGGAGCATTTTGTAATAGTTGATATAAATAAAATGGTGCATGGGATATATGGCTTAGTTTAAGAAAAATTTAACCTACATAATTTTCATATTCTAATTTTAAATCATTTTTATACTCAGCGTGCTATGCACACAGAGTATATTAACTTTGCTTGGATAACGGTTGGTTGTACAGGTATAAAGGAATCGAGATAGATATAGACTTTCATATATCAAAATCATCAGTATCGAAAAATTTGTCCATTAACACGATATCTTGAGTAGATAAAAGATATCTTCACCAAATTTGGTACACAAGCTTATCAGAACCCAGATTGGTATTGAAAATGAGCGAAATCGGATGATAACAACGCCCACTTTTTATGTATGTGACCCTGCCTATGAAAAGGTGGTTTATGACTCAAAAAAAAGAAAACTACAAAGAGACTGAAGAAATGCATTGTTTATCTTTAACAGCTGTTTCTCGCAATTTCTTTTTTGAGTCATAAGCCACCTTTTCATAGGCCGGGTCATAAATATATCATTTTGGAAAACACAAAAACCTGATTATTTAGTAAATAATACACCTAGAATGTTGAAATATGACGTGTGGACTGATACTCTCGATAAAAATTTGAAAAAATGCTTTAAAATGGGCGTGGCACCGCCCACTTGTGATAGAATCAGTTTTACAAATATTATTATCGTAACAAAAGTCTGCAGAGAGGTTGCCTTTACTATAAGGAATGCTGTGAAGAAAAATTGACGAAATCGGTTAAGGAGCACGCCCACTTTTATATAAAAGATTTTAAAAGGGTCGTAGACCAAAATAATAAGCTATATCTTTGCAAAAAAAGCTTTATATCAATGGTATTTGATTTCCCAAGTGGATTTATAACAATAAATAGGAAAAACTTCAAATTTTAAAAATGGGCGTGGCACCGCCCCTTTTATGACTTAGCAATTCTTATGTTTCGGGAGCCATAACTCGAAGAAAAATTAACGGTTCGTAATAAAATTGGGTACACTGATTTTCCCTGTAGCGGGTAATATTTCTAGAAAAAATGGAAGAGATGGGTTTAAGACCACGCCCACTTTTATATAAAAGATTTTAAAAGGATCATAGACCAAAATAATAAGCTATATCTTAGCGAAAAAGAGCTTTGTATTAATATAATTTTACTCCCTAAATTGAAATATAACATAAAATTGGAAAACACTAAAATTTTTGAAAATGGGTATGGCACCGCCCCTTTTATGACTAAATAATTTTCTATGTTTCGGGAGCCATAACTCGAAGTAAAATTAACATATCGTAATGAAATTTTTTACACATATTTTCCTTATAGCAGAAAATATTTCTAGTAAAAATGGACGGGATTGGTTAAAGACCACGGCAACTTAGATATAAAACAAGTTTAACAGGATCGTAGACTAGAATAATAACCTATAACTTAGCAAAAAATAGTTTTGAATCAATTATGTTTCACTTATCGAGTTATATTGTAAGAGGAAATGGGGAGACATTTTTTTTAAAACGAGCGGTGCCACGTGATATGTAGAAAAGTAATTTATCTGAAATGAAATGTACAATTGAAGCTCACGCTGAGTATATAAAGTTCGGTTAAACCCGAACTTAGACAACTTTACTTTTTCCTTCTAGCTTTTCTTTTCTAATACAAATTCTTTTCTAGGACAAATTGGAATTCAAATCAAGCTAATCACAAGAATGTTAAATTGGAAAAAAAGCAAACTAGGCACTTCAAAGTATCGGTTATCGTAAGTTGCGTTCCAATGGACGTGATCCAGATACATATAAAAATTTAACATGCAAATGCATCAACAACGCTGTCATTCTGATATCTATCTGGTTCGATTTCGGCAGGCTCTGCTGATTTGCTATTTTGTGAAAAATTTTTGACAGCATACCCTCTATGCTTGATAGCATTAACGAACGTATGCTTTAGGGCATTACTCTCGACAACACATAAATTTTAACTTTAAGTCTGTCTAAAAACAAATTAATAAGGCCATAAAATAATTACATTACATTCATTTTAAATCATGATAGAAAAATTATACAATCTTCAATTCCAAAATGCAAGAACCACAAAATAATATGCAGTTGCTTTTTGCACAAAGCTGCTGACAGACATAAAGATTTTTAAATCAGCCTTAAGACGATAGTTATTTAGCTAAAGAAGAAAAAAAGAAGTGTTTTACTTCTCCGGACATTTTTGGATGTGTTTCAACTGCCGACCCTTTTGTTAAGTATTAGTATTCTAGATTTTTTTAAGGACAAAATCCCATACAATTTCATATGGTAAATATGTCGCATTTGTGGCATGATTTAAAGAAGAAATAATACCAGTTTTTAGTTTGATAATTTGTTTTAACTTTTTAAGTAAAATTTTATGGAGCGATTCGGGGGAAAAAGGTTGAAAATTACAGGCACCATATTATGTGTACATATTTTTTGAGTGATGCCAGCAGTCTGATCCTGATCGTTCTAATAAGATTTGATCGTGATACAGAGCTCGATGTCTCAATGGAACGCTGCTGCTAATCGTTTGTTTATTATAAATTGTACAAAAGGATTTACTTTAAATATACATTGTTCAAGACATCCAAAATATTGTCAGTAAAAATTTTAGATAAGAGGAAGTTAAACAACAAATGTAAATGAGTAAACGCGAAGAGGATGAAACATAAGAGTAGTACAATTATGTGGACGATAATAACGATGCTTGTGGTTACCCTCACATTAGCGAAGCCAAAGCAAGGAAATGCAAGAAAAGGAAACAAAAAGACTGGGGCAGAAAGGGGGACGAGACAAGGAATGATGAGATCTCAGAAGCGAAGCAAAAACCGAAACCGGACGTCGTATTATCAATTTGGTACCGAAGTGTTGACGGTTTGTTATAATGGACTATCGGTTGTTATATGTATGTTGTGTCAATGAGTTATTTACGAACCAGTTTTTTGGGTTTCTGACGGGTTTCTTATCAAAAATTTATCGATTTACTGTCCAAAAGCTATCAATTATTTATAGCACATGTATCGATATACTACTTATCTGTTACCAACAAGTTATCGATATGACATCAATTCATTATCTGAAGTCAATCGATAATTTATCGAATAGTTATTAAAAACTTGTCGTTTAGACATCGAAAATGCATCGACTTTTACCGGAGTGCTATCAAGTTATTATCTAAAATGTATCGTTTATTTATCGAAAAGTTATCAATTTGAATTCGAAAAAGTATCGATTTGATATCATAAAGATATCGACTTTTATCGGAGTGTTATAAATTCATTATCCGTAATTGATCGAATATTTATCGAAAAGTTATTAAAAACAAATCGATTTGATATCGAAAATGCATCGACTTTTACCTAAGTGTTATAAAGTTTATAAAGTTCTTATCCAAAATTCATCGCTTTTTTATGGAAAAGTTATCAAAAATTCATCAATTTCCAATCGAAAAGCTATTAATTGGTTATCAAAAAGTTTCCGATGTGATATCGGGAAGATATCGACTGTTATCTGTCTTTAATCGCTGTAGATTCGCTTTGGTATCAGCGGCTCATCGATTTGTTATGAAACTGATTGGGTGCTTGGATTCGATATCGGTTTTTTATCGAGAAATCATAGATCGTCTTTCAAGAGTTATTAACTCAATATCGAAAAGATATCAATATTTTTTGAAGTGTTATCAAATTGTTATCGTCGTGCTAACGATTTGGTATCGACGGCTCATCGGTTTATTATGAAAAAGATGACGTATTAGGATTTGTTATCTAAAAGTTGACGATTTACTATCGAAACATGTCAATTAATTATCAAAAAGTTATCTATTCGATATCGAGAGATATCGATTTTTATCGGAGTGTTACATTGTTATTGGCATGCTACCAATTTGGTACCGATTTAGGTTCATCGGTGTGTTATGACACAGATATCGGTAAAACTGCACTACAAAATGGGTGACTCATTTGTAGCTGGCTATAACAAGCTGATAAGAAATCAAAAAGAAGCCGATGACTCGGCGCCAACAAGCCGAAAACTCGACGATAATAATTTGCTGTCGATAATAAGCCGATAATTTATTTTTAATAACTTTTCAATAGAAGGTCAAATCATTGGCAATAAATTGCTATTTAATTGGCAATTAACGTATCTTACAAACTCATATCAGATGAATAACATACCGAAAACAAGTGGATAACAAACCGATAACTTTTATTTTCAGAGAATTCTAAAACAAATAATGTCACCTAGGACCATGGGTAATTCCTTAGGATGACCAAAGAAGTAAACTCATCGGTAAAGTTCTAGAACAGGGGTCAAAAGACACGTATTGACTTCGACAACAATAATCCGAAGACGGAAGAGGAAAATTTATCTCCGTCCGGAGATATTTGCAGTTGAAGTTGGCAATTTTTATGAAGTTGTTGTAATGTTGTCGTGCACTGAAAAAAATTTTGTGTACAAAAAGATTTTGCGCGCATTTAATTTTGATCTCACCCAATTTGTGGACCGGCCAGGTTAAATTTTTATAAGCGTGGCCGAATTCCGTCAATGCAGAAAGGTGCTCTGCGCAAAACTACTATGGATCTCACTCCCAGTTTCGTATAATTTAAACAATTTATATTTATTGATAATTGAAATAAAGAATATGAGTCAAAAAACATATTCCAAAATCTCAAAGTACCATCATAAAAACGAAGAACCATGATGCAATTATTTGATCTCCAATGATGGCAGAGCTTTGATACTCTCAAATTTAAAAATCAGAGTGGGTTGCTTTTACGAAGTAAAGAAAATGGGGAAAAGTTCAATTCCATTCAGCAAAATTTGTAGTAGAATGGACCCCTAGTAATACATTAGTTGTGATTATAAATTTGTAGGCTCCTACGTGAATCGATTTACTAGTCTTTTTGACGTTGATCGATGAATTTTAAATTGGTTTAGGTTTACAAAAGTGCACGATTTCTTAGTGTCTGTACTTTTCATAAAATTACCGATGTTCAGCCACACTATTAGATCATGGCATAGTTAATTAATAAATTCATCATAAAATTAAATTAATTGTTTTAACGAATGGTATACTGACTGCCTCCTATTTCTACTACTAATATTTTTCGAAAAATCGCAAAGAAATAACAGAGTTAACGGATGTCAATTCGATTTGGGTGCAAAATAACTGGAAGTGTAAAAAAATGTGCCAGCGGAGCAAACCTCTTGTGATTGAATCATGACGAAGAACTACATGTTGATTGAACACAGAGCGATATGTTAAGTGGATTAGAGCAACTCTGCGATACATTTTGAATGGCATAACAAAACAGTTGAACAACAGTTGCTTCTTCCAAGAACTTTCGGTATAGTAGGCAGACACAATACCCAGTACAACACTATGGAACCTAGATACACGCTTTTAAAGTAATACATTTGTATAAGTATTTCGGTAGCTATACGTTTTTTGAATTTATTTGTTAAAATTCAAATTTTATAATTGGATGTGAATATCCGCCTTGATTGATCATGCGAGTTGTCAGTTTTCTCACTGGCCAAATATGGTATTTGCATAAATGATCTGATAGATTTCCATAAACATACAATTGTTTTAAATATTTAATAGATTGCATATATTTTGTACAAAAAAAAGCTCTATTGGCTTTTGAAAAGTGTGTGCACAGGCCATTATCGCTGCAGTTACTGTTGAAATAAATAAATTCATTGTCTCTACAACCAGGCCTACTATAAACGGGCATGCAAGGCGTGCATAGCACGCGGGCGCAACGTCCAAGGGGCGCCAAATCCAACGACGTAATATTGAAAGTAAATTTCATAATAGTCATCCACTCTAAAGAATGAAAAAAAACCTTACTAACTCGGACCGCAATGTTTGCCCTAACAACCCCATCTATTGGAATCCGTTAAGAAACTTTGTCTGTCAGAAGGTGGAGGCGCTCATACCCGCATGATGGCGCCCCAAACTCGATACAAATAGCCATCATTTGGTCGGTTTTCTAGCTCCGTATCACGCCCAATTATCACGGAAATGTTCTGGCTCACTGATATTGGTGTTTTCCTATTAAAAGTCTCAAGATGCAGTCGTTATGTTTGGTTTCACTAAAAACTAACTAATTATGTTTGGTAAATGTTCTTTGCGTAGCAGTCTTTTCCATTCATGCGGTCATGCGGTGCTACAAAACACCAAAAAATTAACACAGCTACTCAGATTTACTTTCAGATATTGAAGGGATTGAACGCTTTGATAAAATTGGAGTTTTGTTTTAGACCAGAAAAAATTTGTCTCTCCCCACGTTTTACATAGTTCGGCACTAAGCAGCTGCAGGGTGAAAAATTAATATTTTGATACTTTTGTCGCTACCCATATGAGGGATACTGATAGATTGCAAGATGTGCTACGTACTCAATGGAGCATATTCAAAGAAGGAATTTATTTAAAGCTAGTTACAGCTTTTTTGATACATAGCCCATAGGAAATTACGTCAAAAAGCTGTCACTTACTTATAGTTCTTAACTAGGTTTGATTATGAATATACCCCAATATATAATGAAAGTATTTACGATAACAAATAAAAACGAACGATCCTTTGGAATGGTTTTTTCTGTCATAAGTTGTGATTCTACTTACACTGGGTACTATATTTCATTATTATGTGCCCTTAATATAATATATTAGTATTAAATCCATTTTACTTGCTAAACAAAAAAATTTACAATTCTTTAAAATTATGTTTTTTACTTACACAACATAGATTTTCGCTTTCAAAAATATCTTTGATTATATTGCGGACAAAAAACTAAGTTAAATGACTTAATCCTTTCATTTGCAATATTTTAATTTTATTGCACCAAACACTGATAAATCACATATTGATGGGTTACGGAGGTGCTACACATCAATATATATTGACACTGTTGCCATCCGCATTGACGGATTTCAAAATTTATAGATAGTTTACTATGATCCAAAATTATTTACTGAACGTTGGACACTTGCCTATGAAAGACAAGATTGGCAAAGTTAGGGGAGTCCCCTGTTAAGCTTATTTCATAGTTGGTCGGTTGGTTAAGTAGTTTTACATACATATATAAATAGTTCTTGTCGTGATGCGCATAGTGGATGAACCGTAACGATTACACATTAAATTGCAATTACGTTGTTAAAAGTTCTTCAGAGGTGGATCTAGATATAAATGTAAATGTAAGGCGCGATAACCTCCGAAGAGATCTAAGGCTGAGCTTCTCTTCCAATTTGCGTCGTGCTTCTCTTTGTTTTCCCTACAATTGGCATCTCCAAGGCAGACGAGTTTTCACTGAGAGCTTTTCATGGCAGAAATACACCCGGAGCACTGCCGAGGGGCGACCCCGTTTAGAAAATTTTTCTTCTAATTGAAAAACCGTATTCCTAAAATTTTTATGTTGCCTTGCCAGGGGTGTGAACCCAGGGCATACGGTGTGGTAAGCGGAGCACGCTACCATAACACCACGGTAGCCGCCAATAGATATATTTATTGATAATGAAACTTTATTAGAGTGATCATAATCAAATCGTGATTATAGTAAGTACCTACTTATCTACATATATTGACTAATATCAATAACTACTATCACTAACAAGATCATGCGCAAATACTTTGCCGTAAAGTATGTACTTATGTACATATTTTAATAACATTGCGTCAGTCAAATCAGCTAGGGACGTAAATCAGTATTTCATATTTTAAAATAGAGGGATTTACAACAAGTAAAGAAGTTAAGTTCGGGTAGAACCGAATATTATAGATTCAGTTGACAGCTTCTATCGCCAATTAGTTTTAGTCTTTTAACACTAAGTATAATCAAAACTGGGCATGTTTATTAAAGGATCTTGCCTACTTTTATTAGAAATATTCCCCAGTTGTGGTTCCGAAAGCGTAGACGAAGTATTATTCTTAAAAGGGTAGGTGCCACTCCCATTTCAAGATATTGTTTATTTATTCGTTTTCTTCTTGCAAATACTCTCTAGAACTGGGTAATTTTCAATATCGTTTATATAAAAGGTGCGTGATCCTTAACTGACGTGGTCTATTGTTGGCAGAAATATTTGGTTATAAGGAAAATATGTGTTACATTTTATAAGGATACGTCTATTGCACTTCTAGTTCTGGCTCCAGAAATATTTGGCAAACTGGCAAACGCTTGGCTAAAACAGGGACCATGCCACACCTGTTTCCAAAATTGTTGCGTTTATTCATTTTCTTATTTAAATACACTTTAGAAGTAAAATATCATGTTTCTTTTCACAAAGATATTGCCTATTATATTCGCCGACGGTCCATTTAAATTTCTTTTATATAAAGGTGGGCGTGGTCCTTCACAGATTTCGATAATTGTTGTCCCGGCTTATTCCCTGTTATAAAGGTTAAGAGTTTGCGGAATTTTGTGTCTACAGCTTTAACCGTTTTTGGTTTATGACCAATAATTGAAAAATGTATTTTGTCAGAAGTGGGCAGTGCCACTCCCCTTTTTGTAGATTTTCAAAATTTTGAACTAGGGGACGCTATATCAACCCACTCCTGAAATTCGGTATGGTACTTAATAATGCAGCTACTGAGTTATCACGTTTTTGGTGTTTTTGAAAGTTTTATGTATATGAAAAGGGGGCGTGGTTATTGACCGATTTCGCTTAATTTAAATAGGTTCCGGAGAAGAGTGTCAAGGAACCTACGTACCAAATTTCAATAAGATATCTCGTGTTTACCGACGGACGGACATGGCTAAATGATTTTTTTTTCACCCTGATGATTTTGATATATGTAAGTTTTCTATCTCGATTAGTATAAAAAGGAGTGAGTACGAAGTACTCGTGAAGTTCGATTTTTAAACATATTAGCGTACGTCCAAAAAGCTAATGTTCTTAAATTAAATAGAACTCGCCCGGGGGTTTAAGTTAGATCCCGACAGAGGAAACTTTATCAAAATTAAATAACTTTGGGCTTTTTGAGAAGAGCTTCGTCCTTCTCATCGGAAACAACTGATACTGACATTATATTGTTTTATTAGCGGCTTATTAACAATTACGAATCGTCTAGTTATCGGTTTGATAAGGAATCTTTAAAACAACAATATGAAAAATTGATAACTTTTCTATTAAGGGTCGATTTATTTTCCATAAATAATAGAAGATTATCATAAATTAAATTTATAAAAGAATCTCAAAACTCATCCCAGAACTATCGCATTAAAAGACAGTACTAGTACTTTTAACATTGTGATGTCCTACGAAATGACAATCGGCTCCTTCTGCAGACCTTTTGCACGCGTTCTTAACTAGTTCAGTCCTAGGTGGCTCTAGAGTAGACGTAGCCTTCGATTTATCAATTTAAATACAAGCTCAAGCTTTAGCGCTGTTAGTACAGCGGTGGCTACCAACTGTCCCGGTATGCACCAATCCATAGGTAATCATTAAACCTGTAGTGCGAAACTGTTTCTATGCGGGACTGTCTCTCCTTTTCGCTGCAGGGTGGATGCTGTTATAGTAAATACCCATGCATTATTATTTTGATTACAGTTTCTTTTGTAGGTACTCAGATTAATTTAAAATAAATATTTAATGGGTAAAAACAATTTTAGGAACCGCAGAAAAGAAAAAACTTTCCGGAGCGCAATCACGACAGCGAAAACGAGAAAACGAGGGACAGAAGGAGCAATTGGCGGCTTCCTTAAATAAATTTTTAAATAAGCCAGAAAATAAAGAAACAGATTGTCAAGAAAATGTTGACGAAGCCTTAACAGACGCAGCTTTAAATCATCAAGAAGCTATGGACGTATCTGAACAAATCGATGTATGTTCTTCAGAAGGAGAGTACAGTGAAATCGGAAAAAGTACTTCTGAGGAACCTGTAGGCAATTTCTCGTTATCATCTGTAATTTGTAGCAATTTAGATTGTGGTGATGATCCTGGTTTGTGGCCTGCCAGTATTTCTAAGGACCTTGTAAATATTTTAGTTAGTCGTGGGTCCATACAGGTGTCCAACTATAACTTTCCTCTAAATGACGATGGAATAAAATTCACAGACAATTACTATTATAGAAATCTTGCCAATGGAGAAAAGGTTATACGAGAATGGCTTGTTTACTCCACTTCAAAAGATTCTGTCTATTGTTTTTGTTGTAAAATATTTGGTAAATCTATTAGAAGTTTATCTTCTTTGAACGGGTTTTCTGATTGACAGTGCCATAGTGAAAATGTAAAATCGTGGGTACAATTGAATAACATGTTAAAAAATAAATCTACTGTAAACCAAATACTTAGAATTGATAAAAACAATGGTCCGACGTGCTAGAAAGAATCATAGGCGGTTATCAAGTTTTTAACAAGACAGTGCCTGGCTTTCCGGGCGTCGTCAAAAATATTATATAAACCTGACCAGATGCAAGTCACACGGAAGAAATTACAGTTGTACTGAGGCATGTTCTATTAAATCGCAAAACCAATAATGTTGATATATGTGAAAATTTCGTTGGTTTCTGTCCGATCACCAGGTCCACAGGTGAAGGTTTATTCCATTTTGTTTTGTACTTATTTTCACAATAAAATGTCAACATTCAAAACGAACGATGCAGAAAATATAACACACGAAACTGTTAACTTCTTTAATATAATTCAAGAAATTTACGTTTTCTTTTCATCATCAACAAAAAGGTGGTCGATAATTTGCAAACATTTGCCAGATTTAAAATTAAAAGCTTTAAGTGCCACGCGATGGTCTAGCCGAATCGATGCAGTTAAGCCTTTAAGGTACCACCTCGAAAAAATATTTAACGCCTTGCTGGAAATATCTTGTAATTCGTCGGAATGGAATTGCAATATTTCTCGTAAAGCGCATTCGCTTGCTCTTAATATTCAAAATTATAGATTTATTTGCTCGGTAATAATTTGGTTCGAAATTTTTAACGAAATTAATGCTTTGAGTAAAATGATGCTGAGTCCTACAATGAATATCAAATCTGTTCAAATCTTATAATAAAATTGATTGCGAAGTTCGCAGAATATCGTACGGATGAACACTATCAAATTGTTCTAGCAGAAGCTTCCAAAATAGCTCAAAAACTTAATGTTGAAACAGATTTTCCACCAGTAGATACCTTTCGCCCTAGAAAAAAACAGCTCAATTTCAATATGAGCAGAATGATGAAGTAATCATGGACCCCAAAATTAAATAAAAAGTAGATTTTTTTTAGTATCTTAGATCAAGCAATATCTTCTGTAAAGGAAAGTTTCGAGGAGTTACAAACGTCTACTGACGTATTTGGCTTTTGTAACGATAATTTATTTAACAATTTTTTTTTGTTATATCGGCCTACTGATTTGCAAGATGGCGGGTTTGAATCGAGCTCAAAGCCTAACTATAATAATTTTATCATTATTTTGTTATGATAAATTTTTCTTAATAAAACAAATTACTATATTAGAATAGAAGAAAGAAAAAATTAGACAACTGCCAAAGCTCATTGTATAGATCCATTTCGGGAACTGCTAAATTCCTTCATCGGCAACGTTTAACGCCGCTGCTATAACCATTCAGCCATCACAGCAGTTTTTTATTTGTCTTCATTATTCCTAATTCTATTCTGCTTATTGCCAATTGATATTCACAGCACTGCGACTTCTTTTGCAGAATGGATGTGAAAATTAGACTTGTTTGATGGCAATGATGCCATAGTGTCATATTTTATTGACACTTTTTCCCCGTGCTCTGCGATGTATTAACAATTTTTGTTGTTATAAAATAATTATTGTTAGGTCTTGAGCTCGATTCAAACACGTGATAATTTATTTAATTACTCCAATCATGAGCTAATGAAACATTGTAAAGATTTAAGTCTCAAGCTAAAGGATGATTCAAGTGGTGATTCAGACATTGACGGTATTGATCTTTTTAAGGAAATTGTTGCAATAAAAATACATACAATCAGTGTAATGATCCACAAACCATATTGCAATATCTTTTTCGAATAACCTAATTTCAACATTTCTGGACACAGCAATAGCGCTAAGAATATTACTTACACTGCCGCTTTCAGTTGCATCTGGTGAAAGATCCTTTTCAAAAAAATCCTTTTACAAAAAATTATTTAAGACCAACATTGCTCCAACAGAGACTTAATAATTTAGCCAGAGTTTCAATTGAACACGAAATTTTAGACAGCTTGGATACAAGAAAGTTTATGGAAGATTTTGCAAATATATAGGCAACAAGAGTTAAGTTTTTGTAATATGTATACATATGTATGTATGTATTGTTTTAAGTTTTACATTTTAGTAAACAAATATTATTAAAGGCCGTTTTCACCATCTCCGGTTAGCGCTGACTGACAGTTTATTTACCAGAAATCGTCCGGTTATCTGTCAAATAAACTGCCAGTTAGCGTTAACCGGAGATGATGAAAAAGACCCTAAGACCCCAATCAAAATAAATGTTTTATACCTATTTATTAAGTTTCTTTTTATTTTATATTCTATGATGAACAAAATTAAAAAAAATCTTTTTTAAAGCCAAACTCAGTATAATATTGTCCCTTAAAAGACTAACACGATTCAGTTTTTCTCAGAGAAAACTAGCACAGAAAATCTGAAACGTTTTAATCTTCCATGGGAGCGACGATATATAATCAAAGGGCGCCATTATCGGTATTTGCACGCAGTCATAAAATTGCCAGCGGCGGGCCTGTCTACAATAACTGTTGATTCTATTGTAGCTCTTGCAACTGCAGTTTTTATTGATATTTCTCTTTTTCTTTTTTGTACATTTCATCGATATTATTGTTAAAATGTCATTTATACATTTCTAAATTTCAGAGCACCACTCGTTTACATAGGCAAATCAATCAGTCACCCACGTTTAACCTCAAAAGATCAACAAAGTGTTTGCGCGGAGTAGTGACCGCAAGCTAAATGCGAACATTAACGAGAGCAAATCGACAAACAGGAGCGGTGATTGTCAAGTACATTGGCCCCACTTAACACTGAAAACATTGGCACAACGTAGGATCGTAAACATGTTGGCAAGGCAAGAGCAAATGGTCAGCATGTAAATAAATAAAAGAAAAACTGTGTATAAATTTAAGTAGGTACAAATAAAAGTTTATAAAATAAATAAGCGTTTATGAAAATTGATGTAAGAGTCTTGCAAACTCGTCTTCGGCAAACTTCGTGTCTTACTCCCTGTTTTGAAATGCTGGGTGACTTCTGAAAATAACTCCAAAACTTTTCGGCAATAGCTATAAAATATTCGGAAAATTATGCGGCGGCGATCAGGAAATAATAGTGAAAAGATCCCTAATTGACGCCGAAAGCATCACCTAAACTTTCCGAAAACAAATAATACGCAAAGACATTATTCTTACGCTCAACCATCGAGTCTTATAAATAAATAAATAAAATTTTTTAAACTGTCTGTAAATATGTGTTTCCGAATTAAAACTGAAACAAGAAAATGATCTTAAATTGATACCGCAGGCAATTCCGAAACTACCTCGAAAATTATATCACACTGATATTGAGATATTTACAAAATGATCCAAAAATGGCCCCAAAAATATTCGGCCTTAAATTAGTTTCGTAATCATCCCGAAAACAATCCTGAAATCCACCGGAAATATTTCCGAATTAAACCAAATAAAGGGGTTTCCTAGTGAACAAAAAACCTGCCTTTGACGCCTTTTTGGACACGTAAGTAGCGAATAGCAGAACAACTATCGCTGATATAGGCTTGGGGAGTACGACCAACACAACTCTTTTGTCAGCTTCAATTTTATTCGATAAAAGACAGAGTAGTGGTGCGGATAACATGTCCTCTTTGCTAGTATTCATAGCTTGCTAGATCAAGTGAACCTAATAGCAACTGCTAAGGAGATATGTTGGCCCGGATTGCTTATTTCGAACCATACAGAGCATGAAGTAGGGAATTTGAAATTCTAATTTAGATTAGTCTACACTTTAAGAGATATGGTTGGAGTGCTTGGGAAAAAGCCCATTTCCGAATAACACGATTTTCTGGTTGGACCAGAAAAAAACGCTCAGTTTAACTGATTGGGTTCACTTTAATACAGTTTCTAATGATGGACCAAGTATTACCTATCAAATTTCTGGAAACTCCTTCTTACTTCAGCTACATGGCGGACGATGAGCTAGAATTAATGTGCCACTTCAAGCTTACTGTGCAGATTTTGATTAAAACAATCGAAAGCATCCCAATCTCTGGTTCCTCGTTTCTGTGAGGAACTTAGATGAACAATTTGGTAATTTGAGTGCTACAAATCTTTGAAATTATGAGGCATCTATATTTTCTCTGTGCAGAAAGGAGGAAGAATTCCTTCCCTTCTACAAATACTAAGAGGAATAGCTTTACACTGGTCCACATCCCCAAGATAAGCTTAACAGGAACCACATACTGGTACGCTGGTAGCTCGAAGACACCAGAGGACGTTGGAGCGGGATTCTTTATTTCCAGAACCAACTGATCGGGACCATTCCTACACATTCTCTAGATGGAAGTTTTTCTCATAAACTTATGTAGAGAGATCAACCTGAAACATGATTTGAAAAACAGAGGGGTAGATGGGAAGGAATCAGTGGGCAGCCTTGCCAGAAAGGCGGTCACTTAATTGCCTAGCTGCGCATAAAAACACAATCAGTTGTCACAGCTATTTTCATTGTTTGAGCTCTTATCAGCGGCCGTTGACCGATTTATTTACGCATACTACGCCGAAGTGCAGTGTAAAACAAGATATAACAAAAATCAAGCGTTACAACAACAACTTGAAAATAATTGCAACGACAAGTTAATACGATTTAAATCTAACACTCACCGCTTTTGATATCACAAAACAGTAGCAAGTAACAGCATTTAAGTAGCATTTACAGAAGCAACAGCTGGTCAAATTATCCATCAATTCTAAATAAGAAAATTTCACTTTCGTTTGCTGCGGTCAATAACACACATATCCATATATGTATGTGTGTATGTAGGTGTATAGTTTAACTGATCACTTGGCCACCAAATCGTTTGATCACTTGTCCGACGTCGTGCACCCACTTTATCTCTATGACCAAATCAGTTGTGGCGGCTTTGCAATGAGGCGATGAAAGCAGCTCATCAGTCTGGAGTTGCGCGTAGCTTCTTTCGTGTTATGGGCGCGCAGTGAAAATGTTTACGTTGAAATGTCGAAATTTGCAATTTTCTCAACAAATCAAGGTGACCAGACCACAACGTTAGATAGCAGAGTAGCAGCAGCAGCGCAAGCAACATTAAACGCGTATCAAGATAACTCTAACATAACAAAAGATTTAGTAACTTTTAAACAAAAATGTTTATGCGCTTATCAGTTAGTTGAGCAATAGCAACTAGCCCATCTATGTGCACGTACAGGGGTGTAGGTGCGAATAAATCAGCGGTGGGGGGTTTGTTAGTTAACAAGAGCCCCAAGTATTGAAGAACAGAGGTAACTTTATCAGAAGCATATAATTTTTGGCTATATAAGAATAACTTCGTCAGTTTCTTAGCGGTAACCACTGATACTGACAAGTTTTCTTTCGGATTATTATCGATGGCGATAGTTGTCGGCTTGTTATCGACGAGTTACAGAAGTGCCATCGATTTTATATTAAAGTTTTGTCAGCATATGTTTCACAACAAGCCGTTGAGTGGGCGAAAACAAATCAATAACACGCCGATAATAGATAAATAATATTCTGATAAGAAATCGATAACTTTTCGATATCACATTGAAATTTTTTGAAAACAAATCTGTAATCCTTCGATAACAAATCGATAACACGTCTGTAGCATATTAGTACAATCCGATAGAAAGTCGATAACAAGTCGATAAATGTTTGAAAGCATATCGATAAATATTCGAAAATTTTTTATAACATACCGATAACTTCTCCATAGTAAATCGATGAATTTTTGATAACAAACTAATATTTAATAATAGCACATCGATAATTTTTCAATAGATAATCGATAACCCTTTGAAAACACATCGATAGGTCTTCGATAAATCTTCGATAATTTTTCGATAACATTGCGATAACAAATTGATAATTTTATTAATTTGTCGTTAATTTTTCGGTAGTAAACTATATAAAAAAGTTTTGATAACCCTTGTTATCCATAGCAAATTTACAGCACTTCCATAACAAATCGATTGCTCGTTATTAAAGTTCTTATAAGCAACAAACCGATAACTCGTCGTTAAGAACCGTCTAAAAGAAACGCATAAATCATCGATAAAACAACCTCATGGCAACAACCGGAAGATCGTTTTATGGCCGATTTGAACAATTGGTGGATTAGTACCCGATCAGAATTGGAGTCTGTACCTGGCGAGCTGATGTCCGGTGAGTCGTTGTGCTTTAACCGCTGGATGTGGCGCCAAGGTCCAATATTCGGTGGATCAAGCATAGGTCGTTTAATCGGGGGATCAAAAACCGATGTTTTGATGTCCACGATGTCCACCACAATGTGAAACCAAAAATTAAATCGTTGCACAGTGTTTCGTGTAGAACAAGCTAGCTGGACAAAATTATTTTATGAGATTTTCCGTTTCATATGCAGTCATTTATTACAACTACGTCATTTTTTTCAGCCATATGTTCTTGTTTTTTTATTTTTTTCCAAAATTTTACTTCATATGCATACATTTGCTTATTTTATATACAGTAACTCGTGTGAATAAGTGACATATATCTAATAAAATGTTAAGGACTTAAGAATATTACTTTATTGTACATAAATTGAATGGACTACAAATCTCAATACTCTAAAAAATTCTAAAAATTCGGAAAAAAAAATTAAATTTTTTATGAAAATTCGTCGAATTTTTCAAACATTTTTAAATATAATTTGGTTTTTGTTATAGATCGTGACAAATTTTCTTATGAGAAATTAGTTAAAATAAATTTGCGAAAGCGAAAATTGTAAGAATTGTCCAAAAAGGGGTGTCTACTTATTTATGTGAGTGACTGTACATATGTACATACATATTTTGTATTTATTTGAGTATTTATCCTGGCACTATAAATTTTACAAAATTATTTTATAGTACCAGTCAGGAATGTAAAAGTGAATTACAATAATAATAATAACAATGTCAACTTTTGCTGATATGTGTAGAGCTTCCATCGCAACCCCACTTGCTGATTAAAGTAAACGTCAAGTTTGTAGGTAATAAACTAACAAAAGCTTCTTGATTTGCTAAAACTAAACGCTCAACAGTTTTATCTAATACGGGCTGGACTTTAATTTCCGCATGTGTTTCACCCACATCAATTTCGTTTGGATAGAATTCTGCCTTAGCTTTTCTTAGACTATAAAATGATGGATAAACCTTATGGCCTGCCTTGATGCTCCACTTCCGAGTCGTTTTGTAACCATGAGTCGTCGACTAGCTATCTACGTAGTATGCTAAAGCTTCTGTATTGCTCAAGCATCGTGCATCTGGCTAATATGTCATCTTTTTGCCGGATATTTGAGTGGTTTCCTGTGATATTTTTATAATGTTAGCAATATTTCTGTTGCCGGACATACGCGTTGATACTTCTGCCGCATAGAGTAACTCACTATGACTTCTAGATTGCCAGAGGTCATCCACTCGACGCCGTTTGGTTTTTCCACTGCAGCTAACAAAGTCCTTCTTTCGTCTTCCGGGGCCGGGGTTACCTGAAAAAGTGGTTGGTTGGTCTGATGGCAACTTTGAATCCACCGTTATTGTAAATGTGAAGTCTGGACCTGAAAGCCACTCCGAGTTTTTATTCAAAAATCGTTCCTTATGTCTTCCAGAAGTGATCCACTTTTGATCCAGCTTCGACGAATATGCCGATATTTGTAATCTTAAACTTTAAATAAAAAAATAAAATAAAAATATCTGGTTTCCTTCGAATGTTGAACCCAAATGTCAAAAAACTCCGTTCTTGGTACGGTTATAACTAAACTGCTTTGTGTTGTTGATTTTCCGACAGGGTGAATAGCTGATGATTGTTGTGCTGTCATCTTAAGTGTCGTTGATCGTTCTGATTTGTTATCAGTTGTGCAGTATTTGTATTACATTCAGGTATTGTCGTAGATGCTACCAAATGGGGTTGTTTAGTGTAGCGTTCCTGTGTGGTTATGTTGTGGAGGTTGAAGTCAGTGATCTCGCCTTTTTGCTTTTGGTGTGCTCTTGTTGACCTTGCGCGTTTATTTTTGTGTATTTTATGGCTACGTGTTTGTTCCCTGTACCTGGGAATTGGTTTTGCTGTTTGTTGATCAGCTTTAAAGGTTCAAATATCTCGTCGGAGCTGGTACGTACATACATCCTATTTTATATGTAGAGATAACTAATTCTACAAAAAAAAATTAAAAATAGATGTGCAAAGAATTCGCAATGGTTTTTTCTTTCAGCTATTAGAGAATAATTGCGACTATAACATATATAAAATTTGGCCCGGATGTCCGCGGATGTATGTAACTTTTTTGTCCCTCAAGTTAACAATATAGAGAAAAAATACCTTTTCTTCTTAATAACGGAATGTTAAATACATTGAAAATACTCTATTTGCGAAAGAATTACTATTAAAAAAATTGACTTACCTTCGAGCTTAGAATCCATAAAAAAAATTATATAAAAGTGTTCACTTAAAAGAAATATGAAGCTTAATATTCAACAAGAATTTTGCAAATTAATCAATGCTTTTTACGGCCACTCCTGCCTTCTTACTTCAATTACTCAATATATATGAGCAAAAATATCAAAAAAAAAAAAACACAAATCCCGTTATTTTGTTTGTTTTCTTTCATTTCTCATTACACTTTTCTTGGAATAAGAACTTTGTTTTTGTCCAGCTAGCTTGTTCTACACGAAACACTGTGCGTTGGCAAACTT
The DNA here is from genome assembly GCF_040869045.1 of Eurosta solidaginis. Taxonomy (NCBI): domain Eukaryota; kingdom Metazoa; phylum Arthropoda; class Insecta; order Diptera; family Tephritidae; genus Eurosta; species Eurosta solidaginis. The sequence goes on from NC_090323.1 coordinate 171,832,750, forward strand.
TTAGTGTCCCAATTTGCAGGTACCATCCATCCTTGTTGTTGTTATTGTAGCAATAGGGACACTTCCTGATGGTTTTGGGGAGTGTTATCGATGTTGATGGCCCTTTGCCGGATATAGATGCGGTACGTTCCATGAGGACATGCAGCCTACCCACCCCCTTGATCTATAAGGAACTTGGGGTAACCAGAGACTCGGCTGCTAAAGAAACGGAATTCGCCACAACCCCTGAATCAGTGTGGTATTTTTGTCGTTCCTTGCAATAGGAATACCTGCTGCGGGTATATTCTAAGCCCATAACCCGCTGGGGGAACTATTCCCCCTTCTCCACCCATGTTTAGTGCCACACTGTCTCACTGAAGCATTGGCCAGCAGAAAGACCGCAAATATAAAGCAAAAGGCAATAGAAAGAAACCAAAGAAAAACAAACTCTCAGCGCAGGCTCTGTCGCCTATTTTGGAAATGTGAGCCACACGCATGTGCATATGAGTGCACAAAAACACAAAAAGACATACAATCCTCTTTGTACCTAATGTTTTTTTAGCTTTATCCACGCTTGGTGACGTTGACCAAATTTGGTGCTGAAAATGTAGCGACAACGACGATGCTTATCGCTGTCTTTAGGCCAATGTACTCCGCTTAGCAGCTGTACATATGTATGTATGTATCAAAAATAAGATGAAATGAATTTGATAGTGGGCAGAATTTTACAAAATTTCGCAATTTTCTTTACTGTCCAATGAAAGTAAAATGCAAATATATTTGTTGTTGTCTTGAGTGATAATACGCAGATTATAATTAAATGGAAATAGATGTCAAGATATGTTTGAACAACTAAAAAGGTTTAAATTCCGGTGAAGTCGCACTTTTTAGCTCAGGTGTGAGTTTCAATAACAATATCTCAAATACTGGGAGGACGAGCTAAAGTCTTGCCATCATTGATCAATCGGCAGAATCGAGTCGCAAGTGTGGCTGAGCCCACTTGTGAAATTAATTAATTTACTTCAGTCGAAAAGGGCTAGCCACTCAAGGCTGTCAAACTCACCTACAACACAGTTTACGTCCAAAAGCATTAAATACACTGTAAAACCTAATGGCGCATACCTCGCCTATCCAACTACAAAAAATTGGTCACCAAGTCTTCGCATACGCTAATAGCATAGACCCGAGTTTTCCAGCGCTCGCACGTCGCTCAGCAAACCAGCTGTGATGCTTACCGGAGTCTGCCTAATCTGAAGTCAGTGGGAATTGGTCTTAATTTTCTCTTGGTTTCAATGCCCGGAGAGGCTGGGCCTGAGATAGGAAATGATTAGTGAACAGTGAGGTATATCGGTCACCAATTTTTCAAGTCACTGGCGTAGTTCTTTTTTTATACCAAAAGAGTGTGACTCTAGTTCCACGCCACTAGAGCTGAGTCCATGTTGAAGACGGCATTGAACGACGCTAACCATTAGGATATCAGACGGACACGAATTGGGTGATATTGAAAATGCAGAGTTCACAGTCGTCTCAACAGATCGCTCCAATCTGAATACACATTTGGAGAGAAGATCTTTCACTTTCTGAAACCATGGGGTTGTCGAACGATAAAGGAAGCCGCTGATGGCCGCCACATAAGAATTCTACATACGTGGACATTTGTTTTGATAGTAAGTCAGCGATAAAAGGTCTTCAAGGCAGAAACACTTAACTAAAATATCTTCGCTAAATAAGCCATCGAATTTTCACATGCCCTCGTCGCCAATTCTTACTCGCCCAAAAATTTGCTGAAGTAACTGTCCAATATCTATTCAACTATAAATGTGCCTTTGATTTTCCAAAAAATTCTCATTCGGAAATCAATAGGCTCCAAAGGTCCTTAGAATTCGTTAGCGAAGTTCACCGATGGATATATATTGATAGTCAGATGGCGATTAAGGAAATAATCTCACACAGTACTTCGTCAAAAAGTGTTCCGGAATGCAAAGAAGCATTAGAGAAACTTCGTTTAGGCCGGACCATACATCTGTACTAGATTTTAGGTCATAAAGGCATATAAGATAATGAAAAGGCCAATAAGTTGACAAAGGAGGGTGCAACACTCGCTGAATCGACGATAGACATCGCAATATGTTTGGGAGAAATCAAATGGAGATAGGAGTTGCATATGATCAATCAAGCAGGAAAGGCATGGACAAAAGCGCGGGGCTGCAAAATTTCTAAGATGCTCTGCAAAGCGTACAATATTAGACTCATAAAGTCCAGTTATAAGGGCCAACAGAGATGGTGCCAAATCTCGAGGCAGCACTTAAACTAATTCCTAGAAAACGTCTAGTATTTGCCATGAGGGCGAAGTTATTCTATAAAATAATTCCTGGTACCTGATTGGGGCTCTTTCGTTTGGTCGTTAAACTAATTCTGGTAACACTATGGACACATTCAGTATATGTGAGGTCTTTATTGACCGTCCAGTTCAACCTAACTTTGCCGCTGGATTTTCATTCGTCCAAAATTTTGTTAAGATTTTAAATGAGAATTTGGTTCACACGAAATATCACCAGCTTTTTACATTTAACGCAGAAATTTCAATAGAAATAAAAACTCGTCTCCAAATTTTCACCCGCCTTGAAAATTATCTGAAATTGCAAACTAATCTCATTATTCCAAAAATTCTTACACAGCTCTCCCAATAAAAAAAAGAAGAAGAAAGTCAAAATTTGCGATTGATTTTTCCTTTGCCCAAAAGTGTACCCTTAAATTTTAAATTCTTTCAAAGTGTTGTCAGTTTTTCATTCAGTGGAGGATGTAAGATTCGAGAATGAGATTAGTGCCACGGCTGTAATAACTCTCTCTTTGGAGGTACAGTGCCGCCCAAAAACACTTTACCAGAAATTTTTGGTATTTTTAACTGAAAAGCATATAATATCTTTAACTCTCAAGTGCGTTCTCTCATCTGTACTTTAAAAATTATCTCCCCTAAAAACATACATTTTTTTCATTCAAAATATTTTTATCGGACGGATAAACCTTAAAGTTTACATGATAACCTGCCCTAAGTCTAAAAAAATCTTTGAAAAAAAAATTTACCCAATAAAAATATATTAAACTCTTCTTCACATCAAATATTCCGAAAACCGAATACTTATTACAACATCTTATTTCACCCCAAGTAAAAGTTTAAATTTTCACTGCCACCATTATAACAGATTGTCCATGAATTTCGCATTAAACATATCTACATAATGTAAAGTTTAAGATGAAATATCAAAATTGCAACATCATGTCGGAAGTTTATCAAAAATCGCCAATCAAAACATTCAACTTTCTTAATAATCATATTTTCTGCAATAATCATATTTTGTTATAACAGCTAAGACAAAGTGAAAAAAAAGCACTGCAAGTTAGGCGCGATCATGTTGTACCTGCTGTGACGGAAAGAGGGCTTTCAGACGGACTCACCTGCACTTAACAAAGCGATTCCTGGCGCCATGAAAGGTGCTCACGTTTGCGCCTTTGCTACAAATACTAATTTGCTTTATTTTTTTTAATAAACCTTAAGGTAGTCTGGGTATTATATAATATAATTGCAAGTGTACTATATTTGTATTAACATATTTATGTATGCAAAGAGCACAAAGCAGGTTCGTTTTTTAAGTCTTTGGTTTTTTGTGTAATATCAAAGATATATTTTTCCTTTCGAGAGCAAAAATTGAAATTAATTTGTTGACGAAATGGGGAAATCCAGTGGTATATATGTCTCCATGTGTAAGCTATTACGCGTGTTTTTACACTACATGGGTGAGTGCGCATGAGGCAATTCGACAACAACAAAAAATACTCAGTGAATCGGTATTAATCGAATCAGCATAAGGAAATCTTAATTTTTTTTAAATAAATGAAAATTTGAAGAAAACGCATAATGGAGATAGCAAAAAAATTTTAACTGAGAGAAATACTCAGTGAGTGGACAAAAAGCAAATCACAAGGACAAAATCGAAAAATTAAAAGAATATAGAAAAGTAAAAGCAAAAGGGAAGAAGAGGGAATAACAGACAATAAAAATAAAGGAAAATATATGTGGGATTATGGTTAAAGACCAGAAGTGGTCAAACGTACTAAACCATCATAGAACCAACCCAATACAACCTTAAATGCTACAACTAATTAAATATAACCCTGCATAGTAAAACATTTTTAACGAAACGCTGACTTTGAAATACACGAAGAACGGCAGTTGAACATTTGACGTTGTGCCGAGAAGTTTGCGCCGTGATCCTTAAATTCATTTAATGTATCTAACAATTAACATTTAATAACTTTTAAATAAACTCATTTTATATTTGTCAATCACTACAAATATTGGGGGCTCAACCCGAGATCAGTGTATGTGTCGCTAAATACTTATTCCGAATCAGTGTCGTTAAACGCTCATCGGCAAATAGTATCGCGAAGCGCTAATTCAAGTGTATAGTGTCTTTAAACACTCAACGGAACTACATACACACATACTCGTACTGTACAAATAAACGTCGCTAAACGTTTAGAATCGTCAAACCAAAATTTAAGTGGTGCAAAAAGGTCAGCCTGCGTCGTAAAAAATCGTAAAAAGTGTGGTGGCAGCAAAATTTTACAAATCTCTGTCATCAAAGAAGTAGCAGTTGAATCCAACACAAAAGAAAAGTTCGCTGTAACGAAAACGCAAGCAGAATTCCTGGAAAGGAATCACGAAAATATACTTGGAATTTGATTGCAAAGCAAAATTCGCTGCGACTACAACGCAAGCAGAGCATCTAAGTGGCGTCTGTACTCAAACATAACGTGTGAAATCCGAAGACTGTTCAGCGAGTAAAAAGAAGAAAACAAAACGAAGGAGGCGAACAATAAGAAGTTGAGATGTAAGTAGTCGGCAACGATAAGAAGCTGAAGGTGAAGTTCGAAACGAAAAATCTAATTGGAAGAGAAGTACAGTACGTGGCAGAATTCGAGTTGAAACAGTCTATATTGAATTGGGCTGATAAGAAAAAGAATTGAAATAAAACAAAGAGCAAAAGAAAGAAAACCTACGAGCGAGTGTAAACCAAGTGAAAGCAGATCAGTTTCGAAGTCAAGGAATTAACGAATTGAAGACAGAAGGAAGCAGATAAGTTTCGAATATCTATGTACATTTAGTTGCATACAAAAATACCTATTAATTGACTTTTGATATTAACTAAACATATGTTTGCTATATATGTATTTTCACACTCATATTATAGTTTAAATTATCTCTTTGATATTATATACGTTTGTGTTTGTCGTTTATTTCGTACATATACATATTTACAAGGATTGAATTCATTGATTGTTACCGGCCTATGTACATAAATACTTTTGTGTGTTTACTTTGAAATATTTCTTTCGAATACAAAATAATTTCGATCAATTTTGAATAACTTTGTAAAGGGGTGACTGTGCAACATGGACAGGCAAACGATTTTAACGTTTTCAGTAAAACAATTTCAAACTGCTTTGATTGATTTGAATCTGTCCACCTCTGGACTTAAAGCAGAGTTACAAAAGCGGTTATTGGATCATTTGGGGTTCGAAACGGTTCAAAGTGAAGATGATAATAATTCCACAGCCGGTTCATCCTATGAAGATGCGCCTGACAATATAGGTCGAAACTCCGCCACCGGTGTTGATTCGGTTGGTAAATCGGTGTTTACTTTTAAAGATATCGGGGAAAGTTTTTCGCGGTTTAGTGGTGATGACTCCATGGATGTTAGGGAGTGGGTTGCCGAATTTGATGAAAATGCTGCAGCAGTTGGTTGGAACGATATTCAAAAATTTATTTACAGTAAACAATTGCTGAAAGGTGCAGCAAAGTTGTTTGTTAGGAGCCAGCGTGGCATTATAAGCTGGAAGTTTTTAAAAGAGGCACTTATTGCCGAATTTGGGTTGCAATTATTGACGTCAGATGTGCATAACAAGTTACGAAATCGCAAGAAAAAATCAAACGAAACTTTTCGTGAGTACTTGTATGCACTCATGGAAATTGGTAAAGCTATTAAAATCGACGAACCTAGTATAATTTCATATTTCATTGAGGGTATACCCGACTCAAGGGGAAATAAAACGGTTTTGTATCAAGCCAAGTCAATTAAAGAGCTCAAGGAGCAAATCAAGATCTACGAGAAAGTTCATGGTAAACCAGGTACGCAAAGTTTAAAGAGCGTAAGTCAACTTCGAAAGCATGTTTTAAATGCGGAAGCACATTTCATATGATTCGGGATTGCAACAGCAAACAAATTAAGTGTTTTAAGTGTCAGGGTGTAGGACACAAATCCTTTGAGTGCACGCGTAAAGATGTTGCTACAGTTAAAAAAGAAAATGATAAAGCCAATGTAATAGACGAACAGAAAAAAGTATTTAATTTGGCTTTTAAAAGTTTATTGGTTGGGGGGATGAAAGTTAATGCACTGGTCGACACTGGATGCAGCTTGTGCTTGATTAGGCGCAATGCTTTTGACAAAATAAATTTTAGAGGAGAAGTTAGCAATGAGCAACGTACATTATATGGCATATGCAAAAAAGAATTTTCAACATCCGGTAGTTTTCAAACAGACATTGAGGCTGATGGTTTAAAGTTTTCGCAAATATTTCACATTACCAGTAATGATGTAATAGAATTTCCAGTGTTTATTGGTACGTCCATTTTAGAGAAAGTTAATATTAATGTGAAACCGGAAGGTGTAGAGTTTGTGAAGAGAGAAAACGCTAAGGCAGAGTCTGAAAATGAACACGAAGATAGATTGGAACTATTTAATCAGTTTAATAGTTTATGCATGAATATAGAAGACCTTAATATTAACAGTGTCGTTCGAAAAATAATAAATGATTATAAGGCACAGAAGATCGAAGAATGTCCGGTGGAGATGAAAATAGTCTTACAAGATGAAGTTCCCGTTTTCCAACGTCCGCGAAGGTTGTCTAAAGAAGACAAAGAGTTCGTTGATAAACAGTTAGAAGAATGGTTGGAAGCCGGCATTATTCAAACCAGTTGTTCCAACTATGCCTCTCCGATAGTAATTGCTAAAAAAAAAAAGATGGGTCTAAGCGATTGTGTTGCGACTATCGATTGCTAAACAAGAAAATTATTCGAGATAATTTTCCTATGGCACATATAGACGATGTTCTAGATAAACTTCATAGAGCAAAGGGTTTTTACTACGTTAGATTTGGCAGACGGTTTTTTCCTTGTGCCTGTAGAAGTTGAGTCTAGGAAGTATACCTCATTCGTAACGCCAGATGGGCAACACGAGTTTAAGTATGTTCCTTTTGGTATATGTAACTCACCAGCCGTGTTTTGTCGCTTTGTTAATTTTATATTCAGAGACCTTATTAAAGATGGAACAATCGTCATATACATGGACGATATAATTATACCAGCATTAAACGAGGATGAAAATATAAGCAAACTGAAACGAGTTTTAGATGTAGGATCGAGGTATTGGCTACGGATTAAGTGGAAAAAGTGCCAATTCTTAGAAAGAAGATTCATTTCTAGGCTACGAAATAGAAAATGGAACAATTAGGCCATCGACTGAAAAAATTGACGCAATTCAGAATTATCCATTACCAAGAGATAAGAAAGGGTTAGAACGATTTTTGGGTTTAACGTCGTATTTTAGGCGATTTATAAATAATTATGCGTTGATAGCGAAACCCCTGTCGGATCTCTTGAAAAATGATAGTGAATTCAAAATAGGTAAAGAACAGCTAAATGCTTTTAAGCAGCTGAAAACAGCGCTTGTAACTGCACCAGTTTTACGATTATACAATGTCAATGCTGAAACAGAAATCCATACAGATGCATCCAAGTTTGGATACGGGGCTATCTTTATGCAAAAGTGGGGTGAGGATCAAAAATTCCATCCGGTTCAATTTCTTAGTAGGAAAACAACCAAGGCAGAAGAAAAGTACAGTTCATATGAGCTGGAAGTGCTCGCTTTTATAGCAGCGTTAAAAAAATGGCGAATATATTTGAAGGGTATAAAATTTAGTATAATTACAGATTGTAACGCGTTTGCGTTAACTATGAAAAAAGACGATGTGCCACCTAGAGTAGCTAGATGGGCTCTTTTGTTGCAAGAATTTGACTATCAAATTCATCACAACAGATCGGGAACTCAAATACGTCATGTAGATGCACTAAGCAGAATGTACTGCATGCAGATGGATGATTAGACACGACATAAGTTAATGACGGCACAATTAGAAGACGGATGGACGAAAGCAATTAGAACGATTGTAGAAAAGGAACCATATGAAGACTTTTACATAGTTCATGGTGTCCTATGTAAAGATCCTTTTTTACTTGTGGTTGTTCCAATGCAAATAGAAGAAGATATAATTAGACATGTACATGAGCAGGGTCATTTTGCAGCACGTAAAACTCAAGAATGTGTAGAGAAAGCGTATTTCGTACCGCATGTTAGTCAGAAGGTTGCAAAAGTAGTGAATACCTGCGTTCCGTGCATAATTGCAAATGCCAAAGCAGGGAAAAAAGAGGGTTTCCTTAATCCAATTCCAAAAGACGATCAACCACTCACTACATACCATATCGATCACTTAGGGCCATTGACAGCCACGTCAAAACAGTACAATCATATTTTAGCAGTAGTGGATGCATTTTCCAAATTTGTTTGGCTGTATCCGACAAAGGATTCAAGCGCTGCTGCTGTAATCGATAGGTTAGAGAAACAAGCCGCCATTTTTGGGCATCCGAAGCGTGTAGTAACAGACAGAGGTAGTGCTTTTACCTCACAAGCATTCAGCGATTATTGTAGTAATCACGGTATACAACATCTTTTAATAGCAACAGGAGTTCCCAGAGGTAATGGTCAAGTGGAGCGCATCCATAGAGTAGTAGTGCCTATGCTGACAAAGTTAACTCTACACAATTGTGATAAATGGTACCAATATGTAGCAGAAGTTCAACAATTTTTAAATAATTCATCCAGTAGAAGCACAAAGGCATCTCTGTTCAAAATTTTAACAGGATTAAATATGCGACTAGACTCAATGATAGATTTGACTGAAGTTATAGAGGATGAAGCATTGCAAGAGCTGAACAAAGAGCGTGAGGCAGTTAGGCTAACGGCTAGGGATAGTATTAGACAAATTCAAGAAGAAAATCGGAAAAGTTTCAACGCGAAAAGAAAAGCTGAGAAGCTTTATAAAGACAACGACATGGTAGCCATAAATCGAACTCAATATGGCTCCGTGCTTAAATTTAAGGGAAAATATCTTGGCCCGTATAAGGTTATCCGCATACTAAATCATGGCAGATATGAAGTCGAAAAGATAGGTGAGCATGAAGAACCAAACCGGACAATACCGGTGGCGGAGTATATGAAAAAATGGAACCCGTCGTTCGGGCACGAAGGGTCGTCAGGACGGCCGATTGTGGGATTAGGGTTAAAGACCAGAAGTGGTAAAACGTACTAAACCATCATAGAACCAACCCAATACAACCTTAAATGCTACAACTAATTAAATACAACCCTGCATAGTAAAACATTTTTAACGAAACGCCGACTTTGAAATACACGAAGAACGGCAGTTGAACATTTGACGTTGTGCCGAGAAGTTTGCGGCGTGATCCATAAATTCATTTAATGTATCTAACAATTAACATTTAATAACTTTTAAATAAACTCATTTTATATTTGCCAATCACTACATATATAAGAAAAATTGGAATGAAAAGATGAAGCAACGTGATAATGGTAAAAAGAAGACAATGATTATGATGGTGATGATGATAAAAGCAACTCGAAAATAATGTTAATTAGGCCAGTTTATAAGCAAAGTTGCGGCCGCCGTGGTGTGGTAATGTAGCATGCTCCACTTACCATTCATAACATCCTGGGTTCAATTCCAGGGCAAAGCAACAACAAAAATTTCCGAACAAAGTTTTATCAATTAAAGAAAATGTGTCCCCTTTGGCTGTGATTTGGAAAATGCAGTGAAAACTTATCTGCCTTGCAGATACCGCTTGTAATCAGCGTAAAAAAATGTACGTCCTGTCTCGCTAATTCGTAGGAAAAAAATAAAAGGAGCACGACGCAAATTGTAAGAAAGGCTCGGCATTAAATCTCTGCGAAGCGATTATTAATTAATTTATTTTTTTTCTTTTTTGTTAGCGAAATTGGGAACGAATACAAATTCGATGGTGAATATCTAGGCAAAAGAACAGCCAAGCTTTAAAGAATGCACAAATTTGCTGCGGAGTATCGAATAGAAAAATTTTTGACGAATAGAATCATGCATACTTTCGGTTAAAAATACAAATAAGATGACGTATTTTGAAATTTGGGGGTAAGTAAAATCGGTGGCGAATTTACCCGGAAAATTGTGAGACTAGCGCATATTTTGATGGATTTTTTAATTTAAGAGCCAATTTTCGGACGAACGAAAAAGCAATGGCCGATTTCGCTTTCAAATTTTGAGGAATTTTCAGGTTTTTTTTTTTTTTTTTTGAGGGATGGTTATATTTGCTTTGCAAGTGAAAGTTCGATTGTGAATTTCGCGGTTTAATGTCACTTATGGGCAAATTATTATTTGCTGGCGAATTCTTTTAAAGAATTTTTAGGAAATTTGGGAATACTTTTATGTGAATAAGAATTTTTGGAATATTTTATGAAAATTTTTTGTGGAATGGAATTTTTTTCAATATTTGATGTAAATTTGGGCTGAAAAGTTTGTGGCGAATTTCAAGTTTAACGCAATTAAAATTTTGACACTGACACATTTCGCTATCGAACTTCGGGGAATTAGCTAATTTAATGAATGGGTTGAAAATTTTGAGCAATTTTTCGGACTAGTTCTAGAACGATTGAGAATTTGTTGGCAAATTTCGAAATTTGGCAAGTCGAATAAAAACCAGCAGGCGAATTTCTCAGGCGAGTCTTAAGAAATTTTCGAACTAAATTTCAGGTTGGAGTGTTTTGAGAATTTAAGTAGTATATAAATTTGCATATATTGAATTGCCACTTGAGAAAATTTAAAGCCGCAAATTTCAAATATGTAAAGAAAATCCTATAGCGAATTCAGCGGTTGCATTTTTAGTTGGCAAAAATCTCGACAATTGGGAACTCTGAACTGAGTTTTGGGACGAATCAAAATTTTCTGATGAATTAAAGGAATTTGGAGGCTCGATTAGATATTTGCTTTCAAAATAGGCAAATTTTGAAGGATTTTTTAATTCGATGGCGATTTTTCTACATTTAGGGGCAGGTAAAAATTTAATCGGCTAAGGTTGAAGCTGAATAAATGAAAACTCCATAGCAAATTTTAAATGTGATTTTTTAAAATATTTGTTGTGGAAGAGATCTTTCTGAGTAATTTTAAGGGCGAACATTTTAACGAACGGATGGCGAATTTAAAAATTTTATAACAAGCAAAACTTAGGTAACAAATTTTGCCTGTAAATATTAAAGTTTCCAAACTTAAGACGGAGCGGCTTTTTAGCTAATGCGAATTCGCTCTCCAATTTCGATAGCGGAAAGGAACCTCGTGAAAAATTACTGAGGTCAACTTTTGGGCGAATGAAAATTCGTTTATCAATTTCGCAATCAAATTTCTAGCCTAAGTGAACTTTGAGAAAAAATTTATAGCGAACGCAAAATAATTTTAGGACATATCAGTAATCGAGTTTAACGGTAGCTATCAGTTTTAGAAAAACTTTTGCAACAATAAATATTTGCTTGCTAATTCCAAGGTCGAGTTACAATTCATGGCAATTTTCATGGCAAATTTTGAAATTTTTGAGTAAATGAAAAATTGTAGGCAGTCTAAATTTTGTATTGATGAGTTTTCTCTAGTGAACTTTGAGGCAAACTTTTGGGCGAATAAAATATCACAGGCGGAATGACCTCACAAGTTTGAAATAATGTGGAGCTATTTTTTTTTGTCGGATTGTGGTTTCATGGTAAAATTGTGAGCTGAAGTTTTGAGTAAATGGAAATCCGTTGATCAATATATCTTGCCGATTTCCAAGGCAAAGTCTTTGACAAATAAACACTCACCCAAAAATATTTCTAGAAATTTGGCGAATAGTGAGCTAAAACAAGTTTTGTGCGAAAATTCGGTGGTGAGTTTTCTTGATGCAATTTGAAACTTTGGGAAATTTGAGCAAATTTGAATATGCTGTTGAATTTAAGACCATTGAAAATTCGCCTACAAATTTCGTCGACCAGTTTTTGGGAAAGTATCTTTTGGGTCATTTTTCGGGGTATCTTATTTGCTTGAGGCAGAAAGTTTTTGTAGCCTAATTGTTTGGTTTACTTGAAAAATGGGAATTCTCCAAAAAAATTTTGGAGTTTTACTTATTCAAAGTAGTAAAAACAGGAAAGTCGTCCCACTCCCCCTTATCATTGCGATCCCGCAGGTTACCCAGCATCAGCCGTGCTTTTGAAAATTAAAAAGCACCGCCACATAGCCAATGCCGTTAATACTAAAATAAATGCATACTGAACCAATAATCCAACCATAGAACAGAACTCGTAGCACTTGCAACATCCAATTATAAGGAGGAACCCAGGGTGGTGTCCCATTCCCACTTTTGTTTAGTTTTATATCTCAAAACTCCCTTCCCCACCAGAAGGGGCTGCTATTGTTTCATGCGCCATTGACTGCATGGCAATGGCAGCAGGTTATGTCCCGTTCAAAGATGGGTAATGCTGTAAACCTAACCAATTTCTTCCAAGTATTTACAGTTTTTCGTCACCCGTACTTGAAGCAATTACCAACCAGCTCTTCGGTGACTTTGTTTATGACATGGGCGTGTGAAGTGTTGGCAATATTGGACTTTCACGTCGATGTGACTGTAGTACCAACTGTTCGCTAACAAAAATTAATGGGTGTGACGTTCGATAATGACCTGCATTTTGGTGAGTATGCAACTACAATTACACACTTATTCTAGAGCTGCAACAAAATATTGTGACAAATATTAGCAAAACTAAGGGTTGCTGCTATCTCTAAGCCGATGCTAAACAGTGATATCATGCACATCCATAGATCAGTCATTATGTATCTACATAAAGGAAACAATAATTGCGTCTACACATATGTACCATGTACGTATACGAGCAGCGGAGAATCAATGCACAAACACATGCATATAACTGAGATACTCCTGAAAGTATGCAATGAGAGAAGCTATAAAATCGTGCAATTGTAGTTACAGCTGAGAAGTTTGAGGGCTGATGGCAACTAGTAGATTCTGGAAGTGCCTAGAAGATGCGAACGTTGAAATCAGAGAGTATAAAAGGCAGCAAATGTAGAGGCGCTGGAATTCAGTTTAAGTTGAGCTATCAAGCAGTTTCGATTAAGACGCTATCTAGCGAGCAATAGCAGTATTATTTTGAAAGTCAATTTCATTTAAGCTATCAGTTTGGTTATTAAGCCAGCTAGTTGCAAAGTATAAGTGTTATTGTGAAGTACTTTAATAAAGGTCATTTTTCCATTATTCAATATTGGAGTTATTTATTTAACAGTTTAGTGATACGAGCTTAGCAAAAGGGCAAATAAGAGGATTTGCCGTAAATTCGTTACAATATTTAAGCACTTCGGACAAAGACAAAGAAACGTGAAGGCACCGCCCTCAGACCTGCCACGGGATATTCCTTATTTCGACGGAACATCATCTAGTGAGGTAGCAATACTACCCATAAAGGGGATAAATTAATATCTGGAAAACAGCTTCTGTTAAATACTCAGAAAACTTCGTTCTCAATGTCAAATACCCGGAATTCGCAATTGAGGAAAATAGACTTCGCAGGGAGACGAGCATCACTCTGGAAAAACTTTGATCTGGATACTGTAATAGGTTCAATTCTTTCTTATCTAGAATGAGCTCCCACATACGTAATGTATGTCGTGCATGCGATATGTTCTTTTCAATTGTAATGTGGAACAAATGCCGCTAACATTCTTTCTTTGGTTCAACCTTACTGAAACTGCAAGTTTTCTTGGACTCCCGTTTTTTTAATTAATTATATTTATTTATTTTCTGTTCTGAAATGAGTGTCACTTTACGAACCAAAACTAATGTGCTGACTTTCACTCTGCTAGCTTGAAATGTCATCATGCCAGCTAAATTCAAACAGTTGAGATGGTTGCTTATGGTAAAGAGTGAATATAACACGTGTGCTAATACCGTGGTATGAATTTCGCTTCCCACGGTAGCCGGTTCTATGTACCGCAGCGAATCGGCAATTTTTTTCCCGACCAAGGACCAATTGGTCACACCAAAGGAGTTTAAATCTTTTTCCGCCTGGTCCTTCCAACAGAGTGGGGGCCGCCCTCTACCTCTGCTTCCATAGGCGGGTTCCGATAGAAACACTTTCTTGGCCGGAGCGTCGTCTTTCATTCGCATAACATGGCCTAGCCAGCGAAGCCGCTGTATTTTAATTCGCCGGCCTATGTTGATGTCTGCGTATAGCTCGTACAGCTTATTGTTGAACTTTCTTCGGTATTCGCCATTGCCAATGCATAGAGGTCCATAAATCTTTCGAAGAAATTTTCTCTCGAACACTCCCAGATCCGTTTCATCTGATGTTGTCACGATCCATGCTCCTTCAAGAGTACTTTAAGGGGTTGATAAGTTCTATACAAAGCTTTATAGCTTTAGCACCAAAATTATCAACCTCACTTACGGGAAGGGAATCCTCTTAAAAATATGAATGTATCATACACATATTCACCCAGCGAGGACTGGCGACCCCAAGTTCCACATGGAACTATTGGGTGGGGGCGGGATGGCCTAGAAGGTTTAATGTGGTCATATTTATCGTTCCAGAGATGGTCGGGCTAGTACTTAAATGGTGCTTTTTTACTGGAACGTACCGGATCTCTATCCGGCAAAGGACCATCAACATCGATAACACTCCCCAAATCCTTCTGGGACTGTCTTTATCTTTATCAGTACTTCGTACTCACGCCCTTTTTATTTTTAATTATTCGAATACACTGAAAATCATTTAAAAATCTCTAGGATATATGCATATTTCTGCTCTAAAGTAATATACATATATACATATCTCTTAAATCATATTCATTTTCTACTCCTCACACCTCCTGCTATTAATCATTCACCTATATGCCACTAACATTCACAGCTGTGCTTACTTGTGCTTGGCTATTTCAAATTCATTAACCTTTTGCTCTCTGCTGTCTACTCAGTGTGTTTTCTTTTTTTCCCCATATATATATATGTTGTTGTAAAATTTATTGTAAATGCATTCACCCTGCCATATCATTTGTCTGTTTTCTAGTTTGAATTTCTCGCTAGGTTGATTGAGTGATGTGTGCGTAACCAGTGACGTCTTAAGCATTTAATTAAATTTATCGTTTCCACAAACTTTCCCCTTTCACGCCCTCCTTGACATACCCCTGCTGATTGTTTGGCAAATAGTCTGTGATAATGTGGCCCCACCAAAGATGTAAATTGTGCGTGTGGCGCTTATATTTCTGTTTATCTCCCACAGCAGCAATGATACCAACTAAATTGGGTGGTTCAGTAGTGACTGTTTTGAGATTAAAAAAAATTGGTAGCACAAATTTTTAATTAAATTTTAATGTGTGTGTGTGACTTTATGAATGTGCATATCTATGAAGGTTGGGTAGGTAGATATTTTTGTTTGAATGGTGAGGTATACATAGCTGATTCAGCTTAATTTCCTGATAATTATTTTATAGGTGTGCACTTTCTTCGTGGTATACGCTGATAAAACTATATTCCACCCTTTCAACAACCTCGATATTTGAACACTTGAAGAGGAATGGGTAAGGTTCTCGAAGGACGGAAACCATACAGCTTCTAATAGAAGATTCTTAAATAGAGCTAGGTGAAGTACGCTATCGTCGGATCTTCGCTTTCGAATTTCGCTGCCTCTATAAGAAGGCATAAAGTATATGTCAATCGGAAATTACAAATGTTAATTGAGACTCGGTAGATGTATAAAATATTTTAATATTTTGTTTTTAGGCTATTTGACCTATTGTGGGTTCCAGTAGGAAATAAAAAGATGCCAATTATTCCACTGTTGCGGCCCTACGTTTCGCTAGACATCCTAACTTCCTCAGGGGCGAAGTCTATTTATTTTCAACAACAAAACATAAGAAATAATTATATTAGTTTTTGGTCACAATTTTTGAAATTATTTACATCAACAACAATAAGGTGTCACAAAACAACAATTTTAGCTAAGCTAATATTAAATAAGGTACAAAAAGGACGCACATACATATATACACGTAAACAAAAATTAACATCACTCACATGATATTTCTTCTTAACTCTAAAAATTTGGTACCACTTGCAATGGGTATCATAGTCATACTAAACATAAAAATATTATAAACATAAAAGATAGCTTGCTGCAATCGCTTCTGTATCCTCCTTCTTGTTTATCGTGATTTCCCTTTTTTGCATTATTCGGAGGCCCTCTAACGTATATCGGACTTTTCCTTGTTTGTTTTTGTCTATTATTGTGGTATTCGCGAGATCAGCTGTATGTCCAGTTGATGTTATGTGTTGTGATAACGCAGTGTTGTTCTTTTTCTTCTGTATGTCAGCTTCGTGTTCTCTTAGTCGTACGCTCAGATTTCGCTTTGTGGTCCCAATATATACCCGGTTGCAATTTTCGTTAACTTTTTTGTTTTCCATGCAACTGATTTCATACACAACATTATTTTGATGTAGGATCTCGATGGGCTCTTTGTGTTTGTAAATATACTGGATAGCCTAAAAACAAAATATTAAAATTTATTAAAATTGACCGGAATAACCCAAAAAGATGTATAAAATATCCTATCGAGGAATACAATTCTACTGTGGTAGTTGAGGAATGTGAATGGTGACTGGGTAACGAGTATCAAAGAATCACTGAAGCGTATTAAAAACTCCAACGCGTGCCTCCTGAGGTCATATCAGTGTATATAAAGAAAGATGTGTATATGTGGGTATGTAAGCAACTTATGGCGTCCGAAGAAACTCCGCAAGCTTTCAGAATAACTTCGTAGCAAACAGAAAAATCTTATTTATAGTGCGATAAGCTTGAAAGTTAGTACATGGGTTTACCTTTGACCTGGTTTGTATTTAAGAACATTTCTTAAAGGAAGCGGATCAGAAATTTAGTGCTAAATTAGCCCTTCAAATATTCTAATATTTGGGATACTTTTCCATGCAGGAAATACAACAGGGTCCGACCTATTCAAAAAAATGGTTTTTGAAATGCGGGGGGTATGGACAGCAGTTCAAATGAAGAATAATAGTGGGAGGGAAGAAATGTTGGCATAGATAGAAGGCGTGGGAATGGGAGAATTTTAATTGTAAATTATAAATCACTAAAATTGATTTTTAAAAGAAAGACTTATCTATAAATTTAGTTTGGATTTAGGAATGGTTGGCGCAAGGGTGCCCAACTTCGGACGAGGCGATAAACCGATGGTACCAAAATATTTGAAGAAATGGGATCTGCTGCATATTGTACTAATCTGGAAATAAACAGATCACTGTAGCATTTTCCAGGCGGAAGTAGTAGCCGTACCCAAAGCTGTAGAAAAAATGGATGAAAACAGCTTAAAACGCAGCCGTGTCAACCTTTTTTTTTTTTTTTTTTGACAACCAAGCAGCAATTAAAGCAATAATCTCGCATAGCACAGCATCTAAAAGTGTGTTAGAATGTAAGCAATCCCTGGAAAAAATCGGAACAAGGAGAAGCATACATCTATATTGGGTCCCAGGGGATATGGCAATAGATGGGAATGAAAAAGCGGATGAACTAACTAAAAAAGGAGCATCCCCGCAGCTTGCTCCGTAGATGTCCAATAAAATTGGGTGAGATTAACAGAAGGCGGGAGGTGCACATAATCGACCAAGCGGGAAAGGCGTGGGGCAGCAAAGTGTCCAAGGTCATGTGTAGGTCTTACAAACTTAGGCAAACAAAGTTACTGGTATTACTATCAAAAAGAGAGAGGACTGTAGATTCATGACGGAATTCCTATTGAATACTGTGCTTGCCAGGTTAAGACTCCAGCTATAAGGTGTAACACGGCTGTCAGATCTAGAAACAGCAAGTGGCGCAGGCCCTAGAAAGCTTCTAGTATTTCCAAGAAGAGCGAGCTATTTTATAAAATATGTTCTTGTTTTTGATAGGTTTTTCAGTTTGGTAGTTAAATAAACTTATAATAACGCTACGGACTTACTCATTATATGTGATCTCCTCACGGACCGGCCAGTTCAACCTAATCTATAAATTTAGTTTACCTGGTACATATTGTAACGTAGCAAATGCTACGCCACAATATATATTTCCTATTTACTGCCCACCACTAATATCATATGTACCGACATACATATACATACATACTGGCCCAACACCCATGGGGCAAGCATAAGGCAAGCCAGCGATGGTGAAGGGACAATGCTGGAGAATTTTCATTCGCGGCGCGCTGTGCGCGACAATGCGAGCATTATTCCCAGTGTGTTCATAGACACATATGAATAAAATGAATTATCAGAATACACCAGACACACTTCGCCTTAGGTACCATCATCATCGCCATCCTGACCCTCGGACATCCCATCCCGGAGCTAACCACCCGTTGTCAAAGCTATTTGGTGACAGCCACTCTCTCTTCGGGCGTGATTCTAACTACCGCCGGTATTACTACCGCGGTTATCACCCCTTGGCGAGAGCCACCGTCATTCACCGTCGTCTTCACCATCTGAGCCACCGCTAGCTACCACTCTATCTCCCTCTGCGGAGAGCCGTCGTACTTGGATTATAATATATTCTCAGCGACACTACTTAGGGAACATCTCTTTCTCTCTCTCTCGCTCTCTTGTATTCAAAGTTGTGGATATTTTTACCTGAGAGCCGCGTGGGTGTGTGTGTTCGAAATCAAAACACAAATTTTCTGTGTATTTATTTAGGTGGGGGAAGTGGGACCTCCATCCGACTCTGGATTGACTTGAGCATACCTCAGCCTTTGACCAAACGCACCTAATAATATGAAATTTAAATTTCCTGCAACAATTAAACACAATTAATTTTTTTTGTGTTTTTTTTTTTTTTTGTAAACAAGGGCTATGAAAATATTTTTTACCTCTTTCTTTTTCTAACAATGGCTCTTCCGCAGTTCTATCACATTGCCTCTACTTCCTTTTGCAAAATTGGAAAAAGGAATAACTTCCAAACATTTTATGTTTACAACTAATTGAAGACAATAAAGCAAATATTACAAGGCAACAACAACAAAAAAAAAATAATGAAAATACATTCAAAAAAAATGTTAAAATTTAAAGTATATAAATATATCAATGATTTGCCTCCGAAAACTACCATGAAATAAGCAATACAATGCACAATCTATCAGCCGGTTAAGCAAACAGACAACAAAGCGCTTATGGGAATTTTCGAGTCAAGGAAAAAAAACCAAAAAATCTGTGCCTTTTGAAAGGCCAACCATAAATTGCCGGCAACAATCAAGGCACACGGCCAATGTTTTAATGAACAATGGTATACTTACATACATATTTACTTATGTAAATTCGTTGTTATCGAGGACATTGTTTTATTGGTTAACTGACGCCAACAGCAGCGATATGCAAAATATTTAGTTATAACAACTTCGATTATGTAGTACGCCTAACGTCGTCTTTAGTAATTAAGTTGCTTCTTAACTTAAAAGGCTTGAAACTTGTTTGTATTCTTTTTTGATGAGTATAAGGAAGTTGCTGTTTTTGTTATTATGTAGCTTCCTATTTTTTTATTGCTGCTGTCTGCTGATAATGTCGTTAAAAATGAAAGAGTTTTTTCATTAAATACATACATATGAACGTATGTATTTATGTATATATTCGTATCTATGTAGATATTTACATATACATACTAGTTTTTCATTTTAATAGGCTAACCGGACGATCTGTTTAGGTCATTATGTAATAAATATTTGCTTAATTTTCTATTTTTATTTTAGTTTAAAGTTTTTGTTTTCCTTAGACGGCAACAATAAAAAGCAAGATCATACCATCGCTGTCACTGATTTTCTAATTTAAGTTATAGCCATGCCACATATAGTTTTCCTTGAAAAAGGGTACTTATATTCAGATCTATTTTTAATACAGTGGCGAATAATAGCAGTGCTATACGTCATATGCTGCTAGTAAATAAGTGCACAACAACAGCAAAGCAAGCAGCCACACATACATGTAAACAGCAAAGCTAAGAGCGAAGAGAATATTTCACGTGCAAGTAGTCAACAGCTAAGAGCAAATATGATCAGCTAAAAGGGAAGATGGCATTCGCTGAAAATATCGTGCGATTAATCCCTAAATATAGTGGAGGCTATTGGGGTATAATTGATTAATCAATTTAAAATCTATGTAGCCCATTTTAAGATAAAAAAATCATTCAAATAAAAAATCATGAAAACAAATAATCGAATTTTTCATTTGAACTCAATTTAGGCACGCACTACGAATTACTAAGGTAGCTTCTGACGACTTCCAAAAGACTTAAGACACAAACCTGCTTTGTACTTTGAAGCACGCTTGTCATTCAATTGGACCATTTGGACCACAAATGGTAATTTCTAACCCCATTTGGTCCGCTGGGCCCTTTTTTTCGATTTTGGTCCTTTTTAGGCTGTAATTAAGATTTCCCTAGCAGATGGGTTAGAAAAGTTTTGGATCTTGAAGCAAACCAATTTTCGTAAATTTTTGATGAAACAAGCGGCCAATCAGAAAACCTAATTTTGGTGGCTAGATATTTCGATCGGTTATCAAACACTTTCCGTGATAGATTTTTGTGTCTGTTTGAGCTAAAAAAAAAAGTTGCCGCGAATGCATGTGCATCTTAAAGAAATTTGACGGAGTTGTCCACTGATGAAGACATTCTTGAATTGAAAACTAAATAAAGCATGATACTAATTTGTTTCATATTAAGTGCATTTACCACTATTTTAAGTTCAAGTTATGCGTGCAAGCATATCGGCAAGTGATGAGAGTTTGTGAAACCATATATCGACATGGCAAACAAGAAGTGACCCCTAAAAAATGTTTACAAGGAAATTCTATGTAATAATTTTGAAAGAGTTGCTTTTCGTTTGGAATATCGATTTTTACATTTTTCTCACACAACACAAAAATTTTGATGAGTTTTAGTAATTCCAAGGCTATTATGGAAAGTGTTCTTCTTCACACTGCGATGCGGCTATATTTTCTATTTTTGTGTCTGAAATGGCGTTTCAGCCAGTTATAGAATTAAAAGTTTCAATATCAGTTACAAAATTAAAAGTTTCTACATATTTCCGGCCTGCGCTAAAGACTCCAATCAGAACAAGTTTGTCTGCCGATATTATACCATCAATATGAAGCACCTTATGAGTAATTTATGGTACAAAGATTATATCAAAATATTGTATATTTAAAAAATGTGAGTGTACATAATTTAGAATACTAAGTATCTTAACCCAAGGAATGTTTTTATTGTAGGTTAGGTTAGGTTGGGGTGGCTGCCCGAGGGCACACTTAGGCCAGTAGTACTAGGCCCGTTGTGATACCACGAGAAACACCGTTACCTCTCCTCTTCGAACCATTTTGAGGACCTGATGAAATCTACCAAGTCCTTGACGTCATGCTCCACAACCTGACTCATAGTATCAAGAAATGGAGCTCCCAGAAAGCGCTGCCGTGCTCCGCTTAGCGCTGGGCAGTTGCAGATGAGGTGAACCACCGTTTCCTCCTCCTCATCTTCTTTACAACTCCTACAGCAACGACGATAAGGCGCTCCTAGCCTTTCTGCATGCCTACCTATGAGGCAATGACCCGTTAGTGCCCCTACAAGTGTGGAAATTGTACCCCTTCTTAGGTTCTAAACGTGACGGGACCTTTTAGGATCCCATTTAGGCCAGGTTTCTTTCGACGTTCGACATCCCGGTGTTTGTAGCCATCTTTCGTCGGCTTGACGGTAGATGTGCTCTTTTAGCATTAGCTTGCATGTGGACAGGGGCATACCTAAGCGTTCTTGTCCAGGAAGAACCTGCTTGGTTGTACCCTGCCTAGCGAGTTCATCTGCAATACAGTTTCCCTCGATATCACTATGTCCAGGGACCCATGTGAGGTGTACACGGTTCTGTTGAGCCATCTCTTGAAGAGATCGGCGACAGTTTAGTGCTAGTTCAGAATTGAACGAGTGGGAGCTCAGAGATTTTATGGCAGCTTGGCTGTCGCTGAAGATAAAAATTTCCTTTCCGACAATGTATGTCCCTATCCTAGCTGCGGCTTCCATTATGGCTGCAACTTCTGCCTGGAATACACTGCAGTGGTCGGGTAGTCTGAATGAGAGCTGGAGGTCAAGGTCCCTTGAGTATACTCCACCCCCAACTCTCCCGTTTAGCTTGGAGCCGTCCGTGTATATGGAAATGCTGTTGCCCATAGCAAAGCACTTGTCCGACTCCGTCCAGTCATCCCTGCTGGGAAAGTTTTTTCTTAAAGTTGGTTTCCGCAACTGTTGTGGTCGCACAGCGATCCGTGCTAGGAGGGAGAAAACTGTATTTGTTTAGTATACTTGAGTGTCCTGTGGTCCTGTTGTTCCAGCACGACAACTCCCTTAGACGCAGGGCTGACGTTGCCGCTGCTCGATGACCAGCCAGATCCAGTGGAAAGATGTCAAGAATGACCTGAAGAGCTTCGCTAGGCGTTGTTCTTAGAGCCCCGGTTATGCTTATCATGCTAGATCTGTGGACTTTACCCAACAAGTTTAGGTTTGACGCCTTGCTCAAGGCTGGCCACCATACGACTACCCCATACAGCAGTATGGGTCTGATAATCGCGGTATAAATCCATCTGCATATGTTGGGGGTGAGTCCCCATTTTTTGCCAATGGCTCTTTTACACGTATATAATGCAATGTACGCTTTCTTTTGTCGCTGGATAACGTTGTCCTTCCAGTTCAGCTTTTTGTCTAAAACTACGCCTAAAAATTTGGCTTTATCTGCCAGGCTTAGGCGCACCCCATTTAGTTCAGGTAGGTTCAACGATGGTATTTTGTTTGGTATATAACACAAGCTCTACTTTATCGGAGTTGACGCTGAGTCCACATCGGGAAGCCCACAAGGAAACCTCTCGCAATGCTACCTGCATCAAGTCGCACAAAGTTTGAGGAAACTTGCCTCTGTATATAATCGCTAGGTCATCAGCATATGCCACGACCTTCCCGCTCCCCCAACTAGTATCTCTTAATAGCGAGTTTACCGTTAGGTTCCATAGTAAGGGGGAAAGGACACCACCCTGGGGCGTGCCCCTTGCGACAAATCGTGTTACCTCAACCTTCCCCAGTGAGGAGAGCACTTTCCTTCCCCTGAGCAGTTGATCAATTAGTCCCACTAGGGGTCTATTTACGTCCAGATCAGTTAAAGCAATGTTAACGGCGTCTGGACTTATGTTGTTGAATGCTCCTTCAATGTCTAGGAAGGCCACAAGACAATAATCCTTTTCGAACAAGGATGTTTCTATAGTAGAGACTAGGTTGTGTAGCGCAGTCTCCGTAGATTTACCTTTGGTGTACGCGTGTTGATAGTCCGAAATGAGATTCCTATCAATGCTTGTAGTGAGAAAATCGCTAACTATTCTCTCTAGGGTCTTGAGTACGAAGGATGAAAGACTGATAGGTCTATAGTCCTTCGGCTCGTAATGAGAGGCTTTGCCTTCCTTAGGAATGAATATGACCGTGGCGCTCCTCCATGCACACGGAATATAGTTCATAGCCAAACAAGCGGTATATATGTGCCGCAGCCAGTTGACTGATACCTCCAAAGAATAGATAAGTTGAGCGGGTACAATCCCGTCTGGTCCAGCAGCCTTAAAAGGTTTAAAACTTTTGACTGCTCTCCTCACTCTCTCCTCAGTGATGGGTATATTCACAGCTTGGTTTGCTGCAGGTACTTCCGGTACGTTTGTCATATTTCCCGGGAAATGTGTGTCCAGGAGCAGCTCTAGAGTTTCCCCTTCTCTGCTGGTCCAGGTACCATTCGGTCTACGCAGAAAGCTAATAGCTGTTTGCGTCTTAGAAAGCACGCACCGTAGCCTCGATGTGTCCACGACACTTTCGACTCCAGTTCAGAAGTTTCTCCATGAAGTTCTCTTCGCTTGTCTCAGGACTTTTTTGTAGGTTCTTAGTTTGTCCTTGTATTCTAGCCATTGTGACCCGTTATCGAAGAATTTGGCTTTGTTAAACTGTTCTCTACAGGATTTACGAAGTAGGTCCAGATCATGGGACCACCAGTGAGGTTTACGCTTACCGCGCGGTTTTGGCAATGGACAGGCCTGTTCTAAGGCTTTTGAGAAAGCCGATGTGAAGGTTTCTACCAGACCCTCTAGCTCCATCGTTGATGAGAGGCTTTGTGGGGGCAGTTCTGGTAGTTCTCTTGCTAACAGCTCATTATGTAGTTCCCAGTTTGTATTACGTGGGTTACGCCTCGCAATGGGCTGATCGACGAAGAACTCTAACATTACTTCAATATAGCGGTGGTCTGAAAAGGAATGTTCCTCAAGAACACGCCATTTTTTAACCCACCCATAAACGCTTTCGCTACAAATAGTGAGGTCAGTAACCTCTCTACGGTTTTTAGTAATAAAAGTTGGTTCATTACCTACATTGCAAACTACAAGGTTAGTTGTTAAAAGGTACTCAAAAAGTGACTCACCCCGAGTGTTTATGTCGGAACTACCCCACTGCACGTGGTGGGCGTTTGCGTCTGTCCCAATTAACAGATGGCCTTTGCTTGAGTCGGCCACCAGATCCTTTACCGTCTTTTGCGGAGGAGGTTCCTCTGCGTAGTACGGCATATAAACGGAGGCTAGCGTTAATTGGGTGCCTCCGCTTGACAAACTGGCCGCTGTGATGTCACCATTGCTATAATTAGGCAAGAGAAAGATATTTAGCTCAGACTTTACTAAAATGCATGTTCTCACTTTACCTTCATCTGCAGCTCGGATGAGCTTAAACCCAGTGGCCCCCAATCCGCAAATCCTTGAGTTGTTCACCCAGGGTTCTTGGATAAGGACCACTTCGACGTCGCCTTTAGAAAGGCGACTGATGAGAGCAGCCGAGGCTGCCTTACTTTTGTGCAGGTTTATCTGGAGCAACCTCAGCATGAGCTTGCTCAGACTCCCCTGCCTCCATCACCGTGATGTTGGGATCCTCTCCGTCGCTATCCAGCAGAGCATCCTCCATCGACAAATTGCCCAGAGCCCCTGCGCAATTTGACGTGGCGGAAACCAGGCTTTCGGCGTCGGAGATTTCCGCTTCCACTTCGGGTGCCTCAATGTCCGTGTCCAAAGAGGCACTCGAAAGGGATGAGCGCTGTGCGTCCCCACGGTATACGTGAATTACGACCTCCCCGAGGCCGTAAAACACTCTTCCTTTGCTCCGTCTGAGGGGCTCGAGAGCTTCCTTATTCAGGGCTAACACGACCTGTCTCCTAGGTCCTACAGCGTCCTCGACTTGGATGACACTCCAGTCCTGCGTTGGGAGAGCCGGGTTCATCAGTTGCAGCATCCTGAGAATTCTCTCAGGTTCTGCTGGAACCGCTGGAACCCATGCCCTGGCCCTTGGCCGAGCCGGAATGTCCTTCCAGTCAACGACCTCGATAATCGCCCCGGGATAGACTTGTCCCAGCTTTGCGGCTGCTGCCTTGTACAGCGCAACAGACCTTGCGTCCTCGCAAGCGAGTACCTTGATCTGGCCCTGGTACCATCCTGCATCAGAACCTCGCGGCGGACTACCCGGAGAATCCATCAGCACGTCGAGAACGGCGTTGCCGATTTCATTCCGGACGTACGGCCACTGGTCTTTAGGGATCGCACCACGGTCATTCCCTCGGTCCAGGATTCCTATAAGGATCCGGCCCTTGGCTACCTCGGCAAAGCTGGGTTTGGCTACCGCGGGGTGATTCTGGTGCCTTTTCGGCGGTGGTTTGATATCCTCATCGGACCTTTGACGTTTATATGGGGTTGCGCTTGTTGGCAGAGAACTCCGAAAATTCGGCAGTAGAGCTCGCGCCCTTTCCACCGAATTCCTGGCGTTCTCTGACAGCGTTTCCAGCGGAACACCCTCATACCTTGACAGGACTTTTGCAGCCCTTCTTTTGTTCCTGTGGAACGATCCCTTGTGGGAATCTTCTGGAGAAGGGGTCCGACCCGTAGTTGCCCTCGCGGTCGTACCCCGGATGATGTCTTCATTATGGCTCCTTTCTCCTTTGGCTCAGTGTGACCAGATCGTGGGACCCCTGTCACAGCCGTGGGGAGAACAGTCGCCATACCGGCGTCAGACGGGCGCCCAGCATCAACAGGCGCGTCAGTGTTCGCCGTTGCCAGCGCAACTACCTTCGCCGCCATACTGGTGCTTGCCCCCGTCCGATCACCTAAGACTGTGTTGACTGAGGTTGCCCTCTTGTCGTCCATGGGGAGCCGACCCGTCGTTTCCAACGCAGTCGCTCCCCCGGTTAAAGTAGCTGTTGCGGCCCCGTTTTCCCTTTGCTCGGAGTGGCCAGGTCCAGAGACCCCTGCCACAGCCGTGGGAAAAAAGGTTGCCGTTCCGGCGCTTGCTCGGTGTCCGACAACAGCAGGCGCATCAGGGTTCGCCGTTACCAGCACAACTCCCTTCGCCGCCATACTATTGCCGCCCCCCACCAAGTCGCTCTTCACTTTAGCGTTGGTAGCATTGGTAGCCCTCCCTCGTTCACTAGGGCGTATGGATGCCAATGCTGTTGTCCTTCTCCCTGTGGAGGAGAACGGATTATCATTTGTTTGTTTTTTTATATTTTTGTTGTTCATCTTGTTCGTACGACCCCTTGCTAGACGAGGCCAGCTTAGGGTCACCTTATTGAAAGGGGGAAAAGTGTCGTCCGCCGCGGCAGAGCACCTTACCGCGGTAAGACCATTTTTACTCTCTGAGGCGGCCCGGTGTCAGAGAGGCTCCGTACAAATACAGCCAGATTAACCTCCCGGCTGCAAACCATCCAATGGGCACGGTGCCGCATAACACCCTGGATTGGGAGGGGACAGATCTTGGTCATCGCTCACCCCAGGACTAGGCCACCGCAGCCATGGAGATCCATGTGAACCTGCATCCTACTGGGTGGCATAGTCCCGTGGTCAGCGACTAAGCCCTCGCATCGCGGCAAGATGTCTGCCCTTCGCGAGGGTTTTTATTGTAAGTAAGGCGGAAATATTCTTGGAATGCGATAACGTTACAAATGCTCAACGTAAATCTGATATAAACGCTTTGTGTCAGATTATTCCCGTTGGAGAGCAGAATCCCAGAAACTTTAGTAATAGTTAAATGGAATTTTGCCCATTACTATACAGTTCAAACTTTTAAGAATTTTCAATGGTAAATTTGCGGACTGTGGCTAGATTCAATAAATGTGAGTTTTGAAATGTACATTTTGCTCTAGTACAAATTATATGGAAAAAAGTGTACATTTCACAACTCACACCTACTGAATTTAGGCCACAAAATGTGAAATTTAAGCGTGAGGAAGGAGTATTGGTAAGCGGAAGACTAAAAAATTAAATTAAAAAAGGATTGGAGCACCCAGCTATTGGAAATAATTTTTTAGACTGATTTTGTAATAAAAATAAGATTTTTATATAAATAAAATAGAACTAGTTTGGCTTCTGGCACGGGTTTTCCTCTAAGTGTTTTCGTTAAAACAATTATATAAATAAGTCTTTTGGTTAAAATTAAAGTGTGTTTGACTTTGTCCTTTACCACAACCTGAAATTAAATATTGTAACGAATTTACTTGCAAATCCTCTTATTTGCAACCCTCTGCTAAGTTCGAATCACTAAATTCACAATAACACTTATACATTGCTACTCGCTGGCTTAATAACCAAACTGATTGATAACTCAAATTAAACTCTACTATTGGCCGCCAGATCGCGTGCTTAATCAATAACTGATTGATTGCTCAACTCAAACTGAATTACTTCTTACTCGCCTGCCCCGCTTTTATAGTTTACGCTGCATACTTCTAGGCTCTTCGATTTCCAGAAGTTACTAGTTAGTTTCGGCTACAAAATCGCCAGCCACAACTACGTGCACAAATTATTGCTCTCTCTTGTGACAACTCAGATAAGATATATGCATGTGTTTGTGCATTGCCGCTCCGCTGCTCGTATACGTACATATGTGTAGACGCAATTATTTATTCGTTTATGTAGATACATAATGGTTGAATTATTGATGTGAATGTTTGTAGTTTACAGTCTCTCGCGCATACATAGGCGTATAAGTAAATGCATCTGTGTGTGACATCCTTCGGCTGCCTTATATATGTGTATACTTGATTTGATTATTAACGTAAATACTGCTTGGCATGGCCTTAGCATCGCCTCAGTGATGGGATAACTTAGCGATGCCAACATCCGTGACACTGCCCTCCACCTAAGTCTGATCGTCCCGATCAGACAAATTTCTCGATCTAAACGTTGCCAGCCTTTCCAAATGGACCACTTTCATTTTGGTTCGTGGTTTACCAATGGTTTGTATGCGGTACACTACATCGTTGATCCGTTTTACAACTTTGTATGGGCCTTCCCAATTACATTGCAATTTCGGGGACAAACCTTTTTTTCGTTGCGGGTTGTATAAGAGCACCAAATCTCCTTCCTGAAAACCTTCTGAGTTAATTGCTTTATCATATCTGGCTTTCATCTTGTCACTCATAATCTTTGTTCGTTGCCTTATCAGATCATGTATTTCTCTTAGCTCTTCTTCCAAATCACTAGTGGATTTCCTGACATTTCTCTCCGCATTGGCATCTATCCCAAACTTCAAATCAGCTGGCAGTCTAAGGTCATTGCCAAAAATTACTTTTGCAGGGGTTTGGCCCGTTATCTCATGCACTGCTGTTCGGTAAGCCATCAAGAATAATGGTATGCGGGTATCCCATTCTTTATGGTACTTGTCCACTACTTTCCTTAAGTGCTCCTCCAATGTTCTATTGAATCGTTCTACCATACCATCGGATTGAGGATGCAATGCAGTTGTCCGTATTTTTCGAATGCCCAATGACTTACACATTTCCTGGAACACAGCAGATTCGAAATTCCTGCCTTGGTCAGAATGTAACTCCATTGGTACACCATACCTTGCAACCCAATTGTTTATAAACACTTCTGCTACCGTTTCCGCTTCTTGATTTGGGATTGGGTATACCTCTGGCCATTTGCTGAAATAATACATAACTACCAGTACATATTTGTTTCCGCCGTTGCTAGTAGGAAATGGACCGGCGACATCCATAGCGATCCTTTCAAATGGCGCACCTGAGTTATATTGCTTCATCTGGCCATGACTTCGTGTTCTGGGCCCTTTCGCTCTGCTGCAAACCTCGCAGTTCGCAATCCACTCAGTGACCGACTGACGGCAACCAACCCAATAGAATCTCTGTTTAATCTTCTCGAGCGTCTTCGTGATTCCAAGATGACCTCCGCTTGGACCATTATGCAGCTCGCTGAGCACATCAGGAATCCTCTTTCTGGGAACAACTATCAGTTTATTCTTGTATTTACCATCCTCACTCTCCCATACTCGATGAAGGCAACCGGATATCAATTCTAAACTGTTCCACTGTGCCCAATATGACTTCGCAATATGACTATCAGCAGAGTGATATCTCTTCTCTGTTTGGTCTTTCATTTCGTTCGAGCCCTTACATAACACGTGACAGATCTGCATCTTCTAGCTGGCACTTTCTTAGCTGTTCCTTGTCCCATTCATCTGTACATGTTATAGTCATTAGCCGGACATCTATAATGTCTTCTTTAGCCTCGGCTTTTGAACAGTGCTTGCATTCCAAACTACATGGTCTTCGTGACAATGCATCGGCATTTCTATGGGTACTACCTTTTCGATGCTCAATGGAAAAGTCATAGCTTTGTAGTCGCTCGATCCACCGTGCCAATTGTCCTTCCGGATTACGGACCTGCAGTAGCCATTTTAAAGCTGCGTGATCTGTCCTGACACGGAATCGCTGGCCGTAGAGGTATTTGTGAAAATGTTTAACGCACTCTACCAATGCCAACAGCTCTCTCCGCGTAACGCAGTAGTTCATCTCTGGTTTTCCAATCGAACGGCTGGAATATGCAACTACCTTCTCCTGTCCATCGACCAGTTGTGGCCTCCTATGGCATATCCACTCGCATCTGTATCTAGAATAAATGTTGCTCCTGGAATCGGATATGCTAACATTGGGGCAGTGCACAAACGCTCCTTCAATGTTTGGAAATCCACTTCTTGCTCCTTCTTCCATTCAAAAGCTTTATTTATTCTTGTAAGCTCATGGAGGCTATGGGCTACGCTGGAAAAATTTTGTACAAATCGGCGGTAATATGTGCACAGCCCAAGGAAACTTCTTAATTCATGTAGGTTCTGTGGTCTTGGCCAATCCTTTACAGCCTCTATCTTTTGGTTCGCAGTGCAGATGCCCTCTGTCGTTACCTTGTGACCCAAATAATTTACTTCCTTTTTAAACAGAGAACACTTTTTGGGACTTAACTTCAGACCAGCGCCAGCTATTCTTTGGAAAACTTCCTCCAAGTTCTTAAGATGTTCATCGAAATTCTTGCCCAATACGATGATGTCGTCCAGGTACACCAAGCATGTTTTCCAATGTAGTCCTTTCAATACCTGATCCATGAGTCTCTCGAAAGTAGCTGGTGCATTACATAGTCCAAAGGGCATTACTGTAAATTGCCAAAGACCATCTCCGACGCTGAAGGCTGTTTTCTCTTTGTCTTCCTCCTTTACCTCCACTTACCAGTAGCCGCTTCTCAAGTCCAGTGTGGAAAACCACTTCGTACCAGAGAGCGAGTCCAGAGTGTCGTCAATTCTTGGCAATGGGTAGCTATCCTTTTTCGTAACGTCATTCAACTTCCGGTAGTCCACGCAAAACCTCATTTTTCCATCCTTCTTCTTTACAAGTACTACCGGTGAGCTCCAGGGACTAGCTGATGGTTCGATGACGCCGCTGTCGCTCATTTCTTGTATAATTTGACTCACAACTTCCCGCTTCGCCAGTGGAACACTACGTGGAGCTTGACGGATTGGCCTCGCATCTCCAGTGTCAATTTGATGTTTCACAACGTTGGTGCGGCCTGGTTTAGAACCATCCTGGTCAAATATGTTCGCGTACTTTAGGAGCAGTTGTTTTGCCTTACTCTGATAGGCTTCCTCTAGGCCCTGCGTCCATGCCGTGATGTCATTTGAAAGATTAGTGTTACTAGCTGAAACGTGTTCCTGGAGCTGTTCACAGTTAATAACTACTTCAGCCTCTTGGCATCTTCCCAAAATAGCTCCTTTAGTCAGTTTGAGTGGTGAATTGAACTCATTGAGTACTCTAACCGGAATACGTCCATCTTCTTTTGTCATAGCCAGGGTTTTTCCTACAAGTATGTTCAGTGCTGATTTGTTTGCTGCTTCGACAACCCACAATTTGTTTGTCCCACAATCTCCATCAACCTTTGCCCAGATGACTGCTTCGGATTTTGGTGGTATTCGCTGACTCTCTTTCACCAGCACTCGTTTACTGCTGTAGCCTCTCTCGTAGCCGAAATTAAGTGGTACATCCATGTTTTTATATCGCATCGTCTTGCTTTGCATATCGATCTTGATGCCCTGGTCGATTAAGAAGTCCACTCCAATTATGATTTCATCAACAATTTCTGCCACTATAAAATTGTGTACTACCGTGACGTTCCCAATTGCGACTTCACATTCTACTTCTCCAATTACCTGGGTGTCTTCTCCCGTGGCTGTACGTAATCTTGCTCCAAGCAATGGTCTTATCTTTTTGTTGACTAAATCCGCTCGAATGATGGAATGAGATGCACCCGTATCTAAAGTCAGTAACCGTTCCTTTCCGTCCACATGTCCTCCAACAGTAAGATTGCTCGATCTTCTTCCAATCTGCGAGATAGAGATTATGGGGCATTAAATTGCGGGAGCCAGCTGTCGCCCCTTGCGGCTGACTCGATTTAGTTTAACGATTGAGTGGTCTTGGATATTTGCTCATCTCCTTCTGCTCTGCGTTTACGACCACCCACATTGTTGGAGCTATTGGGACTGCTGCTGCAATGTCGTGCAATATGACCTGGGTTACCGCACTTGAAACATTTAATAACTCCGGCATTTTTCTGTTGTGATCCCTTCAGTGCTTCCAAAATAGTGTCTACCCAATCTGGTCTTTCCACTTCTACACGATGAGCTTTGTATGCTGGTTTACTCAATAGTGAGGCCGTTTCCTGAGTCAATGCATGTGATACCGTTTCAGCAAATGTCAGCTTTGGGTTTGCGTATGTAGCTCGCTTCGTTTCCACGTCCCGTATGCCATTTATGACACTCTAGATTTTTACCCTTTCAGTGTATTCCACGGGTGCGTCCGCATTTGCAAGATGAGCCAATCTTTCAATATCTGAAGCAAACTCCTGCAATGTCTCATTTGCTTTTTGGTAGCGGTTTTGCAACTCAATTTGGAATATCTGTTTTCTATGCTCGCTTCCGTAACGTCTCTCTAAAGCGCTCATCAATGTTTCGTAATGGTTCCGCTCGTACTTTGGGATGGTCTGTAAGATTTCCGCGGCAGGCCCTTTCAGTGCCACGAACAGAGCTGCAACTTTATCTTCAGCATTCCATTGGTTCACTGCTGCGGTCTTCTCAAACTGTAGCTTAAAGACCTGAAAAGGAACAGAACCGTCAAAGGATGGTGTCTTTACCTTTGGATTACTCGCTGAAACAGCTGGGCGATTTAGTTGTAACTGCTCCATACGACCTTTTAAATCATTTACTTCTGCCTGAAATTGAGCCATTTTTGCATCCTGCACTTCCAGTTTTGATGATACCTGTTCCAAAATTTCTGCCGACATTTCAGATATACGTGCCTCTTGCGCTTCCAATTGAGATTCCATATATGTCTTTTGGTCTTCCAGTTGAGATGACACTTGCGACGTCATTTCTGAAATACGTGCCTCCTGTGATTCCAGGTGGGATGCCATATATGTCTTCTGTGACTCCAGTTGGGATGTTATATTTGTCTTTTGTTCTTCCAGTTGGGATGTTATATTTGTCTTCCAGTTGGGATGTTATATTTGTCTTTTGTTCTTCCAGTTGTGATGACATGTTGCTCGATATTTGTGATGACATTTCGGACATTTATGCCGATATTGCAGCCAATATCATGTTCAAGTCTGTGTTTGTAACTGTCTGCGATGTTTCGTTTTTCTCTTCAATTTTTGTTGTTGTTTCGTCCCCATCAGGATAAAAGACAAACTCGTCCACATCAATCCCTTGCGACTCCATTACCTCTCGTAGCCGTGCTTGAAGTTCGATCTTATTGCCGGTTGTATTTAATCCATGGTTCTCCAACTCCTTTTTCAGTTGCTGGATCTTCAATTCACTGAACTTTGCCATGTCCAAGTTGTATTCCCAATCTTCGGAATTTATTCAACAATTCCTCTTCTGACACCAATTGTAACGAATTTTCTTGCAAATCCTCTTATTTGCAATCCTCTGCTAAGCTCGAATCACTAAATTCACAATAACACTTATACATTGCTACTCGCTGGCTTAATAACCAAACTGATTGATAACTCAAATTAAACTCTAATATTGGCCGCCAGATCGTGTGCTTAATCAATAACTGATTGATTGCTCAACTCAAACTGAATTACTTCTTACTCGCCTGCCCCGCTTTTATAGTTTACGCTGCATACTTCTAGGCTCTTCGATTTCCAGAAGTTACTAGTTAGTTTCGGCTACAAAATCGCCAGCCACAACTACGTGCACAAATTATTGCTCTCTCTTGTGACAACTCAGATAAGATATATGCATGTGTTTGTGCATTGCCGCTCCGCTGCTCGTATACGTACATATGTGTAGACGCAATTATTTATTCGTTTATGTAGATACATAATGGTTGAATTATTGATGTGAATGTTTGTAGTTTACAGTCTCTCGCGCATACATAGGCGTATAAGTAAATGCATCTGTGTGTGACATCCTTCGGCTGCCTTATATATGTGTATACTTGATTTGATTATTAACGTAAATACTGCTTGGCATGGCCTTAGCATCGCCTCAGTGATGGGATAACTTAGCGATGCCAACATCCGTGACAATATTTTACAACGAATTGGACACATTTGTGAATTGCCGAATTGTTTGTTAGCCAATTTAAGCTACAAAAATTTGGTCCATTTCTTTGAGATTTGGTCCTTTTTTCAATGAATTTTGGTCCCAAACGAAAACATGATGTGAAAACCATGCTTTGAAATACAACTATTCTAATAGAGAAAATTTTAGTATGATGAATTTCATTTATTGCATAATATTTGCAACAGCAACCACAACTGCTTTAAAGTAATTTAATTTCAAATGCCAACAATCACCTCTTAAAAAGTGTTAAATATTTAACTAAATACAAATTACACGGGTCAACACAAAATTTGACTTTGACTACAAATCATTAGATTTAAATTCTTAAGGTCGTAATTTGACAAAAAGCTATATATGGCTATTTAGGAAACCGATTGAACGAAGTTTTTCAAAATCTGTGGTTTTAATTTTTTCTAGGAAATGAAACAATTCAAATAAATATTTTTATTAAGTTTTAATATCGAAATAACTTACAAAAAAGTGGAAAATTATTTAAAAATGTAAACCTTTACTTTTTCTTTTATGTTCATAGGTACTATCCCTCAATAAACCCCCAATATTGTCTCCCATCATGTTTCGATTATATTGGCCATGATAACGTTGTTCGAAGAAGAGCCTAAAGCTCTGCTTTATTTTTGGTAAATTTAAATCTCTAATCGAATCATTACAATCTTCAGTAGTGATGAAATTACGTTGTCTGGTGTGGGTAAAAACTCCTTATTGCTTTTATAAGAACTAAGAGATGATCCACTTCTCTGCGATATTTTTTTTCCGTGGCTCTGGTACTGGTCGTATCAGATCGTGTGAGACTGGAGCAGAAGAAGATTCAAGATCAGGATATTTGATAGGGTTTGCATTTTTAGCTCTACGTCTTTTACTCGGATTCACCAAAGGTAGTGGTCTTTAACGTGGTCTTTTGGTTCTCGCCAGATTCTTAGTGTTGCAGATTTCATAGACCTTTTCTCACCTCGATACCAACCTAAAGTATAGAAAGAGAAATTAATATGTCTACCTTATTTAATTTACTATTTAAATAAAATGTGCTTACCTTCCAAACGCCTTTTACAATGACTACAAGCAACATGCGGAGCCCATATCTTGTCTCGATTCCAAACAGGACAGCAAAAATATGCTTTGTAGGCTTCACAGAGGATGAGAGATCTATTTAATTCACATTTTATATCTCGAACTTTAATAAATTGCACACACATATAACAAAAAGCATAAGCTTCATATTTGCACTTTCGCGACGACATTTTAGGCTATTATAGATTTATACAAAATACCTGATCGTTGTTAAGTTATCATTCTAGCGCCATGAGTATTGTTACTATAACTTTTACGAAAGCAAACTTTATACCGAAAAAAGGTATTTTCTTTGCTTATAATAAAACAGAAAATCATTAGATAAACTTTAGGACAAAGAACATAACTTTTTGTAGAGTCGTGTTATTCAAGCAGCCTCAGCTACTTCGAATCAAAAATGAAGTACGAAAGATGGCAATTTTGAATGTAGTGTAAAGTTGTCAAAAAATTAAGCACAAATATGGCAATTAGCAAACAAAAGCACAATAAAAGAGTTAATTGCAAAATAATAATTTAAACAAAATTTACCAAAACGAGGTAACCACATACAAACTCTTAAATATATACACACACACACTTATGCTAAGATAATATAAAAATAGTAAAAGGAAAATCAATATTTCATTGTTGTGCAGCTTCCTCCTGGTGTGGACATTGAAATTTTTTTCATACAATTGCCGTACAACAACAAAAATAATTGCACTTGTATAACAACTTCATAGCCCATGTTCCATAAATATTAAGTTTGTGCACAACAAGTGAACAATTGAAAGGTGTTGACAATGCAATTACCCGAAAAATTTCAATTGTTGTTTACAACCGGTAATTTGAAAAATAAGTAAATACTTGAACGTGCAACAAGTGGCCATTATTTAAGCAATAACCAATTGTGTTAAATGTTTTTTTCTTTAATTTTCCGCATTTTTACAATAAGGAGGGGTTTTCACTGAATTTGTGTGGGTGATTGCTGGAATGCGATTATGTAGGTAGCAGCGAAATATATTTTAGGTCGAGGATGTGGTTCTTTTTCCCATAAAAAGGTTGACTATTTTTGCCTTCCACATAATTATTCTTATTTAAGCAATATGCTAATTGCAAAAAAATTATCAAAATAATTCTAAAAAATGTGAATCTTAATAAATGTATATCCAATACTAAAGCTAAATTCAAAACTAACCCTTTATCAAAATATAGTCCAAATCTAAATTTAAATCGAAGTCTTAATATACATTTAAAACCTGACCTTAATATAGATCTTAATCTAATTCCAGATCCAAAACTAAATCTTAATCTAAGTCCAAATCCAAATATAAATCTAAATAGATCTAAGCGGGAACATAACTCTCAAATAAAACTTAAGTCAAAGTCCAATAATCAATATCTTAATCAATATCTTAATGTAAATATAAATTTTAATAAAAATCAAAATGGAAATCTTAATAGAAATCTAAATTTAAATAAAGATTCAAATCGATCAAAATTTAAATCAAAAGTAAAATCTATATATATACCTAAATCTTAATCTAAAGTGAGATCTTAGTACCAATCAAGACTAAGTCTATCTAAATTTTAAACAATACCGGAATCAAGATTTTGAATTATCTTAATTTAATCTCATTATTAATATGAATTTTAATCTGGTCTTAATCTTAATCTAAATCTTTTTCTTAATCCTAATTTTAGTCGTAGACTTAATCCCAATCTATATCTTAATCTAAACTTTAATTTCAATCTTTATAAATATTAGAGAAAAATTAAAAAACTTGCAAAAGGTTATGGTTACTAGGTCATGTTTCTGATTTTCATTTCTTCAAAAAGGCAATACCTATAGACAGTTTACGAAGCGTGCAGTTGGTCTGAGTGAATAGAGGCATGCTTTTGTTGTTTTTGGAGCTATAAGGACAATCTCCGAAGGTTTTGAGAGGTGTTATCGATGAGATCCATGAGGAAATTGCGATCGCGAGCGCCTCGGCTGCTAAAGAAGCAGAATTGGCCACGTGTAGGTAAGGTTGACATTTGAGTTGGAGAAGCTATTAATCGTGCTGCCAGCCCATTAAAAGGGTTGCGCTAGACAACGCTATGAATCAACTTGGTATTTTAGTCACCTCTTACGACAGGCGCACCTCCAGCAGATATATTCTAAGCCCCCTAACTCGCTGGGATTGGATGGGTGCATCGGCCTTAATATCAGTATAGAAAATAAATGTTGGAGATTTCTAGTTCAATACTCAGATTCCGAAAAGCTTGGTGATGAAAAAGTGAAAATCAGAAATACTTCCTTCCTATTAACCATCGCCGCTTGTGAATGTTGTAATTTTTCAATAACACCAATCACAAAAACAATTGTGCAAAGTAATATGAGCCTGTCTGGCTAATAAAATACACATAATTCAATATTTACCTTAATCTTAGTCTTATCTTTATCCTTGCCACTGTCCTCATCCTTATCCTTATCATTATCCTTATACTTATCCTTATCCTCATCCTTATCCTTATCCTTGTCCTTATCCTTATATTTATGCTTCTCCTTATCCTTATCCTTATCCTTATCCTTATTCTTATCCTTATCCTTATCCTTACCCTTGTCCTTATCCTTAACCTAATCCTTATCCCTATCCTTATCCTTATCCTTACCCTTATCCTCATTTTTATCCTTATCCTTATCCCTCTCTTATCTTTATCCTTATCCTTATCCTTATCCTTATCTTCAGCCTTATACATATCATTATCCGCACCCATCCTTTTCAAGCATGCAATGTGCTACAGTTAAGTATGTCCAACACTTATTTTCTAGAACAAATTTCACCTGAGATAAGGATATCCGTAAGGGTGACATCATTT
The DNA here is from genome assembly GCF_040869045.1 of Eurosta solidaginis. Taxonomy (NCBI): domain Eukaryota; kingdom Metazoa; phylum Arthropoda; class Insecta; order Diptera; family Tephritidae; genus Eurosta; species Eurosta solidaginis. The sequence continues at coordinate 171,870,933 of NC_090323.1, forward strand.
CCGGAAAAAAAGACACCATAAGATAATTGTTTATTACCATGCTGTCCTATTACTTTTACTTTCTTTGTTTTTTTTTTTTTTTGTAAATTGGCTGCATCCATCAGCTGTTAAATGACATGCCAATACCACTTCCAATCTACTCAACACTTAACACCCGACATAGCTGCCACTTACGCCAGCAACGCAGTAAGTTGAAATCTTTTCTTGACATCAGAGGGCCGCTTGTTGTAACTTTTCGTTAACATTTAACATGTAGCTCGTTACTGATCCATGTTTAGAAAAATCGTATATTTGGGATTTTTATCATAATGCCGCCAAGTTAGCAGTCGAACAGGCCAACTGTCTGTCAGATATGTGAATATAAAAAGGAGACGCCGTGATTTGTTGAAAGTCGTAAGTCTATTTGTGGTAATGTTTATTTCAACCTTCAGTTTAGTGGGGCTGGCGTGAAGAAACTGAAATTAAGACAGACCTTAGATAGCGGTGCTTGCACCTAAAGACATAAATACATCAATGTTTTTGGTTAGCTATTTTATGTATTGCCGCTAATATGTTCACAAACATGTACTTACAGTAGGTTATGATATATGCAAGCACAGGTTAATCAAAAGGCGTACTGATGTCTAAACGTAATTTATGTGACTTAACGTTTCTTCTGACACTTCTGCATCAAAGGTTCATTGCTCGAAAATAAGCACAACTGTTTTACTCTTTTGTTTTATTGCTTATGGAATCGCATAGTAAAATTGCACTTGAACTGCAGCTACACCTCCACATATTCACTTCAGCATAGCCAACGGTGTCTGGTTTGGATTTAAAATAAAAGTGAAAACGCTCTTAATGCCCTTTTCGCTATTTGCCACATTTTTGTGTATAGTAAAATTGCTGACGGCATGCATATCTTCTTGAAAAAGTGAATATTACTACTGCATTAGTTACAGTTTTATATTTTAATTTAAATAGCAAGTAGCCAAGACTCAACAAAGGTAGATTTGATGAAATTATTATTAGAACATGCCCAAAGCCGCAGAGTTATTGGTATGATAAAATGTTTAAATATTTTTCAAATATTTTTTTTCTATCTTGCAAAGATACAGAATATAAAACAACTATTCCCGGAAGGGGCCAAACATTTCAGAATTAATCTCAAAATGATCGAGATATAAACAGAAAACCCATCGGAAATGCAGCGATACATTTTACTAACCATTAAAAAATATATTACAAAAACAACCTCGAAATATTCCAGAGCATGCAGAAAATGATTCGAACTTATTCGAAAATGGTTCCAAAATTAGCTCCGAAACCCCCCAAATTAACGGAAACCGATCCCGCAAAGATACACAGATAATCCTGTAATGATTTACAAGTGGATTTAAAACCATTCCGAAACGATCCCGATGCAATCCCGAAACTATCCCGAAACAGACCTGAAATGATCAGGAAAAACTCCGAAATGAAAAGCATACACCCAGACTATGGGGCACAGTTCCAAAATGAGTCCTGAAACAATTCCAAAAATATTTTGAAGTAGAGCACAAATATTCCCAAAGTATTCCCGAAACTATTCCGAAAACAACTAGGAAACTATTCCGCAAAATTTAGAAGTTAACCTGAAAGCCGAAATTACCGACTGCCCAAAAATTATCTGGGAAAAAATAAGAAATTATCCTGAAATAAAGCCGGAATGTTCTGAAATAACCCCAAAATTATCTGAATATAGTTCCAAAATGATCGCGCAAACGATTCTATAATTATTCTGGAATAGACCCGAAATGATACGAAGAGGTCCCGAAATAGTCTCGAAACTGCCACGAAAACAACTTTTAACAAAATTTGGGGATAGTCACGAAATATTCCAAGACTAATCCCAAATGTTCTCAAAAATGGTTCCAAAGATATCCTGAAATAGTCCTCAAAACGTGCCAAAATGATCTCGAAATAGTTTCAAAAATACTTGAACGCAGTTCTAAAATATCCGCTATATGACCCAAATTTGCTAAGTTAGAAAACTGCAAGCCAAAAAGTGGGGAAAAGAGCGGTGATATGCCAACAATAAACATACCTAAGAGAGGCAACATCAAGAATGGAATTTCTTAGCTTTACGATAAACATGATGAGAGACTAACCGAGTAAACCGCATACATTCTTCGTTTCCGCGGAATGTTCAAAAAGAGCGAGTGAGTTGTTTCTCATTTCCAAAGGCAAAGGGCTCGATCCACTTTTTTGCAAAACATTTCAAGCACGCGCGTTTGTTTTACTTAATAGCAGTACCGAGAGCTCTTTTCAATCTTTTTTATATTTTAGATTTTCTCAGAGTACTGGCCTGCCAGGAGTGCGGGTTTCTAAACAATCTCATCCCGTGCATTAGTACTAGAAATTGGCCTAAGGTGTGAAAATGGATAGTTGGCGAGACTTTTTAGGCCACGGCCAAAAAAGGCGGCTAAGTAATGATTAATTATAAATGAAATGGTTGTCACTTAGGTCCCCGATGGCTTTTCATTCAGCAGCGCTTAGTATCATGCTTTCTTAAACTTTCCAAACATTCACTTTGTGATATACCTCTATAAACTCATTTAAAACAAATTAGTCTACACATTAATTTTTCGCATCAATTTCTATTTCTCCTGTGACACGGAGCATCTTAAAAAAAAAATAAAATTAGCATAAAATATTTCCAATGTTAGCTCCAAGCGACTCACTGAATACCAACTTGGGTGGCATGCTGTTTCAAGTTTGTCGTTGCTTTAGCTGATCCTTCACTCCTAATTTTGCCCCAACATGTGCGTCAGTGTTCATCAAATGCAGAAAGATGTATTACAGCATGCATCATCATTACAACAACAATTATAATTAAAACTATTAACAACAAAAAGTGAGCTTTAATTGATTTCATAGCGTAAACGTCGGACATTGCACTTGGCTGGCTAATTGTGGCAGCATAAATAACTTTACACTCACACGCATGATATATAAACCGCATACGTATTAATGAGCACTAAAGTTTTTTAACTTGTGATGCTACTCTTTCTTTGATTTTTGATTCAAACAGCAATTTGCTTCCTTTAATCATCTTTCATCGCCATCTTCGTAATGATCAAAAAGCCAAATTCTCAAGAGTCACTGGGGGCTGGTCGCTAGTTGCACAGATGTCGGCATGCACCAAAGCAAGCAACTGCTTAATATAAAAATACTTGCACTTGTAATTCTATAGCACTTGGAGGTACATATCTTTATACCCGATTGCACCAAGTAGTATACAGATTGCTTTTATTTCGTTCTTAAAAAAATATAACTTTTGTAATTCTTCCCTAATATCAATAACAAAAACAGTTGTATAAAGCAATATGAGCACGTCTCTCTAATTAAATACAGATGAAAAAATTCATAATTAAAAATAAAAAAGAAATTAAAATAAAATAACTTAGGGAATAAAAAAGTTTAGTATAGAAATAAACAAATAATAAAACCGAAAACTAGAAAATTAAATTAAAAAAAAAAAACAAAAAAAAAAAGAAACAAAAAAAGGAATATAAAAATAAATAAATAAATATAAAAAGTGTATAATTAATAAAATGAAATAAACAAACAGATTTTAAATATAAGTAAATTTATTTAATTCTAACAAAAAACAAAATAAAAAAAATCAATTAAAAATAAAAAAGAAATAAAAAATTTCAAATATAAATGTTAGCTTTTTTAATTTCTTGTTTATTACAATTATATAAAATTATATTTTAATATAACTGAAAAAGTAAAAAGTATATAATTAAAAATATATATAAAAAATTTATTGGAAATTTTTGAAAATCAACAAAAAATAAAAACAGCAAAAAAACATATATATAATTCTATTTTAAAATAACTGAAAAAGTAAAAAACAAGCAAATGGAAATAAATAAAAAAATGTAAATTGGAAATTTTTTTTAAAATCAGCAAAAAACTAAAAAATATATAAGACAAACAAATACAAAAATGAACAAAAATATAAAAAAAATCATTTAAGGGAACTATAGAAAACAAGTAAGGGTATCTAAGTTGGGGGGTAATCGAACATTATATACTCAGCGTGAGCTTCAGTTGTTCAGTTCAGTTCAGATAAATTACTTTTCTACAAAAAAATTTTCCTCTTATAAGGAAAATATGTGAAACCAATCTTATTACGATCCCGTAATTTTTCTTCGAGTTATGGCTCCCAAAATATAGAAAATTTCTTAGTCATAAAAGGGTCGGTGCTACGCCCTTTTCAAAAATTTTAATTTTTTATTTTGTGTTACAAATGCGCTCGGTTTAAAGTTATATAATTGATATATGTAAAGCTCTTTTTACAAAGATGTAACTTCTTTTATTCGTTCACGATCCCTTTAAAAATGTTTTATATAACAGTGGCCGTGGTCTTTAACCGATTTCGTTAATTTTTTCAGAACCATTCCTTATAGTAAAGGCAAGCTCTCTGTTTGTAAAATTTGTAAAATAGATTTTATCACAAATGGGCGGTGAAATGCCCATTTTGAAAAAGGTTTTCAAATTTTTATCATGAATATTAATTACAGTCTACACATCAAATTTCAACATTCTAGGTGTATTATTTACTAAATAATCAGGGTTTTTGTGTTTTCAAAAATGCTATATATATGTATAAAGTTGGCGTGGTTGTCATCCGATCATTTTCAATACCAATATATTCTGGGTCCAGATAAGCATGTAATCCTGAATTTGTTGGAGATATCTCAATATTTGCACACAGACATACGGACGGACATGGCTTAGTTCAATTGTTTTCGATAATGACGATTTTGATATATGGAAGTATATCGCGATTCCTTTGTACCTGTACAACCAACCGTTATATTACCAAGGTTAAGTTAGGTTAAGAGTGCGTGCATTGGAATTACCCACACTTCCACTCTGAAACATTTTTGTCCATTTTGAGATCCCTCAATAAGTGCAGGGTGGCGGCACATCCGTTAACCCTATTACCCCCTAGTGGTCCTCAACCAACCACTTGCTTTCCCCGATGAACACAAGAAGAAATGATACGTCCACCTTCCCAACCTCTGCCAGGCTGTCAAAGAACCTTGAGCCCAGACATCTGAACCTTCTTCTTCTTTTGAGTGCTGGACATCGGTAGAGAAAGTTGTAGATCGACAAGCTGGGGTCTTTCCTATCCAGGCATGGCCATAAAGACCTTGAGACTTCGCAGTTAACCAAAGTTAACATGCTCCGGGTGCGCGGAAGATTTACGAAACCGTTGCTCCACTGCTAATGAACTGAACATGCGCATTCAAATTTTTCCATTATTTTTCCATTATTGCATATCTGGCAGCGAACGGTCGATTTTAGTATATACATACCTGAGTTAGCTAGCACTTGTGGGCAAAGAAAAAAATGTATATGATGCGCAGAAAGAGGGTGTTCTGGGGAAACATTTATCTATAGTCTGTATAACAAGTAATACACTTCTCATAAATGTTTTTATTTTTGTTTAAATTTCGATAAATGGCAGTTATTTTCAATCGCTGATAAAATAAAATACAAATGCACAGATAGGTATATCATTGTCAGTTTATCTCCACTTCATCCATTTGTTTGTTTTTGTATCTTCATTGTATTGTGATAACATGCGCGTAATTAGTGAAAATATCAATTTCTAGGTCTCTTGCCCATACTAAGCGCAAACAAAACAATAACAAATATGTTTCATTGTATGTATGTGCCGATAATTGGTAGACGATAAGTCTGCGGCTGCATTGTCACTGTTGTTAATAGAAAGTAATACGGCAATTTGTACTACATGCGCTGATTTCAAATTTTGCTTTGATTGCCTTTGGTTGCAATCCTAACAACGTCAGTGAAAGTCCCTTTAATGAGCGACATTAAAAAAAAAATTATTTAAATAAATATTAAAAGATATTATATATCAAAGTCAATTATAAAATTGGTCAAATGCTTTGTGTTTTATTTTTTTTTAGCTTTATTTTCAAATTTCTTTTGGTATATTGCTTTGCTGTAAAAAATTTATTGTGTCAATGCGCTGATTTTTCCAAGTATGTAAGTGCTTCCTCATTTCGCTGGCTCAGATGCGCCAGCATCTGGTTTGAATGCCCGATTACATGTGTTCAGGAAAAATTATTCAAAAGTGCGCGCTCAATTGCATAAACCAATCAAATTTAATAACATTTTCATTAGGACTGACAATTGAACTTACTACAGTGGTGAGCGCAAATTTGAACAAACTAACATTTAAATAAACATGAATGTTTCTGTATTTGTAAGTGTTTTATTAGCTGTCACAATATTCATAAATGCACTTCGTCAACTGCCTGTAATTAGAGGGAAAACATATGTAAGAAATGTACTGGAACGCTAGGAAATCCCACACTACAACTGCGTGACGTAATGTCCCCTAAGCTCAAAATATCACGGAACTTTGAAGTGGCCATTGTGGAGAGAACCCACTGAGAAATGGGGAATCCTTATAATGACCCCGACTCGGAGGGCTGGTTCATGGATGGATCGAAATTAGTTGACGGAAGAACAGAAGCTGGCATTAGTAGGCCGATCTTCAAGAAATCGATACAAATGGGACGCTGCCCCACCATATTTCAGGAAGAAATCCATGCAATAGAAGTTTCCGGCAGAGAATTTCTACAGAGAGGATCATCCTAGAAGAGCATCTACATTATGTCACACAGCCTGGTCGCATTGCGTGCCTTGCAACTCTACACAGTTACATCTAAGCTCGTGGAAGAAATCCTTAATAACATGGGAGCCAAAAACAAGGTTTTGTTAGTATTGGTTCCCAGACATCAGGGATATGAAGATTATGAACCTGCAGATAACCTATCAAAGCAGAGTATTACAACAGCATTCTATGGTCCAGAGCCCTTTTGTGGACTCACAAAAGCACACACCAGGGAAACCATAAGTAACTGGGAAACAAAACATTTCAGACGTCAGTGGATTGACTGCCCAGGCCAAATATAGGCCAAATTGTTTATACTTCCGGCAACGAAAATGTCAGCGGAAATCATTAATATAAGCAGGGAGAACCGACGAACTCTCATTGGGTACTCTACGGAGCACTGTGGTCTACGATATCACCTAATTCACCTAATATCACCTCCCAGCAGCTCCTTGCAGCAGGACTGCTACATATTCTCTTACTCCGGGAAGGTATCGAACCCAATCCGGGTCTGTCTCCTGACCCCGGTCCTGAGAAATGGTTTTGCTGCATTTGCCAGAAAAGAATCTTTTTAGGACGGTCATACTCTGTCTCGTGCAAGGGATGGTTGCATCGGACAGGTTGTTCTGGGCTTGATCCCAAAACCCGACGTCCACGTAACTTTTATAAATCTTTTGTGGCTCTTTGCTGCTCACGCCCAAGGGCGTCCCGTAGTCTACGCCTAAGCGTATCCCCACTACCTTCCAGCAGCTTCGCTGCTCAGCAGGCCACAACAAGTACCCGCTGCTGCTCGCGCCCCACGGCGCCAACAACTCAAACAGCTGATACCACTCATAACTACTACCTTCGTAGTAGAGCTGGTAGCAATGCTGAGCATCAGCCCCTGCCCCCGTCTTCTTCTCCCCCCTCTTTTCTGGCAGCAATCGTGCAGGTCAGGGAAACAGACTCTTAGTCCCTGCCTCCGTTTGCACCTTTTGCCAGCACAGAATATATAGGTTTGCGACATCCACTCAATGCAGCTCCTGCCTTGGGTGGTGCCACTTTCCTAGATGTTCTGTTCTCCGCGACGGCAACCCCTCGACGGGTTTCATCGCGCCATGTTGCCAGGTCGGAAACCCAAATCATCCGGGTACCCCAATGCTTGCCCAAGAGCGCCCAGTCCCAAGGCCACAACAACAATTGCGTCCTGGCCTTCCACAACCTAGGCGTAATCACCCGTCAATTACCCCTAGAGTGGCGGCGTCACCCCCCATGCACTTCAGAATTCTGCAGTTCAACTGTATTGGACTAACTGGGAAGATTACGGAGATAGTCGATTTCATGAAGCGGCACAACATCCGCATTGCTGCGATTCAAGAAATTAAACTCACAGCAAGATCTGCATTGAAGACCTGCTCTGGTTATAATGTCCACAGGAAAGACCGCGAGAGCGGAAATGTAGGCGGCCTCGCGTTTATTATACACCACTCTGTGCAATATTATATATTTGATCCTGGCATCGACCGCAGGGACAATGTCTTAGAACGTCAAGGCCTATCTGTCCGGTCAGGCGATGCAAATCTAGAAATCATCAACATATACATCCCTCCTGTCACCTGTTGCCCCAGTGGATACCGCCCTAATATCGAGGCCTTACTCACTGGCAACAATCGCATTATCTTAGGCGATTTCAATGCCCATCAGGACCTATGTCATTCAAACTTGCGGACGGACAGTAGGGGTGAGATGTTGGCGGATCAAATAGACGAAACGACGTTCTGCACAATAAACGGAGACGCCCCCACACGTATGGTAGGAAGCTGTCATAGCTCGCCAGATATCTCAATCGTGAGCGCAGAACTCGTAAACTGCGTCAACTGGCAGCCGATGTTAACATTGGCATCCGACCACCGACTTCATCGTCACCGAAAAACGCACTTTCATAAACTTCAAAAAAGGAAAGTGGGAAGAATATAAATCTGCAACAGACAGCAGCTTTGCTGCCCTCCCTATCCCGACTGATGCCCGCCAAGGGGAGCGTGCCTTCCGTAAGGTCATTGTTCCGCCTCGGCACATTTCATTCCCGCCGGGAGAATTCCCGAAATCCGGCCCCACTTCCCGGCGGAGGCCGCGAGCTTAGCGAGGGAACGCGACCTTATAAGACAGCTTGATCCAGACGACCCACAAATAAGGGATATAAACCAACGCATCAGATTGCTTGTGGACGAACACAAGCGGGCGAAATAGGAAGAGCACCTAAGAGGTTGTAACCTCTCTACCCGTGTAGACAAACTTTGGTCCACCGTAAAGTCCCTATCGAATCCGACTAAACACAAAGACAAAGTTTCCATCGCCTTTGGCGATAAGGTGCTGTCGGATGCGAAAAAATGCGCGAGCGCTTTCTGCCGACAATATATAATGCATTCTACGGTCGACAAAGATAGACGGAGAGCCAATAGACAACGCACATAAACACAAACTCAGCGCGTCACCAATTGCCATCACCGCTAGAGAGGTTGAGGACACCATTGGTCGCGCTAAACCATCCAAAGCAGTGGGCCCAGACGGCATAGCCATGCCGATGCTTAAAAACCTAGGGAAAGAGGGTTTCAAATATTTAGCGCATGTCTTCAACCTGTCTCTTTCCACCTTTGTCATACCCGAGAAATGGAAAATGGCCAAGGTGGTCTCGCTACTAAAGCCTGGGAAACCAGCTAACGTAGGTGAGTCATATCGTCCGATATCTCTCCTATCGCCAGTGGCAAAGACGCTTGAAACCATTTTGCTCCCTTATTTCTAAGCACATTTGCAGCTAGCCCCTCATCAGCATGGCTTCAGAAAACTCCATAGCACTACCTCCGCGCTAAATGTCATTAGCACCCAGATAAATTGCGGTTTGAATCAATATCCCCACCATAGAACAGTACTCGTAGCGTTAGACTTATCAAAAGCTTTTGATACGGTCAACCATGGCTCGTTACTGCAAGACCTGGAAGGGTCTACCCTTCCCCCATGTCTTAAAAGGTGGACCGCAAATTATCTGGGTGGTCGGCAGGCATCGGTGCAATTCAGAAACGAAACATCAAAACAAAGGAGAATTAAACAAGGGGTGCCACAGGGTGGTGTCCTATCCCAGCTCTTGTTTAATTTCTACATATCTAAGCTACCTTCACCACCGGAAGGAGTCACAATCGTTTCCTACGCCGATGGCTGCACAATAATGGCCACAGGCCCAGGCCCAGAGATCGATGAGCTATGCAATAAAATAAACGGCTATCTCCCTGATCTCTGCAGGTTTTTCGCCTCGCGAAACCTGGCATTGTCACCGACTAAATCTTCCGCGACCTTATTTACAATATGGACGCCCCAAATGTCGACCATATTGAACATCCACGTCGATGGCACTACGCTACCGACTGTCCTACACCCCAAAATCTTGGGTGTGACGTTTGATCAGGATCTACATTTTGGTGCGCACGCAACCGCAATTGTTCCAAGAATTCAGAACCGTAATAAAATCCTCAAATCCCTTGCTGGCAGTACCTGGGGAAAAGATAAAGAAACGCTCTTGACCACATACAAAGCAATTAGCCAGCCGATTACGTGCTACGCGTCACCCATATGGTCGCCAAGCCTAAAAACCACCCACTGGAAGAAACTACAGGCCTGCCAAAATACTGCTCTCAGAATCGCCACGGGCTGTCTTCTTATGTCCCCAGAACACCATCTGCATAATGAGGCGAGAATACTCCCCATCAGGGAGAGAAATGAGATGCTGACCAAACAGTTTCTGTTGAATACCCAGAAACCTGGGCATCCCAACAGACATCTGATTGACGAACCAGCACAGCCTAGGGGCCTAAGGAGTCATCTACGTAAGCATTTTGAGGAAATACGGCACCTGAGAACCCAGCCGTATGAAGCGAAAAAACACAAGCAGGTCCTTGGTGAACTCCATAGACAGGCGTAGGACCTTTATGTCGGGAATTCCCCGGTGAATCCAGTACTTGAAGAAAAATATCCAGAACTCGCAGAAGAGGAACGCATACTCCCCAGGGAAACGCGTGTCACTCTTGCTCAACTTCGTTCTGGATACTGTAACGGGTTAAACTCTTACCTATCCAGAATCAACCCCGAAATACAAAATGTATGCCCCGCTTGCAATGTGTCCCCACATGACACCAACCATCTCTTTAATTGTAATGTGGAACCAACGCCTCTAACACCCCTTTCCTTATGGTCCACCCCTGTTGAAACGGCAAGTTTCCTTGGACTCCCGTTAGAGGATATTGATGACAATTTGTGATCGTTTGCGGCTATTAGGTGGGGCGAGCATTGCTACAACAACAACAACATATCATCTAATTAAGTTAAATCTATCCGATACTCAAATCTGTCGTTTTTGTATGCTGTGGGATAAAACGCCGGTTCACATTCTCTGCGAATGCGTCGCTCTGGTAAGGCAGACACTCTCCCATCTAGGTGATGTGGCTCTTAATCCCTATGTTATCTGGAGCAAAAAGCCTGAAACTTACTAGCCTGAAACTACTTAAATACATCAAAAGCCTTCACATACAAAATTAGGCTGAAAGGTCATGCACAATAAATATACATAAAGGTCGTAGTGCTTCCAGGCTTATATAATAATAATTTTCTATACTCCGAAACCAGCATTTATCTTCCTCTAATTTAGAAAATGGAGCAAGAACTATTCGTGTATATGAAAACATCGAATCTACACCTCGATTTCACTGAAATTTGGTAATATGTGGCTCTTTGCTAAAATTAAGTCATTCCATTTTCATAAATGACCGACATAAATAAATAAATCAAGGCAAGGCGCAATAACCTCCGAAGAGATTTTAGGCCGAGCGTTTCTTCCAATTTGCTTCGTCCTCCTTTTTAATTTTTCTTTGAAATTGGCCGGACGGGACATACATATTTTATGCGTTTTCACTGAAAATTTTTTCACGTTAGAAATACTCTCGGAGTGTTAGCCAAATCACTGCCGAGGGGCGACCACGCTAGAGAAACTTGTTTCTAATTGAAAAAACCTTTTCCGAATATTCAGTGTTATTTTGTCCGCGATTTGAACCCAGCATCTTTAGTATGGTAGGCAGGGCAAGCTACCACGGTGGCCATCAATTCCCGACATATTTATTAAAAAATTTATATCTGATATAAAATGGTGACAGAAGAGGAAACTAAAAGCGAGAGGGAATGACTAGGCAGTGGTATGCAGAGAGACGAAGGTGCAGGGGATAAGTCAAAAGAGTATAGAGAATTATAAGGTTGGAATGGGAATTCGCCAATTGAAAGAGGGCGAAGTTGGGGGAAAAATTAATCTCAAAAGGTATTCTGAGAGGAAGTTAAAAGAAAATATAAGAAACAGAAGGCGTTATCGCAGAGGTTCGGATAACATCTGCCGACCCAGCTATTTGAAAATATAATCGCTCGAAAAATGTAACAACAAATGCAACAATATTGCATAACACAAACTCTAAAAGTAAGTTAGAGTGTAGACAACTACTAGAAATACTTGGGATAGAGAGAAGTATTCATTCAAATTGGGTCACTGGGCATATACGAGTAAATGGAAATGCAAAAACGAATGAGTTGACTAAAAGTTACGCGTCTCTCGAAAATTGTACTGTAAACGTCAGGCGCGAATTGCATATGATCGGTCAAGCAGGAAAGGAGTGGAACTTAGCGCAGTGCTATGAAAGAAATGTCTAATATTATATGCAATTCTTAAGACCTTTCACTGTCAAAGTTATTCCTATCATTAACAAGTAAGGAAGTCTAAGTTCGGGTAAAACCGAACATTACATATCCAGCTGTACACTTGAAATGCTGTTGTTGTTTGTTTTGTTTGCTTAATAGTATTAAAAGGCTGCGCAACAATACATATACACATGGTTCTATTCTGAGCTAACTTTGCTTCGAGTTATAGCTCCCGAAACATAGAAAATTGCTTAGTAGTAACAGGGCGGTGCCACGACCATTTTTCCAAATTTGAAGTTTTTCCTATTTATTGTTATAATTCCACTTGGGAAATGAAATACTATTGTTATAAAGCTATTTTTTGCAAAGGTATAGCTTATTTTATTCGTCCACGACCCTTTAATTTCTCCTCAAATCACTCCTTATAGTAAAGGCAAGCTCTCTGCCGAATTTTGTTACGACAGGTTTAACGATTTTTGATTTATGGTTAATAATATTTGTAAAATTGATTTTATCACAAGCGAGCGGTGCCACGCCCATTTTAAAAAAGTTTTTCAAATTTTTATCAAGAGTCTCAATAGCAGTCCACATGTCAAACTTCAACATTCTAGGTATATTATTTACTAAATAATCGGGTCTTTTGTGTTTTCCAAAACGTTATATATATAAAAAGTGGGCGTGGTTATCATCCGATTTCGTTCATTTTCAACACCAATCTATTCTGGGTCCAGGTAAGCGTGTGTACTAAATTTGGTGAAGATATCTCCATATTTACTCAAGTTATCGTGTTAATGGACAGACGGACGGACGGACGGACATTGCTCCATCAATTTTTTTTGTCGACACTGATGATTTTGATATATGGAAGTCTATATCTATCTCGATTCCAAGCGTTATCCAATCATAGTTATAATACCCTGTATACAAGTACAGCTGGGTATAAAAAGAGATGGCAGTAGGCGCTGTTATTTTATAACATAGGTCCTAGTTTCGATTGAGTTTCAGTTCAGTGTATTTGTTGAGCAAACTTACGGTTATAATCTGGATTCGTTCAGTCTATGCACGGTAATTATAGACCAGTCAGTTCAACTTTATCTAACCTAATGGTCCACTTCCTTTTCTCGTAATTTTTCTTAAGGATGCATCGTCAACGCACACACTCGATTACTCTTAACCTCTGAGTTGCACTTTTCACATCTCGATTTAACGAAATAGGCTAACTCAATTCACTTTAATAATCGTACAGATACTTGGGCTGACACTAATCCAAACCTTGTGCATCAGGGCTAAGTGAATTATTGCCACCTGCTATGAAAATTGTATCAGCATAACCTCATCGGCGTTGGCAGATTCTAATCTAAGCTGAACCAATTCTCCTGTCAATCTCTTCTCGAAAAATTGAAATTAATAAATCACGCATTGCTGGAGAAGGTAGGTTGATCAAAACTTCTAACAGTTTTTTTCTTGTTAAAATTATTATTATTGTTATTGTCATGCTCGTAGGTATTTCTCAATAAGGAAACGTTAACAAAACAACTGATTTACAATGCGGCGTCTATTATTTACGCCCCACTGTCCTACGTTTTAGCACACATATAATTCATAGGCTTGCATATGCATAAATGTTTGTATGTTATGTATGTATGTTTGCATTTGGATGCATAACTTAAAATCTCTACTTGCACTTATTTTACTTTCAACATTTGGCAGCTGACACTTGGCGCTTGACTGCCTAGTCGCAAAACGATAGTAGCGTATTGACCTTGAGTGTTGACCAATAGAGGCTATGTAAATCATTTGTTACATAAATTTTTAGTAAGATTATGCACTACGTACTCTAAAATATATGTATGAACATATGTATGTATCTCTGATGCACCAATTAACAAAGAAAATCAAGATTGAATTCTTTTCCATAGAAATCGCCAAAGTGCATTTATTACCACAAAAGACTTGGGACACAAACTTGATAGCGTAAAGTTGAAAAAATTATGCAACTAAGTGACTAATGCATATGCCAATCAATATTTCTACGAATATTTAAAATTTGTGCACCATATAAGTCAAGGCTAAAGTGCTGTGGAAAAAGAGTTTTGTTATTGTTTTACCGCAAGTACAAACACTATGAAAAAAAAATAAATAAATGTAAGGCGCGATAACCTCCGAAGAGATCTAAGGCCGAGCTTCTCTTCCAATTTGCGTCGTGCTCCTCTTGATTTTCGCTACAAATTGGCCAGACGGGACCTTTATGTCTTATGTCGATTCCGAACGGCATCTGCAAGGCATATGAGTTTTCACTGAGAGCTTTTCATGGCAGAAATACACCCGGAGCGCTTGCCAAACACTGCCGAGGGGCGACCCCGTTTAGAAAAATTTTCTTCTAATTGAAAAACCTTATTTCTAAAATTTTGATGTTGCTGTGCCCGGGGTGTGAACCCAGCGCATATAGTGTGGTAGGCGAAGCATGCTACCATCACACCACGGTGGCCGCCTTCCACGAATTTAGCACCTATGAACAAATGCATTCTTTTTCTGTGTTAATTTTTGGTTCTCGCTAAAAATTACATACACTCATATATACATATATTTATGTACATGTATATTACGTGGAAACAAACATTATTTAGATGAACCTTAAATCTTGAATAATTCCGTTAATTGATTTTTAATAATAGGTTATGGCAAAAACATTCATTGCGAGCAAAATTAGAGCAATAAATTGGATATGCCCGACGGGTATGATATATATCTAAATGAATAATAAACATTCACGAATTCGAGAACAAAGAAATGAAATAAAAATAGGAACTGGCTCAACGCGCACTTTAACTAAAGTTCTATAATTATTTACACAATAGTTGTGCGGCGTATAAATATAACAAAAATGTAGTTCAAGTACTGAGGGCAAAATGTCACATAAACTCAATGCACAAAACTAGTTCAAATATTAAGGCAATTTTAAAAAGATTTTTGGAGATTTAATGATAATAAACTTAAAGCTACTGAAGGTGCAAAACAATACAAAACTTTTTGACGCGTAAAAGCTTGGATATCGACTACTTATCGGTTTTTCATTGGCCGTTTACCGACCAGGTAAACACGAGTTATCGATTTGATATCGAATTTTTTTAACTTGCCATCGATAGCAAATATTACAAATGAGTTATCGATTTACTATCGAAAAGTTGTCAATTATTTATCGATAATTTGTTAAACACACTATCGAAAAGTTATAGATTTGAAATCGGAGTGCTAATAATTTTTATCAAAAAAATATCGATTAATTATCGATGGTTTCTCGAAAAACCAAAGCTCATCGGTTTGTTATCGAAAATGTATCGATTTGTTCACCGACGTATCGGTTTGTTATGAAAAAGACTGCGATCAATCTGCAATATAAAATTCATGAAAAATCGTTTATCCTTCGAATATAAGCGATAGGAAAGCATTGCGAAGCCGATGACTCGGCCAAAACAAACCGATAAGCCGACTACTGTAACATGCTCTCGATAATATGCCGATAATAAAGCAATAACTTGCGATGTTGGTTGTTATACGTAAGAAGTCGACGAAGCTCTTTCCCAATTGCCCGAAATTGCCTTTTTTTTAAATTGAAGCAAAATTTTCAATTCATAAAGTCTTCTTGCTTTCTCCTTTTTCCTGTCCTTCTCTTTCTCCTTCATGTCCTCCTTTACCCTCTCTTTCTCATTCACCTCTCCCAACGTTTTCATTCTCCCTCGAATTCCCTTATTCTCTAGCACACTCACTTTTGAGAATCGCACTGCGACCATTGGTCTATTGTTCCCTCAGCTACTTCACAGTACCTCATCCAAGTCGACATCTCTGATGAACCCTAGCAGTTCACCTGGCTTGATGGATTTGATGTGAGAATTCTCTGGCCATGGTGAGCCCATAAACTTACCCTATGTCTTGATATTGCGTCACACTCCAGGAGGATATGGTCCGCCGTCTCGGCTGATCGGTCACAAAATCGGCATGTGTTGTTCGATATTATACCCAGCTTTTGCATGTGACTTTTCAGTCTACAGTGTCCTGTAAGAATAGCCGTTAGGATTCTTAGGTTATCTTTCGAGAGGCCTATTAATGCCCTGTATCGAGTTGTGCTGTAACCCCCTAACAGTAACTTACCAATTGTCTCAGGCCTGGCATATTGCGCCAGTGTTCTTTCCTCTTTTCTCTTTCCTCTAATAATAGATGCCCCCTAATTTCCTGCGGGCGTACTGGCAGGAACGGCTCGCGACCAATAGGTTGTGTCGTTGCTGCCTCTCTGGCCAGGCTGTCCGCCTGCTCGTTACCCTATTGGAGCTGGTAAGGACGAAAAATCTATGTTGAATTATCACTGACGTTTGAAATCATAAGAAGTAAGACACAGTCAATAAATTTGGTGCGTAAGTAGCTGGTAGTAGTTTGAACTGGCCGGTCAAATAAAGACCTCACATAGACTGAATATGTCCACAGTGTTACCAGAATTTGTTTGACCACCAAATGAAAGAGCACCTACCAGGTACCATATACATATATTATAGAATGATTCCATCCTCTTGGCAAATACTAGAAGTTTTCTAGGATCTATGTAGCTTAATTACCGCCTCGACATCTGGCAACTCTGCCGTCTCTAATAACTGAAGCCTTCACCTGGAGAGCGCAGGACACGAAAACAGAACTTGCTCAACCGTTTCTTCCTGCAGCTCGCACTTTCTACGCCTGCTGTTGCCCCCTCCTTTGCAAACTTATCGGTATTTTATTACCTTCTTTCCATTTTTTAACCGGGAACCCAGTAAAATTGTATGGTCCGGCCTTAGCGAAATTTTTCCAATGCTTCTCTGCATTCCAAAACACTTCTCGACGAAGTACTGTGTGAGATTTTTGCTTTAATCACCGCCTGATTATCAACACATATATTGACGTGATTGCAGCTTAAGCGCACTTCCTCCTAAATATTTGCTGCTTTCTTCGCGGCTAGAATTTCTACCTTAAAGACAACGCAGTAATCTTGCAGCCTGTAGATCCACTTATTTGTGGATCAACGCGGCAAAATAGCTGACCAGAGTCCTTCCATTAATTTGGAAACATCCGTGTCCATATGTTTACCTACTCACATTTTTTGAGTCGGTGAATGTGCTAGTACTGGGAAACTCAGTGCCCCAGAGCGGTTATATCCACTCACAATTTTTTCACTAACTGGATAAGCTGGGAATTGCCTTAGCTACTCTGTTACATGTGGTCCAACCAACCAATATCCGATGGATAGCCACCAAACATTCGTTTGAAGGCGAACTAGTGTACGGTTTTAAGGCTAGTTAGACGTACCAACGGAAGGGTTTGAGTAGTAAGCAGTTCATCTTGCCCCAAGTAGTTCACTATACAATAAAAATTAAGAAAGAACTTCACTATTGGAACTATTAATGACATACAATTTGAAGATATGCACCTGGAATGTGAGGGTCATTTAATGGGATTGGTGCCGCTGCTGTTTGTTTGATGTACTCATGAAGACAACATCTCCGTCATAAAAGATTTGCCATTGGCAAATCAACGAAGCAAGGCTCTATTACATTCTATAACAAAGAGTGCAAACTTGAGTTGAAGAATGAAAAGGTCCAACAAGCTACATAACTGTGCCACCAGATCGGTCATATTGGGATATACGGACAGCATGCCTACGATATTTCAGATGTGCGCAAGATTTGAGGTCCCAGCATCGTGATGCGTCAGTACCTCATCGCAGCTGAAATACAAGCCAGTATCTGTGCAGCTATGTGTCGAATGGCCGCAATCGGGTAAACTTCTAATAACTACGCAACTCGGCTCTCACACCTTATCTCTGATAGTGTTATACAGTAATCCGCATTTTACAACCGTGAGAAAAGATGTTGTATGTGGGGCCACCTGGAAAAAATAGAAGCACGCAAGTAAGTGCAAATGGCTTGAGATCAAAGCCAATAAGTAACAGGCGGGTTTGATGCCCTGACGAAGCTCTGCAGAAGCGGAAACGATGACAAAAATAAAAATTAAATAAAAAAATTTTAAGCACTTCCTTTATATAAATGGACAAAAATCAGTGAAAAATATCTCCTTATATAAAGAAAATTCTTGTTAAACTTTAATTTTTAAATTTTCACATAGAAATTGCAAAAGTATTTATGAGAAGTAAAAATATAAAAGTGGAGCGGACATTAATTGGATTGGAAAGTTGGTAGGAAAGGAGATATTATTAGTTAATCAATTGCGCTCCACCTTTATATTTTTATTTCCCATAAATATTTTCTATGTCAAAATTTAGCAAGAATATGTCTTTATATAAGGTGCCCTTTTCACAGATTTTTGTCCATTTATATAAAGGAAGTGCTTAAAATTTTTTTATTTTATTTTTATTTTCTCCTTTTCTTATATTTTCTTGGTGTATTAACTTCTCTGTTAAGTTTTACGCTTGTAGCTCAATGAGAACTTACATAAAAATCAATCCCAAAATTCCCTCCGTTTCTTACGATTTTTCTAAATATCTCATCCCGTGCGCCCCCAAGCGAGTCTGTTTGTATTGTGTCATCGGCTGTCATCGACCTCTGATTTAAGTTTGAAATTTTAAGTCCCTAGCTCATCGATAAGTTAATTAAAAG
This sequence comes from Eurosta solidaginis, assembly GCF_040869045.1. Taxonomy (NCBI): domain Eukaryota; kingdom Metazoa; phylum Arthropoda; class Insecta; order Diptera; family Tephritidae; genus Eurosta; species Eurosta solidaginis. The sequence goes on from NC_090323.1 coordinate 171,889,959, forward strand.
CTGGTTTGAAAATTTGATCCGTGCGCCACCTAACGGATATTTTTTTGTAGCTCAATGAGAAGCTACTTAAAAATCGATTGCAAGATTGTATAAAAAGCGGACAAACATTCTACCGACCTAATATAAAGGAAGTAATAAAGCTCCAATTGACAATGCAATAATAATCATTGTCATCAATCATAATAAGTTAGGACACTATAAATGTAAATTCATTAAATGATAAATTAAGAATTAATTCAAAATCTATATAAAGCGACACATAAAAAATTTTAAATTAGGAGTGGCACGGCGTGAACTATAAAAATCAGTCAATTTAATTGGTTTGCAACCAAACGATAAATTTAATGAATAAAACTATGGGAGTAAAAAATATTTGCAAAACAAAAAAAAAGCACAAACAAATTTAAATTGTAACAAAGTGTGGCAAATGGAAATAAACTGTCACGATTGCAAATTAAAAGCAACAGCAAACAAACACAATCAAAATGCATTCAAACAACAACAATAGCTGCGGCTAAATAGCAACTGCCGGTAGCTCTGAAGAATAGAACAGCAGCGAATCTAAGCTTAGATTTATTGCTTACAATAAAAATTATAAATAATACATTTTCTCACCAGCAGCAGCCACAATTGTTCTAAACATAAGCGCGCAAACGCCAAAAGTACTCACAGCAACATTTTAGGAAGAAAAGCACACAAACAAACTATAAGGTGTTGCTGCAGCTAAGAACAATAGCAGATACTACTTGTTGATAGTGTCAGGCCTCTACCACGGGCTGTTTTAATCAGGGACCCATTTTAACAGCTGTTTTTGTTTTTTAAGTAGAAAATGCTTGGTTCAAAAATTGCTCTAAGTAAAATTTTTTGCAGCCCCAGGTATCATCATAACACGACTTAATTGTACATCTTTTTTTTTAATCAAAAATAACCGGTTCGAATGAATAAGCGGTTCCAAAAAATGACCGGTTTCAAATAAGTAATCGGTTTTCAAAATTACACCGGTTCTAAATATGTAACCGCTTCCAAAAAATTATCCATTCCAAAAAAGTAATCGGTTTTCAAAATTTAACCGGTTCTAAATAAGTAACCGATGCTAAAAACTAAACGTTTCGAAAAATCCGCTTTCAACAAAATAACCGACTTCAAAACAACAAGCAAACCCACCTCCAAAAAGCGAGCTCTTAAAAAATAACCGGCTTAGAAAAGTAACCGGCTCCAAATACTCGGGGGCAATCGATTGAAAAGAAGCAAATAATAGCTTCCAAAGAACAACAAGTTGAAAAAAACTAAGCGGCGCCAAAAAGGTAACCCATTTAAAACATGTAAACGTTCCAAAAAGCAAAATATTCAAAAAACTAGCCGGTTTTAAAAAACTAACCCATTTCAAAAAAGTAAACGGTATTAACAAATATTCCGGTTTTAAAATAATAACCTTTTCTAAATAAGTATTCGGCGCTTAACAAGTAACCGGTTCTTGAAAAAATAACCGGGTTTAAAAAAGTAAGCTTTTCCTAAAAGTAAGCGGTACCAAAAAGAACGGGAAATCGATACCAAACAAGTAACCATATCTAAAAAAGTAAACGGTTCCAAAAAATTGACCAGGTAAACAACAGGTTCTAAAGTGAGCAACTCTAAAAAACTTATCGGATAAAAGAACCGGTTCACTAAAAGTAACCGTCTCCCAAATAATAACCTGCTTGAAGAAAACTACTCGTAACAGGTCTTCCAAAAGTAGCCAGCTCAGTGAGAGTTGACCAATTTGAAAAAGTAACCGGTTATTTAAAGTAACCGCTTCAGTAAAGCTAATTAAGGTAATAGATTTAAAAATGAACCCGTTTAGCAAAAGTTAAATGATTATAAAAGGAGCCGGCTCAGTAAAACTAAAATCATTTAAAAAAGAAGCGGTTCAATAAAAGATTTCGGTTCAGTAAAAGGTATTTCATTTAAAAAAGTAACGGGTTCAGTAAAAAGTGATTGATTTAAGAAGTAAACGGCCCAGTAAAATTAATTTGATTTAAAAAAGTAACCGGTCCATTAACAGTAACCGCTCCAGTGAAAGTAAAATGATTTAAAAAGGAAACGGTTCAGTAAAAGTTATTTGTTTTAAAAAGTAACCGGTTCAGTAAAATGTATTTGATTTAAAAGAGTAGCCGGTATAGTAAACGTAATCGCTGCTATAAAAGTTAAATTATTTAAAAAGGAACCGGTTCAGTAAAAGGTATTTTTTTAAAAAAGTAATCGGTTCAGTAAAAGTAACCGGTTTAGTAAAAGTATCCGCTTCAGTAAAAGGTATTTGTTTTAAAAAGTAACCGGTTCAGTAAAATTTATTTGATTTAATCAAGTAAGTGGTCTAGTAAAAGTAATCGCTTCAGTAAAAGTTAAATGATTTGGTATTTGTATTTAAAAAGTGACCAGTTCTGTAAAAAGTATTTATTTAAAAAAGTAACCTGTTAAGTAAAAGTAACCGGTTCAGTAAAAGGTATTTGTTTTAAAAAGTACCCTGTTCAGTAAAAGTAACCGGTTCAGTAAAAGGTATTTATTTTAAAAATAACCCGGTTCAGTAAAAGTAACCGGTTCAGTAAAAGCAACCGGTTCATTAAAAATATATGATTTAAGAAAATAACCGCTTCAGTAAAAGTTAATCGATTTGTAAAGAAATCGGTTACGTAAAAGCAAACCGTTCAGTAAAAGCAAACGGTTCAGTAAAGGCAACCGGCTCAGCAAAAGTACTTGGTTCTGTCAAATTAACCGGCTCACTAAAAGTAACCGGTTCAGTAAAAGTAACCCGTTCAGTAAAAGTAATCGGCCCAGTTCAAGTTATCTGATTTTAAAAAGTAACGAGTACAGTAAAAGTAACCATCATATCATCATGTATATTATTTCTAATTGCTGTTTTTATGTACGGGTCCCTTTTTCGCTCTTATTTGGATCCAAATCTATAAATAAACTTCTGGTTGGAGTTTCGGGCTATTAGCGGGCTTTAGGCTATTTTGGTCGTAGAGCTTTTGTTTAGCTATATTTTATTAAAATAATTTGTTAAAAATAAACGATTGTGAGCACACAAAGAAATATATTTGTACTGTGGCACTATTGTGAATATTTGCACTGCATTCCTGGCAGTTGATATCATACGCTAGATGGCAGCGGAAGCTGTAAGTTTTAATTGATTGACAGAACAGCTGATTTTTGTTGATATTTGATAAGACACTTCTAGATGCGCACGGGTCCGGCTCTTTTCATGTAAAGTAAAAAACTGAGTTCCAGTCGGACTTTGTTTACAGATTTTTATTATAACAGCCTTATCTCTCTGGGTCCCTGGTTTTGATAGGCATACAGTGGCGGAAACAGAAGGCGCAACTTAGTAGCGAGCGGTCCAGTAACAAGCACTCAAGAAATATAGATAGGAAAAATAAAATGAAAACGATAAAATGGCTGTAAATTGCTACAACTACTTAATGCCACAATGACGACAACCACACAACAAAAGCGGCGTTGACGACGACGACGACGATAGGGCTAAAGCGATCTAGGAGAACAGCAACACAACAACAACACAGCAACACATAGTACTATGTATGTTGACGACAATAGAGCTGCAATCTATGTTGCATTCGAGTTGATTTGCAGTTTCAGTTTCATTTATTTTCGAAATCAGATTGTAAATCTTGACATTGCTGAACGTTTAACACAAACAAACAAAAAACAATAATTTTAAAGTTGTTTTGCTGCATTTTTCTGCTTCATTTATTTGGGGTTAATAACTTATGCGCTTGATACCCTAAAGGTTAAGTTAGTGCAGCGGAAATACAAAAAAATAAAAAAATTTGGCTGCAGAGCAACAGAATTATGACAATTTATGAAGTTTGATGATGGAAAAAAATACAATTCCCGCCGCAAGCTGTGTTCACATATGGAGTGAATAAAATGGAAAACGACGGCAAACAAAATATTAATAGCGTGGAAAATCAATAATAGAACCAGGTTGCGGGTGACGAAGCCGTTGGTCACGCGTGAGGCTCCATATCATTAAATTGGTAGTATGTTGACAATACACAAACATACATATCCATATGGGGACAATGGGGGTGCCATTACTAGGGCATAATATTTTGAATCGATACTGCGGCGAACGGTATTAATAAATGCTTTTGAAGTCTTGCCATTGCTGAGTGGTACCTGGAGCTACATAAGCAACTTACGAAGTATCAAATTGTGTTCAAATTTACACATAAACCAATTTTGACTTAGGTTTGGTTGAAAGGATTGGATAGAAAAACAACTTGTACTGGGTACCAATTCAAGCAAATAAATTTACATATAGCCTTATTGAGAGCTTGGATATATCTCTAAAATCAAAAAGGAATGAATTGGCGAGAATTCTTAGCCTACTTCTTCAGTTGCTGATAAAGGCAAAAGAGATGCTGCACGCTATCATTCGCCTTCTTAATACGTCTGCAAATGCAACAGTAACCTTAGGACCCGATGTTTATGCTAGCGGGTTGAGTACTTATAAAACATTCTGCAATGAGAACCCCTGCCGGGACAACATCCATATTAAGGCTCAAAATTGTTCCTAACGTTATTTGTTCTTTAAAGGTAACCGGTTACAACAAGGAGAATAATAAAAGCGTATCAATTCTAAAAAAATAACAAACTACAAAAAAGTTGCCGGTTTCAATAAGATAACCGATTCAGAAAGTATCTAATGCAAAAAAGTAAAGGAAAGTAACCAGTGCTAAAAATGTTATCGGTTCTAAAAAAGTAACTCCTTCTAAAAATGTTGTCGATTCTAGAAAAGTAACTAGTTCTAAAATTGTTTTCGGTTCTAAAAAAGTTACTAGTTCTAAATAAAAATGGTTCTAAAAATTAATCGGTTCTAATAAGTAACCGAATCTGAAGAAGTGACCGGTTCTAAAAACGTTATCCGTTCTAAACTAAAAATGGTTCTAAAAATTAATCGGTTCTAAAAAGGTTACTAGTTCTAAATAACAATGGCTCCAAAAAATAATCGGCTCTAACAAGTAACCGAATCTAAAAAATGACCGACTCTAAAAATGTAATATGGTCTAAAAAAAAGTAATCGGTTCTTTAAGAGCAACCAGTTCTAAAAAAAATAACTGTTTCTAAAATAAAAATCAGTTCTAAAAAGTAATCGGTTTAAAGTCGGCAATTAAAAATAAATTAGTTCTTAAAAAGTAACTGTTTCCAAAAAAGTATCCGGTTCTAAAAATTTAACCGGTTTTAAAAAGTAACCCGTTTTAAAAAAGTAGGCGATACTAACAAATTAATATATACCAAAGAAGTAATAGATTGCAGGGAGTGAACTTGTTCCAGAAAATTAACAAGAGCTTCTTCAAAAGTGAAAAATAAAATTTATTTTTCATGCTTTAGCACATTTTCTCTGTTCATAACATTTGTGCGTACACGGAACTTGGGGAGGAAAGATGTGGGCGATCGTAGCACTCCTGGACAGCTTATATGCTCTACATTTGTTTTCAACATCCTTGTGCTCAGATACCCATATAAAACTCATACTGAAGCGCAGGGCTCTTTTATCGGCTTTGTGTTATCCAAGCCTGACTCCAAGGTCTTTAGAGTGGCCTCAATGTCATGGAAAATGCGTGCAGGTTTCCTGTATATAAGAAAAGGCGCAAAATGATACACACAAATGATAGATTACTAAAATGTTTGCTTTGCATACGCTACAACAGGCGGGAAGGTACAAGGATTTCTTTAGTCCCAGGAGCGCTTTCGAGAGCGTATTTAGTTACATAAGCTGCTCGTTACCCGAGTATCTAGAGCTTTACTTATTATTTCCATTGTTTAATTCAGAAATTTGTTGAAGGCAGTTTGGTTACAGATCTTTTGTACCACCCTTTAAAATTACATATGTATATTTTTAATAGGTTCCATATAAGGCGCCAGCATTTGGTATATTTTTTTCGGGGTGCGGTCCAATTATATTTTAAAGCGCAAACAAATTTTTATTAATTTAATAATTTTAATCAAATAAGTTTCTAAAATTACAAAAAACAAGTAAGGAAGGTTAAGTTTGGGTGTAACCGAACATTACATACTCTGTTGAGAGCTATGGTGACAACATAAGGGAAAATAACCATGTAGGAAAATGAACCGAGGGAAACCCTGGAATGTGTTTGTATGACATGCGTATCAAATGAAAGGCATTAAAGAGTATTTTATGAGGGAGTCGGCCATAGTTCCATAAGTGGACGCCATTTAGGGATATAGCCATAAAGGTGGATCAGGGTTGACTCTAGAATGCGTTTGTACGATATGGGTATCAAATGAAAGGTATTAATGAGTATTTTAAAAGGGCGTGGACCCCATTTCTATAGATGGACGCCTTTTCGAGATATCGCCGTAAAGATGGACCAGGGGTGACTCTAGAATGCGTTTGTACGATATGGGTATCAAATGAAAGGTATTAATGAGTATTTTATGAGGGAGTGGGCCATAGTTCTACAGGTGGACGCCATTTAGGGATATAGCCATAAAGGTGGATCAGGGTTGACTCTAGAATGCGTTTGTACAATATGGGCATCAAACGAATGGTGTTAATGAGTATTTTAAAAGGGAGTGGGCCTTAGTTCTATAGGTGGATGCCGTTTCGAAATATCGCCATAAAGGTGGAGCAGGGTTGACTCTAGAATGTGTTTGTACGATATGGATATCAATAAAACAATCCAATTACCTTACCATGTTTCATCCCTTTTCTCGTATTTGGTATAGAATTATGTCATTTTTTTCATTTTTCGTAATTTTCGATATCGAAAAAGTGGGCGTGGTCATAGTCGGATTTAATTCATTTTTCATAACAAGATAAAGTGAGTTCAAGTAAGCACGTGAACTAAGTTCATTAAAGATATGTCGATTTTTGCTCAAGTTATCGTGTTAACGGCCATGCGGAAGGACAAACGGACGACTGTGTATAAAAACTGGGCGTGGCATTAACCGATTTCGCCCATTTTCACAGAAAAGACTTAACGTCATAAAATATATGCCACTACCAAATTTCAAAAGGATTGGTTAATTTTTGTTCGACTTATGGCGTTAAAAGTATCCTAGACAAATTAAATGAAAAAGGGCGGAGCCACGCCCATTTTGAAATTTTCTTTTATTTTTGTATTTTGTTGCACTATATCATTACTGGAGTTGAATGTTGACATAATTTACTTATATACTGTAAAGATATTAAATTTTTTGTTAAAATTTTACTTAAAAAAAAAATTTTTTTTTAAGTGGGCGTGGTCCTTCTCCGATTTTGCTAATTTTTATTAAGCGTACATATAGTAATAGGAGTAACGTTCCTGCCAAATTTCATCATAATATTTTAACGACTTCCAAATTACAGCTTGCAAAAGTTTTAAATTACCTTCTTTTAAAAGTGGGCGGTACTACGCCCATTGTCCAAAATTTTACTAATTTTCTATTCTGCTTCATAAGTTCAACTCATCTACCAAGTTTCGTCGGTTTATCTCTCTTTCGTAATGAATTGTCGTAATTTTTCTGTTTTTCGAAATTTTCGATATCGAAAAAGTGGGCGTGGTTATAGTCCGATATCTTTCATTTTAAATAGAGATACTAAATTTCATCAAGATACCTCAAAATTTACTCAAGTTATCGTGTTAACAGACAGACGGATGGACGGACGGACATGGCTCAATCAAATTTTTTTTCGATCCTGATTATTTTTATATATGGAAGTCTATATCTATCTCGATTCGTTTATATATGTACAACCAACCGTTATCCAATCAAACTTAATATACTGTGTGAGCTCTGCTCAACTGAGTATAAAAATTATATAAATCAAAATCATCCAAAATAAACTATTCGCATGATTAACGCGTGTCATTGCTAATACTTGCCACCTATTTCACAACAGTATGACAAATCATGCACACGCACCTCTTTACATATGGACATCAATTAAATACATTTGAATGCGCATGCGCGTGCTTAAGCGCCACTTAAACAAGTTATGCCCGTCTGATCATTTGTTAAATTTACACCAAAATTTCATTTTAAAAATATAAATAAAATAAGAAATGTGAAATTATAATACAAATGAAAGCACCAATAGCCAAAATTCAGAGCTGACATTGAGTCAATTGAGTGTGCATTCTCTCAGCATTCTTTCCAAAATTTGTGATTTTTTGGTTGCATATTTATAAATGTCCATTCCTGAATGGCTTAAAATACTTTAAATCAAAGCTAAAGTGTGTGTGTTATTGAATGGCAATATATAATTCAATATAGAGTGTGAATGTAGGAACCATTCCCAATCTTTAATGAATGTAAACTTGAAATGAATGCACACTTTTTTTCCATTCAGTATTAAATACTTTTTCCCCAAGGTAATTTTTTTTTTTTGTATACTTTCATTGCCATCAGATATGTTAAATCAATTTAGTAGTTGGGTGCAAAAAAGGCGTAAAATTGGTCAAAAACCCCTTCTAATTATTCAAGTAGTTTAATATTTAAGAACTCATGAGCTTAACACCGGCTTATAATTATTGAATATCAAGATATAGTCGAATTTGGCTGAAACTTCGCAAAGACAATCTATTTCTTTCTTGCTATATGTCAAAATGTTACTACATATTTTACTGTTGTTGTAAATGGATTTTGTAAATTGTGCATCGATCAAATATAGTAAATTGTGGACATTTTTTGTGATAGTATAACAAAAACAGATTCTTGAGTTTAAATCATTTAAATACATCAAAGTGCATAGGTCCATCGGCGATTGCGTTGGAGCTTTCTATTTCCGATAATTTCGATAAACATATGTCTATTTCCATAGCATCGTCCTATGATGATTCAGGCTTTTTCTATTCACCTGATTCACATTCCCCGTTTTCCTTCATCTGTGCCACAAAAAAAAAGTTCCATTGGGAGAAACTCTTCAGAGGTTATTGACTGGCTCCATCGGACTACAGTTTCTTTACAGCTGATATTTTAACAGTGTTTGACGGAATATAAATATAGGACCCTAGTGGTTGGGAATATTCTCTCTGGCTATTTTCACGGCATTGGTAAAAGATTGAAATTGTTTTGGCTGAATTCTATCTTACTTGAGCAGATTTGTATTCAAAGTTAATTTCCTTGCTATCAAAAAAGCTACAACTACCTATAGAGCCCTCTTTAAATGACTAATAACAAACTATTGTGTTTAGAAGAATATTTTTCTTAGAAAATAGGATATTGCTATTGCAATTTGCAAACTCACAAACCAGTATAGATACAGCATTTGACCATATACCGCTAGGAAGAATATATGGAGGAACTTAAGAGCTTTTATAATGTTATACCTTTTCTTCAATTGTTTAATCAGCAATTGAGGACGTGCAAATGTAGGCTAGCACTTTTTAATGCAAGCCTTTCATATGGCACATTGGTAACACTTGTTTAGAACGGTGACAATTTTCGGAACAGAGATGTTGAATAATTCGCTTTTTTTATTATTAAATTTTTAGGAAAATTTCAATATGAATCCTTTTCCAGTTAATTTCTTCGTACTTTATTGTCATTTAAATATGGAGAAAACTGGTCATCACGGACAATAATTAAATTTTTGTGTTGATATTTTGATGTGGCTTTAATTAAATGCAACCATGTGATATTTGAGCGGGTTTTGTGCATGTACGACATTTTTCATAATTGATTGGTACTAGAAAAGTGTGTGCACACTCAGCAAAGGCTGTATTCATTTGAATGCTTATTCTGTGTTGAAAAATTTTTGTGTTTCATTCATTTACTGCATTCTTTCTTCGAATGAGTTAAGGAGTGCATTCTTTTTTCCACTACGGAATGAAGAATGGATTGACTTTTAAGCCACATTCCTTAGCAGAGAATGATTTAATGAAGAGGAAGCATTCTTAAATCAATGACTTAAAATTTCAATTGATTGCACAGTTTTACAGCTCTGCCAGAATTACAAAAATCATGAAAGCAGAAATTTAAAAAAAAATAAGAAAAATTAAACAAATTTTACGAAAAACAAATTTGCAGTGTCAGCGCATTAATAGAAACATCAATTTTAAAGCGACGTGAGTACGTTTCATAAACAGGCAGTGGTGGTGCGTATACGTGTGTGTGTGTGGTTATGAAGGTTATGCGCCTGCGTGCCTACATTTTGATAAGATTTCACTTAATTCAAGCGCAATGTCACTTCCATAGCTCTTAATGTGACCGGCTCGGTTGGCTGTTACCAAGAGTTTGGCTCTGCACCAAACTGTCTAACAAGCGAAGCTGCTTGACGCTTCAGCCACTCGATATTGGCAAACGTATCACATCAACCAAAAGCGATCGATTCGTGCCTCATATTTTATCAACATTTTCTATGTACACATATAAGTATATATGTTTGCATTCGCATGCTAGGTAAGCCAATATTTCAGTTAATCATTCAGTTTTGCTGCCAAATCATGCAGTCAGTCAGTGTGGCACGAATACACGCAAAACCCAGCATATCAAATGCTGAACGGTTTGCTTAGTTAAGAGATGACATTGATTTTTCAAAAAATTTTGACATTTTAGAAATAGTAAATCATAAACTGGAAAGTAGCTAACATCCAACCAGCATCGATACTTGCCCCATTAGTTAACTGCCGTAGTTTGAATGTCGCTTCCAACTTGTACCTCATATTACCATGGTATTTGCAATTACACTGGCTTTGGTGTACTATGCAGTGAAAGAGAGGTATCTCGGCTGCAACTAACTGGGTAATTGAATGTCGATCTGGTGACTACATGCTCATATTCGCGTCATCTAAGGGAGGGTCGTAATTGTTGAAAACCAGAGTCACCTTGAGCAATTGGAATCAGCGAAAATTTTGACGACGATGGCGATTCCAGTACAATTCGTAGCTTCTCCAGTATCATTGTTAACCTCATCTACCCAAAGCTAATGCTGTTTATTTAGCAAGTGGGATCAGGCGACCCCAAGTTCCTTACAGAACCATCTAGATCCGCTAAATTAGCAACTATGTATAACTCAGTCAATAAAGGGTTACGGCATACGTAGGCCAGCTGAGGAAGATGCAGCGAGCGACACGTACAGCCAACAACGTTTCACCTGAGTAAAATGCAATGCAATGTTTCTCCACTATTTTATGGGCGATATTCGCTTTTTAAAAGAGACAAAATTTGCCAAATCTACAAAGGTTTTCTTTAGGCGAGTTAGCAAAAGATGACGTCTTCGGCTGGTCAAATCGAAATGGCGTGAAGTGTTTGAGCAAAACAGAATTTCCCTGTTTATCGTTCGGCTTTGCTTGCTGGACGGTTGGAATAGCGAGGGGAGCAGTGATGCTTTAAACATAATATCTCCTCCCCACCTACGCCTTTTAAGCCGCATTTAGTAGCTAGTGATTACAACGGGTGCGGAGGTGTACAACGAAGGCTGGTACTTCAATGGAATATCAAGCACATCTTGGGGGATTGGCACTGTGCGTAGTAAGACGCGTTATAAAAGGAGAGTATCGCTATGACATAAGGGCGCTCTGCTCCAAGCGGTACAACTTCGCCTTCCATGCGGATACCTATTAAGCGGTATATGAGTGTGAAGGCGGTGACATCCTTACTCTCGTTGGTGGTGTTCTTATTCTAGTTGAAAGCGCCTGTCCACCTGAGGCAAGTATCTACCGCAAAAGAAAGTATATATCAACGCAGAACACATCCGAAAAAGTAAACTTCACTAGCCCTTTTATTATTTCCGACACTTCCATAGCTTTGGTTCGCGATACTGGTGCGTGCCCTATTCACTCCAGACCGATATCATATGGTCACCGAACTGTTGTTCCCACGGTACTCCTCAATGCTACTACGTCTGTTGGAACTCGCTTTGATACTACCGCCTAGCTGTTGACTTTCCCATACTCCCAGTTTTTTGTACCGTTAACTGGAACTGTGCTGATACTCCTATGGTTTCCTCAACTGTAGCCAAACTACCTGTCATCCCCCACCCCTTCGTGGAAATGATTGCCAACATCTTCCGCCCTCAACTATGTCATCCATCTCACTCTGCTAAACCAAGCTACCTCGCTCTATCGCACCCCAATCTCTTGATATGGACATATCATTTGTTTATTTGATGTGGGCATATAAATCCTGTGTTTGAATTCAATGAAGGTTTCCTAAATATTCATTTGACCCTGGAATCACAGAGTTCTACATCAGTATTCCTTCCAAGTCAAATAAAAATTTCTCTCCTGGCCTGTCTTGGTATTAAATAATTTTCTGCGAGAGAAAAGAAACTCTGGTTATATTAATTTAAAACAGGGGTCCTATGCTATAGCGGTTATATCTTAATATTTTTTGTGAACCAAGCACACCAGAACATGCTACGCCAAATTTTTCTGCGAAATGGAGTCACTTTGGACCACAACTGCAAGACGAATTTGGAAGCGGTTTCACAGCCAGATAGTATATAGTCTGGAAGAATCTAATGTCCCCTGATAACAGAGACAGTCTACGTGGATTGTTTCCGTTATTATTTTGCAAATTTTTCACCGGATACTTTTAATGATGAAATCTGAGTTATAAAGGAATCATTCCTTCCACTCTTTGAGTGGGAGCATTTTTTTAAACTGTTAAAATTGTAACCTTAGCTTTTTTTCTATCTGCCTGCTTATCTCAAAGTTGGATTCCACTGTTTTATGCCAAAAATGTCTACTTTTAATATGAAAGCCGACCCACTCTAATGCTTTGGATATAGCTACTACATTAACATACATAGCTGTCTTCATTAGCTTGCGTATCAATTGATGATATCTTCACCGACTTGGCTTAAGCTCAATTTACGATTCTGTCGTTATTTGACATTGCTTTACCCAACTTCGAGTCACTCACAGAGTAGTTAACATTTGATATTTAACTTGTTGGCATTCGGTTAAAAGTGTTGGCCTGTTTGCGCGTTTATATGTTAATATTATTTACGTGAAATCGAAAGTTTTACACCTTATCATAATTGAGCGGTGTTTTCAAGTTGCGATCGTTAGGCAGACAGGCAGCACCTAAAGTGATAAATCACTTCTTCATTTAGACGGACGAATATTAGAGCTCTTAAAGAGTTGCAAATCTATAATCAACTAAATTCGTTAAATTGAAAATTATATAATTTTAACTAAGAGCCCATTTAAATAGGCCAATCCACGCAGTTAATTATGAGGTTGTTCATGAGTGTAACAGTTTATCAATATCTTTTTCATTTTAAAGAACATCAAGCTTATAAGGCTTGGTCAGTGATAGCAGATGTAGGAAGTGCATTTGGATGAGAAAACGATTGAGCACGTTTTGTGCTCATGCTCTGCGCTTGCCTTACGCTTTCCAGGCTAAGATTCCAGCTATTAGGAGTGCTACAGCTATCATATCTAGAAGCAGCAAGTGGCTGAAATCCTAGAAAGGTCTAGTATTTGCCAAGAGGACGTAGTTATTTTATAACACAGGTCCTGGTTTTTGATAGTGGTTTTCAGTTGGGTCGTTAAAAATAAACTTCTGGCAACACTTCGGACTCATTCAGTCTAAGTAAGGTCCTCATGGACCGGCCAGTTCAATCTAACCTAAGCTTATTATTTGAACTGATAAGCACTAAATGGCTTCGCATGTAATATTATTAGGTAACTTAATTTTTTCCGCTTATAGATATATAAAAGCCGTGGAAGTTTTGTTGATCATTATTTATAAAAAGTACCTTAAGATGTAGAAATGTCCACTCCACCGATGGCCAAGGGCCTGGAAGTATTAAGCTTGAATATTTTTGTTTTTAGAAAAGGGTTGTTTCACACTCCACTTGGAACAACTCCTTAAGAGTTTTTTTAATCGCTATAAATCTTAGTATATCGACCGGTCCGAATGGAATCATATTATGTATAAAGATCATATAAATCGAGATGAAAAAGAGCAGTGGAACACTAACTAACCTTCCCACAGAATGCTCTTGGGAATTTTGAAAAATTGAGCAGAGCCACCCAAAACTCACTCTGAGCTAATTCGAAGCAGCTTCGACCTCATTTCAGTACAGTTTCGGGATTGTTTTGGGAAAGTTACGCAATGATTTCGAAAAAAATCGTGATTTTGTAGGGCTCGTTTTGAGAATTTTCACTCGATGTATATTGCAACGATTTTCCGTCATGTCTTGTTAAATTTGGTTTTAAAATAAACTGGCTTCGGTGTTGTGCCATCATCGGTGTCGATTTTCCTTCTGATCTGTTGTTGTATATTGTCTCAAATTTATAGTTCGTAGATACATGAGCAGGTATTGTCAAAATGGATGTTTGTGTATATATATATTTATGTGCTGTGTGTTCATTTAGAACCGAGAGTACTGATCGATTCGTGTGGCTGACTGAGGCAGGTAAAATTCAGTAATTCTAGTCGTTTATGGGTTTGTGTTCAAAACAAATTTTGAATCGTTTAAAAACTAACACTGAGCCGATGGCCCGGCAGCCAGTGCTTTACACAATGTCATAGCTATAAACCGTTGTTTCTCTATAAATATTAAAAAAGAAAACTGGGAGAAACATGCTTTTTGGACTATTTCGGAGCCTTTTTTGAGCCACTTCGGGATCACTAGGAGTTATTTTGAAGTTTTATAAAACTTACTTCGGGGCCTCTTCTATTTTATGGATTTATTTCGGGATGGTTCTCCGTGTCATTTCGCAATTATTTCATACACCTTTCGATATTTTCTCTTGTCCATTTGGTGCTCTTTTTGTATCATTACGGTACTATTTTCTGACCATTTCTTTATGATTTCGATACAATCTGCGGATTATTCTAGCATGATTTTTTTTTTATTTCCAATTTTGGACCATTGAGGAATCATTTCAATATAATTTAAGTCATGGGTCACCAAAACATAGAGAGTGTTTTTTGAGTCGATTCGGATTAATCTTAGGTTAGTTTCGCAATTTGTTTTCCTGTTTTTTGGTGATATCGCGAAAGCAGCAAATGGTAACATTTCACTAAACACGATGCAGATAGCTAAAAGTAAAGTCGCTTTAATATCACATTCTAGGTGAAGATAGAAGAAGAACATATTATAAAAAGAAAAGAATGGTTAGAGAATGAAGCAGTCGATATGGACTCAAATATCACAAAAGTTTAATATATGATTTCACACTTTGTGCTTTACTTATTTTATAAATAAAAGTGGATGTATATTTGTGTATGTGTCTTGTGTACTCAAACGATGTACTCAACCGATATTCTATGTCTATGCAGTTTTCGAAAAACGGGCGGGTCTACACCCCAAGCAATCACTTAGTAAAAAACCCGGCGTTTTATTCATAATGAGTAAATGTACTCTACATATTCATTTGTATAAAATTTTGGAATAGTGAGCCGTGCTCCGCTCCCTATTTGAGATTCTATTTGTGAGGAAATGGAGGTGGGAATAGGACTGACTGTGGAAGTGGGAGTAGGTTTGGAAGTGGTAGTGGGCGTTCAACGTGTCCCTTTGTTGAATCTTTTACGGCCCACAAATTTTCTGGTAAGAAAGAGAAAGTTAAAAAAAACTCCAACATAGAAAAAATTCGAAAATCGAAGTACCCAACCAAGTTCCACAAAATAAAATTATTTTCAGCTAAGTATTCGTGCTAAGCAAACAAATATTGCAATGAAGTTCGTTTCCTAAGTCTTTTGTTAGACTTCGAGCAAAAGCTATGCGTTGCTTTGCATAAATGTCAAAAAGTCCCACAAACAGCTAAAAATGTAAAAGCAAAATACACTTCCGCACTTCAAGGTCAATCAGCGGGCATCATCAAACAGTCAAAAGTCAAATATTATGCTGCATTTATGCAACAATAAAAACACTTGCCGCACTAAAAAATGGCCACAAATAAAATAATAAAATCTAAAAGCAAAAAATAGTCATACAGTTAGGAGTCATAATAATATGAAATAGTCAGGAGGTCAGTGTGAAACTCACTCTTGGTTTATACAACTCTGCTTCTATGTATGTGTATGTAAATTAAAGTTTAAGTTGGGTAAATTGAGTTTTTAAAAACTCTTGCAGTTTATTTCAATGCCGCTCCAAAACTGACTAAGCTTTACATTTTACTCTTATTTATAACTTACAAAAAGTTTACAATAGGCATATTGAATAGGATGTTTATCTTAATACGATACCTTAGCAATTTTACACCTGGCATTGCGTCAGCTGGCTAACGCAATGTCAGTATGTGGGAATGGAATGTTACAACGGATTTCGTAAATAATTCAAATAGCAATGTTTAAAGAATTTGTTTATATTTGCCACCTGATTTGAGTGGAGTCATGTTCCTTAACTCCCCCCTTTCTTCAGATGAAACGTCCCTGTTTCTTTCAGTGAATTAGTTAATATTTCAATTTGAGAACTTAAATTTTTAAATATCTTTTCATTAATTTCAGTTTGTTTTCTTTGCTTAAATATTTTGTATTGATTAGCAGCTTTGACTAATACTATTATCATAAATATAACTGTCACTATTACTAAACCTATCCAAAATATGGGTTTTGATTTTATTTCACCTTTTATGACATCAATAAAGTATATATTTTCAAATTTTAAATTTAAGTCTTCAAATTCTATATATTTAACAATTTCAAAGCTACTGAATTTATTATTTTTTACATATTTCCATATTTCTGCATCTATGTTTTCATAAGTTACATTGCCAATCTTTGACTGATTTTTAAAAGTTACGAGATAAACTCCATTTACATTATGATTGTCAACAATATGATTTCCTGAAATTAAAATAACACCATCTTTTATTACATCAATTTCTTTATTCCTTTCTTTAATTTTTATAAATCTAGTCGTTTTTCCTAACAAAATATCCACTAAACAAGAATTTGAAGATTTTATTTCTCAATATTCATTCACTATTTCTTTCTTACAATTTTTAACATTAACATATTGATTCTCACATTTTGCAATCGCTTTTTCGATAAATAACTTACCATCTTGCTTAGCTATTGCTCTTACTTCGTAAAATTTACAATCTAAAAAATTTTTGAATACCTAATATAAATAACTATTAAATCTTTATTCTGCAATATTTTAAAACTAGAAATATCTATTAAATCTGTCACACTCAATCGTCCATGTTCGTTTGCAATAATGTCTATAATTTCATCTAAATGTAAAATTGCTGGATTCAAAATTCCTAATTTTCCTAAAGTTATTGTATGAATAATATTCTGTAATTCATTTAGTAAAAATTTATTCCTACGTTTCCTTAGTTGTGTAGCATGATCATTTTTATTTGCGTTTTTTATTGTCTCTGATAATTGAGAAATAACTTTAAATACTTCTGAATTTGTCATAAATTATTTGTTGTTATTTAAAATTAACTCGTTTAATTTATTATTTACCAAAACTAAATCGTCGTGATCCGGGGTACCGGCTATCCACTTCCATAAAGTCCCTAATTAATTAATTCCTCTCTTTTAACGTCTCTCAGTTTTTTTTAATTGCCCTAACAACGTCTGTATTAGCTCTATTTCTGGGTCCATATTGATATGAAACTCGTCACGTATGTCAATTTCCCTAACATTATCATAACCTAAATTTTTGTTGTAATCCTCATCTAGTAATAATATTTCGGAAAAATAAGTTAAATTTGTAACATGGAAAAGGTTACCAAAGTCGTTGTATAACGCTACGTCTCCATCTTCTATTAATACATAATCTTTTCTTGTATAATTGATTATATCCGTCACTTCTATAGTAATTAATGCCAGAAATATGATTAACTCCATTCCGCTTCTTCATCTTCGGATTCTCGTCCTTCTATTTGATCCTTGTTCGCTTTGTGGATGAATGCCGCTGTTCATATGTTGGTGGTCCTTTCACTTTATGGAGTTACGTACTTCGCGTTTTTAGTTTTCTTGTAAGCTGACAAATATTTTTGTTTGCTTTAATTTTAGAGTATTTTTTTTCCTTATCTCTCCTTTTTAGAGATACTTGTTTTATTTTAATTTTTACAGTGTTTTTTTTTCACTCAGGGGTACACGCAACCTTTTACAGGCTATCACTGCGTGGCTTCTGACAGGATCGCCAATTAAAGTTTAAGTTGGGTAAATTGAGTTTTTAAAAACTCTTGCATTTTATTTCAATGCCGCTCCAAAGCTGACTAAGCTTTACATTTTACTCTTATTTATAACTTACAAATAGTTCACAATAGGCATATTGAATAGGATGTTTATCTTAATACGATACCTTTTTGGTAATTTTTATAGCCTTATGCGTATACCTTATGTTAATAATAATGAGCTTAAAGGCCGTGGTTAAATAAAACACAATGTTTAAAATTAAAAAAACCAATGAAATTTTAAACATTGTGTTTTATTTAACCACGACCTTTAAGCTCATTATTATTAACATAACGTAATACGATACCTTAGTAATTTTACACCTGGCATTGCGTCAGCTGGCTAACGCAATGTCAATATGTGGGAATGGAATGTTACAACGGATTTCGTAAATAAATCAAATAGCAATGTTTAAAGAATTTGTTTATATTTGCCACCTGGTGTGAGTGGAGTCATGTTCCTTAACTTGTATGTGTGAGTTTTTTCAACCAC
Organism: Eurosta solidaginis; assembly: GCF_040869045.1. NCBI lineage: Eukaryota > Metazoa > Arthropoda > Insecta > Diptera > Tephritidae > Eurosta > Eurosta solidaginis. Next base: position 171,908,553 of record NC_090323.1, read on the forward strand.
TAATTCACCACAATTTGTAGGCCTATGCAGTTTTTAGTTTCTTGCCTATTTACAAACTGCTTTTTATTTAATTTTTTGTGTTATTTGTTGTTGTTTTTTTTTTTTGTGTTTACATTGCGTTCGCATGCAATGTAGTGCAAATGTTCGTGTTTAGTATAAATTTAAACGTATTTATTGTTGGCATGTGAGGCTAGAGGTCGCGAGAAAATTGCATGCACTTTCGACCACAGCCAACAATAATGACTACTAAAAACTTCAAAACCCATACATAACGGCTGTATGAGCTGACCAATCAGCTGAGTGTTAGAAGGCGGTGCATTGAGGAAATTACTTGCAATATTTAATTTCTTTAATTTTTATTTACAATAAATTGTTTTTTATTACGTCTTTTATTTGTTTTTGAATTTCGTTGAATTATTTTTATTTTATTTACGAAAGCAGAGGAAACTAATTTGGGGAAAAGTAAAATGTGGGAAATTACTCTTGTTGGATAAATAGTAGAAAATCAGGACAACGCACAGTGGGGAATTTCTCTTCAATCGCAGCAGAAATATATAATAAACAATTATATTTATTTTAAGCCGTGAGGCGCACTTAGGACACCTGGCCCATTGTATTACCACTGAATATCCTAATGTCCTTCCTCTTTTACATATGTGAAATACTTAACCGATTTGTGCGACAATTATAGTGCAGAATGTCTTCAATTTTAGTGGGACCATGTTCCGATAAAGAGTCAATGAAATTTTGTTCAGATATTCCATTCATGTTTTAGCTATATCCAAACATCTGCAGAGGAAACGTTCAACGCTTACTACCTCCACCTCATCCCTACAACTTCAAAAGAAGTCAATCGTTGGCACTCTCTTGCGTTCACCATGTAACCCCATCAGACAATTTTCGATTAATATCACGGCTAATGGACCAAAGGAGAAAAAATTGAGATTGATGAGGAACCTTATTCGGTTCTCATTTATGCGAGGCAAAATTTGGCGCGATCGCAACAAAGTGCCTGGTGTCATCGAGCAAAGAGTCAGCGCATATGCACCTTGGTAACCACGCTACTGTTGGCAGCCATAATTTTGAAATAGTAAACGATTTCGTTTATTTGGGAACCAGCATTATCATCCACAACAACATCAGCTCTGGAATTCAGTGAAGACTTGCTCTTGCCAATAAAGGCTACTTTGGACTAGGTGAGCAATTGCAAAATAAAGTCCTCTCTCGGCAAACCAAAAACATCCTCTACAAGTCACTAATTGTACCCGTCCTGCTATATGGTGCAGAAGCGTGGACCATGACAACATCAGATGAAACGGCTCTGGGAGTGTTCGAGAGAAAATGTCTATGAAAGATTTATGGACCTCTACGCGTTGGCATTGGCGAGTACAGAAGAAGATTTAATGACGGGCTATACGTACTTTACGCAAATATCAACATAATCCAGCAAATTAAAATGCTGCGGCTACGCTGGCTATGCCATGTTATGCGAATGAAAGATGACTCTCCCGCTAAGAAAGTTTTTCTATCGGAACCTGCCTATGGCACCATAGGAAGAGGGCGGCCCCCACTCCGCTGGAAGGACCAGGTGCAAAACGATTTGAATTCCCTTGGTGTTAGCAATTCGCGCCAGTTGACAGAGCGATGAAGCGACTCGCTCGCCTTGTGGGACGGCCATAACCGTTTAACGGTTAAGCGCGAATTAGGTAAGTAAGTAAGCTGCGCTAAACAGCCAATAAAATTTTGGTCGGATATTTCATTCATGTGTTAATGTCAAGCATCTGCAGAGGAAATGTTCAAAAATGTCCTCCTCATGACTGCAGATTTGACAGAAGTCATTCATTGGAGCTCCCATGCGTTCGCTGTGGACCAAAGCAGAGACGATTGAGATTGATAAACAACCTAGTTCGATTCTCATTTACGTGAGGCCAAATTTTCCGAGACACATGACAGCAGGGGTCCTAGTGCCCATCTGACATTGGCTTTCTCGGTGAATGTAGACATGGGGAAGTACTTTCACCTGGTAAAAGGAGGGGCGATGTGCCTCAGCTAAATTACCTCGGTCAGCTCAGTGTCAATAGTTCACTTTGAGCTGGGACCCACATTACTATTGTAATGCATCGAGAAGATAGTTCGTTTAGTGACTGCCTGTATTCTATTGCAAGCTTTGAGGAAGTAAACCTGCCTAGAAGAACTGCGATCACTGCTTGACTGTCAGAGTATATTGAAACGGACGTGAGATTCTGAGATAGTAGCCATCGTGTAGCCTGCTTTATGACTGATAGTTCTGCCTGAAAGGCACTGCAATGCCTTGGCAGCCTAGATATCATTCGTGTCGCTCTGAGATTCCGATTGAGACTTTCTTGTCTAGAGTAAGGGTTGGAGAAGTATAATTCAGTTGACAAAAGTTTTCCGGGATTTTTCTGTGAATGGTGGAAATGCCAAATCTGAGATGCTCCAAAATAAGTCTTCATTCAACCGCATTAAAACTCGTCTTGAACTTACCCCACAGTTCTTTTGGGAGGAGACTGAGCATAATATCTAGAGTCTTTTTGGATAAAGGGTAGGGTAGTGTCCCTGATAAAAGCATGGCCCACGGCAAACCGACAGGTTTGTCACAGTTCAATTTAATGTCTTAGTTAACTCTTAAGCATTTAAAATCTGCTGATACTTCGAGCCTTGCCCGGTTTAATTTCTGTAGTTTCGAATGTGATATTATGTAGCGTCTGCGAAAAAGAGCAATAGAGGTTAGTACACCTCTTTTGGCAATGCCCCTAGACATGCGCCGTAGTATGTAAGAGTCTCCTAAACATAATACGATAGTCCATATTGTTGGATTTCACGGATCTCACAAGGAGGAAGTCCAGCCCCATGCACAAAAAATCGGCTACAGTTTGGCGAAAACGTTGTTAGTTTTTCCTTCAATGTCAAGAAATATGCCTAGAGTGAAGTCCTAAAGAAACTATATATTGCGCTGGCAACCCCTGGGAAGGAGTAAGGAGATATATTATCGGGTACAGTAGGTTTCGAAAGATTTGATTGCCCATTCAATCTTGCGAGGGATAGTTAAGTGCCCAATAGAGTGATATTCGCCTTTTCCGTGACCGAGAAACAGGACAGGAGGCACTAAGTGCAGCGTTACAAAACTCTTTAAGCGCGTCTGCTGGCTCGTCGATTTCTAACGATGAACATCGAAGGAACCTTACGCGTTTTCGGAATACATGTTGGTTCCACCAGCTCTTGGCTTTGAGCAAAATATGTGTGAGAAAGGTGTACCCTGAATCTCTTCGTCTCCCCTTTCTGTCAGTTGCAAAAGTACAAGGTCGCATATGAAGACAAAAACCTAGGTATATCTGTGATTTGAATAGAAGTTCTGGTCAAATACATGCCAGTTTTCAGTAAGATCTGATAAGGGAGGCGATTACAGCGTTATACCTAGAACTTCGTTTCTGTTTGAGAAAGGTTGGCTACCAAGGTTGCTTATACGTCGATTATCAAGCAGAATAAAATCGAAAAGATACTCCACCCATAAGGTAGTATTTGGAGAAACCCAGATTGTGTTACCAGATTGTGCGGTTGTACGCACCAATAACCAGCAACAGCTTTCGGAGGTTTGCTTCCTTTTCTGCATTGCTTACATGAAAATTTGCAGACATGAAAATTTCAGGCATTGTACACCACGTTCGCCGCTGCAACCCATGTTTTCTCTCCGTTTCGGAGCAGATGATTACAGTATTCGCGTCACTGAAAACAGATAGCAGAAAGTAAAACAAAGTCTTATTGATAAAAATGCGCGCTCTAGTCCTACCTGTTGTTGGTGGAGAAAATATATGGAAGGTATCAGCTTTAAGTCTGGAAACCTTCTTTCCATATATCCAAGGTTCTTGGATTAAAATGCACAGTAGAAAGTAAACTGAAGCTGCCTTCAAATGGTGCAGTTATAGGATCCGAAGGATACTTAGAGGTCAACATCTACCTTACCCGTTTTTGAATGATCTTAAATGTTTCCGTATACTATGTAATCATCCTGTATATATGTGGTCCTCACTGACCGGCTAGTGCAACCTAGATGTTTTCATAATGTTTTAAAATGAAGTGCAAACACGATTACTTCGCTTAAGCACGAAGGGGGGTAATTGTTATTTATGAGGTTATTTGAGGAAAGAACAGAGTAGGAAATGTAATGGTAATCGTGATCTCAGAGATAATTTTTGGGTTGTGGGACGTTAGGTAGTGATGAGTAGATCTTCAAATAAGAAGTTTGTCCAACATTCGGAGAGTGTAGGAGCTCGAGAACATAGTACCATGATTAAACAATCCGATTTTAGCAATGACAATGTTCATAAGTTTCTATACAAATTCTGAATCATCAACTTTTTTGCTATTCATATATTTCCATGGCTCAACTATATGTTTGGATCATCTCATCAGCTGAATTTATTTCTTCCATTTCACTGGAGTAGGGATTGTCAAAAAGGGATGGCAAACTCAAAATGAAACCAACACATTGACAACATTTTCTTACAACACACAAAAACTGTTAAATTTTATATTTTCATTCCATTCCATTCCATTCGCCTAACACCAACATGCAGATTTTGACAATCCGAACAAAGGTATGTTGTTGATGTAGAGATGAGCCAACCATATAGTTGAGCGATGCACATTTCTATACTAAAAACTTCAAAATTCCATACAAAAATATCCTAAATCAAAAACGAAGTGGAAACGTTTAACTACCGCCGGCTTACCCACCCTAGTTGCCTTAACCACATGTCGCAGCAACTTAATTATATATTTGGATAATAACGCTTACGTGTCTACGTACATATGCAACAGCAGGCCTACAACAAATGCATAGGTACGTTTTGTACACGGTCATGCACTTCATTTAGCAATTATCAACTGCCATAGTGACTGTCACAGACGCTGCAGCTCCAACCGGTGCTGCTGTTACATTTGTTGCTGACCAATTGACTGTGTTTGTGCTTTTTGTTGGCGACCGGTTTTCCGAAAGGTACCGCTTACCAACGGGCCCACCCAGAACGTCAACGGTGGTCACAGCTGCACTACACAATACACACGCACATACACATAAAAACGCATTCAGTTGATTTGACTTTGTGGCGTCTCCAATTAAAATTTGCGACATATTAATCGAAATTCGGTTGTGATGGTAATGATGTTTTTTTTTTCCCACCTTTATTTTTGTTTTTTGAATAGTTTTTGAATTTGTGAAAGTTTAACATGCCAATTGTTTAAATGTTCGAACATAAGTTGTTATGCCTGTGTGTTTGTAGCGTTGCTTAAGTTGTAGAGAAGTGGGCGAGACGACCGATTTTTGAGATCTACATATATTGTAACAGTTTTCGTATTTAATTGATATAATGAACGGTAATTTACGCTTTTAATAGCACGATTTATGTCATTTTGGTGTCCGATGCTCGTCGGTCCAGTGCTCTGGTTGTAATGGAACAAATTTTGTGGTTGAACATTGTTGTATTGTCAAAGGAGGTGTAGATGCATATATTTTTTCTTAAGTTGACATTATTATTTTTTTTATGAGAAGTAGATGCAGAGAAATTGTGTAACTTGTTATACACCTATGTATATGTTTATGTATGTATGTATATTTTATGTTAAATAAAGTAAGGTATGACTGCGGCTGGACGTAAGGATTTGAACGTCATAAAAGTCCGTAGCGATTCCAGATATTAAAACTGTTACCGGCTGATATATTGCAACATAACATAGGCCGACAAACCAACATTCAGACCCGGAAACCCGACTATATATTTTCGAATGATTTTGATGCGGTGAATCGAAATCTGGCCTCAGAATTGCTTTATCAGCTCTGGTTTTCAAGATATCCTCACCTAAAATGGCAAAAACACCGTTTTTGCCCATATGTGAGGTTATGTAGCCTTGCAGATGTTTTCTTTCACCCAATTAATAGCTTGGCGTCTTTAAATACAAGTCTTCTTCTTTCAAATTGCGATGAGTTTGCTCCAATATATACTTTTTTCGCTGAGATATCGCATTTTGAAATTTTCATGTTTCTAAATTTTCCTACACCTGAATATCGATTGACATAACATAGACATGATATAGTCGATTACTAATTTTCTTGAATTGAGTCTTATTTTTCATAAAACTTTGCCTCACAAAATAATTGTGCTACCTCACCTCACCCCTATACTATCTAACCCTCGGGTACCGAGTCGCACACAACCCTGACCCCTAGAAACCACCCCTACCACACCACAAGCAGGCAAACCCACCTAACCTTGGGAACAGCGAGTTTAGTCGCATACTTTTCTTGAAATAAGTCTTATTTTTCTTGATATTTAGTACTACAAGTGGGCTAATTTACTTAACTTCTAACCAACCAACACCCACGAACCCCTAAGCACTTAGAAATCGACTATATTATGTCTATGTTAATCGATTTTCAGGTGTAGGAAAATTTAGAAACATGAAAATTTCAAATGCAAGATCTCAGCGAAAAAACTCAACGCCATTTGAAGGAAAAAGACTTGTACTTAGAGATGCCAGCCTATCATTTGGGTGAAAGAAAATAGCTGCAAGGCTACATAACCTAAAATATGGGCAAAACCCGTGTTTTTTGCATTTTGCATTTTTGCGGGGCTAGATTTCAATTCATCGCATCAAAATCCTTCGAAAATATATACTCCGGTTTCTAGGTCTGAGATGATGTCGGCCTGTGTAATTTAGCCAAGAATATCTTCGGCTATTTACACATGCTTCGAAGATCCGAAGATAAAAAAGATTAATACTAGGCGCTATTTACTACCGGAAAGGTTTAGCTTCTCTTCGGGAATAAGTAAACATGAAGTGGAAGACTTATTTCACGTTATCATCTGTCATAAGGGACTATGCTTTAGTGGTTTCTGATAGATTCCCAATGGGCAGCCCTGTTTAGATAAGTGATCCGTTATCATCACAATATTTCTCATGCATAAAAGTAAGTTTATCTGTCAATCGATTTTTCATTTGGTTCAGGAAAGTAAAAACCAGAAGTCATAACCAAAGCCGAAGTCGAAACCGAAACTAGACGGCATAATATTAATTTGCTAAATAAGTGTTGTTGGTTGGTTACCGATAAGTTTTCGTTTTGTAATAGGTGCGTTATCGACAAAGTAGAGACGAGTCACTGATTTGTTATCGAAGTGTTATAAATTTGCTATCGATAACAAATGTTGTCAATGATTAATAAAAACAAAAAAAATAAATAAATGAAAGGCACGATAAGCTCCGAAAAGAGTTTAGGCCGAGGTACTCTTCCAATTTGCGTCGTACTCCTTTTTTAATTTTCCCTACAAATTGGCGGGATGGACCTACTTACCTACTCGGAGGCGGCATCTGCAAGGCAGATTAATTTTCACTGAGAAGCTTTTCATGGCAGAAATAAACTCGGAGTGCTTTCCAAACACTGCCGAGGGGCGACCCCACTTAGAAAAATTTTCATCTAATTAAAAAAACTTGTTTCAAAAATGTAGGTGTGGTAGGCGGAGCATGCTACCATCACACCACGGCGGCGTCAATGATTTACTGACTTTTAGTTGACGAGTTTTTGGTTTATAATCGAACAGTTATCGATTATTTATCTATTTGCTATAAAAAATTTGAGAATATGTTATCGAAAAGCTCGCGATTATTTATCAAAAATGTATTATTTATCGTGTTATATTATCAAAAATTTTTCAGAACATTATCGATTTGTTATCGGAGTTGTATCATTTCGTGATCGGGATTACATTAACTTTTTATCGATATTATATCGAAATGTTATCGATTTTTAATCGGAGTGGTACTAATTTATCACCGGCGTTTTATCGATTTCTTACCAATGACTCATTGGTTTGTTATGATGCACACACCGCTAAAATTTCCTTACAAAATCGATGACACAACCGTAACCCGGCTATAATAAGTCCGAAAGAAACCAATAAGCAGCAGATAACTTAGCGATGACAAGCTGATAAAAAACCGTTGTTAAATATAAGAATCCGACAAATAAAAATATATAAATATAAGGCGCTTGCTTTATACTTGTTTTATGAAGACCCCGAACGGCATCTGTAAAGCAGATGAATTTTCACTGAGTGCTTTTCATGGCAGAAATACACTCGGAGTGCTTACGAAACACTTCCGAGGGGCGACCACACTTAGAAAAATTTTCTTCTAATTGAAAAAATTGTATTTAAAATTTTGATGTTGCTTTTCCCGGGGCGTGAGCCCAGAATCTCCGGACCCAAGGCGACCGCCAAGGATCCGACAAAGCTCTCCTTAAAAATGAATTACCAACTTGAAAGTGCAATGAATAGCATCCCATCTTGATAAAAATCCGCCCTTCCGACTTGTATGACAAGAAGTTCCTGCAGCCACTACCTCAAAACATTTGTTGAACCCAGAAGAGCTAGGCTTTGCCGAACACTAAATCTTTTTTTTTCTTATCTTGTGGAAATTGTTCAGAATACTTGAGTGATACTACTTAGTCTGCAAGATTACCCGTATCCATAGTCAACTGGGTATATATTCAATGCCAAGGAGGATATCGTCTCGATACTTAAGCTGATTACCGACAGTGCTGCCTGTTGTACACTTTTACATGTGGTTAAAGATCTTAATATATAAATATATAACCTCGGTAGGGTAATCCGTAACAGAGGATGCGACTTAAAACCGACAGCTCCTAGTTTTTTTGCGGATGAGGGCTGCCGGAATAGGTTGCCTTATACAACTCGATGCCAATTCAAATGGTATGCTGACGTATACCACCTGCAACTATTTACATCTTGGTTTCTTCTCACGTTTGGTTGTACGAAGGAGCAATGTAACCAAGTCTACAATTTCGTAATTGCTCAAATGAAGTAATATGGTCGGTAGTCATCAAGAAGCAGTGGGTGCTAGTACGCGAGAGCATAATGTTCATATGCGGCAAAGCAGGGTCACATCACAATACTCCTTAAAATTTTCTGCAAATGTTCTTTCATTAAAGACGACAAAAACAACAAAATCCTTAAATCGCTGACCATGGTGATTGCAGAAAATCAGTACGCAACCTTCTGCACTTATATCCTACAGTAGCACACACCAGCATTTGCACACACGAGTGTTGCAGGTGTTGTTGAACGCATTATATATTTATAGTTTTAAAGTTTCTGAAACCAAATCAACAATCTCAACAACGCAAGTCGAATACAATTAGAAATATAAATGTATACGTATACATCTCCGTATAAAAGTAGGAGTTGGGTTGAACAAGCAGATTTGAAGTGGTCAGATCAAATAGCTGTCGTGGAAGTTGGGATAGTACATCAAGGTGCTATAGCTCCGGAGCGTGTGTCAAACAAAGGACGGAACAATTTTTTAAAAACTGGCTTGATCGATGCTACACCAACAAAATCTGGTAAGAACTTAAGAGCAGCTCCCAGCACCACAGCTTATACTACTATATACTACGTTACTATTAGCAGAAAGTAACGTAGGATCTGTGGTGGGAATATAGAATGAATTACCAAATATTTCAAAACCGTGTTGAACTCCGACAGGAATGAATATTAGCTGACGTACGAATAACGAGGGAGATGAAAACCCCGACAGTCTATTCCATTAGGAAGAAAAACATTCCCAAACGGTCTAAAAATTACTTATCCCAATATCGTCCCGAAAATGATCGAAAAATATTTTCGAACACAACATCAAAATTTTTGAGAAACAATACGAAAATTAACTCGAAAACAGTTCCGAAATAGACCCGAAAACAATTCTAAAATGCTTTCGAAAAGATTCCTAAACAGTCTTGATTAAACTTAATTAGATAGCGATCTAAAATTTTTCTCAAACTAATCACAACAGCATTCAAGAATTGAGATTCATATGATCAGAAACCAATCCCCACGCGACCCTGAAATAATCAAAAAATAATCTTGAAGAAGCTCAAAAAGAAATTATCCCAAAATTTCACAGAAATAGGGATGAACTAGCTAAAAAGGGCGTATGCCTCGAAACTTGAGAGGACTAGTATTCTGCCTCGACACTGCCTTCTGGCGTCACATGCCTTCAAATAAGGCTTGTTCAGCGATAGCAGATGTGGAAAGTGTTGGTTGGAGGAGGAAACGAACGAGCACGTTTTGTGCTCATGCACTGCTCTTTCCACGCTAAGGCGCCAGCTATTAGGAGTGATACGGTTGTCAGAACTAGAAGCAGCAAGTGGCATATGTCTAAGAAAGCTTCTAGTATCTGCCAGAAGTACAGAATTGTAACATAGGCCCTGACTTTTGATTGGGTTTTTCAGTTTGGTAATTAAATAAACTTCTGGTAAAACTACGGACTCATTCAGTCTATGTGAGGTGCTCATTGACCAGCCCGCTCAACCTTACCTAATCTATCCCAAAATAGTAAAGATCCACAAGCGATCCCAAAATAGCTCTGAAGATCGAAGTTATGCTGAAACATAGTTCAACCGATGTATGGCTTGACTGAAACAGTGAGCAAAGATTTTTACACATTGAAACATCAAGGTGGTTTGGGAATCCTCGAAGAAGATTTACTTTTCAATATTGCGATTGTGGATCCATTGATGTGGACTATTAATTTCTATATATATATTTCAGACAGCAAATCTGGAAATTTATATCATTGTTATCTTCTTTATCAACTTCTTTCCACCTTGGCCAACACCTAGTATATATAAAATTTTTACAATAATCTCTTTATCTTAAAATTCAGGCGCATCCTGGCATCCGCATCGCAATCTTTGACATCTTAAATATGTAAGAGAAATTTCAGTTGAACGAAAGAAAAAAACTCACAGACATTAACAGCAAAATCAGATATGTTAATGTGCCAAAATGTACGCATTTAGATCTTTCTCATACTAATTTCCTGCGCATTGAACGCATTCAATCGACGCACTGATCAGACAATAAGATAAATACAAGCCATGCCCAGTGGCGATTACTTGATCAATGACCATCGTTAAGTCAGCAAAAACGACTTAACAATGAAAAGCACAAAAAAAACAAAAAAAACAGAAAACAAAACAAAAAAAACAGTATGCAATGAACATTATAAAAAAAAGGCAAGTATAGGCGGAAGCAACGCATCAAAAGCAAAGCAAGAGCAAGGCAGCATTTTACCAATGAAGCGAGCGTAAAGAATGTTCACAACAACAAACATTGGCGAGGAGATGCGCCAAGTGCAAGCAACAGGTTGTTCCAGCAAACGTGCAAAAACTCTTTAATGAATATGCCGGCATTTCGTGGTTCACAATCACTGGGACAATAGCAACCAAAGAAACTAAAACAAAGGGAGTTAAACGGAAAACGAAAGAAAACTTCAAAATAAGGCTGCTCAGTGCGACGTTCGTATGAAGACTGGTCAACTGGCACGCACTGATTGTTTGATAAAAATGCAGCTTCTTTATATTTACTGTTTTATACCCAAAAGCGCTAGGATACAGATTGTGAGGAACATGTTTTCCATGGCTTGCTAGAGACGCCTAAAATTTTAGATATAAGTATATACTGATGATTGAATGTTGTATTGCCATATTCCTGAAAAAATTATTTATCCCAAAATGTTTAACAGAAAATTGCCGTTTTCGAAAACGACCTATTTAAAACAAGTAAGGAAGTCTAAGTTCGGGTAAAACCGAACATTGCGTACCCAGCTGTACACTTGAAATGCGGTGCAACGCCCCTTATAAAAAATTTTCCACACGTCAAATTTCAACATTCTAGGTGTATTATTTACTAAACAATCAGGTTTTTTGTGTTTTCGAAAATGTTATATATATAAAAAGTGGGCGTGGTTATCATCCGATTCCGTTCATTTTCAATACTAATCTATTCTGGGTCCAAATAAGCTCGTGTACGAAATTTGGTAAAGATATCTCAATATTTACACAAGTTATCGTTTTAAGGGACAAACGGACAGACGGACGGACATGGCTCAATCAAATTTTTTTTTCGATACTGATGATTTTGATATATGGAAGTATATATCTATCTCGATTCCTTTATACCTGTACAACCAACCGATATCAAATCAAAGTTATAATAACCTGTGTACAAGTAAAGCTGGGTATAAGAATCCGTTTGAAGAAGGACCTGTGTAAGAATTTGTTCCGAAATCCCCTTAACTCATCTGAAAATGCATTAAATTTTTAGTTGTGTTACTGCGCCTTTCATACAAAATCTCAGGTTGGGCTTTCCTCATGCAAACTCTAAAATGGGGCGTTTCTGAAAAAAGCTCTACGATGGTGATTTTCTGGCAACAATTTTTTGGATATTGCATTTTACGTACTTAAAATAATGTTGATTAGACTGTGTATATAGCAAGGCTGTTACTAACGTTTTTTAGGACGCTTTATTGAAAACGTAATGTTTACAAGTTCTGTTAAATTATCTTGGTTTTAACGGAGACGAATGAAGGGTCAGAATGTTGAGTTATTTGCTTAAAGTTTTGTCTTTCGTTTTGCTAAGATATGTCATGTAATGTGATGTCATGTTATGTTATGTAATGTCATGTTATGTTATGTTACGTAATGTTATGTCATGGGAGCTATGTTATATAATCCTATGTCATTGTAACGAATTTACTGCAAATCCTCTTATTTGCCCTTCTGCTAAGTTCGAATCACTAAACTGTTGAATAAATAACTCCAATATTTAATAATGCAAAATGGCCTTTATTAAAGTACTTCACAATAAATAACTCTACTCTTTTCAAATAATACTGCTATTGCTCGCTAGATAGCGTCTTAATTGAAACTGCTTCTCGCCTCCACTGTTGTCGCCCTTTTATACTGACCGACCTCCTCGTTGCATATTTCTAGGCTTTTCTAATTACAGAACTTTCTTGCTAGTTACAAATTTCTCAGCTACAACTACAGATGTATAATTTGTATAGCTTCTCTCATACCCCATGCGCTTGTATGTGTGAGCGACACTTCCACAATCACAATTGCATACCTTTAGGAGCATTTCAGATAAGATATCTGCATGAGCTTGTGCGTTGCTTCTCAGCTGCGTATACGGACATATGTGTAGACATAATGATTGATTCGTTTATGTAAGATACAAGTGACTGTCTGCTTTATTGTTGTTGTAACTTCATTTACTTAGCATCGGACTAGGGATGTGTGTATCACTTAGTGTCACTCATGCTCGTCACATTATTTTATATTATCGACAGAGGTGGATAGTAATGATTATTTTAGGAATTAATTACCGTCCCTTCCTCATTACAAGCACTTGGGAAAAGCAACTCTTTTTCTCCAAACAACGCAACTGATTACTTTTTCCAATGACTAATGGATGTAATTGGTAATGTAATAGAACTGTATTTATTTGGCTCTGTTTATCGATTATAAGTTTATTTATCAAATTTCGTATCGTTAAGTTCCGGTACTATCCTCTTGAATGATTTGATATGGTTACGTGGACCCATCTAACTTTGTAGATTTTAGTCAACTTTTATATAATATTCTAAGTCACTTAACCGGCTGGGCCTTGCTACTAGGGTGATAGTATGTATGCCTGCCTGTTCCTTTAAGGTGCACTACGTGGTTTTTGCGGACCTTTCATGACATCAAGACAGAAATGAAAAATGTAAAGATAGGGAGATTATCACGAAAGAGTGTAAAAGAGTTTGGTAAAACACACAATTTCGCGAGTAGTTTTAATATTACAAAACTCACTACTGGGTATATTATTTAGCGAATCCGCTCAAATGTAAAACTGCAAACTTTATGTGTGCGCCTGCGTCTGCTGGAATTCTGATCACCGCAATGCATGCGAAAGATAATACACAAACAACAACAACAAATATGCTGAGACAAAAAAATGCATCGTTTAAAAGTTATCATTTTGACCTTTCTTTGTTTTTGGTGGTCGTTGCAAATTGTTATTGTTGTTCTTGTTTTTGAAATTTGTTGTCATGCTGCGAAAGGAGACGACTTTCAATTTCATGTTCACTTTCATTGAACCTGCAGCATTGGCAGCACTTCTTTCTACTTGTACAACTTCTTATGTCAGAAACATGCTCCCAAACACTGATACAAACATATATATATATATAAATATTTATCAGGTGATTTCTTTCACTTTTCACCGCCACTCAATTCATCTCTTCCGGTCGCTAGGTTATTTATAAAGCTTTGATGTTTTCACTTTTCTTTCTTTCTGGAATTACTTATCGTGGTCCCAAAGCAAATCGTTCGCAAAACTGTCTGTCGCCTGTCAGCCTTTATATACAACAACAACTACCAGATATTTGTCTTTCTTCAATCTGCAGCTTCGTTGGCTTGATAATTCTACGTTTTTTGTTGTTTCAGAAAATTTTTTTTTTTTTTCTTATTAACCAACATTTTTTTTTTTTTAATATCTCTTAACTTCTTTCAATTCTTACCGAAATGGTAAAACTCATTTCAATAAGTGAAAATCGCACAATGCCCAATTGTAGTGGCCATATTTGTATTTGTGAATGTCATATATGCATGTAGTAGTGTAGTGGAATTGTCATCAAATGCCGTGATATGCTGCCAATAATATCGCACACATACACACACATACACATAAGAGCCTATCAAGTATTGTGGTACTTTAGATGCATGCACTTTGGTGCTTAGGAATAACATATGTCACATTTTTGTTTTTGTACTATTGACTTTATTTCAATTTTTTTTTTTTTTTCTTGTCAGCAGCTTCATGCACTCACAAACACTGGCATGCATACATACATGTACATATAAGAGTATGTTACACGAGACAAAGTTCATCGCATGTTAAATGAAATTCAAAACAAACAAACTTATTTGAAATAAAAACACGATTAGACTTAGCATTGTTGGTATGTAGCAAAAGAAAACTTCAAGTGAGTCCAAATAATAGGAAAACTTTAATATAAAGGAACAAATGGAACGAATTGGTTGTAAATCGGTACACTTAGAAAATTTCATGTTTGTGATAGCGAGGAGATCTTCCAAAGCCAAACATAAGGGGTAAGCGGCAATAAATGGCCAGAGATTTGGTATCCCCGAATCACACAATTTTCATTTTGATAATACTCCATTCGAAAGGAAGACCCACAGATGTTGCGCTGTTTTAAGTAGTGCGGACAGTTGGAAATTCCCTTCTGCAGAAACAGCCCTAAAAAACGTGCGACTAATCCCTGATTAGAGTGAACTGCGATTGATCTCTTTCGTCTACAGTGGGGTATAATTGACCCCCATTAATCCCTTTTCGTTACAGTTGGGAATAGTCAGTCTGGAATTATTTTCGCCGATTTCAAGGCACAAAGAAAAAACTACAACGAAATTGGTAAAATGAAATAAAAACAGGTAAGGGCGGGACTGTCGTGGGCTGTGCCGAAGACCTCATAGCTTTCACGAATGGGGCTGAATAATAACGTATTGAAATTTCAAAAAATCATAAAATTAAGGGGTGTTCAAAAATTATTATATTGAAGTGCAAATCACAATACATATACAAAATTACCTAAACTTTTTCAAATTGAAAAAGACAAATGTATTTTAAATGTTTAAGGAATTTTTATGGTTCCCTTAATGAGTAAATTTTGAATTAAAATTTTGCTCAATGCTACAATGTTTTTGAAACGATTTTTTTGTAAAATTTTTAGTGTAAATTTGCATATTATACCGATGTGCCTTGGCTCATACCGAACTGCTTTTTCTTTGCACTTTTATATGAAATTTAGGCACTTTCATATGAATCGAATTTATATATGAGGGCATATGGGAGTGCTATTACAATTTTTTTTTTATATTCAAAGTGTGAATTTGCATCTTCAGGGCAAAACAAAAGTGCTATAAGTGTATAGGGGTTGAGCAGCTCTGATTTTAACAGTCAGCTGTGTGGGATATATGTATATATATTATATTATGATCGATCGTGACAATTTTTTAAGACAACAATGCATGTCCTAAATGTAATCATCTTGTTAAATTTCAATCTCCTAGCTGTTAAATGAAGAATAAATGACAAAAACACTCTTTTTCGAAAAATCTATTGTATGGAAAATATATGCTATCGTGGTCGGATCCGGTCGGTTCCGACAAATGATCAATCGGACACCTAAATATACCAGCTTATCAAATTTTATCAAGATATCTCAAAACTTGAGGGACGAATTTGCGTTTAAACAGACATACGGACAGACAGGCCTTATAAAAACTTTTCCAAACTATTTTTTGCTAAGTTATAACTTATTATTCTAGTCTACGACCCTTTTAAATTTATTTTATATCTAAGTTACCGTGGTCTTTAACAGATCCCTTCCATTTTTACTAGAAATATTTTCTGCTATAAGGAAAATATGTGTACACACTTTCATTACGATCCGTTAATTTTCTTCGAGTTATGGCCCCCGAAACATAGAAAATTGCTTAGTCGTAAAACGGGCGTTGCCACACCCATTTTCAAAATTTTAGTGTTTTCCAAATTAATGTTATAATTCACACAAAGCTCTTTTTCGCTAAGATAAAGCTTAGTATTTTCGTTTACGACCCATTTTAAAAATCTTTTATATAAAAGTGGGCGTGGTCCTTAACCGAATTCGTCGTTTTTCATCAAAGCATTCCTTATAGTAAAGGCAAGCTCTCTGCCGAATTTTGTTACGATCGGTTTAACGATTTTTGATTTATGATTAATAATATTTGTAAAATTTATTCTTTCGCAAGTGGGCTGTGCCACGGCCGTTTTAAAAATTGTATCCAAATTTTTATCAAGAGTCTCAATATTAGTCCACACGTCAAATTTCAACATTCTAGGTGTTTTATATACTAAATTATCAGGTTTTTGTGTTTTCCAAAATTTTATATATATAAAAAGTGGGCGTGGTTATCGTCCGATTTCGCTCATTTTCAATACCAATCTATTCTGGGTCCAGATAAGGTAGCATACCAATTTTGGGGAAGATATCTCAATATTTACTCAAGTTATCGTGCTAACGGACGGACGGACGGACGGACATGGCTCAATCAAATTTTTTTTCGATACTGATGATTTTGATATATGGAAGTCTATATTTATCTCGATTCCTTTATACCTGTACAACCAACCGTTAACAAATCAAAGTTAGTATACTCTGTGTGCAAAGCACGCTGAAATGCGGGAAGCCCGGTCACATTGCACGTCATTGCGATCTTGATCCTAGCGGTTTCAACAGCATGGGTGGTCTTAATAACAAAGCTGGAGGGGATGAGCAAGAGCGATTTAGATGTAGAGATCGAGAGCTAGCTCCAGCTATTGAATGTCCTGTGATATCTGTGTCACAAATTGGTAGAAAATCGAGCAGTCTTACCGTCAGAGGGAATGTGGATGACAAAGAACGTGTACTAACTGTAGATACGGGCGCATCTCATTCCTTAATCCGATCAAGCTTGGTCAAAAGGAAAGTAAATCCGTTACCTGGAACAAGATTGCGTACGGTGTCAAGCGAGTATATCCAAGTCCAGGGAGAAGTGATATGTGAAGTCTTAATTGGGAAGGTCATGGTTCTACACAAATTCATTGTGGCGGAGATTATTGATGAAGTCATATTGAGAGTGGACTTCTTAGTTGGCCATGACATCAGGATCGACATACACAGAAGGAATATGCGCTATAAGAACCAGGATATACCACTTAACTTTAGTTTGGAGAAAGGGTTCAGCAGTAATCGAGTACTGGTGGAGAAGACTCGACAAAGACCACGAAAGTCAAAGGTAAAGGTTGATGGATCGAATGGGCCAAATAAAGCGAAATCAAAAGTACCTGCAAGAGAAACACTGGCATTGACAAAACCAAAGGACGCACGAAAACGAAGGAAAGAATTTTCCAGAAAGAATGCAAGGGTGGATTCAAGCCAGCGCGCACTACTCTTGTGAAACGTTAAGACGATACTGATGATGCAAAGTCAGTCCGCCAAGATCAAGATCTTCGAAGTAGTTCATTGGCCAAACAACAGAGTTTAAGGGAACTACCCAGGGTAATGAGTAGTAGGATGAAACACAGGTACGACAGAACTATAATTCGGAAGGTTTCTTGGAGGGAGATTTGGTACTGCTATACAACCCTCATCGGCGGAAAGGTGTACTATCCAAAATTCGGTGCAGTTGGGAAGGCCCGTACAAAGTTGTGAAGAAGATCAGTGATACCATCTACCGCATAACAACCATTGGGAAACCACGAAATAAAAGGGTGGTTCATTTGGAGATGCTACCAGCGTTTAGATCGAGAGATTTTTCTGATCGGGACGATCAGACTTAGGTGGAGGGCAGTGTCACGAATATTAGCAACACTAAGGGATTCTATCATCTCTAAGCCGATGCTAAGCAGTGACGTATTTGCACATCATTAAATCAATCACTATGTCTACACGCAGCGAAGAACAGACGCACAAACACAATCAGATATCTTATCTGAGATGCTCCCAAAAGTATGCAATTATAATTGTGCTCACATATACACGCGCATATGAGAAGCTATAAACTTAGTAATTTTATAGCTGATAACCAACTAGTAAATTCTGGAAATGGAAGCACCTAGAAGATGTAAACGAGAAATCACAGAGCATAAAAGGTAGCAGCAGTATAGACAGGACAGTCAGTTTGATTTAAGACGCTATCTGGCGAGCAATAGTAGTGTTATTGAGAATTACTTTAATAAAGGCGATTTTGCATTATTGAATAGTGGAGTTATTTATTCAACAATTTAGTGATTCGAACGTTAGCAGAATATCGCAAGTAAGAGGAATTGCAGTAAATTCGTTACAATATTTTCCTCTTTGGAACGGAGACGGAGTGCTTGTAAGCGAGTATAAGCTAGGTATTAACAGAAAAAGACACATAATGCAGACCAAATCAAGCAAATCCTCCCTTTGCCCAACCAAATGGTTTTTCACTATTGGTTCTGTGACTTGGAACTGCCCTAGTTTATTTTGAACTTTTAGTTGTTTGTTTCATCTGTCTGGCTGGTTCATACCTAAAAATAGTGGAAGAAATCCATCGCATACAACTGCTCCTCAATTCATTAAATGTGGGTTACTGGCGCTTGTTTTGGGATACGAGATCGTGTCATGAGATTTTTATCGTGAATATCTATGAACAAAAAACCAAAATAAAGACAACCAAACTAACACCAAAACCCCAAAGATATTTACTCTAAAAGTATATGTGTATGTAGCTTAGCACAATCATAGAAGGTTGTGGGGGCAGGCGAAGCCGCAGGAGCGGCAGCAACGAACAACTTGAATCACAGTTGGAGGGCCTGCAACGAAAAATGTCCAAGCCAAACGGGAGGAGTAGAAGACAATGCGACATAGTCGTCGATCATTCTATGATGACGGCAGCGTCGGCAGCAGAAAACAAGCAGCTGGAATTAAAGCCACCAGCAGTGCCTTACAATGGTCGTGGTCGAGGTAAATGTGCGCGCAGTGACATAAAAAAGGGTTTTACGACAGCAACAAACAGCCTAAAGTATTAACAAGCAATCGGGAGTGCGCGCTGACGAACCGATGGGTAGTTGAGAATGGATTACGGGATGTGCAAGGGGTAGTATGCAGAAGCGAAATGCAAATGGCTTATGGATTCGATAGACGGAGTGTTTAACTGTATTAATTGGGTGATAAGCACTTCCATTTGGAACTGAAGGCCTATAGTTTGGAGCAGTTAAAAATATCCACACAGCTCCGCACCTATGACACATTCAATGTCCTAGAAATATGGGATGTAGATCTGTATTTATGGTGGTATTTATGAGGGTATAACTGGCATGATTTCGATATCATCGCCAGGACATTGTGTGCATTTCCTAGTTTCTTATAAAAGGCCTAATTCACCACGTCGACCGCACCGTCTATTCACCAAGTTCCAATGAAGGGATGGTAGTGCTAGTGTTTTAACGTTGGTTTGAATAGGAAAGCCTTACAGCGTACAACCCGGGTGCGTTGCTTGGATTAAAGGAGCCTCTGGTATGCTCTAAGCCTCTTAATCCACTGGGGATGTGGTAGTGCCCAATTTTCCAGAATTTTTAAGTTTTCTCAGATTTATAATATTAAAAATGTAACAGGTCGCACTGGTCTGAGAACGCCCACCTTCAAAATACTTTCCAGTAATTTCCCCAGTCTATAAATATGTTTATGTCAAATTTTTGTGGGATCAAAAGTTCGAAACCCATAATCTATCTCAACGATTATATCCGAGGCACGCTTCAACTGATTTGCACCGATTATTTAAAAGACTTTTTTGCTAGGTGTTGCCACCGTTCTTTTTTAAAAGGTTGCCACCTGTTGGAAAATAAAAATATGGAACAAGATATGACAATATGGATGACAAAAAAGTTATTTTACGTCATATTTCGATAAAAAATGTTTAAAGTAGGGTTGCCACATAAATTTATTTTTTATACTTCCTTATAAATATATCCGCAACTATGTAGTTTAAAAAGAGCTTAACTTATTTGAATACAATCATGTATGTAGTTAAAACGTTATAATTCAAGTATTCATTTATTTATAATTGCAAGTAGGGTTGCCACCATTTTTGTATCCACTTCAATCTTGCAAAAAAGCTCTATGCATTTGGATAATTTTGTATCTAAGTAATGATTTTAATCTCTCTTATTTAGGTGTCGCTATTTCTGACACATTCATGTGGTTTCCGTCTGTTTGAAACAAACAATTGTATGAAATATGCGAATATAGGTGTCAAATTAAAGATATTTTACAGAGCTGCTAAACGAACATTTTTTTTGAGTAATCTTGCCACCTAACATGCATTATACATATATTTTTGTAATTGAATAATGTAATAATAAAACTTTTAGGCAATGTTAAATAAGCTGTGCTCGGACACTAATAGTTCTAAGATGTAGTCTTCCTAGGTTCCTTCCAAAAAATTTTAGCCACACTAATGCAGACATATATGTGTATGTGCATCTAGCTAAACGTCTTGCAGTTTGGTAAAATTAAAATGCAAATCAATTGGTGATATTTATTATGAAAAGCGTGTGAGCGGATGTTTGCATAAAATAAAAACAAGTTTATAACTTTATGTAGTTTTTTTATTTAGTCGCACAAATTTAAAAGAAAAATGTATGGCAAAAGTTTCAATTTAGAACATTTAAAATGCCATAAACAATGCTGACTCTGAGATGTTAATGAAAAATAAGCAAAATAACTGAAGAAGCTATGATATAGACAATATCACATCACACACACGCAGTATCGCATCACACACACAAACAATATCACATCACACGCACATTGACCTAACGAAAATGTAAAACTACTCACAACATCAATTTTTTATTAGAGCGGATATTTTGATAATCAAATTTACCTGGTAAATAAATGCCCGATGTGGTTAAAAGCTTCTCAGGGATCTCACTGATCGATGCAGGTGGCACGATTTCACATTCGTATTGATCTCTAATTGAGATAAAAATTGCTTGATTGGTTGTTATAGCTATTTAAAGTTGTTTGTACGCATAAAATACACTACGTTGTGTATGTTTTGTTAGAGCAAGCGCTTAGTTTTATATTTTTTTGTTTTCCCGGGGGTTTTCTTAAGAATAAAGCTTGTTTAGTTTTAAGTAAGTAAGCTGCTAAGGCAAATGATTTTGTTGAGATATTCCGTTTTATAGTCTAATAACTAGACAGATGATAAGTTTATCTGGATTAACTGGCTGATAAGATACTTTCTTTGAAATGACATCTGAACACAGTTACAAGCGCAGGACAATTTCTCACGGTATTTAGTTACCACAGTTCGCTTTATAGGCTACAGCCTAGACAGATGGGTATTTGATCTGGATTAACTGGCTGATAAGCAATTTTCTATAGATTTGAGTATCTAGAAGCCTGTAACAAATTTCAAAGCAATTTTTAAATACAGTAGGGTTTCTGGTATATAACCTGGACAGGCGGGATGTTAATCTACATTAACTTGCTGAAAAGAAATTTTCAATGAATTAAGCTTCTAAAATTTAGATAAGCCTTTTTCACATAGCAGCGAGCCTAAAAGAAATGGTTAAGACATTTTTTTTACCACAGAAGGGCTCACAGTGTAAAGCCCAGACAAATTGGGTGTTATTCTACAATATATAAATAAAATAAATGCAAGGCGCGATAATCTACGAAGAAATTTTAGACCGAGCTTCGCTTACAATTTGCGTCGTGCTCCTTTTAATTTTTCCTACCAATTTGCATGTCGGCCCCTATATGTTTTACGCCGACTCCGAACGGCATCTGCAGGGACGATGAAACTCATCACTGAGAAGCTTTTTATGTCAGAAATACAAAGCCAAATAATTGGCAAGGGGCGACCTCTTAGAAAAGACTTTTATCTAATTAAAAAAACTTGTTTCTAAATTTCTGTTAGTGCTTTGTCCGGTAATCGAATCAACGATCTTCGGTGTGGTAGGCGGAGCACGCTAACACCACACCAAGACGACCGCTTGCAATACCTTGTTGATAATAAACGGCATGTACATAGCTTAGTGGGATTGCCTGCCGGTTAAAGCTGGAGACATTGGTGCTTTATCGGTAACCGTATCAGTAACCTTTTAACAGCTGATTCGACCAACCTTATGAGAATCAATGCAATCGATTATTGGCGCCGCTAAAGTCGTAACCATATCGTAGCCAACCAATTGGGTTTTGGTTTACCGTCGTAACGATAAACAGCTGATTACGTTAGGGATACGGATACAGCGATACGACATACGGCACCAATGACTCCAGCTAAAGAGCGAACTACGTAAACTTTATTTTACTTAACTGGAAATATGAATTAGATTAAGTACGTAGTTAATTTGGATTAGCATTACACTCTGTACACCCATTAGCTTAGCCATTTGATAAATTTACATTGAAATGGAAATTGATCGCAAAAACGACTACCAAAATAAAGACCGATAGATCTACCGTGAATTTAGACTTGCATTCATAGGCCACTTGCGCGCCTTGACTACCGAGCGCTCTTAGGTGGGAGGAAACATTGTAATGCATTTTGTCGTCACAGCGGTGTGATTCAGTTTTTGTGGCGGCGTTCACGACAGTGGCTTTGGGGCACAAGCTTGTTTACTTTTTGTTTACCTTTTGCATTATTTTTCCATTTATTTTTCAAAAATATTTTTTATTTCTTTTGGTTTTCTGTGTTTTTTTTTTCTATTTGTTTGCATTATTTTCGTCTTTGTTTTCATTTGTGTTTCATTAGTTGCTTACTGGTTTTTCATTTCAATTGAAACGCCGTTTAGTGCACCACTTTTTGCGAATTCAGTAACATAAATAATGCACTTTGACAATTTTTACATGTCGTCGTTGTAACGACAACAAAAAACGAAGAACTAAAAATAATTCAAAAGCGGAAAGAAAAAGAAAAAAACTGAAATTTTTTTTAAGATTGTTTTTTACGAAATAGTTAAAATAAAACAAGTAAGGAAGGCTAAGTTCGGGTGTAACCAAACATTACATACTCAGTTGAGAGCTGTGGAGACAAAGTAAGGGAAAATCATCATTTTGTAAAAAGAACCTGGGGTACCCTGGAATGTGTTTGTATGACATGTGTATCAAATGGAAAGTATTAAAGAGTATTTTAAGAGGAAGTGGGCCATAGTTCTATAGACGGACGCAATTTAGGGATATCGCCATAAAGGTGGACCAGGCCTGACTCTAGAATTTGTTTGTACGATATGGGTATCAAATGAAATGTGTTAAAGATAATTTTAAAAGGGAGTGGGCCTAAGTTCTATAGGTATCAAATGAAAGGTGTTAATAAGTATTTTAAGAGAGAGTGGGCCTTAGTTCTATATGTGAACGCCTTTTCGAGATATCGCCATAAAGGTGGCCCAGGGGTGACTCTAGAATTTGTTTGTACTATATGGGTATCAAATGAAAGGTGTTAATGAGTATTTTAAAAGGGAGTGGGCCTTAGTTCTATAGGTGGACGCCTTTTCGGAATATCGTTATAAAAGTGGACCAGGGTGGACTCTACAATGCGTTTGTACAATATGGGTATCAAACTAAAGGTGTTAATAAGTGTTTTAAAAGGGAGTGGGCCTTAGTTGTATGGGTGGGCGCCTTTTCTGGATATCGCCATAAACGTGGACCAGGGGTGACTCTAGAATGCGTTTGTACAATATTAATCAATCAAATTAATTAAAGGTGTTAATGAGTATTTTAAAAGGGCGTGGACCTTAGTTCTTTAGGT
The DNA here is from genome assembly GCF_040869045.1 of Eurosta solidaginis. Lineage (NCBI taxonomy): Eukaryota > Metazoa > Arthropoda > Insecta > Diptera > Tephritidae > Eurosta > Eurosta solidaginis. The sequence goes on from NC_090323.1 coordinate 171,932,794, forward strand.
GGACGCCTTTTCAAGATATCGCCATAAAGGTGGACAAGGGGTGACTCTAGAATTCGTTTGTACGATATGGGTATCAAGTGAAAGGTGTTAATGAGTATTTTAAAAGGGAGTGGGCCTTATTTCTATAGGTGGATGCTTTTTCGAGATATCGCCATAAAGGTGGGCCAGGGGTGACTCTAGAATTTTTTTTTACGATATGGGTATCAAATGAAAGGTGTTAATGAGTATTTTAAAAAGGAGTGGGCCTTAGTTCTATATGTAGACGCCTTTTAGAGATATCGCCATAAACGTGGTCCAGGGGTGACTCTAGAATGTGTTTGTACGATATGGGTATCAAACTAAATGTATTAATGAGGGTTTTAAAAGGGAGTAGCCCTAAGTTGTATATGTGAAGGCGTTTTCGAGATATCGACCAAATTGTGGACCAGGGTGATCCAGAACATCATATGTCGGGTACCGCTAATTTATTTATATATGTAATACCACGAACAGTATTCCTTTCAAGATTCCAAGGGCTTTTGATTTCGCCCTGCAAAACTTTTTCTTTTCTTCTACTTAATATGGTAGGTGTCACACCCATTTTACCAAATTTTTTTCTAAAGTTATATTTTGCGTCAATAAACCAATCCAGTTACCATGTTTCATCCCTTTTTTCGTATTTGGTATAGAATTATGGCATTTTTTTCATTTTTCGTAATTTTCGATATCGAAAAAGTGGGCGTGGTCATAGTCGGATTTCGGCCATTTTTTACACCAATACAAAGTGAGTTCAGATAAGTACGTAAACTGAGTTTAGTAAAGATATATCGATTTTTGCTCAAATTATCGTGTTAACGGCCGAGCGGAAGGACAGACGGTCGACTGTGTATAAAAACTGGGCGTGGCTTCAACAGATTTCGCAATTTTTCACAGAAAACAGAGATCGTCCTAGAATCTAAGCCTCTACCGAATTTCACAAGGATTGGTAAATTTTTGTTCGACTTATGGCATTAAAAGTATCCTAGACAAATTAAATGAAAAAGGGCGGAGCCACGCCCATTTTGAAATTTTCTTTTATTTTTGTATTTTGTTGCAACATATCATTACTGGAGTTGAATGTTGACATAATTTACTTATATACTGTAAAGATATTAACTTTTCTTTTAAAATTTGAATTAAAAAAATTTTTTTTTTTAAAAGTGGGCGTGATCGTTCTCCAATTTTGCTAATTTTTATTAAGCAGTAACGTTTCTGCCAAATTTCATCATGATATCTTCAACGACTGCCAAATTACAGCTTGCGAAACTTCTAAATTACCTTCTTTTAAAAGTGGGCGGTGCCACGCCCATTGTCCAAAATTTTACTAGTTTTCTATTCTGCGTCATAAGTTCAACTCACCTACCAAATTTCATCGCTTAATCCGTATTTGGTAATGAATTATCGCACTTTTTCGTTTTTTCGAAATTTTCGATATCGAAAAAGTGGGCGTGGCTATTGTCCGATATCGTTCATTTTAAATAGCGATCTGAGATGGGTGCCCAGGAACCTACGTACCAAATTTCATCAAGATAACTCAAAATTTACTCAAGTTATCGTGTTAACGGACAGACGGACGGACGGACGGACGGACATGGCTCAATCGAATTTTTTTTTCGATACTGATGATTTTGATATATGGAAGTCTATATCTATCTCGATTCCTTTATACCTGTACAACCAACCGTTATCCAATCAAAGTTAATATACTCTGTGAGCTCTGCTCAACTGAGTATAAAAAGTAGTGCGAAAAACTAACACTACGTGGAGAATTGTAAGGAATATTTTATACTGAGTTGGGATTTTAAGAAAAACAAGTATGGATGGGACTGTCTTCGGTTGTGCCTTTGTAGACTTCATACTTTTCACGAATGGGGCTGAACAATAATCTTATCCCATTCTTAATATCCAAATAATCGGCCGTATAAGATAAGAAATATATAGTGAACAGATGTACATACCCAAGCGATTTTTAAAATAAATAAACAATAAAAAATAGATATGTACTTTGTGTAAGGATGCAAAGTTTCACGTTTTTTTGTAGTCTGCATGAAAAAGCTACGACCATGAATCACTTATCTCAACAGTATATGAAGTAAACGTAAGCATTTGGTGAAATTTGAAGCGTCTAGCTGTTAAAATGGGGCAGAAATTACGAAAAGTTTCTTATCTGAACAATCGGTTGGTTGTATGGAATATATGCTATATATACGACCGATCTCATCCATTTTTTCAGACAACAATATGTGCAAAATACGAAATCATATGGTGAAGTTTGAAACTTCAATGTGATAAATGGAGGAGATATGACAAAAATCATTTTTTCTGAAAAATCGGTGGTATGGGGGATATATGCTATAGTGGTCCGATCCGGCCGATTCTGACAAATTTCCAATTGGACACCTTAATATATCCGCTCAACCAATTTTATAAAGATACCTCAAAAATTGAGGGATTAGTTTGCATACAAACAGACTTAAGGACATGGCGAAATCCACTCAGCTCTTCATCCCGATCATATTTCGGTATACTTAATGGATGGGTATATCTATTTGAGATTCGTGACAAAATTAATATAACATTTCATTTTCATGAAAGGTATAAAAAGAAGTTTTGTTTGTGTGATTTAAGTTTATTACATAATTGAAGGCATCGTGTCGAAGGCAGCGTCAACGGTACCAAGACAGTATGTGGCCATATTGTAGCGCAAGCATAAAGCCATCAACTCTAGCTTTGACTTTATAATATTAGCGCAAGAAAATTTGATGCGTTACTCACCGCTCAATTGCTAATATTTGCTAAAGTTGTACCACTCTTTGATCTCTGTGCACAAAATCGACAAAGACTTCCATTATAAAGTTTGCGTAACTCTGCACGACGTTTAGTCATGCGTTGACACTGCAGGAAATGCCACTTGAGATCATTCACTATTTGGCAATACTTTGGCGATTGGCAACACTTCAATTCATGGTCGCATCGGTTTAACTTACGGCGCGTTACAGCTAAAGATTATTATTATTAGACCTGGAAGTACTGCGACCTTTGTGTAGATCTATTGTGCATTATAACTAAAGATACAAGAAAATAATTTATCCAAGTCGCTGACTTACCAACCTTGCCATTATCATCATTTCACAAAACATCAAACCTGTCTTCATTCTACTGAGCAATGTCAAAAATTTTACTGGCGCAATTGCGCTAACACAATACGTTGATAGTGGCCGTAGCGCTAGCTTCAGTATTTGAGTGTATAGAATAAAGCGACTATACCAAGTCTTGATAGTTTAGAACTGAATGAAGAAAGAGGATGATTCCCTTTGAAACGTGTCCAAACTTTTGGCCACGCATGCTAAGATGTGATAATGTGCATGCAATTTCTCACAATTTCAGTCGAAGGCATTCATTTTTATTTTTAATGTTCCCTCGTGGGAACACTTACTTTCCCCAATGAGTTTGAGTATGAGCGAAGCTGGCCTTGGTTATTGTGCGCTGAGCTTTTTAAAAGATCTTGACCGATTAAGGAATCGCGCCGAAGCTAATTCCTGCCACCTGACGCCAAATAAAAATTGCATGCGATGTTGAATCGTTCTCTACGTGGCCTTTCCAACCATAGGCGGGTCATAGGTTCCCACTATGCAGTGAGTTTGCTACCTGCAAAATAGCAGCGTTTTCTTTATGCTTTTACCCACGAGAGGGGCATTGTTTTTCCAGCTCAGTTGTGAACATTATGAGAATTCAGCTGGCTCCTTCCACTTCTCTTCAGTCGCACTCTTTCTTCAGACAACATCATTATCTTGGAATGGTAAACTGTAAATTCCAACAAAACCAACTGAGCCGTCTAAACCCTGAAGACATAAACAGAAGCTCCTCAAGATCATTGATTCGGAACCGGAACAATTTACTTATGCCAGAGGAGCACCGACAATTCAGTAAAATCTCTCAGCTCAGGCAGGGGGGAGTACGATATCAAATTCTAAATTTCGATACAGGAGATCTCCAAAATTTTAACCTCACCGTTTCAAGATCTACAGTTTCTAATGAACACTCTGCTAATATTTACAGGTTATGATTACTGCAAAATCATAGTCAGACCCAGAAACCGTACAACGGAAAATCGTTCATCGCCTTTACCGACAAAGTTAAATGGACACAAACAAGATGCGCAAACACGATGGCAGCTGGGTGCTGTAACGTTACATCATCGATTGTATATACAGCACGTCAGTATATCATTCTATGCCTCAGGATGAGTTCGTGTAGGGTTTGGCGACAAATTTACTTTTCGACTCAGAGAATCTTACTGGTAAGCCGAGCAAATGGCTTACACGAGCTATGTCAATGAGAGAGCAGGACACTGACCGACACTCAGCTGCCACAGGACGCTACAGCCCGGCTGTCTTAAAGACATTAGTATCTAACTTCATAAAATCGAACAACATACGGAGGTGTCGAGCCATATGACATCTCCCTCTTGTGGGATTAAAGAGAAATAACTTGCTGATGTGACATCTCATCTCCTGCATACCTACAATTGCAGTTTTAAGCCATTGAACTTTTTGCTAACCAACTGTAGTGATAGTGAGTCCTCAGAGTTCTTATGGTCATATTCTGTATAGCAAAGCCACTAGCTTTCCTCTCAACCTAACGAAGTCTGCAATGACAACACGTACAGGCGACATGACTGGTCATAGAGATTTCCCCTTTAGCATACTCAATGCGAGCACAATTGTGCTATGGAATCAAGGCACCTGGTCTATACCAACAAGATTTGAAAGCAGAAAAGAAGAGTCTGTGATATTCTGGGCCACAAAAAAGACTTCTCATGTATATGGGAGAACGAAAACTCCTTTTAAACTGGAAACGTGGGATTCAATGATAAGCACAATTCAGAGCTTCTGCAACCCAATTTTCAACCTCACCTACGCGAGGCGAACGCTGATACAAATACGAATATATCACACACTTCTTTATCAAGTGAGGTTCTGCCGAACTCAAGTTCCTCATGTAGCTAGGGGGTGGGGGCGAGATGGCCTAGAAGGTTCATTGTGGTAAAATTAAATCGCTCCCGAGATGGTCGGGCTAGTACCTTAATGGTGCTTGTTACCGGAACCTACCGGATCAATATCCGGAAAATTGCAATCAACATCGATAGCACTCCCCAAAGTCTTCGGAAGTGTCTTCATCGCTACAGCAGCAACAACAATGTACCGAAAATATGAGAATTTCTCTTGTTCGGCCTCCCTACCTAAGCTAATCTATCCTGGAAGATTTATATTGCGGAGCATAAAAGCTCTATCGTCGTGTTATCCATCCCATTGACCATAATACTTGACGACAATTCTTGCATTTTTTTCCAAGCCAACAACACCAAAAAAGAAATTGGAAAACTTTAAAAACAATACAAACAAGTAAGGAAAGGTTAATTTCGGGTGTAACCGAACATTACATACTCAGTTGAGAGCTATGGTGGCAACATACGGGAAAATAACCATGTAGGAAAATGAACCGAGGGTAACCCTGGAATGTGTTTGTATGACATGTGTATCAAGTGAAAGGTATTAAAGAGTATTTTAAGAGGGAGTGGGCCATAGTTCTATAAGTGGACGCCATTTAGGGATATCGCCATAAAGGTGGATCAGGGTTGACTCTAGAATTTGTTTGTACGATATGGGTATCAAATTAAAGTTATTAATGAAGCTTTTAAAAGGGGTGGTGGTAGTTGTATATGTGAAGGCGTTTTCCAGATATCGACCAAAATGTGGACCAGGGTGACCCAGAACATCACCTGTTGGATACCGCTAATTTATTTATATATATAATACCACGAACAGCATTCTTGCCAATATTTCAAGGGTTTTTATTTCGCCCTGCAGAACTTTTTCATTTCATTCTACTTAATATGGTAGGTGTCACACCTAAAGTTATATTTTGCGTCAATAAACTAATCCAAATACTATGTTTCATCCCTTTTTTCGTATTTGGTATAGAATTATGGCATTTTTTCGTTTTTCGTAATTTTCGATATCGAAAAATTGGGCGTGGTCATAGTCCTATTTCGGCCATTTTTTATACCAATACAAAGTGAGTTCAGATAAGTACGTGAACTGAGTTTAGTAAAGATATATCAATTTTTGCTCAAGTTATCGTGTTAACGGCCGAGCGGAAGGACATACGATCGACTGTGTATAAAAACTGGGCGTGGCTTCAACCGATTTCGCCCTTTTTCACAGAAATAAGTTATCGTCCCAGAATCTAAGCCTCTACCAAATTTCACAAGGATTGGAAAATTTTTGTTCGACTTATGGCATTAAAAGTATCCTAGACAAATTAAATGAAAAAGCGCGGAGCCACGCCCATTTTGAAATTTTCTTTTATTTTTGCATTTTGTTGCACCATATCATTACTGGAGTTGAATGTTGACATAACCTAATATATAAAATTCTTCTGTCACGGTTTTAGACGCTTAACTCCTCCGAAACGGCTGAACTGATTTTCATGAAATTTTGTGCGAATATTGGGTAGTTCTGAGAATCGGCCAACGTCTACCTTTTTTTCGCTACGAGCCTAGGGTCTTGACATCAAAACGTGGACCCAGGTACCCCCAGAATGTGTTTATACAATATGGATAACAAATGAAATCTGTTTATGAGTGCTGTAGTACAGGATAATTTTCATACCCCTGGGTGACTAGAGTCTCGAGATATAGGCCAAAACGTGGACCCGGGTACCCCTAGAATGTGTTTATACAATATGGATATCAAGTGAAAACTGTTGATGAGTGCTATAGAACAGGATAATTTTCATACAACTGGGAGGCTAGGGTCTCGAGATATAGCCCAAAACGTGGACCCGGGTACTCCTAGAATGTGTTTATACAATATGGATATCAAATGAACGCTGTTGATGAGTGCCATAGTACAGGATAATTTTCATAGAACTCGGAGGCCAGGGTCTCGAGATATAGCCCAAAACGTGGACCCGGGTACCCCTAGAATGTGTTTATACAATAAGGATATCAAATGAAAGCTGTTGATGAGTGCTATAGTACAGGATAATTTTCGAACAACTGGGAGGCTAGGGTCTCGAGATATAGCCCAAAACGTGGACCCGGGTACCCCTAGAATGTGTTTATACAATAAGGATATCAAATGAAAACTGTTGATGAGTGCTATAGTACAGGATAATTTTCGTACAACTGGGAGGCTAGGGTCTCGAGATATAGCCCAAAACGTGGACCCGGGTACCCCTAGAATGTGTTTATACAATAAGGATATCAAATGAAAACTGTTGATGAGTGCTATAGTACAGGATGATTTTCGTACAACTGGGAGGCTAGGGTCTCGAGATATAGCCCAAAACGTGGACCCGGGTACCCCTAGAATGTGTTTATACAATAAGGATATCAAATGAAAACTGTTGATGAGTGCTATAGTACAGGATGATTTTCGTACAACTGGAAGGCTAGGGTCTCGAGATATAGCCCAAAACGTGGACCCGGGTACCCCTAGAATGTGTTTATACAATAAGGATATCAAATGAAAACTGTTGATGAGTGCTATAGTACAGGATAATTTTCGTACAACTGGGAGGCTAGGGTCTCGAGATATAGCCCAAAACGTGGACCCGGGTACCCCTAGAATGTGTTTATACAATAAGGATATCAAATGAAAACTGTTGATGAGTGCTATAGTACAGGATGATTTTCGTACAACTGGAAGGCTAGGGTCTCGAGATTTAGTCCAAACCGTGGACCCGGGTACCCCTAGAATGTGTTTATACAATAAGGATATCAAATGAAAGCTGTTGATGAGTGCTATAGTACACGATAATTTTCGTAAAACTGGGAGGCTAGGGTCTCGAGATATAGCCCAAATCGTGGACCCGGGTACCCCTAGAATGTGTTTATACAATATGGATATCAAATGAAAACTGTTGATGAGTGCTATAGTACAGGATAATTTTCGTACAACTGGGAGGCTAGGGTCTCGAGATATAGCCCAAAACGTGGACCCGGGTACCCCTAGAATGTGTTTATACAATAAGGATATCAAATGAAAACTGTTGATGAGTGCTATAGTACAGGATGATTTTCGTACAACTGGAAGGCTAGGGTCTCGAGATATAGCCCAAAACGTGGACCCGGGTGCCCCTAGAATGTGTTTATACAATAAGGATATCAAATGAAAGCTGTTGATGAGTGCTATAGTACAGGATAATTTTCGTACAACTGGGAGGCTAGGGTCTCGAGATATAGCCCAAATCGTGGACCCGGGTACCCCTAGAATGTGTTTATACAATATGGATATCAAATGAAAACTGTTGATGAGTGCTATAGTACAGGATGATTTTCGTACAACTGGAAGGCTAGGGTCTCGAGATATAGCCCAAAACGTGGACTCGGGTACCCCTAGAATGTGTTTATACAATAAGGATATCAAATGAAAGCTGTTGATGAGTGCTATAGTACAGGATGATTTTCGTACAACTGGAAGGCTAGGGTCTCGAGATATAGCCCAAAACGTGGACCCGGGTACCCCTAGAATGTGTTTATACAATATGGATATCAAATGAAAACTGTTGATGAGTGCTATAGTACAGGATGATTTTCGTACAACTGGAAGGCTAGGGTCTCGAGATATAGCCCAAAACGTGGACCCGGGTACCCCTAGAATGTGTTTATACAATAAGGATATCAAATGAAAGCTGTTTATGAGTGCTATAGTACAGGATAATTTTCGTACAACTGGGAGGCTAGGGTCTCGAGATATAGCCCAAATCGTGGACCCGGGTACCCCTAGAATGTGTTTGTACAATATGGATATCAAATGAAAACTGTTGATGAGTGCTATAGTACAGGATAATTTTCGTACAACTGGGAGGCTGGGTCTCGAGATATAGCCCAAAACGTGGACCCGGGTACCCCTAGAATGTGTTTATACAATAAGGATATCAAATTGAAGCTGTTGATGAGTGCTTTAGTACGAGGTAGTTTTCATACCCATTGTGGTAACTAGGGTCTCGAGATATAGGCCAAAACGTGGGTCAGGGTAACACTAGGATGTGTTTTTACATTATGGGTATCAAATTGAAGCTGTTGATGTGTGCTTTAGTATAGAGTAAGTTGTATGACGCTGGGTGACTAGGGTCTCGAGATGTAGGCCAAAACGTGGACCCGTATACACCCAGAAAGTGTTTTTACATTAGGGGTATCAAATTGAAATTGTTGATGTATGCTTTAGTACAGAGTAAGTTTTACACCGCTGGGGGACTACGGTCTCGATATATAGGCCAAAGCATGAACTCGGATACACCTATAATGTGTTTTTATATTATGGGTATCAAATTGAAGCTGTTAATGTGTGCTTATAATACAGAGTAAGTTTTACACCGCTGAGTGACTAGGGTCTCGGGATTTAGGCCAACACATGGACCCGAATACCCCTAGAATGTGCGTGTATTATCGATATCAAATGAAAGCTGTTGCTGAGAGCTCTAAAGTTCATTGTAATATTCGATTTACTCGCATCAACCTGGCAAAACTGATAAATATGCATGCGAAGCCGAAATAAAGACAAGAATTAATAATACCCACATACCTATTTATATACGTCCCATTCGATAGTATTTAAGATGCTTTTTTCCGGGAAGTATACCAGAGACGGACTGGGACTGGGATTAGGACTAGAGCTGGGATTAGGACTAGGACTGGGACTGAGACTGAGACTCGGGACTGGCAATAAGAGATGAAGAAGGATGACAAAAAATTGAGAGAAGAGAAAAGAGAGAAGTAGACTGTGGAAGAGATAGAATGAGACGAAGATGGAGATAGATGAAGCGAAAAAGACGGAGGGAGGAGTGAATAAAAAGATTAGGAAAAAGTGTAGAGGGGTAGACGGAAAAAGCTTATTAAAATGTATGCAGATATGCCAAATTTAGGGCAGAACAACGTCTTCCGGGTCTGCTAGTGTGTTTATAATTTTTCCTACACTTACATATTAATATACCATTGTGTGGTCTTTCTCCGATTTTGCTAATTTTTATTAAGCATGCATAAAGTAATAGGAGTAACGTTCCTGCCAAATTTCATCATGATATCTTCAGCGACTGCCAAATTACAGCTTGCTAAATTTTAAATTACCTTCTTTTAAAAGTGGGCGGTGCCACGCCCATTGTCCAAAATTTTACTAATTATTTATTCTTCGTCATAAGATAAATCACCTACCAAATTACATCGCTTTATTCGTCTTTGGTAATGAGTTATCGCACTTTTTCGGTTTTTCGTAATTTTCGATATCGAAAAAGTGGGCGTGGTTATAGTTCGATATTGTTCATTTTAAATAGCGATCTTAGATGTGTGCTCAGGAACCTAAATACCAAATTTCATCAAGATACCTAAAAATTTACTCAAGTTATCGTGTTAACGGACAGACGGACGGACGGACATCGCTTAATCAAATTTTTTTTCGATCCTGATGATTTTGATATATGGAAGTCTATATCTATCTCGATTCCTTTATACCTGTACAACCAACCGCTATCCAATCAAAGTTAATAGACTCTGTGAGCTCTGCTCAACTGAGTATAAAAAATCGTTAACATAAAACGAAAATGAAATTAACAACAAAGTAGTCACGGATTTTGACCTATGGCTGCTTCGTAATTAGCTTGCTGACTTGTATGTTTATGCGCAGGGTTGAAGATCTTTGTTCAACGGTTTGTAAACAAACATTTGAAGCAATGAAACAGGAAAGGATTAGTCAAATGCAAAAACCAAAATTAATAATAACAATCATCGTTTAAAAAGTGAACTCTTGCTTTTTTGCCGGTGGTGCCGCCACAAAGTCGACACGCTTCACTAAGCGACCACGCGATAGGTATTAGTAAGCGCCAATAGCGCGACGACAAAACTCATTCAAGCAAGCAAGGACGAGCCACACAAATGTAAGTTAATAGGAAGACTTTGGAAAAGAAGGGAAGTTTTTTTAGTCTTCATTTCTACAAACAACAATTGAAATATAACGAAGCTTAAAAGGAAACAATGAGTATGAAAGCAATGAGTACAAAAATTAGCAAAAATCTGGTAGAGACACCCCCTCTTTCAAAAGTTTTACCTATATATACAACTATATTACCGCTGATTAGAAATACCGGAATCATATATTATATTGCAAATATTCTTACATTGAAAACTTTTATGCCAAGTTTTTTGGAAAAGTGGGCAGGGTCCTCAAACCGATTTTGATAATTCTTCGTAAGTTTTCAGCAAACCATTTGCTTTCCCATGCGAATTAAAATAGAGACTGAAGATCCATCTTCCTTACTTAGACTACAATTTCCCCTCATTCTGCCAGCTTTAGCAGAGGGATCTTGTTGCTATCTGCCATTATCAAAGCACATGTAAATGCAATCGCACAGTGACCTGTGAATATGCCCGTAAGTATTCTCATTGAAAATTTCTTTAGTTTGAGAACAAAGCTCGTTCCTTGCCTATGGAAGTATGACCGTAAGATTCTAGGGTCTCACAATCACCCCCATCGCAACATAGCAAGTTCGTGGTACTACAGCGTGTTTCTCCATTTACTTAAAGAGAAAAACAGTGGTGGGTGTACGGTGAGGCCGCTTTATTTATATCCATTTCCTACTCTTTTCTGTCTTATAATCTTTCTATCTTATAATTAGCAACGGTATTCTTATCGTTAATGAACCATTTACTCTATCAGAACTGATTACTTTTTAACAACGTACTACATTTTCAGAACCGTCCACTTTCTTAGAACAGTTGACTTTATCACACTGTCTATATCTTTCAGGAAATAACAAAGCAAAGCGCTATGGAATACAGACCCTTGGTCTACTTGAAGTCTTCTTCTTCTTTTAGCGATAAGGAGGCTCCCGGAACGTTTTTGGGAGTTTTGTCGTTAACGCTCGCGAAATTAGCACTAGCCCGACCATCGCAGGAACGATTTAAAAGGACTACGTTGTACCTCATAGTTTATCTAATCATCTCCTTTCATGACGAGCTTGGAGTTGCCATGGTCTTGCCTTCTAAAAAAGCAGGATTCGGTAGGTGGAGTTGGCCATTGTGTTGTACTTCCTTATGATAGGTTTTTTCTTTAGCCGAGGTAGCACTCAGCAAGTCAATACCGCACACTAAATAACAACCGAGTATTTTTACGATGAGATCGAAGACAAATACACAGAGATTGAAGCTAGATTGTTTTGAGGCTCACTCCTACGGCTAATTGGCTTCAATTGGGTAGACGATTGCGGTAGTGTTGTAAATGGAGGTAGGTTTTCTCACCCACAACATGGCTTCCTGTAAGGCCACTCCACAATAGATGCGAGTTTACAAATACTGTAAGAAAAGCCGAAACGACATGCCACCAGTAACGCCGTAATTACACCACTGAACTGCAAGCTGGCACCGCTTGAACTAAATAAATGTGCTGTGTAAGTAGATGAATTGATGATGATTTACTTCAGCTTAGGATAGCGAAAACTGAGGTCGGGATTCTCAGAAAAAGACTAATTCACACCATAAATATGGTAGTTGGACACCAGAAAGTAGAAACACGTAAATAAAAAAGTAAGGCGTAAGGTAAGATTTTAGGCCGAGCTTCTCTTCCAATTTTCGTTGGGCTCTTTTTAATTTCTCCTACAAATTGTCGGGACAGGACCTTCTTGTTTCATGCTGACTACGAGCGGTATCTGCAAGGCAGATGAGTTTTCACTGAGAGCTTTTCATGGCTGAAATACACTCGGAGTGCTTGCCAAACACTGCAGAGGGGCGATCCCGCTTAGAAAAATTTTCTTGTAATTGAAAAAACTTGTTTTTAAAATTTTGGCGTTACTTTTCCCGGGGCGTGAACCCAGGACCTTCGGTGTGGATGGCGGAGAATGCTGCCATTACACCACGGCGGCCGCCAGTACAAACACGTAGCTCTTCGGTTAAACAGCAAGCTAACCTTCACGTTAAAAGAGTCTGCGAGACGACTGTACAGTAGGGTGTCCCTTATTTTTAGAAGTCTTTTTTTTGTAACGCATACCCTTCAGATCGGTTCTCCTTAATCCAATATACTCAATAAAAAAATATAAGCTCATTACGAAAACTCTAAACCGTGCCGAATTACTTTGGAAACAAGTTGGTTCAGGTTCAACGGTTAACATTCGATCAAATTCTTTTTATTTGAAATGAGGTGTTCTATAAACAATTTTTTATGATTTGGGTTTTATATATTATATTCTAAATAAAGTGTATTCGAGTGCGGGTTCAAACCTTCCCCGTAGGACTCGATTTTCTATGGAAAAAGACAAAAAAAGGCAATTTTACTGGCAAAAGAACTCTTTGAAAGCCAAATACCACCAAACACCACGCAAATGCTCTTTCGAAACAACAAATTGTTCCATATGGATCACATTGTTATTAAATTTTCATGTTAAATGTTCATCCGTCAGTGGCGCCACCTTCTGTATTAGAACAACAACGCAACGTAGTGCAGCTTTATACAGAAATATAGCCCGGCTACATTCAAAACGACGACTGCGAACGACAACGGCGAAAAACTGAAGCTTGACGATAATTGCCGCCAATCACCGACGACTGATTATAATGAAAGTGACAACGACAGTTCTGCATTAGCTCAAACAACAACAAAAAATTTAGAAAAAAGTATTGCATGTGTTAAAAAAATTTATAACAAATCAATTTCAACACATATTTAAGGCTATTTGCATTTATTTTGATTTTTATTCACAAAAAGAAAAAAGGACGCCACGACCGTCGCCTGTCAAAATAGAAATAGATCTAATCTAGCGACAGCGGCATTCATGATTAATTGCCGCTTTGTCGTGTCGTACCCAAAAAATTCCTCCCCATAAGAACATGTGTAAAAATAATTTGACAGATGCCGCACCATCGTTGTCGTCTTGAATCTGTTTTCCCTAATACACTAGCTTTTTCCAAATCAAAACAATTTGATAATATTAGGCCAACTGATTTGGTGGCGTTTCTTATTTATAGAAAAAAATGTCTACATAACTGTTCGTTCAAATAAGACGTGCACGGATTATTATTCTTGAGTTGTCGGGTTTTTCATTTCGAAAATGTCAGTGGAACTCAGAAGCAATAAAAACAGTATATTTCTGGTGGGTGAGATTAATCACCAAATAACAGGCGCAAAATTATCATCAAATTCTTGCGGTTCTGTTTTTTAACATTCGCGAAATAAAGTTAAATATTAGTGAAAGTGCAAATCTTGTGGCTCGGGAGTGCATTATATTCTGGGAAAAAGCTAGAATACCCACCAGAGCTTTCCCTAATTGTGTTAAAAAAATTGTGGATCTTTATCAGTTCTGGCGAGAGCTGCAAAAAAATTGTAAAAAGATACCGGATTTTTATAAACGTCGCGAGGAGGAGTTTCAACAGGATTTGGATAATTTATTCGATATCGCACATGCTGATGCTCTCAACAGAATTAAAGTAGAAGAAAATAAAGTATTCTTACGTAAACAGAGAGAGCCAGGCCGCCCAGGTTGCTTAATGGGTGTAGACAAAAAGTTGGCTGTAATTGAAGAAAAGGCAAGGTTAAGACAACTAGCAAAAGAGAAATATAGATTAAAATAAATGCCCTCAGATGCCGTATCGACATCTGTTGCTGCTTACAAGGATATGACACATACAGAATTACATGACCAATCTGCAAGCTCTGAAGAAAGTCTGAACGAACCGACTCCTTCCACTTCTCAATCAATTCGTTCTTCAAGTGCAGTAGCAAAAACAGGAAGAAAAAATTTCATCACGCCAAAATTGGTTGCGACTTTAGACAGATGTCAACTCAGCATTCGAGATTCTGTTTATGTAGTTCAAGCTGTAGTGGAAGCACTAGGTCTTAACTGTGACGATTACCCAACCAACAAATCCTCTATTCAACGCATTCGAACGCAAATGAGAAAACATAGAGCAGAATCCATTAAATCTGATTTTCAGAATAACATACCCGAAGTTGTTGCTGTTCATTGGGATGGAAAACTGTTACCTAGTCTCAACGTAAAAAGCTCTAAAGAAGAACGCTTGCCAATCGTTATTTCGTTTGAAGAGAAAGAACATATTCTTGCAGTCCCGAAATTAGAGAGCTCTTCCGGCAAAAATCAAGCAAATGCAGTACTAAATATGCTAAATGATTGGAACCTTAATGATAAGGTACAAATAATGTGCTGTGATACGACAGCATCTAATACAGGTCGCTTGAATGGAGCTTGTGTGCTTTTGGAGCAAGCATTAGAAAGAGAATTGTTACTTTTTGCTTGTCGTCATCATGTTTGCGAACTTGTGCTCAAAAGTGTATTTCAAACTAAAATCCAAGAGGACAGTGCCAGTCCCGAGATTCCACTATTTAAAAAGTTCAAAGATAACTGGAAGGATATTAATCCTAATGCTATCGAACCCTGCTCTAATTTCGTAAAACAACACTTTTGTGAGACGATGATAAATGAATTGGTGGAGTTTTATTACAACGAACTGGAGAAGTCAATTGTACGAGATGATTATCGGGAACTGATTGAACTAGCTATTATTTTTTGGGAGGAAACTCTGAGAATAAAATTAAAATCAGACCTCCAGGCGCATTGCATCAAGCTCGGTGGATGGCAAGAGCTATTTACTCTATAAAGATATGTTTGTTGCAGTCTCAATTTAAAATGAGCGTCAAGGACGAACAAGCGCTTAGAGATATTTCTTTATTCATTGTGACAGTTTATGTTAAGCCCTGGCTAAGATGCAGTTTAGCAGTAAAAGCGCCGAATCAAGACTTACTCTTTTTAAAGACCCTGAAGGATTACGAAAGAGTTGACAAGCTGATTTCCAAAGCAGCTTTAGGAAAATTCAGTCACCACCTGTGGTATTTATCAGAAGAAATAACCCTGCTATCAATTTTTGACGAAGACGTTGATGAACAAACCAAGAAGAACATTGTAATTAACTTAAAAAGAGAAAGCTTTGATGATTCCGGAAAGAGATACGTTCCATCGAAGGATGAAACGTCGATATCTTTATATGGTGAATATTTATTCATATGTATTAAGCTATGCTCACTATTTACTAAACGCTAAACTTATATAGAAGCAAAAAAGAAGATTTTGTGCTTAAAAGCAGTTAATGACACAGCTGAAAGAGCTGTTAAACTTATGCAAGACTTTCATGGTTTGATAACCGCAGAAGAAGAACAAAAGCAGTTCCTTTTACGCTGTGTGCAAGAACATAGAGATATGTATCCAGATTGTAAAAAACAGACTTTAAAAAGGAAATGTTCTGAGTAATCCTATTAACAATATTTAAATTAAACAATCTTTAATACAAATTTCTATTATTAAACAAAGCAATGAACATTTTCGTTGATCTAGCTACTAGATGAAGAAAGAAACTGCTATTTTTGAGGCCCTGTCGGCACGGGTTAAAGTTTACGTGGAAAGTTAAAATTTGTTATTTAAGCAGAGGTTTGTATACTGAACCGAATTAGAGGGTATGCGTTTTGATAATTGCAAAACGAAATATTTCGTTCATATAAGGGACACCCTACTGTACAGCCTATAGATGTAGCTGTCGTGTAGGCGCAGGTGGCCTCCATAAGTGACTGATGTGATATGGTAAGCACCTACGTGAAGAGTATTCCTCCAGCGAACTTCCATATCAGGAGTAATGCAAAAAGAGGTTCGAGACGCAGAAAATGCGTAGAGTGGTTCCAGGTAAGGGAGAAGTAGATAGCTTATCAATATAAAAGGGAGTCTACATTTTGCAGCACCCAGCCTTAACATGCCGTGCGTTCACTACTTCCAAGTAACAAAAAAAAAAAAACAAGTAAGGCTGTGCAAATCACTGGAGGGCTTGAATGTAGCTGGTAAAGTTTGTATCCTGTCGGATAACCAAGCAGCAATAAAAGTGCTTTCCTCGCCGCACATTAACTAAAAATTAGCGTGGGCTTGCAAGCGACTAATATCCCAGTTATCCACCAATCTAGAACTACGCGTTAGCTGGATCCCGGGTCATAGGGGGATGGAGGGTAACGAGAAGGCCGACGAGCTAGCACGCAGGGGCTCATCGGAGATGAACGAGGAAATAACTAGTGTCGAAATAGGCATACCCTTATGCGGCAGTTA
The DNA here is from genome assembly GCF_040869045.1 of Eurosta solidaginis. Taxonomy (NCBI): domain Eukaryota; kingdom Metazoa; phylum Arthropoda; class Insecta; order Diptera; family Tephritidae; genus Eurosta; species Eurosta solidaginis. The sequence goes on from NC_090323.1 coordinate 171,949,960, forward strand.
CTCACGAACGTACGTATCAAAAACGGGTCAGCTGACACGACCTATCTTATGAGTGTGCAATGTAAACGAAAACTCACCGACGTGCAACGCCCGTACGTACGTAGCCCGGAACGTAGAAATCAAAACAATTTTGATTTTTTCCGTAAGAACGTGTCAGCTGATCGCTCTCTCACTAGACAGAGTTGCGTAGTAAACTTTTGTGCGCTAATTTTTGACCGTTTGCAATTTTATGAAAAACACCTAATTAAAGTTTGAAAAATTGTGAAAATAATTCGAAATAATTATGTAAAACTGCTGATTATAAATATGTAATCTATTTATACTTATTTAATATGTATTCCGGCCTTTTAAAATATCAAAAATTAAATTGGAAAAAGTTGATGTTTCCATAAGCATACATGCAAAATGGTCAATGGCAACAGTGCTTATCTGTAAACAATACACACACAAATATGTTATGTACATGTACACAGACGCACACATTGATTCCTACGGGCTTGAGAGTTCGGTCAAACGTGCTTCGTACGACAAACGTCCTTACGTACGGCACACGTCGGTGGGTAACTGCCGCATTAGCAGTAGCAAATGGGGAATATACAAAGCTTCTACTTGAAGAAAGCACAAACAAAGTGGAATAACATCACCACCTGTGCAATATCAAAATCCATTTGGCCAAACTATGATGGAAAGAGGACGAGAAGTCTTCTGAACAAATCCAGGGCTAACACACGCAAACTGATAGCAGTCTGCACCGGTCATTGGGCAGTAGGTACGCATGCGGAAAAGATGGGCATTCCGTATAACGAATACGCAAAGATCCAAATGCCAGGGAGACAGTAGAACACTTTATGTGTAAGTGCCCGGCTCTAGCTAGAGCCCGGCTAAGGTTCCTTGGAACCCCGTTTCTAGAAGACCTCAGAGGGTTATCTGTGATAGCAATCCCGAATATTCTTAATTTTATCAACAACTCTGGCTGGTTGTAATATATTGACCGTAACATTCCGTAGGTTTTTGGACGAGTTACATGGCATCAAAACGGCTTTAAATAGCTACCTGGGCGACCAGGGTCGCAGCCATTTCACCTACCTACCTACCTAAGGCTGTGCCGAAGGCTTCATACCTTCCATGAATGGGGCTAAACAATAATGTTATCCCATTCGTAATATCAAAATAATCGGCTGTATAAGATATGAAATATATAGTGAATAGATGTACATGCCTAAGCGGCTTTTAAGTTAAATATAAAATACAATTTATTTAATAATTTGGGAAACATTTAAACAACGTAACATCAGGACGGCCAAGGCGACAGCTGTTTCGATTATACCTTGTAAATCTCTTCAGAGCCTTTTCTCCCGGGAGTGGGAGTCAAACTCGCACTCCTACGATAGTTGAAATGGTTACAAACGCATTCAGCCACGTCGTGCCTTAAGCGCCAAATACACGACACGAACATTTCCGTGAACATTCCCGTTATGTCATGTTTCTGCGACCTTTTCTGTCGTGTATGGTGGTGTTTGCCAGTTCGCGCAAATGTTCGCCAAAAATCAAAATATTTTAATTTTTGGCGAACATTTGCGCGAACTGTTCGTGCGTGTATGGCGAAATAGCTCATAATCGTAGTAATTTCTGAGCGGAACAGACGTGCGCGGAAAAGTAAAATGGACAATAAAAAATTTCTGAGTGAATTTATTGAAATATATAAATCTTTGCCATCATTGTGGCAAGTAAAAAGCAAAGATTATTGTAATCTTCTCTCTTTTTTTACGCTTAATTGCCACAGCGAGCAATATTGCTGCAGCACAATTGTTGTCCGTATTCATCGCTGTCTGAAAGAGAACTAATGTTCGGCAAAAGTTCGTATGGTGTATGGCCAAAGCTGCGAACAAGATTGCGGAATGTTCGCGGAAATGTTCGTGTCGTGTATTTGGCGCTTTAGTTGTTGTAAAGTTTTTCCCAATTACCTTCCTTTGCATATTATAATCTTTTACACATTGCATACTTCGTATGTAGTTATGTGTTAAAACTATGCTTGTTGGTACGGCGGTTTTCAAAGAAACTTTGGTGTTTTTGCTGTTTTCGTTCTATTTATAGAACTACAACAAACTAAAATACAAATTAGGTAGGTAATTTGTGTAAGGATGCAAAGTTTCACGTTTTTTGTAGTCTGCATGAAATAGCTATGACCATGAATGATTTATCGCAAAAATAAATAACGTAAACGTAAGCATTTGGGGAAATTTAAAGCATCCAGCTGTTAAAATAGGGCGGAAATTATGAAAAGTTTGTTATCTGATTAATCGCTTGTATGGGATATATACTATATATACCACCGATCTATACAATTTTTTCAGACAGAAATAAATGCTATATACGTAAGCATTTGGTGAATCTTCAATCTGACAAATTGAGGAAGATATGACATAAATCCTATTTTTGGTAAATCTATTGTATGGGAGATATATGATATAGTGGTCTAATATGGCCGGTTCCGACAAATGTCTATTCGGATATCTAAATATACCCGCTCACCAAATTTTATTAAGATATTTCAAAAATTGAGGGACTAGTTTGCATACAAACAGACAGACGGAGAGCTCTTCATCATTTCGGTATACTTATTGATCGGCCTATCTCTTCTCCTTTAAGGACTTACAATTTTGAGATTCGTGATAAACTTAATATACCATTTCATTTTAATGAAAGGTATACAAATTTCAAGAAACTATCTAAAATTGTCATTAATCATGACACAAAAAATTTCACTTTCGTTGACCACAACACCAGTTACAACATTATGCACGAAATATAGTGGAATACCCCCAATATTTCCTTATTTTATGCAAACGCAAAGGTTAATAAATTTAAATTTCTACATATAATAAATATGCAAATAAATATTTATGTACGCATGCCGATTTGTCTACAAATCACAAATAAATTTTGCCAAAATTCAATTAGAAATTTTCACGAAGCAATTTCCCACACGCGCCCACAAAAACCACAAAACTTATTATCACACAGACAAAATACACAAAAATTGCACATACGACAAAAACAAAATTTAATATTAGTCGACAACATGACATGTCGCTCATTTTGTACAAATAAGTATTTGGTATGCATCTCTTTGATTTCCCTCAAATTTGGTTTTTTTTTTTTTTTGTTCATTTGTCTAATTGTGTGGTCAAAGCGATTAAAATCTCTGCCCAAGACGCAATGCCACGAAATGTTGCAAGCTATGTTTGAATGTATATTTTGTTGCAGCAATTGCACCGCGTGTCAGGGCTAACCAAAAATTATGACAAAAAATACTACATAAAACAAGCAATTTTTATTTTGCGGTTTGTGGTTGTTAGCATCGCTACCTTAACGCCTCTCAGCACCACCCCGCTTCGTTTATCATCTGTTGCAACTGTGACTGCCACAAACGGCGCGTTTTTGCGTTGGGAAGCGATGGCCAAAATTATAAATTAAACACCCACCAGTACACAATTGGCCAGAAAAAACATTTACATGTCTAATGTTTTTGCGTTTGTTTCTCAATTTTTCTTGGATTTCTTATTTTTTTTTTTTTTTTTGCTTTCGGTTTTCTTTTTACCTTTTGTTGAGGGTTTTCGATTTTTCACCATTTACTTGTACTAAATTGTTTTCATTGTTTTTGTAAGTTAAGTGAAAGATTTATTGCAATTTAAATGTAATTTTCCTTTGGCTAACGGTTATGTTGTGTATATTTTAATGATATGTGGGCGTGGGAAGGTAAGGAAGAAATTACAATTTTGAAGCAGTTTACAAAGAAACAAAAAAAAATGTATGAGGAAGATATTTTAATTTGTAAAAAAATTATTTTTAATTATATTATTAGCATATTATTTCTCATGTAAGAAAATGTAAATTTTAAGTGGTATTACATATATTTTGCGAAGGGAACACAGCCCTTCTCTGCTAGCTAGCGAGGGAGAAGACGAACCCGATCCACCAAGTCATGCGCCCGACTCTGACGAAGTGAAAATGGCAATATCCCTGTTAGAAGATCACAAGGCGTCAAGTCATGGCAGAACACCACAATAAAGGCAGCAAAATAACCGGGCCAATTACCGCAGAGGCATCCTGTCTAATAACGCAAATAAGTTTCTATCCAGCGTACTGTGCGAAAGACTGAAAGCCCAAAGTCAACAAACTGATTGGACCTTATCAGTGCGGCTTCAGACCTATTAAATCTACTATCAAACAGATAGTCACGATGCGTCAGATCCTCTAGAAGATAACGATAAGAGAATCGAGACTCACTAACTTTTTGTCGGTTTCCAAGCAGCCTTTGACAGCGCGAAAAGAAGCTGCTTTTGTGCTGCTATGTCTGAATTTACCGTCCCTGTTAAGTTAGTAAGGATCTACCAAATTACGTTGAGTAGCAATACCACCAGCCCCGTAAGGATTGGAAATGACCTCTCCAAATAATTTGAAACCAAACGAGGCTTCAGATAATGCGACTTACTATCGTGCGATTTCTTTAACATAGTTCTTCAGAAGATAATTCTAGCAGCAGAGCTAAGCCGTGACGGTACAATCTATTATAAGAGCGTGCAGTTAGTGGCGTAACTCTTGCCAACAAGTGCTAATTTGGACTCAATAGGCAATTTGAAAATAAAGCCCTCCCTCGCATCACGCTATAGAAGTTGCACATCATACCTGTCCTGATATATGGTTTAGAGTTTTGGACAGTGTCGAGAGAAGATGAGATGACTCTTGGAGTGTTCGAGAGAAAAGTTCTCCGGAAGATTTATGGTCCTGTCCGTGATGCCGAAGGTGAGTATGGAAGAAGATTATAATTATGAGCTGTATGAGCACTACGCAGATATGACGTTAGTGCAGAGAATAAAAACCCAAAGACTTCACTGGGTATGTCATGTTAGACGAATGGACGCTCTGGTCAAGAAAGTATTTCCGTCGATATCGCAGTTTGGAAGCAAATTAAGGGGAGACCTGGGCTGAGTTGGAAGAGGCAGATGGAAGAAAACTTGACTGCCCTTGGAGCTCCCAATTAGCATCAGTTATCGCAAAACAGAGATAGGCGCATGTTTTAAATTGAGAAAAGTAGTAAAATCTAAAAAATATCACTGCATGGGATTTGGTAGCCCTACCTCTGTTGCAGGAAAAAGTGCCAAAGCTTCAAAATAATGGAAAGCTTCTAATATATGTCTCAATAAAAAGAAAGTCTGTTGGTTCTGTATGGAGCTGCTTAAATTCACGCATAGCTAAAATTGTCACAACGACAGTAATTTCAATCAGCTTCGAAGAAATCGCTGTGACTGACTCCCCCCGCGGGTTAGGGGCTCAGAATATACCCGCGGTAGGTATGCCTGTCCTAAGAGGCGACTAAAATACCAGATTCAATGGGCTGTGTATCGCAACCCATCAGGTTTCCAGCGCAATATACAGCTTCTCCAAACCCAATTGTCAACATCACCTATTCGCGGCGAATCCTGTTTCACTAACAGACGAGGCTCTGGGAGGGATGGCCTGGAGATTTAATGTGGCCATATAAATCGTTCCCGAGATGGTCGGGCTAGCACCTTAATGGTGCTGTGTTACCGGAGCGTACCGGATCTGTATCCGGCAAAGGACCATCTCGTCGATAACACACCCAAAGCCTTCGGGGGCACCCTTATCGCTACAACAACAACAACAACCACTGACTCCATTTGCGTCCCGTTCACAATCACGCTTACCAGTAATTTGTAACAATTTTGCGTCACGAATAGGAATCGCTACGACAGGGAAGTCGCAGTTACCAAAAACCATTGTTCTTCACAAACAAAATATCGTTCTCGGTATCTGTACCATTTCAAGCCTGTGAGTCTATGATAACAAATCGATTACATGACAATAGGTTAGGTTTATCAAACTCCGTAACGAGATCGAAAACTTTTCAATATCAGAACGATTACTTATCGATAAAAAATTAATAGCTTTTCGATTACAATTACAAAACTTATCGATACCAAATCGAGATTTTCTCTATAATAAATCGATATCACGCCGATAAGAAATTGGTAACACTCCGATCGGTTATCTACTTATCGATAAGCAATCGATAACCTTTAATAACAAATCCGTAGCTTTTCAACAAAAAACCAATAATTCGTCAATAAAAATCGGTAACGCATTTACAAACCTTTGTTATTGATAGCAAATTTATAAAACTTCGATAGCAAGTCGATACGCCGTCCATAGGAAATGGATAAAATGGAAATGCTTCAAACTCGTCGACAAAACCTTTTAAAGCTTAGATACCAAGTTGATAATACGCCTTGTTGCCTTGCCTTGATTTGCTGTCTGATTTCGCTCCCATAAACTCTGTCACATACATTATTTCCACATTGCGCTACATTGCACGCTTTTTCTGTGATCCCCTATGCTTACTATCAGGTTACTAATCCCACAAACTACGCCTACACTTAACCTACATTAACATTTTGTATTCCCCCATATATCACACAATTTCCCCCGTACCATGAACAAATAGAGGCTGCATAACAAGATTGGGAGGGAGAAATCGTAGGACCAGTAAGGGCTGCCACACCGTCTGCGGCCCTTCAAAAGAAAAAGCAGCGCGCAACTTTGGGCTCATGACTCTCTGTATGTCATATCAGGTGGTACTCGCAAAAAACCTTCCCATCCAGTGTCAGTATATACGTGTGCTGATGCTGCAGAAGGAGTAATGTACCCTCCGGTCTTTTCGCGCATGAGATTCAAACCTTGTTCTAAACTGTGTTAAACTGTGAGTAGGAGCCACACATTTTAAGGTATTTACAACTCGCTCTAACTATATTAAGGTCTCGATTTTGTACTCTTTCAACTTATCCCAGTTGTACCACCACATAATCGACTCGTGTCGTAACATCCTCATCATAATACTACGGATTCACGTATTAAATATACTGTCCGCTACAGCCGCTCCCCTTATTGTGGTATGAAATACAGTCGCGCTATATACTGAATTTGGAGGTTGATAGCCCTTGCTCACTGTTATCTTACCGCCCTTCTTTTAAAGCTGATTACGGGTGGTGATTTACCTACGCCGCAGGAAATGAGAGCGAATTCAAACATAAGATTTAACCATGCCTTGAAATTCCAACGGGAGATACTATCGTACTTGGCAGAAGTTTTTCTGTTCGTTTTTCTGTTTGCTTACATTTTAAAATTGGTTGTTGTTGTAGCGATAAGGACACTCCCCGAAGGTTTTGGGGAGTGTTACCGAGGTAACAAGCACCATTAAGGTACTATCCCGACCATCTCAGAAACCATTTATTATTACCACATGAAACTTTCTAGGCCATCCCGCCCTCCCTTGCCCTAGATCTGTGAGGAAATCGGAGTCGCCAAAGCCTGGGCTGCTAAAGAAACTGGATTCGACACTGGTATGTGAGGTTGATAATTGGGTGGGAGAAGCTAAAAATTGCCCTGGAAATCCCTTGAAAGGGTTGCGCTACAAAACCCCTTGAATCAATTAGGTATTTAGTGTCGCCTCTTATGACGGGCATACCTGCCGCGGGTATACTCTAAACCCCCTAACCCGCTGGGGGTCCTCCCCACCGGCTATCACTCGCTATTTCATCCTATTCTACTATATCCTCTATCTCTACTTCTTCTTCCTATCCTTCCATTGTACCCTTTAACTTCTTATAACTTCCTATTTTTCTTTCCACTCCCACTCCGATTTCCACTTACACTACCACTACCACTCCAACGCAATACCCTCCCTCACTCACCCCCACGCTAATTGCACTTCTACTCCCACTCAAATTTTCACTTCTTTCCCATCTACCTCGCCAAGCTCAACTTCCTTATATATAGAATCTTTATGCTGAATATTGGATACCTGCTCCAAATTCACTTTCGCAGAATATAATTCTTACTATCTCCATAGATATTTGGATATCGGATTCTGATTCTCTAGTATTTTTGTTACAGCAATAGGTAACTGTCGTATGAGGTCCTTACCCTTTTGTATCAATCTGCGACCAAACATTTCCAAGGCGAAATCTGAAATGACCTGGCTAATTTTCGTGTTGAAATTATGTTATAAAAGTTATCTTACTATTCTATAAATGTACTTTCAAAGTAATGCCTGCACGTGCTTATGTTCAGTCATACTTATCTACTTATGTTTGCCACTTAAGCATGAATGGCACACAAGAAGTACAAGTCTGACAAGTACATCCGCCCAACAGTGGTTGTTCAAATTAAAAGAATTTATATATTTTCATATTACCTTGAAAATGAAGATAATACTATTTAAATAAAATGCAATCATAAAATACAATCAGTCACTGCAACAGCAGCAACTACAACATCAAAGCCAACAAATGCCAGCGTAAAAGCCATGAAATACAACCAACGCACGTGTCAACAGCTTAAGGCAAAAGTAGTGGCACCAGCAACAGAAACAGCAGCAGCAATATGTAAAGTAATGGCACTGCTACGGCAGCAATTACCACAACAACACCAATATAAGAATGGAAATTTATCTTAAGTGCAGTACTGAAAGAAAAATATCACCAATAAAGTTTCTCACCTGGCGGCATTTGAAACAACACACACGCACATATACATACATATCTACATAACATAAATCGCTATACAATGATAGTAAGTGTGTGTGAGAAAATTACAACCACAATTACGCCCACTGAATAATAATGTGGCATATTATTAGCCCTGAGGGCACGCAGTACTCGTATCTAGCGACTGCGCATGCGTGCATATATTTACATTGCGCTTTCATCAAGAGACGCCTTGAATGCTTCCAATACCTTGACATTAAACCCAAGTTGATGGCGTTAAGCGCTTACATACAGGCGATGAGCATTAAATTGGAACTAAAGATACATAAATGTGCTATAGTTTTTGCACTTCTTAAAAGGATTTCAATATGTTTGAATCCAATCGAACATTGGCACCAAGAGAATGATCTACATACATATATCAGGGAGCTGCTTGTTGCATAGTTCAGTATGTACAGAATATTCAGAACTGCGACATTGAAAAACTTTCTCTATCTGTAGAACAACGTTAACATAGAAACCAATGAAATGTTACGGAAAATTGTGAATTATTCTTGCCCAAAAAGGCTAACAGCCTCGGTTTTCATTTAGGTCAAATTACTGGCATGCTTTACTACGAGACGGCCACTTAGTGCTTAAGCTCCTAAGAAGAGGACTACTTTTAACAGGTGTCTCAAAGGGGTGCAGGTACAAGAAGTTATTTCTTTCGGCGTTACTGAGAGCTACTTCTTTTCAAGGCCTAAAGAATGGTTTCATTTTAAATGTATCGAATGTGACCGATAGGTCGAGTGAGTGTCGTTAGGCACTCGGTGTGCTACGCGTCACCAGTTTGGTCGTCTGGTCTTAAAAATACATACTAGAAAAGGCTGCAGGCCTGTCAAAATGCTGCACTCAAAACTGCCACGGGATATCTCCTTACGACCCCCGAACACCACCTACATAGTGAAGCCAAAGAGCTGAACTTTAAAGAGCACAACGAAATGTTGAGCACGCAGGTACCAGGACATCCTAGTAAACAACTGCTTGATTTAGCCTCACCTACACGAGGATTAAGGGAACATCTCCATAATCACTATGACTAGAACCGGCACCTGCCAACATAGCTGTTTGATCCATAAAAGCATAAGGAGGCCCTAAGCAAAATCTACACAGAATCGGTAAATGCTTTTGCCAGGATGCGCCCGGCCTTTTTATTAATATACAGAATCCTGATTTTGCTGAAGAAGTGAGCATGCTACCAAGCGAGACACGAGTCACCCTTGACCAACTTCGTTCTGGATACTGTAACTAGTTAAACTCTTACTTGTACAGAATTAACTCCAATATACGTATGTATGTCCTGCATGTGATGTGTTCTCACATGACACCAACAATCTTTTCAATTGTAATGTGGATCGTGCGCCTCTAACACCAATCTCCCTATTGGTCCACACCTGTGGACACTGCCAGTTTCCTTGGAATCCAATTTGACTGACAATTTGTGAGTAGTCGTGCCCATTGAATGGCGTGAAGTTCTGTTAATGTTGTAGTATGGGGTTCACACTTGCCCTTCAAGGACATGAAGGTAATGAACATGCAGATTACCTAGCAAAGCAGGATGCTATAGCAGCATTCTATGGTCCAGAGCCCTTTTTGGACTCAAAAAAGCACACACCAGGGAAACCATAAGTAACTGGGAAACAAAACAATTCAAACGTCAGTGGATTGACTGCCCAGGCCAAAGATAGGCCAAACTGTTTATACTTCCGGCAAAGAAAGTGTCAGCCGAACTAATTTATCTAAGCGGGGAAGACCTAAGAAGTTTCACTGGGTACTATACGGGACACTGTGGTCTGCGACATCACCTAAATTAAATCTATCCGATACTTAAATTTTTCGTTTCTGTGAACTGGAGGATGAAACGTCGGTTTACATAACCTGCGAATGCGTCGCTCTGGTAAGACAGAGACTCTCCCATCTAGGTGTGTGACTCTTAATCCCTATGTGATATGGAGTAAAAAGCCTAAAGAGGTACTTAGATACATTAAAAGCCTTCACATACAAAATTAGGCTGAAAGGTCATGCACAATATGTCTGCACAAAGGTTGCAGTGCTTCCAGGCCTAATAATGATAATGTGAGGTGTTCAATGACCGTTCAGTTAGACTTAACCCTTGTAAACAGACCCGCGGGCACTTTTTTCAACTTTTTTGAAAGATATTCTCTAGGGGACAGTCTAGCTTTTTGAGTCGCCTGGGATGTTTTAGATATTGCTGGCCCTTGCCTTTCCGCACGCAGCACTGAACTGCTGGATTGGACATCCAGCTTCTCGCGAAATATTACTCGCGCTACTTTCAGACTGTACCCATATTTATGCATTGAAATCAAATAAATTGTGTCATAGGTAGTGGCAAAACCAAATGTTTTGATATCAGCGCTTTGGCTTCCAATCAAATGGTTGCTCAATCACTTACAAATGGGCAAATATCGACAAAAATGTCATACCAAAGGTGTGCATATAAATAATTTTCTCAATTGAATATTAAACTTTATTACCGCTACCATTATTAAACAGCAGTGGGAGTTGAGTTAAGATTGGTGGTACTTACTACCCCGCAAAAAATCATGCGACTAATCACCAAAGAGATTGGTCTCCGATTGATCTCTTTTGTCTACATTTGGTCATGATTAATCACCTTTAGTCCCTTTTGGGTACAGCTGGGATTAGTCAATTTGAAATAATTGTAGTCCATTTTAAGGAATAATAAAAAAAATAATAAAAAAAATTGTTTAAGTTAAACGGTTTTATTGAAAACAATACTTACATGAAATAATAATAATACTAAAAGCTAGAAAATAATTAGATAGACCCTAGGTACTAGTAATCACATCCTCATCAATCTAGGGCGTTGATCACACAATTAAATAAAAGCATTGGACGCGTGAAATTTCTAAAAATGTGAGGCGTAGCATAACCTGATTAAGGTTCAATTGGTCTTATATATGACTATCAATAGAAATTTGACGCGTCTAACGCTTTTATTTAATTGTCTGATCCACGCTCTAGATTGATAAGGAGTGTGATGAGTAGTGCCTAGGACCTACCTAATTATTTTCCAGCTTTTAGTATTATTATTATTTCATGTAAGTATTGTTTCCAATAAAACCGTTTAACTTAAAAAAATTTTTTATTATTTTATTTTGAAGTTTTTAATCTTTATTTATTTGCCTATCATTTCTCATTCTATTTAGTTCATTTAGTGACTCATTATTACAAGGACTCTTTCCTGACAATTTGTTACTATCTAAGTCCTCAATACATAATCCTTCCGAAGACTTTACTCGACTCTGCGCCACGTATGCTTGTCTCTCCTCCAACTCCAAAATATTTTGATGTCACTTCTACCGGACTGTATGTAATATTTGTTTCAAATATGGACCAAATCGGACCACAAATACGATTTTTGAGAATATCACGATCCTTGCCCCACCTAGCGGCGATTTTTTTCATAGGTCATTTTCTATTCTTGTATCTATTATGTCTTCCAAATATGAGCCAAATCGGACCAAAAAATACGATTTTTGTGAATATCTCGATCCTTGCGCCACCTAGCGAACATTTTTTTCGTATTATTGTATTGTCATCGGGTTCTGAAATATATTCCAAGTTTCAAGCTTGTAGCTTATTGGGAAGTTACTTAAATTTTAATTACAAAATTCGTTCACAACGGCCAGCCGTGCAGCCGCGCAGCCTGTCAAGTCAACCTAAATAAAACCGTTTAAAAACGGCAAAGAAATGAGTAAAATAGAGAAGATGAGGTGATTGAATCGAATTATTTAATAAAAATGCGGAGCCCTACACCGAACCTAAATTACTATGACTTAACGATTACACTGGAGTTAGGGTTAAAATTTCGGAGAATATTTTTTATTCGTTTTTGAAAAGCGGGAAAAGAACTGAAATAGATTTGGTGGCTTAGTAAACCCTTCGATTGTGTTTCGATTGTGTTTTGACCCGAAAAGGGAATAGTCTTCGTATGTTCCCATATGGGTACAAAGGGGATTGGTTCTATCGATCCCTTACGGGTATAAATGGGTAGAATTAATCCCTTCGTGGGACATGCTCAAACAAAGGAAACAGTTCAACTCCTACAAAGAGATCAAAACTGGCATTGGTCGCATACTCCTTTGCGACTCATCCCAGATTCATCCTAGACTAATCGAATATTTTGCAGGGTACAAATACGCACACATGTATTATATAAATTTTGTGCACACCCCCGCTCGAGCGCGCTCCTTCTCAACACTGTATTATTACTTTATGAATGTTATTTATGTTGAATAATATTAAATCCTTTAAATTTTTATTGTTGCTTTTCATTTAAAATGAATATTACAGTGATTTTCGTTTTCCGCGCCAAAATTGTGTTTACATTATTGCATATACAATTTATTTTAGTAAATTATGCTTACAACAACAAAAATTTAGCTGCATTTTACGCAATCACGTTGCAAGCAAGACAAGCTGTAAAGCAAAAAGCTTAGCTTGGCGAGCTTCGCTCGAATAGGACAGTGGGTGGATGCAAATGTATATGTTGTTATTGTTGTTGTGATATTGGTGTTGTGTTGTTAGGTATTACATTGCCGCCACTTTGGCATGCAATTAATTTTATGCGAACACCGTTGACGCATTCCTTTAGCTTGCTTACTCAAATTACAAAATCAGTGTCATCGAGGTTCCAAATGCAATGACTAAAGGACTATACAGCAACAACGCCACCAACAACAAAATTACCTATGATAATTAACAAAGCAATTGAAAATTTAGGTGGTGTGCAGTAGAAGCCGAAGTAGGAAACAGAAAAGCGTTAAAATTGTTATCAGCACATGACGACATAGCTGGACTAAACAATCGATTGTACACTTAACTGGAAAACTTGCATCGAGGAGCGAGTAAGAAAAGCCTGCAACGCTTTATACGCATCTCAAACAATGTTCGGTAGAAAAGATGTGATATGAGGCAATGGTGCGGCCTATGCTGTCGTATAGTTCTATAATGTGGTGGGAAGCTCTAAGTAAGAACAATAATTCCAACAACCCACAAAAAAGAAAGCACACTGAGAGTTTTGGTTCCACAGCAGCATGTCGCTCCTACCCCACGGCGGCTTTAGATCCAATTTCAACCTGATTATTGTGGACATTTACATACTATGTACGTCCGCATATGACGCACTGAGATTCTGAGAATCTTGATGCTGGAAGGTTGATCAGGAAGCGCATAGCAGTATACTTAATTTACTTCCGGCTAGATTTTTTAGTTTTGAATTAGATTTATATTCACGTATGGCGGGTTGGAATCTGTTCGCATTATCTAGGAATTTTCATTTTTTGTTAAAATGTATCCAACATGTTTCAAGCAGAAGTCCTACATATTTGACAAGCCTGCAAATCACTCGAGGTTGAGAACATAACTGACAAATTATCAAACTTTTCTGACAACCAAGCTGCTCAAACCTAGAAAGGGCATGCCAGCAACTTAGAACTGTCTTAACCCTAAATATCCATTATCTGTGTTCCGGGTCATAGCGGAATCGAAGGAAGCTCAGCGGAATTAAACGTAGGAATAAGCAGCGCCGAAGTATGTAGGCATATTCCTAGAGGCAGCTGAGGGTAGCATTCTAAATTTTTACATGTACAAAGTTCAGTAAAAGTGAAAGAGCACTACGAGCTGTGCTATTTCAGGATCTTCATGGCCAGACTACAATAAAAGAAGGATAAGGAGTCTATACGCATATAGCAATCTGCACCGGTCACTGTGCTTTAAACAAACATGCGGAAAATATTGTAACGAATTTTAGGAAATTCATGATAATTATTTTGTATTCTGTTAACGTTCGAATATCTGAACTGTCGAAAAAATAACTCAAACATTCAGTATAACAAAACGTTCTTTATTTAGACTAATTTGGGAGTAGTACTTCACAATTACAATTATCGTGTACTTCACTATAGCGTGTTAAAATCGGAACTGATCGATTCTTGCTTGCACCGTGCTGCTTTTATTATCTTAGTTAAGCTCGTTCACTTATTTCTCCAAAGGCCTAGACTTCTCACGAACATGCCTTCTAGAACAGTTGCATCTCATACTTAGTTATTTAGATATATACATGTAAATCTGTAGTTTATGTTTTTCTTCTAGCTATATGCATGTGTATGAGTGGTTAACTACTTTTGCCCTTAGCTGATGATAACGTGATGTGTAATTGTTTCTCTTTCTTCTTCGCAGGCAAAACTCCAATCGAAATTTGTATCAAAATTTCAGAAAAATTATAAATTTGAATTCCAAACGAGTGGTTATATACATATATATCAACTGATATATGTATGAGCTTACATTTTCGGGACCTTTTCCTTCATTAAATTAAGTTGGCGCCAGATTAACATGCGGCAGCTCAGCGATACTAACAGTAAAAGTGCTTACGGTTCTTTGTTCTTGAAAGGTCACCAACAAGCAACATTTCGTAACTTTGTGTGCGGGTAACTTGGGGTGGCTTAGGTTAATGTGCAGTAAATAGAAAACGGGTACTAATGTGGCTTCCTTACAATTAGTTTTTCATTATTTTGACCGCCAAGATATACAAACCAAATAAGTCAAGCAGGGGCTGTTAATAGCTGAGGACCGACAATATGTGAATTGTCTTATCCTGAAAAGGGTGCCCTTTATTCTATTGATTATGACGCTGAACTCTGCATGTTTCAGCGGCTGGTGGCTGACTGGAATGGCAGATTTTTTTAGGTAAATTAATGGGTATTTCATAATTTTGGGCTGGTAGTTGCGGTATCCTGACACCTAAGCAGGTTGAAGTGAAATATCATCGAAACGGCTTTCGGGTTAACAAGTTGGCCATGCTCTATTGAAACACTATTGTATGACCCGGGTCCGTCTCCATAAGCTTAAAGCTGTAGGTGGTAATACTTCAG
Organism: Eurosta solidaginis; assembly: GCF_040869045.1. NCBI lineage: Eukaryota > Metazoa > Arthropoda > Insecta > Diptera > Tephritidae > Eurosta > Eurosta solidaginis. The sequence goes on from NC_090323.1 coordinate 171,965,486, forward strand.
GTTTGCATGTGCTTATGACAAACCCTATCATGATTACCATCATCATCATTAATTGACGCTAAGCGATTTTGGCCGTTTCGGAACAAGTCAACCCAGCTATCCCTATTTCGCGAATATTTATGCTAACTGGCAGCATCAAGCGGATCTTCCTTAAGATGCTCTCCGAACTTAGTTGAAATACTTCATTGACCGGAGCGTCATGACCAAACCAACGAAATCTTTTGGCTCTTATCCCCTGTTCTATCTTCATATCTACGTAAAGCTCACATATACTGTTCATGATTATGCCTCCTTCTATACTCGCCCTTGGCATCACTGAAACGGAATCTTTAATGTATAAACCATTTAAGTGCGACTACACATCTGGGGCCCTATGGCACCCTGATTGAAAAGGCACTGGCATGGATAAACACATTGCCATCACTACATATGGTTAAAAAGGAAAACGAGGATTGGTTCGGGAAAGGCGACAAGGCGGTTTGACACAGAAATGTGCGGACGAGCATATTAATGATGCCGAGGTTCGTGTTGTTATTTTTGTAGCGATAAAGACACCCATCAAAGGTTTTGAGGAGTGTTACCGATGTTGATTGTTGTTTGCCGGTTATATATCATGTACGTTCCGGTAACAGGCAACATTAAGGTACAAGCCCGATTATATCGGGAACGATTAAATATGACCACAATGAACCTTCCAGGTCATACCGCTCCCACCTCTAGTTCCATGGGGAACTTGGGGTCGACAGAGACTCAGCTGCTAAAGAAACAGGATTCGTCACGGTAAGGTGAGGTTGGCAATTGGGTTGTAGAAGCTATAAATTGCGCTGGCAACCATTTGATAGGGTCGCGCGACACAATGTCGTGCGACACGAGAACAGAGCTGGACACCCCTAGGGAGGTGAAATCAGAAAGACGTTGACGGACGAACCAAGAAGGTGCAGAGGAAGAAAGTCCTCCAAAGAGGCCTTGAAACTTTTTGTACTTTTAGCCGAAACTTATTGTGTTCTCATTGTAGGACTGGCCTTGAAACTAGGGATGGCGTCGGAAACGTCTCGGTAACCAAACGCTAGCCTCAAGGGCGATAAGACTGTGCAGGCAAGGTTTGGCGTCATCGATAGTTATAGAACTAATAACACAGGTAAAGTGTGTGGTATTCTGTGCAAGCTTTCGGCGTCTTTCAGGCTGTAAAAGTAACAATAAGTAACAAACTCAGCAGATATATTGGCGAAAAGCTAAAAAGAAGGTAGATGGGTTGCGTTTTACATTGACAGAATGGCGACCTTTAAGCCTAAAATCTCGAAAAACTTATTAAATCGAAACCACCATCACCAAGATTTGAAAAAAGGAAAAACATAAATCGAAACTCGGCTTCCGATTTGCATGAAAAACTATCGACCACATTCTGTGGTCGTTCCCTTCGCAGGCCATATTAAAACTCCTGCTATTATGAGAAAGAGCTTTCAAATTTGGAAGCAGAAATAGGATAAGCCCCAGAAAGCATCTAGTATTTGCCAAGATGACGGACCTATGTTAAGGTATAGCTCCTGGCTCTTAATAGAGGGTTTCCGTTTGATCAGCAAACCAATTCTGGTAACAACTGTGATAAACTTAGTCTATGTGAGGCCTTTGCTGACTGACTAGTTCAACATAGATGAACTGGGATCTAGACACTTTGATAGGGTCAATGCGACTTCATCAACTTAGAAGTCCGGGGGACACCAACTTTCCATCACTTTTCACTTTCCTTCCAAACTTTTCAACTACACGCACAGCATGTTTCAACTTAAGGTCATCAAAATTCACTTCTTCAATCCATTAACTAAACGTTTAATGAACATCATTAACTACATACATAAAGGGATTTTATTTAAATAAATCACTGACAAATTCAAAAATGAAAAACATTCAATTTAATTTCGTTAGCGAGCGTAAATTTTTCAACAAAAGTTGACGTTATGCACCTGATAACAACAAAAGTAGCGAAGGTGTCGGCACCAACAACAATACAACATGCAACCACTAATCAACAATATTTCAACATTGCCATAAAATATGTGCTACAACAACAACAAATATAAAGCAATCGGCTGTTGTCAACACCCAAACAAATTGCTATTGCTTACAATGTGCTAATAATAATCGGATTTGTATTGCTGTTGTTGTTGTTAAAACAGTACTTGTGGGTAGTTTATGGTTGTTGCCAATTTCATAGTTAAAGCAGCCACATTGGCTACTTGCGCATTTAAATTACGATGGACTGATTGTGCTACGCCTGCGACTGCCGCATTCAGTATATTCAGGATACAGAAGGATTTCCTCATTTCGACTGCAACTGGCAACTTTTATAAATTGCTTGAGCATTTGACACTGACACGGGAAGATATAAACACATAGAGCGGCGGGGGATTGACGAAAGCTTGTGCAATTGAGGATTTTACTCTGTCCTACTCAGGTGCGCAGCTTGTCGATGGTGAGAGGTTTTACCCGAACTCCTTAGCGACCGCATGTGTGGCTGAGGGCCTAACGGGAGGTTAGCGGGAAGTTCGTGATGAAGAACTGCCAACCCTCGCTATTCATGGAGCAATATGGGTATGTGTCTTGAGCGAATTACATACAGTGGGTGAATACGGCTGTGTTTCAATGCAGGGTTCCCAATACTGGTTTACTTCGGTAAATAACGATGATCTCATTAACCGGACCGAAGCATGGTGTGAAATCAGAGATATAGCGGAGGGGGACGTAGTTATAACGTCGAAAGTGTTATAGGGAGACAAATATCTCAACGATGATGTGGGTACTACAGATAAACCTTTAACACAGCAAAAATATGTTGGGTTAACGCATCTCAACCCTTTAGGAGGAGCGAAGATATCTCGGCTCAGCCTGCACGGTTTCGACTGTCACGCGTTTAGATATGGTAGATAAAAGACTTGCAAACTCTTTGGAAACAAGCAAAGGAGCTGGCATGAGTACTAGGAAGAATATGGTGATCTTTTGAGGATCCTGAAATGGTTAGTTGGCAGAACAAAGATATCCTCACGAAAAAATGTTCTCATAAAACCTATCTTCATTTGTGCCTCGTAATCATGAACGGAGAATGGGATGACTCCAAGGTTCGTCGTCTCAACAAAATCGTTCCCGAGTCTGCGAGCTATTACCAAAAGGTCTTAATTCAGCAACGAATTTCCCGTACTCGTAATACTCCACAAGTTTTCGATGATTGCTTTGCTCTTAAGAACAACAATAACAACAGAATTTGGGATGGACTTTGCAGTATACGAGAGGAATTTTCTTCGGGCGTTACCCGCGATCCCAATGGTGTGTATCGCAGGAGATTTAGGGATAAGCTGTATGAATTTTTCTCAGATATGAACATAATCCAACTAAAAAATACTCAAAAGCTTGACTGGCTAGATACTGAATGCAAGATGCATGATCTGGTTTGGAAACAGTGTTGGGAGGAACATGTGGAAGAAGGCCTGAACTATTTCGTTGTTCCCAACTGACATGAATCAACGCGACGCAAGGTTAGCTGGCGAGACATAGCACTCGAGTGATGCCTCTATAAGTTTGAAAATGAAGTAAAGAGCCGCTTCTGTAGACCTGCTCTTATAATTGGTGTTGGGATGATGGAAACCACTCTCGACAGAATCCTGTTATTTACGTTAAGATCATTCCGGCGTCCCAGCGCACATTCTGGTTATATGGTCTCAGGTATTTGGTACAGATGTGAGAGCTTCTCTCCGCCTTTGGAATGTTTATTGCTTTGATTTTATTCCAAGGTTTTTCGATATGGCTTAATCTCACCTGTGACGATGACGTAAATGGGAGTCAACCAAAAATTGTTTCGCATACCATCCGATTCTGTAGAATTGTAGGGCATAATGATATATGCAACTAGTTTTCCCCAAGAAAGATGATTGCCACTTCTATTAAGCCCAGCAGTGAAGAATATTTCTGTTCACCTTGGCCGTTCGGAAACAGGTTGTTAATAGAAACCTTAAGAATAACTCACCCTCTAGTTTCCTGTCACATCTTTGAATTATCAGAATTTAGAAACATCTCTCGACAGGACATTTCGAAGCCGTTCGTTCTCGAAACACCCATCCACATTTTCTCAAAAGCTTAGCCAGTAGCCCTACACAGCCTAATCTGGTTTAGCTCAAGTTTCTAGGCAAGCTTACTATTCTACGCTTTGCTCAAAAGCCTCATTTAGGAAAATATCAGGTCCTTAAGCGACACTGTTCACCACGGAGGTTTCTTCCTTCACTCGTGTGTGCTCGAACGACACCGATGTTTCTATATAACTACCCCACTCATGGTCGCGAACTTTCTACGTTAGCGTCTATCGAACTTTAATTAAACGCGCCGTATTTTTGATACAAAAATTTACTTACCTTGTTGTTGCTATGCCTATTGTTGTTATTGTTGTGCTTGGTGCACCTTTCATTGACTTTCAAGCTGTTATCAACATTGCAACAGTACAATAATCAGCGGCATCAGGCTGCCAGCACAACGACAGCAATAACAATAACAACAACAGACATAATTTTAAGCAACTAGCATATTTAGCGTATATTTTGACAAAATCCCCGCCTGGTGCGCAAAGTGTTAAAAGGATCACAGCAAACGATTTATCTTCATTTGCATTTGGCGGCAATTAACACAGAAGCAAACGATCGGCGCTTACAAATTGTCAAACATACATACATATGTACATACATATATTGGTTGTAAATGGCACTGCAAATGCAAATACAACGGTTGGTTGTTGTTGCAACTTTTGGTGTGACTGATATACGTGCAGTAGTTTAATAGCTGCCGTGGCTGTGTTTGGTTGCTTTGTTGGCTTACTCTAATTCTTGTACAACAACACATTCTCCATATATAGATAATACAAAAACGAAAAAAAATATTTCAGTTCCACAGCTCTTATGCGCTTCGCTTTAATTGTATGCGTAACCGCCAACACTCATCTAACCAACCATGCCCCCACTCACCCAATGCCCTTATAATCACTCACCAGCGACCGACCAACAACAACTCTTGTATGCATATCGTAATTTGAGGCAACATTAATTTACCTTTTTTCGTTGGTGCAACGTTTGCCGTTGCTATATACAAAAATATTATTGTTGTTATTGCTTATAACGGGGTGACACCAGAGGTGGGCTATTTTCATACAAATATTATTAAAATAAAAAAAACTCGTTATTTTCAATTTTTCATGTGTAAACATTTTTGCTCTCGATATGGGGAAATCATATTGCAAGCGTAAGTTAAGTTAATGCACTGTAGGGTTATCGATTTGTTATCGAAGTTTGTGGCGTTGTTATGGGTGTATTAGCGTATTTCTTATCGACGAGCTTTTGATATGTTTTAGGTGTGTTATCGACAAGGTATAGACGGGGAATCGATTTCTTATCGAAGTGTTATATAATTTCTATCGGTGAGTTATTAATATGCTATCGAGAAATTATCCATTTTATATCGAAAAAATACCAAAAAATTATATTTAGATGTGTTATCAAAAAATAATCGTTTTACTATCGAAGTGCTACTAATTTTTAATTGTTATCGAAAAGTTATCAATTAGTCACGGAAAAATTATCGATTTGTAATCAAGTTATCGCTTTGTATCAAGAAACTATAAACATGTTATTAAAAAGTTATCTATTTCTTATCGGATTATTACCAATTTGTTAAAGAAGTGTCGGGAACAAGCCGATAAGAAACTAATCACAAGCCGATGACTCGTCGATAACTAGCCGCTAACGGGAAAATAATATTTTGCTGTTCATAATATGCCGATAATAACACAAGAACTTGTCGGTACCGGTTGTGACCGTCAAGAGGGCGGCGAAGCTTTTCTCATAAATTATTTGAGCTGCTAAAGCTATTTTTTCTGTGGTTTAACTTCAACCCTTTCCTTTGACTATTCCTATTTCCACCCTTAATACAATCATAATCTAATTCCTCTTATTATTCCTATACGTATTTCTATGCATAATCCTATTCCTATCCCTATTCCTATTTTTATTCTTATTCCTAGAACTATTTTTCTTCCTTTTCATACTCCTGTTAAAATTATTATTCCTTCCCATGTTCCCATTACTATTTCTATTCCTGTTCGTTTTGCTATTCTTATTCTTATACCTGTTTGTTTTCGTGTTCCTTTTCCTTCTACTTTTCCTTTTCGTTTTCCTTATCTGCTTCTATCATTATTCCTATACCTAAACTAAATCCTTTAACAGTTTCTATTCATAATTCGGTTTCCTATTCATGATCCTCTATATTTTCCTTTTGTTCCTTTACTATTTTTCCATTTCTATTCCTTTTCTGTTCCTGATCTTGATGCTTTCTAAATTCTATTTCTATTGCTATTTCCATTAATATTCCTATTCCTATTCCCCATTTCTTTTTCCACTCTTCACACCCTTTCCTTTTTCCTTACCTTCTTGTTTCCACTCTTTCTCTTCGCCCCATCTTCCATTAAAGGTAGCTCCAGCTGGAACAAAGTAGCCTAATAGCCCATGGACGCCCCCAGCGCGTTATTGGGCTTAAAATATACCCGCGGCTGGTATGCCTGTCGTAAGAGGCAAGTAAAATACCAAACTGTTTCAAGGTGTTCTGTTTCGCAGGTGTTGTCAGCGCAATATATAGCTTCTCCAACCCCACCTACCCGTGGCGAATCGTGTTTCTTTAATAGTCCTGGCGACCCCAAGCTATACGTGGATCTAGGGGGTGGAGGGGCGGGATGCCCTATAAAGTTTCATGTGGTCATCAGTCGTACAACAACAACATAGCTCAGGAACCGCCTGTATCCAGTAAGGGTCTAGATGTAGATACACTTTCCGGAAATCGCAGATGTAACTAATGTCCATTTCAAGAAAATCAGGCTTCTTGTTCGATGCCGCAAGCATCATAGGTCAGGATATTATGGACTATAAAATCATACGAGATTTACAACTCGGCGGGACTGCCTGGAATATTAGCAAAGCGATGGCAATAAATTGATACCCTATTCTACTTGACATATCCTCAATGTTCCTACGTCCTGGGTATATACCTGGATAAGCCTGGTAGAGGTGGTTGCATTTGTAAAGCAAACAGGCTAAGCCCCTCAGAAGCCAAATACTACAGGCAATTTGATTTATTTCTTTTATCTGGAAAATATTACAGATGCTGCACAAAAAGGACAAGGCAGCCTTTCGTTGGATGACCATATTTTAAAGCGCACACCGAAAAAGAAAATCGAAGAAGCAATTCTGGTCGTACTCCGTTTAATGACTGAATTAGTGAGCCACTGAACCATCGCATTTGATTTGTGATCGGAAGCCTTCTCTTAAACGGAATTAAGGCATAAATTAGCGGGTTACTCGAAATTACTTAAAAATTTGAATAAGTGGAAATACTCTTTTACGTCACTCAATGAACAATTACTCAATTAACGCCCATCCCTGCTATCATTATATACACCTAGCTACTTGCAAATATCCAAAATTTCCTGTTTGCCTTCCTATTAGTAATCCTTTTTTGGTATTGTCTGGCACTGATAAGCATAGATAAAAGGGACATGAAATTCAAATTTAAAATTTGACCACCAACAACAACAACAAAAATTGAGGTGATGACCGACCAGCGCCAACCAGCCAACACACAACAGAGCTGATTTTGGTTTCAGCGCAGCCAATTGTGTTTACCGCCCTCACCATCGCGAACCGTTGCCACTTTGATTAAAATGCAGGTAAAAAGAGTGTCTTGTAAAAAAAAAGAACGAAAAATCGAAAGCGCTTCCGTATTTACAAATAAAAGTAGTTCGTAGGTGTTTGGGTGGTCTGGAAGTATGGCACGGGGATGTGGCCGAAGCATGCACTTAAGTGATGTGAGAGGAATGAAATCATGAGATATGGTGCAATGCAGGAGACTTACTTAATTGTGGGAAGAACTATTTCAGTAATTTTTTTTTTTTTTTGGTGTTGCTTGTACTTGCTTCGGGTAGCTGCTACTGTAAATGATTGTAAATTTCTCACGGACCTTAAAATGTTTATTTTAATTGGGGCCGTGTTTATTTGAATTAAATGTGTTATTTTGGGCAAATGCGATGACGTAATCTATTTATTTTCAAAGCCAAGCAATTTTAGGCAACAGAGGCAAGAAAGATGAAATGTGTGCGAGCTTTTCTCTTTAGAGAGGAGCTAACCATATAAAAACTTGAAATATAGGTAAGCATGCTACTTTTCTTTAGTAAGGCAATAATAATCGTTTTAAAATAAACTAAGGAATTGACGAAAATCATGTGCATGTCTTATGATAACACTCAAAAATTAGTTATAACTGTAATGACGATGATACGTGGAATGAAGTTCGCTTCTTAAGTCTTTTGTATAAAGTATTACATAGTTACGAAATAGCAGCAAAGTAGTTTATTCCAAAATTATTGGTAGTATTAGTGTGTTTGCGTTACGGGATCTATGCTCACGCCAGCGGATGCGGTGAAGATACTAGCCTGAAGCCAACTCCACTACATATTTACGTACATCGAACTTTTTTGCACGGAAGAAGCTAAGTATTAGCGTCCCGAAAGTGCGAAAACCGATAGTCAAGTACCCACACCCGTAGGCAAAGAGAAGGAATAAATTTAGAGAAAGGGACTTTTTTGGTACATCAATTAGTATGAAATACAGGATAAATTTGAATCGAGCTTCTGAGCATAATTCTTGCTCAAGATATGCGCCATTAGTAAATGTGCAAGAGATAATTTGCAGCGTGGCTTCTCCAAACAAATAATCGCAATACCTAGAGAAAGTCAGGTCACACTTAGGGCAAAATCTTCATGTGAAATAAAATCGTTACTGGTCCTGGAATATGTAGAGCAGCTGTAGAGTCTATATATCTGCAGCTCTGGAAGGCATTAATGCGACAGATACAAATATAAAATATAAATAATTGGAGCGATTTACATCTGAGGAGACTAAGGACGAGTTTCTCTTCTAATATGCGTTGTGCTCATTTCAATTTTCCCTACAAATTTTAGCCGGTTCCACAGCAGATAGATACTCTAACAAGAAAAACAACATCTACAATACCTACATCATCTGAACCATTTCTTGGAAAATATCCATGTAATATGAGATATAACCTCATCGATAAAGAGAGGAAACTCAAGGAAACGCATTGGTACAAGACTACTGGTCTGAGACAGTCAAAACTTTACTTGGGTAGTATATAAAAATTTGTTTTATATATATAAAGTATCAATCAAGGTATATCGGTAATCAATCTTTCGACTATCAAAGAACGTGTTTAAAATATTAGCTGCAGTAAACGCCCCAAGCACAGACTGGGACTTTTAGCAGGAAACTGCTGTTGACTGCGTACAATGGCGAATGGGACTGCTGAGCATATCCTTCTCGTGTATAGTGTTGACGTCCAGATGAGAAAAAAGCATTTTATTTCACTCAAGACAGACCATGAGCACATACACTCTCTCAGACGGAGGAAAATCCTTTACTTTCTAAATGCTTTAAGGCTGTATGCAGTGCTATGCAGGAAGGGTACAGTAAACCTAAAGTCGCAGTGCCAACCACAAAACTCAATACTTTTCTATTATACTCCCTCTCCCCTTCAATATATCTCCTTCACTTATGGGGTTATTATACATTTTTAGAATAGTTGCACAAATATCGGGAACTTAAATATTTAAAAAACAACTTAGGAAAGCTAAGTGGGGTGTAACCGAACATCACTTACTCAGCTGAGAGTTTTGGAGACAAAATAAGGGAAAATCACCATGTAGCAAAATGAACCTAGGGTAACCCTGGAATGTGTTTGTATGACATGGGTATCGAATGGAAGGTATTAAAGGGTATTTAAAAGGAAGTGGGCCATAGTTCTATAGGTGGACGCCCTCTCGAGATATCGCCACAAAGGTGGACCAGGGGTGACTATAGAATGTGTTTGTACGATATGGGTATCAAATTAAAGATATTAATGAGGGTTTTAAAAGGGAGTATCCCTCAGTTGTATATGTGAAGGCGTTGTAGAGATATCGACCAAAATGTGGACTAGGGTGACCAGTGGCGGATTTACGGGATGGGTTTTCGGGTTCAAACCCCCAACCCCCCCCCCCCCGGTGGAGATATTGATAGAAAGTACCAAAATTAAAAAGACGGTGTTACCGGTAAAACTTAAATAAATTAACATATGCACTTTTATTAAGAATATAAGCCCTGAACGATTTTGGCTACCAACCAATTTTCATGTCGTAAAAAAGGTACGAAAAATACTTTAAATTTACTTCAGCTTGTAAAATGGGCATTTCAAGCTTGATAACTACAAAATTGAAAAAGATGGTGTAGAAGTGAAGTATTTTTCGTACCTTTTTTATGACATGAAAATTGGTTCATAGCCAAAATCGGTCAGTAAAATATGGCTGTTATTCAAGCTTTAAACACATACAGAATAAAGAAACAAATTTTTCCCATAATTATTTCCCAGCAATCGCTTAGGTTTTTTTGAAAAACTCTTCCAGTGCTTCGTTTACAGAAAGTGGTATATCAATATGGATATTCAATGAAGCGAGTCCATTCAAACGCTCTTGACTGGTTGTACTCCGCAAGTATGATTTTAACCTTTTGAGGGCAGAAAATGTGCGTTCTGGTGTTGCTGTCGAAACTGGTAGAAAGCATTGGGATTCACCCTCTGATAAAATAACATAAATAAGAAATATAGCATACAAACTTTGTAGGTAATAATCAAAATTCTACCAACCTCAAGTGCATCAAACACGTTTTAAAATTCTGACAATCGACTCGCCTTCCCCACATTTTGACTTCCATTGCAAACTCGGGTTTGGAACAATTCACAACACTTTCATTAAACTCATGCAGTTTATTACATTTTTCAGCGTTGTATTCATTTTTGGGGAACAAAACACCGAAATTTTTGAAAATTAGTTGGTGTTTCATGCAACGGCTCTTGATATGTGTTATGGATGCATCAAGGAATAGAATATAGAATGCGATTCTATAATAATCTTCGACGCTCTCAGTATGAACGTTGCATCTATTTAATTTACGTTTATTGATGCGTGGTTTCTTGTGTAGCGCAACTCTCTCAAGGGTTGCAAGCGCATTATATAGCTTAACTAACCCAATTTTCAACCTCACCGGCAAAGGACCATCAACATCGATAACACTAGCCAAGGCCTTCGGGAGTATACTTATCGCTACAACAGCAACTGCAACGTTTGGAATTGCACGCTAGAAATAGCAGCTTGAAACCGAGAAGCTTGTGCCGAAGTTTTGTCGTTTTTCCTTCTGCTATCTCTTCAAAGGCTTCGAATATTGATGGCTGAAGTTCAATGTAAGTGGATACCGTTTCATGACATTGGCCCATCTTGTTGGGCACACGCTTTGCAATTTTTGTCTTCGACTTTCTTTTTATACCCAGCTGTACTTGTACACAGGGTATTATAACTTTGATTAGATAAAGCTTGGTTGTACAGGTATAAAGGAATCGAGATAGATATAGACTTCCATATATCAAAATCATCAGTATCCAAAAAAAATTTGATTGAACCATGTCCCTCCGTCCTTCCTTCTGTCCGTTAACACGATAACTTAAGTAAATATTGAGATATCTTCATCAACTTTGGTACACAAGCTTATCTTGAGCCAGAATAGGTTGGTATTGAAAATTATCGAAATCGGATGATAACCACGCCCACTTTTTATATATATAACATTTTGGAAAACACAAAAAACCTAATTATTTTGTAAATAACACACCTAGAATGTTGAAATTTGACGTGTGGTCTGATATTGGGACTCTTGATAAAAATCTGAAAAATTTTTTAAATGGGCGTAGAACCGCCCACTTGTAATAAAATCAATTTTACAAATATTATTAATCGTAAATCAAAATTCGTCAAACCAATCGCAACAAAATTCGGCGGAGGGGTTGCCTTTACTATAAGGAATGCTTTGAAGAAAAATTTACGAAATCGGTTAAGCACCACAACCTCTTTTATATAAAAGATTTTTAAAAGGGTCGTTGACGAATAAAATAAGCTATATCTTTGCAAAAAGAGCTTTATATCAATGGTGTTTCATTTTCCAAGTGGATTTATAACAATAAATAGGAAAAACTTCAAATTTTAAAAAATGGTCCTGGTACCTATCCTTTTATGACTAACCAATTTTCTATGTTTCGGGAGCCATAACTCGAAGAAAAATTAGTTCAGAATAGAACCATATGTATATGTACTATTGCGCAGCCTTGTAACACTATTAAGCACACAAAACAAACAACAACAGCATTTCAAGTATACAGCTGAGTATGTAATGTTCAGTTTCACCCGAACTTAGACTTCCTTATTAGTTGCGTAATCGAAATTTTTTTCTGGAGAACATTTTGCCTTTTTGGCCATCAGTAAAAATCAAAATAAATGCACCCTGCCGACATCATGTTACAATCAAATATACGACATAAAATAATGAAGTAACCCCCCCCCCGGAAGTACAATCCTAGATCCGCTACTGGAGGTGACCCAAAACATCATGTGTCGGGTACCGCTAATTTATTTATATATGTAATATGACGAACAGTATTTCTGCCATGATTCCAAGGGCTTTTGATTTCGCCCTGCAGAACTTCTTCATTCACCTTTACTTAATATGGTAGGTGTCACACCCATTTTACAAAGTTTTTTTCTAAAGTTATAAAATTTGCGTCAAAAAACCAATCCAATCACCATGTTTCATCCCTTTTTTTCTATTTGGTATAAAATTATGGCATTTTTTTTTTTTCATTTTTCGATATCGAAAAAGTGGGCGTGGTCATAGTCGGATTTCGCCCATTTTTAATACCTGGATAAAGTGAGCTACGCTGAGTACGTGAACTAAATTTAGTAAAGATATATCATATCGATTTTTGCCCAAGTTATCGTGTAAGCAGCCGAGCGGAAGGACATACGACCGACTGTGTATAAAAACTGGGCGTGGCTTCAACCGATTTCGCCAATTTGCACAGAAAACTGTTATCGTCATAGAAAAAAATGTCACAAGGATTGGTAAATTTTTGTTCGACTTATGGCATTAAAAGTATTCTAGACAAATTAAATGAAAAAGGGCGGAGCCACGCCCATCTCGAAATTTTCTTTTATTTTTGTATTTTGTGGCACCATATCATTACTGGAGTTGAATGTTGACAATTTACTTATGTATATACTGTAAAGATATTCAATTTTTTGGTAAAATTTGACTTTTAGGTTTTTTTTTTACAAAAGTGGACGTCGTGTTCGTGACCCGATTTTGCTAATTTTTATTTAGAGCCCATATAATAATAAGAGTAACGTTCCTGCCAAATTTCATCATGATACCTTCAACGACTGCCAAATTACAGCTAGCAAAACTTTTTAATTACCTTCTTTTAAAAGAGGGTAGTGCCACGCTCATTGTCCAAAATTTTACTAATTTTCTATTCTGTATCATAAGGTTAACCCACCTACCAAGTTTCATCGCTTTATCCGCCTTTGGTAATGAATAATCGCATTTTTTCGGTTTTTCGAAATTTTCGATATCGAAAAAGTAGGCGTGGTTATAGTCCGATTTCTTTCATTTTAAATAACGATCTGAGATGAGTGCCCAGGAACCTGCATACCAAATTTCATTAAGTTACCTCAAAATTTACTCAAGTTATCGTGTTCACGGGCAAACGGACGGACGGACGGACATGGCTAAATGAATTTAGTTTTTCGCCCAGATCATTTTGATATATAGAAGTCTATATCTATCTCGATTAGTTTATGCCGTTACGGAGTACCGTTATGCTAACAAAATTAATATACTCTGTGAGCTCTGCTCAGCTGAGTATAAAAAAAAGGGGCGTGGCGCCACCTATTTGATGTATTGGCGTTGCACCTACCATTTTGGGTAATGATTGAAATAAAAAGTTTACTTCTACCTCTACCACCTTAATTTCTAAGTGTACAATTAAACTTTTTTTCCATTTCTTGCAATAACAAAACTCGATTTAAATTCAATTAGTCTGAAGTTACGTTTACCCATATGATTTTTTTTACTCATTTTTCGCAGTCATTTATAGTATGTAGTAATTATTTAATTCAATTCATTTATAGGCAACAACAACTTACTGAAACGCACCATAATCACGTATATATAGCCGTTCACTTACACAGCTATACAAATATTGCCTAATTGAGTGCAAGTTTTCCTTAAATGAGCCACTCGCTGCGCTTTTATAAGTCCATAAAATTATGCGCAGACTCCACGCATAGACAACGCAACTCCAACACTTTTTTGTGCAAATAACAACATTAACACCGAATAAATTCATAAAAAAACTTTCCATTTGAAACAATGCAATTGTATATACGTGCGTGTGTGTGTGGTATGTATATGTATGCGTGCAAGCGTAATGAAGTAATTGACACATAAATTAGATAGATATAACATGAGAGACAACCAGTATTTGTCACATAAACATGGAGAAACAGACGAAGAAGCAGAAATTGTCAACAAAATTTAAAATGAAAATAAAAATAGCACCACATCGTACAAATTCTGCCACAATCAAACATACATATGTACATATAATTGTTAAAAAAAAGTTGTAAGCAAAAAACAATAAAAACAATCTAAGTTTAAATAGAAAATACAAATAAAAATTTTAAACGTAGCTCATAAAAATAGTAATAATAATAACAATAACCAAATAGCTGTCAGTTTGAATGGAAACATTTCACAGCCTGATGTACTCCTACAAAAATATCTACGAATATGTCTTGTTCAAACGAGGCCTAGTTGATAAGTACGTCACTTGTTTGGCGTGTTTTCGAGAAGCTGTTTCGTGTCAAAAACCTGTCTGTTTCAACAAACCAGTCAAAGTAATGACAAAGCAAAAGAATTTGGATCTTAGCACTGAGTTCTAATTCAGGGTGCATATTTTAGAAAGATCTGTTCATAATTTCCTTACAAAAGCTACAAGAGAAACCTTTTATATTCCATTTTTCTTACATTGGCCTCTACCGTAGCGATTACCGTAAACATAGCTATAAACGTAACCGTAGCCATAACTTGAAACATAACCGTAACCATAACCGTAGCCATAAATGTAACCATATCCGTGAATCTAACCATAACCACAGTCAGAACCATAATCGCAACAATTATCATAACCATAATTGTATCCATAACGGTAACCATAACCATAGCCATAAATGTAACCATATCCGTGAATCTAACCATAACCACACCCACAACCATAATCGCAACAATTATCATAACCATAATTGTACCCATAACCGTAACCATGACCATAACCATGATCCTAACCAAAAACTTCAACACAACCATAACCATTACGAATATTGTAACAACCTTAACTTTAGTCACAACCATAAATATAACCGTAGTCCCAATCGTTACTATTACTATAAACATAACCATATCCATAACCATAAAAATAAACATATCTATAACCATTACCATAACCATAACTATAACCACAACCATAACCATGACCATAACCATAATCCTAAACACAACCATAACGATAATTGTATTAATAAGCGTAACGATAACTTAAATCATAACCATGACCGTAATCATAATTGTGTCGACAGCCGTAACCATAACCGTTACCCGTAATCCCAAACATAACGACAACCGTAAACACAACCGTAACCAAAAAAGTTACTATAAGACTTAGCACAGCAAGGCTCTCGTAAGAATGATCCTTAAGGCTTGGTTTCGTCGAGAGTTGTGCAGCTATATATCGGTCGTAACATAGCAGCGAACTGGATTGTAACAAATGGTGCAATGTTAAAATGCTTATATGGCAGCTACGAAAACTGTGAAGTTGACCGTAACGTAATATAGCAGTATGTCAAAACAAAAACCCTGTCATGATAGTGGAAAATCTGCCTTCAACGTTTCTTTTTACCAACATATTCATAAAAGCTAATTACGGTGAGTATAGTGACCATTCTGAAGCGGTCGTAATATAGCGGCACCATTTTGTGAGGAAACCAAGCCTTTAGTAACCGCAGGCATATCTATGAAGGTATTCCATTTCAACGCCTTCTCTCGTTCTCATTACAGCAGGTAAAGAATTTATTGCACGCCAATTCTGATCCCTTCCACCTCCAACATTTAGTTTTAATCTTCTTCGACATCATAGTGACATCTGCTTTAGTTATACATACCAGAAATTTTCGTCGGATGGACTGCACAATCCTGGTCCTATATCTCGATTCCCCACTGCACATCATGAAGAAACGAATTGAAATATTTCTTTACCTTGCACGAAGTTTGGGTATATTGGACCTTATATCAAAGAGCAAGCGTGTGCCAGTCAAGGATTTAATCCCTTCTCCGGGGTCAGGAGCGTACAATAGCACTTGCAACTTTAGACACCAACTCCCGTTCGCATGAAGATCGTGTGCACGATTAGTCGCCAAAACGGTGGATTGTGTCAATGGAATCAGTACTGGAGCATAAGAGGTGGCTGGATGACCTTAATTGCCAGTTTACGTGCTTCAGTGGCGCCTTTCTCAACTCATCAGTAATTGGTCGTAATGTGACCAAAGTGAGCCTACTTGTTTAGAACAGATGTGGACCTTGATCTTCAGGGTATCGAATTTTTTTATTGATTCAACAGGCAAAAATAGAATGTTTGTTTCCCCTTGCCCAAATAAGGTTTTCTACCCGTTTTAGGGCTACGAAGTAGAAAGTAGCTCCGAGAGCGTGTGAAATTTCTTGAGGAAGGCATTCGGAGCCATTCGACAAGCAGCTCCTATTTTTTCTTTGCCCAACCTGACCAGAAACTTTAACAGATGGTACTAACTCCCCAGATAACTGAAAAATAATTTGTATAGGGCAGTGTAGAGTTTACCAATATATTCTGGATGCAAATCGTAACTCCGCATATGTTATACACAATAGCAATTCGCAACAAATTCGTATGAGATTAGAGTCTTGGGAGAAAGGTATTAGGTCGCATTCAATAATAGAGCAGACGTAATGACAGTACAGGCCAGAAGCCTGAGCTTAGATTCCAGCCGTTGATTCATCGAGCGTGAAGCCAATCTGAGTAATAGTCTAACCGGAAGAAAGAGGACAATTGAAGGGTAGTAAGGGTTAAAGGGTTCAAGAGCGCTAGGTGACTTTTGTCATCAGCGGTGAACCAGTCCCTGCTCTTGTGGTCCGTGGTGGACTCATAAGCTACTGAGTTGACTGCATTTGCGTGCAGATCTATGTAGAAGAAGCAATGACTTTGGCGGATTTATAAATCCCGAAAAAGCGAAATAGCCGAGTGCTCATCGAATAGTTAGCGACAAATGGGTATACTTGCCAGAAGCCAGCTACTGGACTTACAAAATAGAAAAATCAGCAGTTGTGCCATCATATTACACGAGAAGAGGAGGCCTCAATTGGCTAAAACTCTGGCGGGAAATTACAGATCCTGACATCCCCTGCTGCTTATTTTTAGGTGCAAATATTGGTTCGTATTTGACTTTACTGCAAAAGCACAATACAGAAAGACATTGGCACTCACATCAATGCCTGGGCCGCATTAGCGAAAATCGGACATGGTTCGTAAATAAGCTTAATCGTCTTTCCAGTCTGGTAATAAATACATCTGAATTTTAACGTATTGCTTCGGTTGAAGGTTTAGGAGGGTATTGCCAATGTCCAACTTAAGACCATACAGATACAGGCGAAAGAGTTTACAAGCGCGGAAGCGTAAAAGTGTAGTTACATTAAAGCTTACTAGCATAAAAGCGTGAACTTATGGCGCTTTAGAGTAAGATCGAGTTAGCTTAAAAGCTTATGAGCCCGAAGCGATCAAGCTTACTAGTGTCAAATTTAATCAGCGTAAAGGCGTGTTAACGAAAATTCATTAGCGGTAAAGCGTTAATTCTCGTTACACCAAAAGCTTCTAACGTTCACTGCTACGCTACGCTGAGCTAAAATCGTATTAGCGCACAAACGTTTTGTGAGACTGGCGTTAAACTTAAAGCGTAAAAACGTGGATTAATTAACTTGAATGCGCGTTATTGTTATTGTACTATCGTAAAAGCGTATTAACTTGCAGCCGTTTTGCCGTACTGGCGTGAATGCCTAGTAGCGTGTCTTTTATCGTAAAGGCGAAAAATAAGAAAGATATATTTGTAGTTGTTGCTGTTGTAGCGATAGGAACACTCCTCGAAGGCTTTGAGGAGTTTTATCGCTGTTGAAGGTCCTTTGTCGGCTGCAGATCCGGTACGTTCCAGTAACAAGCACCGTTAAGGTACTAGACCATCTCGGGAACGCCCTCCCACGTCCTAGATCGATGAGGATGGGGTCGCCAGAGCCTCGGCTGTTAAAGAAAGGATTCGCCACGGGTAATTGAGGCAGACAATTGGGTTGGAGAAGCTATATATTGCGCTGGCAATCTTTTGAAAGGGTTGCGCCACACAACCCCTTGAATCAATTTGGTATTTTAAACGCGTTTTACGACAGGCATACCTGGCGCGAGTATATTCTGAGCCCCCTAACCTACGGGGGTTAGTCATAATGATAGTCGCTGCCATAGTTGAAGATATAGCGTATAAGCGTATGAGCCTGTTTTCCCACTTCCACTTATAGCTAGATTGCGGTGTAAACTGCGAATGTATTCAGAATTTCTTTTTTCAACACAATGAAAATTTTCTCAGCGCCGCCAAAAGCTAACTTAAAAATGTTTTGTACTTAACAGTTATTCCCCGTTTGTGCATATATCTAGGAATGTTTATAATGAAGAGAAGTCAACATTTGGATAGCAATGACGGACCAGCTGGAACAACAAACAGCAACAACACAAGCTGACACCAAACAATGTAAAATCTTAATATAAAACGAATGCAATAAAATGCAATTCTATGACTGCTATGACAGCGTCACTGATATACCAACTATGATAGCCTTGTTATGGAGGCCGTAGCTGTTGGTTGTTAACGGACTGTTGCGTCAACAATATTATTACTATTTATTGTGCTTTTGGTTGTTGCAGTTGATGTTGCTGCAACAATTTCAATTGCAATTGCCGCACACTGTCAAAGCCGCCTCCACCGACAAAAGAATCTGCGTTTAAAAAAAAAACGAAAGTTGTAGTGCGTTACGTGCGTGGTGCAAGGTGGACTGACGTACAAACTAGCCGAAACGCAGAGATGAATAGACGGACAAGCAGCGAATGAACTGATGATGAGCTGTGAAATATGTTAGTAATGCTAAAGTGAAGACAAAAAGGCTAGAAAACGAAGACACAACACACAAAATTAACAAACTAAAAGTTAAATATAAAATGAAAACAAAAAATGTAAACACAAATAAACATAAATACACTGAAAGAAATGGTGCTAGTAAAATTAGCAAATCGTTTCTGTTGTTCTTGACTTAACGGAGATTCGGTGAAATTGATCGAATTATGGTTAATTCGACCGAGTTCTTTGTCAAGCGAACAAACTAGTTTAGTCATTTCAACAGAAGAGAAATTGTCGTTCTTAAGTTAACAAAATTCTGTAAAACTGACAGATTCCTAATCAATCTAACTGATTTTTTTGTTAACACAACTGATCTCACTGGTCGTTTCAACAGCGATCAACAGTCAATACTTGAGCAAATTTCAAAGAAAATTTTACGCTCACTGCGCTCTCTACTTTGTACTTATGTATGCACATATTTACGTATGTATATGGCGGCTGCCGTGGTGTGATGGTAGCGTGCTCCGCCTACCACACCGAAGACCCTGGATTCACACCCGGGCAAAACAACATACAAATTTTAGAAATAAGGTTTTTCAATTAGAATACAATTTTTCTAAGCGGGATCGCCCCTCGGCACTGTTCGGCAAGCACTCCGAGTGTATTTTTGCCACAAAAAGATCTCAGTGAAAACTCATCTGCCTTGCAAATGCCGCAACTTCGGTACTTTCGTACAAATCTGTCGCAACAACTTTTTTTGTTCATTTGACTACTTAAACGGTCAATTACGAATCAACGATTTGTGCGCAGTTGATTCAACATCTTGTTGCGATGGATAAAAATTTACAGAAATTTCGGTTGAAATGACCCGTATTTCGGTTGATTTTACAGTCTTTTTCTTTCAGTGTACGAAATAAACGAGAATGAAAGTTCGCAGCTCACGCATCAGAAAGTGACATATGATAGAAAGCACTGACCGACGACCAGGACAGATTGCAATAACAAGAATAATGTACGTACGATTTGTAGAAAACTGACAATCCAATAAACAATCAAAAATATGTTTGAGATGTCAGAAAATGAGCTAAGCCAGAAATGAACTCAGCTTCCCGCAGCACCCAAAGCAATGTTGGCAGAGTAGCATTAAGACGCATAGCTTTAGAGTGTGGCACATTGATTTTGTTAGTAGTATTTCTCAACTTTTTGTTCCGTAATACAGTAGAACTCCCATTGTAATGGACAAAAGCGGTTTTGGGAGTTGTCAGAGTTCAGATCAAACGAACCTACTTTATACGTTACTTGCAGATTCTAAAGACTCTCACCCCATATCCCTAGCCACTCCCAAACCCACTCTCACTCCCACTCCAATTCGCATTTCCACAACCACTCTCACTTTTTATGAATACATGAATACTCTCGGAGATATGCAGTTTGAAAAATTCCATTTTTATGGGAGTTTCATAACGAAATGATTATACCTAGAAGATTCCGAGTCTGTTTTTGAAATTTATTTGTGATAGATCCATTATAAATGCAACTGGATCTATATCTACATACATAATTTAAATGTTGTACCTATAGTAACCTTGTAACTTGTCCTACCACCTCTGAGCTAGTCAAAGCCTCGCAGTACTCAAGTAGGCAGCTCAATGCCTAACGCTATATTATTTAACGAGTTCGATTTGCAGCTTGCTTGGCGAGCAAGCCCTTGGAAAATAATGAGCGGGAATATCACCCAAATTGGTTATGATTTTTTTTAGTCGGTAGCCCGTTCCAGTACCGCGATAAGAACGTTCTATCCCTATATACGGAGAACATTTGTTGTAATAAACACCAATACTGGCTTACTTATCCCATTTTCTACGACACTGTTGTGGCACCAAAGGCTAACATTATACCTTTAGGAAACACTGCACTCAGACCACGCGTTGGTCTACAGAGCCTCGGCTGGTACAACCCCAGCTGCCATTAGCACCTTTTATATAGCAACTTCCCATACAGTATGAGCGAGCACTAAGTTGAGTCCTAGAAGTTCCATTTTTAGATGACCAATCCGACTTACTCTGGAAAACAAAGTAAAGCATAAAACCTCTACGTAATCATTGACACTCCCATCCTTTCGGCTTCGATACTAGTACGCATTCTGTAGATTCACTTCCACTGGCTCGATAATCTACTACGCCAGCTTTAATACCGCAACTCAGCTGGTGCTTGGCTTACATGATCCTTGGCCACCTGATACTCCACTGATCGCTTTCTCAGCCGTTGCCCACCAACGATCATCCCACTAAACGGTCCCAGACTTGATATCACAATGAAATATTTAAAAAGCCTTCGATTTGCAGAAAAAAAGTGTTCTTTGTTTGCATTCTTTAAATGTATGTAAATTACACTTTATTGCTTTTGCTATGAAGGACTTCCCTTTTGTAACCATGAAGGCAAGGTCACCCCAACCCCTCTTTCCGAGACGAGCTTGGGGTCACCAGAGTCTAATCTCTTAAATATGTGTATGATACATTTATATTTCTGATTAGCCTCGTGCAGGTAGGGTTGACAATTGGGTTGCAGAAGCTCTAAATTGCGCTGACAAGCCCTAGATTACTTGAAGGTTCTCGCAAAGGTCATTTACAATCACGACCTTGATCAGTGTATAAAATGCACCTTCCAGATCCTTAAACATTTTGAGCTTTTCACGTGTTATAGCGTATTTTTACTTCGCTTTAATGGTACAGATTGCCACAAAAATTTGATAAGTTTTGGCACGAGTTATAAGATGAGAGGCCCTTCAAGAACTGAAGATGAATATGTGGGCAGATAGGAGGAAATCTCATTCTTCACTGACGATCAAAATAGTATGTAGCGTAAGAATTGTTGACTGCCTTTCCGTCTGTATTCCCCACTCTGCTAGTATATTTCAAGGCAACGAGAAGGCAGACGAACTTGCAAAAGCTAGTGTTTTACTGAACGGTTCTGACCCGGTCGGGAAGCGTCAAAAATTCGCATCGGTCCAACGAACGGACAAGAAATTATCGAATTACGAAATGAAGATAAGAAAAGACCTAGTATTTAAATACATCCCACAATACTGGGACACTAGCTGCTGCACGCTGAGAGAATGGGGATCCGAAAATAGTCTCGACTCTCTTGCCTCTTCCAATAAAATTCCCTTAAGTATATTTTCCTTGATACCATGATAACTCACTTCACATAACCTTAGCTCTTTCAATAAGGAGTATTTTAACTGGCAACTTAGGATACTCATTCCTTGCTTCGTTGGCGAATACACATCATTAACGTTGACCGTATTTGGAACTACCAAAGTGGCAATTGTGTGTCAGTTTATTTAACGCCGCCGATGCAGCCAACCTACGCAGCGTGATTGAAAATCTTTTTATTGTTGTTTTCACTTACAACATAATTCAAAGCAAAAGAAAACAGTAGCTAGCAACATACTGACGGAAATACTATTTGCATATGTACAGCAGTCGACGCGTGAGTAGTTCGGCAGCGTTATAGCTCGTCAAATTTTAATGCCGGCGCACACAGCTGTCACCAAATCAATCAACATCTTTTGTGAGCGACACGAAGATGAAGCAGTCAAAAATGTTGTTGTTACAATGTTGCTGCTGGCCGCTAGGTATGTTTGTCAACAACTTCCTTTCAAATAGTACTTATGAATAACTAACTAGACATTGGGTTACTGTTACTTTCATTCCAAAAGAAAATGAAAACGAAATCGACATGAAAGGGCAAGAGTTTGCATAGATGGGCACTTTGCTTAACGCAATTGTATGCAGATTTGAACATAGCCTGGTCAGAGCGCTTCGTTTGCATAAAATGGGAACTGACGTTTCTTTCCGACCTCATAAAACCGACATATTTTTATATCGGATAGGTTAATCTTTCTTAAGTGATATGTTGTTCTTGGTGTTGTCGCGATAAAGACTCTAATCGAAGGACTTGGGGAGTTTATCGATGTTGATGGTCCTTTGCAGATTCGGTCCGTGCCGGTAACAAGCACCATTAAGGTACTAACCCGACCATTTTGGGAATGATTTAGTATGACTAGATGAAACCTTCAAAGCCATACCGCCCTCCCATCCATGAGGATCTTGGGGTCATTAATAGTGTCCCCATAGTATCTAGTGAAAGTTCATAGGTCCTCTTTTATTAGATTAAAGAGTTTGAATGATACTCTAATTGCTGGGAGTATACTCAATTTGGCTTGTCTTTGCTGTGGGCATTCAATCCCAGTTACTTACCGTCTATGTAAAAGACTTTCGGAAGGTAAAGGGTTTTTGGAATATATGCATAAGGACGGAGATTCGAAATCTGCAGTATAGTAATGAGACTATAAAGACCAATGTTGAGGACATGGCGGTTGTTGTTGTTGCTATTTTAGCTGCAAAAACACGTCACGAAAATTCAGGTTATGAAAAGCCCTTTGTTGGTCACAACTTGACTGCCAGGAGCAAAGAACTCCACAATAGAACAGTCCTCGTAGCGATTGATTTGTTTAAAGCTTTTGAAACAGTCAACCACGGCATGTTACTATAAGGCTTGGAGGGTCTAACCTTACATTTTGTTTTAAAAGACAAATACTCTTAAATACTCAGAAAACCTGGGCATCCTTACGGACAGCTGATTGATGAGACGCCGTCTTCCAGGAATATACAGAGTCATCTCTGCAAGGGCTAAAAAGGAATCCTGCACACAAGAATTCAGATGTATGAACCAAATAAAAAAAATGTTCTTATAGCAGTTAATCGGAAATTTCGCTCGTCACTCGTGACATTAAAGAATGATGATACATTATTGGATCAGCTCTGCGTGGCAGTAAAAGGCGTTTCAAACATTTTAATCTGCGCTTCTTATATACCTCCGACAAGCAACGATATGCTATACCGAGCACATGTGGACAATATTTTAGCAGTAGCATCTAGTCATAATAATGATAGTATCTGTGTCATGGGTGACTTCAATTTGGGAAATATTGTTTGGTCTTATATTGATGATAGTAATGAGCTATATGCAAATAACGTAAATAGTATATCTGAATCCTACTTGGTTGATAACTTATCCAGTTGCGGCCTTTCTCAGATAAATGGTTTTCAAAATCGGCTTTCTCGCATTTTAGACTTAATTTTTGTCAACGATAATGTACATTTTTCTTTATTTGAATGCCTTGATCCTTTATCTACTCCTGGTATTCATCATATACCATTCGTTTTAAAGGTCGAATTCTATGAGTTTAATTCGTTTCATTATGATGAACAAGTTACTAATTTCTGCTTCAGTCGAATGGATGCCGATATGGTTAACCTTGCAGTTGATGCCATTGATTGGAATTCAATATTTTCCAACGTTGATGTTGCCAACTGCTTTGAAATCTTTAAATATAAGTTAGGTGAGATCTGCGTTAAGCATATCCCAATCCTTAAGAAACCCAGATATAAAATACCTTAGTATACAAAACGATTGTTAAAAGTTAAGAATTTAAGAAACAAATATTTCAAGAAGTTTAAATTGTCCAAATCTGTTATATATAAAGACAAATTTCTGTTTTATTCAAGTAAATTTAAATCCATGAACAGGGACTTGAAGCGTAATTATACTCGTAAGTTCGAATCGGATATAAAGCAAAACTCGAAATCATTTTGGAGATATGTCAATTCCAGAAAATCGTGTTCGAGTATACCTTCTGTTGTCTATCTCAATGAGACCAAAGCGCACTCCACTATTGAAGCTGTTAATCTCTTTGCTGATTTCTTCAAGTCAAACTTTGAAGCTGGCACTGATTTTGATCAGGTGTGTTACACGAACATAAATTCCCCAATAAATTTTGGATCGCTAACCCTAACGCTCGCTGATATAGAAGAAGGAATCCGACAACTGAAGATTTCTACTAAAACCGATGTGGATGGGTTGTCTTCATACCTATTAAAAAAATGTTCTGCCCTTGCTTCCCCATTGTTAGTTCTGTTCAATAAATCACTTGAACGAGGAGTGTTTATTGATGCGTGGAAAGTCAGTTCTATCACTCCAGTGTTTAAAAGTGGTAATAAGAACAATATTGCGAATTATCGGCCAATTTCAAAGATATCCTCAGTCTCAAAACTGTTTGAGGCTATAGTTAAAAATAAAATTTATTTTACGGTAAATCACTTGATCTCCGCTCAACAACACGGTTTTGTTAAAGGTCGCTCAACAGTCTCAAACCTCGCCGTATTTTCGGAATACTGCATTTCTGCGTTTCAAAATCGCCTTCAAGTTGATTGAGTTTACACTGACTTTTCAAAAGCTTTTGACAAGGTGAACCACACAATTTTATTATTGAAACTGACAGCTCTAGGGTTTCATTCCACTCTTTTAAAATGGCTTGAATCCTATCTCTCCTCTCGTAAATGTGTGGTTACGGTTGATGGGGCATCATCTGATCCTTTCAATGCGACTTCTGGGGTTCCACAGGGTAGCATACTGGGCCCGCTTCTCTTCGTAATTTTCATCAATGATATAACCAGCTGTTTCAATTACGCAAATTTTCTTTTGTACGCTGATGATCTTAAGATTTTTTCGACAATTACGAGCAATGAAGACATGGTAAGGCTACAATCTGATATAGACAATGTTGCCGACTGGTGTAAACGTAATAAGTTGAATCTTAATATAAAAAAGTGCTCACATGTTTGCTACTCAAAGTCTCGCTGTCCGTTACCCACATGGTATAAAATCGATGGTCTTCGATTATCCACTTTAAGTGAAATTACTGATCTTGGTGTTGTATTCGATTGTAAATTTCTGTTTCAAACCCATTTGAATTACATAATAGCGAAGGCATATTCAACACTTGCCTTCATCAAACGATTTAGCTCTGATTTTACCGATCCTTACACATTAAAATTGCTATACACCTCTCTTGTGCGGTCTAAATTAGAATACGCCGTCTTTATCTGGAGGCCATTCTATAATTGTCACATTACCAGGCTTGAACGTGTGCAAAAAGTTTTTGTTCGCTTTGCCCTACGGTCGTTGCATTTCAACGACCCGATTCCTTCTTACAGTAGTCGCTGTTTGCTGATAAGCCTAAAATCGTTAAACAGCAGACGTTCTATTCTGTCTCTCACCTTTGTTTTTGACTTGATAAGTGGAGCGATTGACTGCCCATTTCTGCTGGCCAGAATTTGTTTCAACATCCCACAGAGGAGTCTACGCAATCACGATACTTTCTGGCTGGACACGGTTAGAACAAATTACGCGTCTAATGCTCCAATTTCAAGAGCTTTAAAAGAGTTTAATATGCTATCAAATCCTGTGGGTCTGGACTTTTCCTCCACAAAACAAATGTTTAAATCGATATTAAATGACTTATGTACGTAAACTTTTAGGTGTTTTTACGATTAAATAACTGTGTGTCTATTTTTTTTCTTGTAATCTGTATGAAAATGTTCACATTTTCTAGATTAAAACGAGATAAATAAATAAATAAATAAATAAATAAATAAATAAATAAATATGCATAAACAGGCTCTCAACCTCATCCACAAATAGGCGGCAAAATTTTGTGCTAATAAATTCCTGGTGCGCCAACTTCTCAATGTCCAATACTCAAATCTAGCAGTATAGGAATGCAGACTTCCCACGGTGACACGCTTTACTCTGGCTCAACTTCGACCTGGATACTGTAATAGAATTAAGTCTTTCCTATCCAGAATCGACCTAGACATACGCAATATGTGTCCTGTATATGATGTGTCCCCAATTGGCAACAATCATTATTTCAATTGGAATGCAGCTCCACACCTATGCCAATGTGGTCTAACCCTATTAAAACTGCAAGCTTCCGAGGATTCCTTTAAAGAATACCGATGACAAGAAGAAGCTCGACTGGCTCTGGACCACTCGAACTATCGGATCGCCTCTTACGCAAGCATACCTACCGCGGGAGTATGCGGGAGTATTCAGTAACGCTTAGCCCGTTCGGTAGCTGTTAATAAATTGGAAGGACAATGAAATGGTGGTACTGAGTGTTGCCTTTCACAAAGAACATTGTTATCATCAGGTGGAAGTGTGGAAAATTGTATGCCTAACCCGCTGACTTAACCTCACCCATGATTAATCTCAAGCTTATGTATATATCAGACAGATAAGCATTATTTTACAATAATTTCTACATTAACCCGAATCCAATCGATTTTTTCGCACACACACGCACACACTCACCACCAACTATAAAATTCCAATAAATGACAATTTAATAAAGAAAAAAAAAAGAGTCAATTGCAACTCCAATAACTTCAGTAACTCTTCTTAAAAGACGACGTGCTAAATAAACGGACATAAATTGAAAAACAAAACGTTTATCGGTAAAAGGCCACCGAAGCCACCGACGCATACAACAAGCTTGTATTACAGTAAGGAGGAGCAAAGACAACATCAAGGAGTAGCAACAGCAGCCGCAAACGATATGGCAACACATTCGAGTCCCGGCTGTTCAGATTGCACTTATTTCGTCAGTGAGATATTAAAAGCACCGGGTTTCTTGAGTGAATCATTTTAGACTCATTGGAAAAGGTTCATTAACAATTTTTAAAATTTTCTGATATATTTTTCGGGTTTTTCCGATTATTCTTGAGCTAATACTTGTAATACTTATTAAAACGTCTTTCGTGTTTTTCCAAAATCGAGTCAAGGCTTCGTTAGCCACACTTTTCGGCACTTATTAGATTCGAAGCGAAAGTACTCGGTTCCTCTGTTATTTGCATCACAGTTGTACATATTTACAAAATGGCAAAGTGCACTGCAGTGCATGTTAAAGACACGTTTAAACAATGATTTAGTGCCAATAAATAAGTTTAAACATTTATTAACGATAATTAATGTTTTTGTAATTTGGCGGCAAAATTTGCAAAACGCAGAATGTCAGAAACACTGGTACGCATACATATGTACAGGCATACTACATCTACCAAAAAATGTGAGCTTTATATAAGTGAAATGAGTGAAATGTCACAGAAACACGTATTGGGACCTATATTCTAGAAGGTTAGAAGCACTATTGTCTGCGGCGCCTGTCATGAGTACGGTCTTATCTGAAACTGCAATAGACGCCCTGGTGGAAAGCTTTACCTCTGTAAAGAAAGATACCTTTCATTTAAAAGGTTTCAAGTGGGAGGGAGTAGAATAAGCCACTTTTCTAAAGACCTTCCAGGAAATTGCTCTTCAATAGAACCAGGAGGAGTGGGCTAACCTGTGACAAAAGCCCAAAGAAAATGCAAGGAATCCCGCTCCTTCTGGTACTTAAGAGATCTGAATAGTGGCTGGACGAAGAGTAGCGCCTAATCGCCGAAGCTTATGATGGGCAATCATCTGAAGGAATGCCTGTTATCCCATTCGTGATAGCCAGCTTGTGAAAGCTATTATTTCTTTCAACTTAAAAGTTCTTTGGATAAAAAAATGGCTTCCCACCATTTACATTGATTTATAATAGGTTACACACTTTCATTCCAAACGCTGGTAAAAGCTCTCACGTACCTTGTAAGAATTTCGAACCCTTCAGTTCTTTGTAGATTCAGCTGAGTACCTCAGAGCATCAGATTAATCTGTACGTTCGGTGCAGGACTCGTCGGATACCACTATCGGTATCGCAGCATAATTATTGCAAATAACAGGGTCTCTTTGGATTCCTTTCTAGATGTCAAAGAAGTGTTAAAAAGTCCTTCTTGGAGCTATTAAAAGAACCCGGGTTGATTTATGTGAGGAGGAGGTTTTGGTTGAAGTCATAATAAGATTTTGTGCAACGAAGCTTTCACAACATAATGGGGTGGAACCGAGAAAAGAGTGTATAAAGACACGTCACCAAAGGGTGTTCTGCCTTCTTTACTTTTCGTAAATCTTCAGGTGCACCTCGAAACCAGTGGATGCCGAAGTTTTCCAAACCGAGATAATATGTCAATTCTAGGCAGGAGTAATTTTCCGGATCCTCTCCGCGGTTTTCTCTAGGGCTATCTGGATACAATGTATAAGCGTTCCGAGCCATGTCGATTGGCTGTCAATCCTACCGTAACGGAACTAATGCTTTCATGGAGGAGATATAAGAGAGGTTATACTACCGGATTAGGAAAATACGAATAGTACTTCCTGATTATTTTTTAATTGATATTAGAGAAAAATTGTAAGTTTACAAACGGCGATGGTTACTAGGACATGTTTCTGAATTTCACTTCTTCATCAGCTAGCTTTTCGGGAGCTGAGCGTTGAACTCAAATCTCCAAAATTCATATCAGTGCAAAGGCTGATGCCTTTAGCTGCTAAGGCCATATGAATGTCCCGTTGTTCACTGTACAATTGGTCTCTAAGACTTGCCTTTTTGTTTATATTCCTTTTGATCACCATGTAGGCACATACACTCTGTATGTAGTTTATTCCTAATGGTGTGGATATGATTTTTAGGTGCGCTTTTTGAAAGCTTAGTAACATTTGTTCGGATTTTTACAGTATTTGTTTTTTTAATACTTCCGCTGTTACTATTATATCAATATGATTTTAATTTAATTAATTTTTTAATTAAACTGGGTAGGAAGCTGTCTTGGATGCTTAATAGTTATGAAGGTCTTGATTATCTTGTAGCGAGGCTACATGGAAAAAAACTGAGCCTTCACACCAAAGGATCTGGCACTGGTAGAACATGCTGCACATGGCGAACTTTACTAAATTGTCCGTACAGCGAACACCGCTGGTTTGAATTAACGGCACTCTGAGAACTAAACTGTGAACTTGGGCCTGAATGTGACACAGAATATACATTCGTCAGATGAATCTGGAACGTTAGTCAGCCAATCCTATGAGCTCTTGGACCCCGAACACTCCATAATTCCGGAGTTTGATCGTGCCTACGTAGCGAACAACACGTATTCGGATAGCGTTCTTCCTTTGCCCTGTGCAAAAATACAAAAAACAAATTATTTAATACCTAAATCACTGTTTCAGAAGTTGCACGTGTAGTATAAAACTAGCAGAAATAGTAGTTCATAATTATATGCGAGCGCAATGCGCTTGACTCTGTGTTTAATAAAATTATAAAATCATCAAAAAATGACTTGACAAGAAAAAGAAAAAATGACAGCGTGACAGAAAAAACACGATGTCAAAAACCACCAAAAACAATTACTACGCACTACTAGATGAAGATCTAGAAGAGTGTAATGAAGCATTCATAAAATTCCAACAATATGTGCAAACCCAGAAGCTGCAGCTGCAAGTGTAACAAATAAACAAGAACCAAAAGCAAATACAAATGTGAAAAACAAAAGCAACAGCAAAAACATTCCTCCAATTAATACATTCGATGTAGAATCTAAACAAATAATATAACTGATTAAAGATGGTTTGAAGATAACTAAATTTAAAATAAAAGAATATAACCAAAATAAAATAGCTATTTATTTAACAAATCTCGACGATTATAAAAGAGTCCGCGGATATTTTGAAAAAGCCAAGGTAAAATACTATTCGTATACACCTAAATGCTTAAAAACTAAAACTTATCTGCTGAAAGGCCTTAACGGCAATACCAAATGCGAAGAAATCTTAAATGAGCTTCAACGCTACCAAAATGAAAATCTCACCATACTTAAAGTAAGTCAATTCACTACGAAGAAATCTGTAGAGAAAAAGATAACGCTTCCTATATTCATGGTACAAGTAAGCGCTGACAGCAACGTTAATGAATTAAAAGCCATCAAATGCATACTATATCACTGTATCAAATGGGAACATCTACGCAGACCCGAAATCCCACAATGTAGGAATTGTCAAAAATTTTTTCATAGTGCTGCCAATTGTAATATGCCAACCAGGTGTGTGAAATATAGTGGTCTACACAATAGCAAAGAATGCCCTTCTTCTGAAGGTGACTCAGCACAAAAACGAGACCCATACTGCGTACTATGCAAAAAACATGGACACCCAGCATCATACAGAGGTTGTGAACGCTATAAACAGCTGCAACAGAAAATGAGACTGAAAAAACAAAGTTTAGCTACGACTAAAACTAATCACCCTATTAATTACAACAAATCTACTAATCATAATGTAAGCTATGCAAATGTATTGAGAGAAGAGCGAGTGGCTTCTGATACTATCAATAACCAAAACATGCAAAATTCTTTTCTATTAGAATTAAAAAATACAATCTTAGCACTAAGTAATCAAATTACAAAAGTACAAAAACAACTAGAATTGCAGACTGCAAGGGTCGATGCAATATGTGGTATTATGGACTCAGTATTAGTGGTAGTCCCTTACAAACTCTTCATAAACCTCACTTAAATATTATTTCTCTTAATGTTAACTCCCTCATAAACTTATGTAGAAGATTAGACTTAAGTAAATTTATAAAAGATAGAAATCCAGATATATTACTACTTAACGAAACTAAATTAAATCCGAAACATAAGTTAAAATTTCTTGGATATAATTTAATAAGGAAAGATAGGTCTGCAGCAGTTATGAGAGGTGGTGGAAGAGCGATCCTAATCAAAGACAATATAAAATTTACCAAAGTTTTTAACCGTAAAATTGATAACTTAACAGTTTTTGAAACTTGCATTGTTAAAATACACATGCCTCCAAATAATATATTATACATAATAGCAGCATATTATCCGGCAGGGAACAATAATGACGTATTTAAAACAAAACTCAATTCAGTTTTCGAAGTTCTAAATCTTGAACAATTGAATCATTATTACATACTAGCCGGAGACCTCAACAGTAAGCACGCGGACTGGGGTAATATCCAAGAAAATTCTAAAGGCAATCACTAAAAGATTGGCTTACGTCGAATGAGATGAGATACCGCTGCAATCTATATGCCACTGTATCTCCGTCATACTTAAGATCTAATTCTTTTTAGATATCTGTATTGCAGACCATAGACTAAACACACAAAAAAGCAACGACACAGTCAACTGCCTTAACTGCGATAGCGATCATAACGCCATAGAAATTATCGCTCGTAGAGACAACAATAGCTTATTCACATTACTGGGCAACTCGCAACAAAAAATTTTGGACTACAAAAAAACAAACTGGAAAAATTTTAAAAGCACCCTGACTTCAGAACTTGAAAATAAAACGCGGACACAGGACAATAGGAACTTGAAAAACTTTGAGATCGACCATCACCTAGATAAACTTAAAAAATAATATTAACAGCCATAGAGAAGAATGTACCAAATACAAAACCTAACAGCACTACTAACACACTTAACAACATACCCATTTTAAAATCATTGCTTTTAGAAAAAAGTAAAACACTTACTTTGATAAAAAATTATAATCGCCTACAATTACATTGCTCTTATAGCACTATACAACAAGAAAAAGCCAAACTCAAACTAATAAAGAAATTAATTCAGAACAACATAAAAATACACATAAACAAGCAACTTGAACGAAAACTACCCTTTATCAAGACTAACGATCCTCTTAAAATGTCAAAAATTAAAAAATCTTTTATAAAAAATTAGGGAGAGACTATCAGTCATCTTTGTATTTCATTTGCTTCATCCCCACTCATACAAGAAGCCGGACTAGATTGTACCGTTATTGAAAAAAATACCTCAACCAACAATTACATTATTAAAAATAGCAAAGAAATAGTTGATATAATTGGAGTTCATTTTGAATCAATCCACTCTCCAAAACAGAACAAACCTAACAATCTCATTCATTCACAGGTTGAATATTGCTTCAATAAGGTTTTGAAAACAAAAACTTTATTCGACAGCATCGAAGCGACCAAAACAACATTTACCATCGAAAAGAGGGCAAATAACCTTTCCGAAGAACAAACTGAAAGATTTTTCATTCTTCCCAAGGACCTCTCAGATGTATTTGCGAATTTGAAAGGCAAACTCTCATCAGGCTTAGATCAAATACCAAATATCGTCCTAAAAAATTTATCCACAGAGATAATTTTAGAATATTGTACGCTATTCAACAACATGTTGAGCAATGCATACTTCCCATCCCTTTGGAAAATCGCCAAAACTATAGTGATACCTAAAAAAGACAGAGATAAAAACAGTATCAAAAATCTTCGCCCAATCAGCTTGCTCCCAAATATTAGTAAAGTTTTCGAGGTAGCTATAAACATAAACATTAATAGAATTATCGAAAATAATAACCTAATAAGTTCCAAACAATTCGGTTTTAAATATGGGCACTCAACTATTCACGCCATCAGCCTTCTGGTTTCCGAAATAAACTGGAACTGGAATAAAAAATATGTCACAGGAGCTTGCTTCCTCGACATAGAAAAGGCTTTCGACCAAGTGTGGGTAAAAGGACTCATAACAAAACTCATTGGATACAAATTCCCTCTTCATCTTGTAATACTAATTTATAATATGCTCTCTAATAGAAAATTCTCGGTATATACAAATGGTATAAAAAGTACACGAGAATTCAATATAATAAATGGACTGCAGCAAGGTACTGTAAATGCCCCCATTCTTTTTAATATCTATATACTAGATTTGTTGCATAAAATAGACAACATAATAGCATTTGCCGATGATGTTGTTATTTACCATTCAGATAGTTCAATTACTAACATAAACAGAAATCTCCAGAGTAAATACAATACTGTCGAAGAATATACAATAGATTGGCAACTCAAAGTAAACGCTAACAAATGTGAAACTGTTCTGTTGCCCCCCTATCAAAAAATGCAACTCAAACATTAAAAAAATTGGAAAAAGTTCCAAATTATTTCGAACGAATCCAATCTCATAATTAAACAATTAGAGAGAGTCAAATACCGTGGTATATATCTGAATAAATTTTTATACTATAACGATCACATTAAATACCAAATAACGAAAACTACTAATACTAGGTACAAACACACGCCAAATTGGGAATTTATACCATTTGGGCAATTTATTACGCACTTTATCATATATTGTAATAACATATTGCCAATTTAAAAAAAAATTGCGTAATAAATTGTTTCAAACTGTAAATACAACCTTGTAAAGTGTGTTTATTGAGTATATTTAAACGTCAGTTGCGCATGGCTCAACTATATGGTTGGCTCATCTCATCAGCTGATATTATTTTTTTCATTTCACTGGAGTAGAAATTGTCAAAAGAGGATGGCAAACTCAAAATGAAACCAAAACATTGAACACATTATCTTACAACACACAAAAATTTCAAAGTTTTATGTTTTCATTCCATTCCATTCACCTAATTCCAACACGCACATTTTGACATTCTGAACACAGGTATGTTGTTGCTGTAGAAATGAGCCAACCGGCCATCAAATTACTATTGTGTAAGCTAAATTGGGTTGTATGAACACCACTCAATTTGAATTGATATTGCCTCAATTTATTTTTCTGTTTGAACATAGTATAAGGCATTCCATGCTTATAAAAAAATGTTCTCGACAAAATTTTTGGATAAAAGGCTGAAATCCATTATGTATCAAACACTTTTAAGACCTATACTTACGTATGGATGCCAGATTTGGTTGAAAATATGCCCATCATACATGGAAAGACTGAGAAAGTTTGAACGTAAAATTTTGAGATCCTGTACTTCCTTGTACAGGTCAGCATATAGTAATTATACCAAATACATTTCGAATGCGAGGATCTATAGTACAGCAAAAGTACCGAGACAAGGAAACATATACTACGCTGTCTTAACAATGACAATAACACACTGATAAGAGCACCCTTCTATGAAAGCGAAGAATACTTTTCCCTTACAGTTAGAAATGGATTTACACCCCCAGAATCATTCCTTTACCTTGACAGGAATTTTTTTTATACAAAATAAAGATCACGTACCGATAGTCTATCACATTTTTAGAAGATCGAATATGAAAATAATCACCTCGAAAACAATTAACACAGAAAACAAACGTTTTAATACATATATCTCTACCAGAGACAAACTATAAGCATCTTCCATCATAAGACAATGCTGGTGGCTAAATCACATATAACCACAACACCTGCTCATGCCGGACATCCGACATAACTTTCCCTTACTTAATTTTATCTTTTATTAAAAATATTTAATCAGGCATTGTTTTTTAATGTTTTTTTTTCTTTGCAACATAATCATGGTTCATACATGCTTGAAGTTAAAGCGGTTACACATAAGTGTTATCAACTAATTAAAATGTTATATTATATCACATGTAGCCCGCCAAGTACATGAGAACTCGTTTGAGTCATTGTATAATTGTATTATTAAATGAAAACTATTGTTTATTTTAGTATATAAGATCATCAACATCGAAATAAATAAACACTACAAAAAAAAAAAAAAAAAACACTCCATAATTCCGTTTAACTTCGACTTATTCTGCGGGCTGGCGCAATTGTCATGTTGATCTCTTCCTTCCATATGAGTACAATTTAAACGGAAATTTAGGGAATCCTGAGTTCTTCTGTACACATGTGGTCTGCCCTTGTACAAGCGGAAAGTAACGGATTTGGCGGTGTTCCAATATTTTCTCTTATATGGTGGCAAAATCCATCTGGATTAAATTGATGACAGGCAATGTACCAAAATCTATGGGTTCACTAAAGCTTATTTGGCCTTCGTGATCGGATTTCCGATGGATCACTGTACGATGGGAGTGCACGCGCTATATCTCAACATACAGGAAACTCCTTCCTGCTATAATGTGAAGCTAAATTAAATATGATGAGTCATCAACTACTTACACCATTTTTTGCTGGGTATCGGTACGTATATTGCTCAACGGTCAGTCTAGCTGCCAACCAACCATATGTATTCATAGAAGAGTGCGTTTGCATTTCATTGCAGGTGAAAAGTGAAACTCCAATTATATGCCACAGTGAAGAGTACAACTTGTTGGCGTGCCAAAGACAGCACGGGTCGTTTGTGTTGTCTTAAATCGTCCACTGGACGCAACCAACGCCACCAACGCCAAAATAGCAAAATAAAAATCTACATTTAGGCATTTATTGTGCAGAGAGGTATGAAAAACATTCGCGGAATGATATCCCAATTTTCCACAGAACGGGAAGGAGCTTGAATTGAACTCGTTTTGGTTGAACTCTCATGATAGTCGACTAGCTGCAATCTAACTTCTTTATAATTTGATCGAAGTCATACGGTTGGATAATAATATACAGTTAGCTGTTTTAACCAGGTAAAACGTTTCTCGGGAGTGCTTTCTACTCGTTTTCGGCTAACCATGCAATCAGTTTCTTTCATCTGCTTATGGTTTCAACAGCGATTTTCTAGAATGACTGGGATTCAAAGTCGGTTGTCTAATTGGGCTGAGACTAAGCTTAGATCAAAAGTCCATGTAGTATGCGACGTGCATCCTATCATTTTGTAACGAATCTTAAGAAATTCTTGATTAAGTTAGGTTGAACTGGCCGGTCCATGAGAACCCCACAAAGACTGAACGAGTCCGTAGTGTTACCAAAAGTTTGTTTTAACGACCAAAACTGAAAAACCCGATCAAAAACCAGGATCTATGCTATAAAGTAACTCCGTCCTCTTGGCAATACTAGAAGCTTCCTAGGACTCAAGCCATTTGCTGCTTCTAGATCTTACAGCTGTATCACTCTTAATAGCTGGAGTCTTAGCCTGGCAAGCGCAGGGTAGGACTACAGAACGTGCTCAATCATTTCCTCTTCCAACCCGCATTTCCTACATCGGCTAATACTGACCAAGCCTAATTTAAAGGCATGTGACGCCAGAAGAATACCCGTCATGAGTCCACAGTCGTCTCTTTTTATACTCAGTTGAGCAGAGCTCACAGAGTATATTAACTTTGATTGGATAACGGTTGGTTGTACAGGTATAAAGGAATCGAGATATATATAGACTTCCGTATATCAAAATCATCAGTATCGAAAAAAAATTTGATTGAGCCATGTCCGTCCGTCCGTCCGTCCGTCCGTCCGTCTGTCCGTTAACACGATAACTTGAGTAAATTTTGAGGTATCTTGATGAAATTCGGTATGTAGATTCCTGGGCACTCATCTCAGATCGCTATTTAAAATGAACGATATCGGACTATAACCACGCCCATTTTTTCGATATCGAAAATTTCGAAAAACCGAAAAAATGCGATAATCCATTGCCAAAGGCGGATAAAGCGATGAAACTTGGTAGATGGGTTGACGTCATGATGCAGAATAGAAAATTGGTAAGATTTTGGACAATGGGCTTGGCACCGCCCACTTTTACAAGAAGGTAATTTAAAAGTTTTGCAAGCTGTAATTTAGCAGTCGTCGAAGATATCATGATGAAATTTGGCAGGAGCGTTACTACTATTACTATATATGTGCTAAATAAAAATTAGCAAAATTGGATGAAGAACACGCCCACTTTTTAAAAAAAATTTTTTTTAAATTCAAATTTTAACAAACTTAGTAACTTAAGTCAAAATTGAACTCCAGTAATGATATGATGCAACAAAATACAAAAATAAAAGAAAATTTCAAAATGGGCGTGGCTCCGCCCATTTTCATTTAGTTTGTCTAGAATACCTTTAATGCCATAAGACGAACAAAAATTTACCTTTTTAAATTTGGTAGGGGCATAGATTCTATGACGGTAACTGTTTTCTGTGAAAATGGGCGAAATCGGTGGAAGCCACGCCCAGTTTTTATACACAGTCCACCGTCTGGCCTTCCGCTTGGCCGTTAACACAATAACTTGAGCAAAAACCGATATATCTTTACTAACCTTAGTCCACGTACTTATCTAAACTCACTTTATCTTGGTATAAAAAATGGCCGAAATCCGACCATAACCACGCCCACTTTATCGATATCGAAAATTACGAAAAATGAAAAAAATGCCATAATTCTATACCAAATACGAAAAAAGGGATGAAACATGGTAATTGGATTCGTTTATTGACGCAAAATATAACTTTGGAAAAAACTTTGTAAAATGGGTGTGACACCTACCATATTAAGTAGAAGAAAATGAAATAGTTCTACAAGGCGAAATCAACAGCGTTTGGAATCTTGGCAGGAATATTGTTAGTGGCATTGTATATATAAATAAATTAGCAGTACCCGACAGATGATTTTCTGGATCACCTGGTCCACATTTTGGTCGATATCGCGAAAACGCCTTCACATATACATCTAAGGGCCACTCGTTTTTAAAACCCTCATTAATACCTTTAATTTGATATCCACATCGTACAAACACATTCTAGAGTCACCCCTGGCCCACCCTAATGTTGATATCTCGAAAAGGTGTCCACCTATAGACCTAATGCACACTCCCTCTTAATATGCTCAGTAACACCTTTCGTTATTTACACATATCGTACAAACATTCTAGAGTCACCCGTGGCCCACCCTAATGGCGATATCTCAAAAAGGCGTCCACCTATAGACCTAATGCCCACTCCTTCTTAAAATTCTCAGTAACACCTTTCGTTTCATACCCATATCGTACAAACATTCTAGAGTCACCCCTGGCCCACCCTAATAGCGATATCTCGAAAAGGCGTCCACTTATAGACCTAATGCCCACTCCCTCCTAAAATGCTCAGTAACACCTTTCGTTTGATACCCATATCGTACAAACATTCTAGAGTCACCCCTGGCCCACCATAATGGCGATATCTCGAAAAGGTGTGCACCTATAGACCTAATGCCCACTCCCTCTTAAAATGCTCAGTAACACCTTTCGTTTGATACCCATATCGTACAAACATTCTAGAGTCACCCTGGGTCCACCTTTATGGCGATATCTCGAAAAGGCGTCCACCTATAGAACTAACGATTACACCCTTTTAAAATACTCATTACCACCTTTCATTTGATACCCATATCGTACAAACACATTCTAGAGTCACCCCTGGCCCACCCTAATGGCGACATCTCGAAAAGGCGTCCACCTATAGACCTAATGCCCACTCCCTCTTAAAACGCTCAGTAACACCTTTCGTTTGATACCCATATCGTACAAACATTCTAGAATCACCCTTGGTCCACCTTTATGGCGATATCTCGAAAAGGCGTCCACCTATAGAACTAAAGATTACACCCTTTTAAAATACTCATTACCACCTTTCATTTGATACCCATATCGTACAAACACATTCTAGAGTCACCCCTGGCCCACCCTAATGGCGATATTTCGAAAAGGCGTCCACCTATAGACCTAATGCCCACTCCCTTTTAAAATGCTCAGTAACACCTTTCGTTTGATACCCATATCGTACAAACATTCTAGAGTCACCCCTGGCCCACCCTAATGGCGACATCTCGAAAAGGCGTCACCTATAGACCTAATGCCCACTCCCTCTTAAAATGCTCAGTAACACCTTTCATTTGATTCCCATATCGTACAAACACATTCTAGAGTCACCCCTGGTCCAGCTTTATGGCGATATCTCGAAATGGCGTCCACCTATGAAACTAAGGATCACTCCCTTTGAAAATACTCATTAACACCTTTCATTTGATACCCATATCGTACAAACATATTCTAGAGTCACCCCTGGTCCACCTTTATGGCGATTTCTCGAAAAGGCGTTCCCTATAGAACTAAAGCCCATTCCCTTTTAAAATACTCATTACCACCTTTCATTTGATACCCATATCGTACAAACACATTCTAGAGTCACTACTGGCCCACCTTAATGGCGATATCTCGAAAAGGCGTCCACCGATAGACCTAAGGCCCGCTCCCTCTTAAAATGCTCAGTAGCACCTTTCATTTGATACCCATATCGTACAAACAAATTCTAGAGTCAGCCCTGGTCCACCTTTATGGCGATATCCCTAAATGGCGTCCATCCATAGAACTATGGCCTACTCGCTCTTAAAATACTCTTTAATACCTTCCATTTAATACACATGTCATACAACCGCATTCCAGGGTTACCCTAGGTTCATTTTCCTACATGGTGATTTTCCTTATTTTGTCTCCATAGCTCTCAACTGAGTATGTAATGTTCGGTTACACCCGAACTTAGCCTTCCTTACTTGTTAATGATAGAAGTTACTTTGTTAGTCTAAAGTTGTAAGACCTACACATAATCTTCAACACTTTACAGCTCCGCGCTTAAACCCACGCCTTTCCTGCTTGGTCGATCATGTGCACCTCTCGCCTTCGCTTAATCTCGCCCAGTCTAAATGGGACGTCTACGGAGCAAGCTAGTTCATCCGCTTTTTCGTTCCCATCTATTCCCATATGCCCAGGGACCCAATATAGATGTGTGCTTCTCCCTGTCCCGATTCTCTCCAGAGACTGCTTACACTCTAACATGCATCTAGATGCTGTGCTATGCAAGATTATTGCCTTAATTGCTGCTTTACTGTCAACATAAAGTTAACACGGTTGCAGCTTAAGCTATTCTCTTCCCGGGTTTCTACTGCTTTGGTTTCGGCTAATATTTCCCCTTGGAAAACGCTACAGTAATCCGGCAGCCTGTAGGATCTGTTTATTTCCGGATCAGCACAGTATACCGCAGATCCTACACCTTGCACTACTTTGGAACCATCGGAGTACATATTGTTACGAATGTTGGCGGCACTAAGGGGTACTGCCATCTGTAGGCCGATGCTAAGCAGTGACGTGAATTCACATCAATAATTCAATCATTATGTTTACACATACGCGTGCACGCGGCGGCGAAGCAACGCACAAGCACATGCAGATATCTTATCTGAAATGCTCCTAAAGGTATGCAATTGTGATTGTGGAAGTGTCGCTCACACATGCAAGCGCATGGGGTATGAGAGAATCTATAAAAATTATACATCTGTAGTTGTAGCTGAGAAATTTATAACTAACTAAGTAAATTCTGGATGCGCTTAGAAGATGCCACGAGGAAATCACAGAGTATAAAAGCACCAGCGGTAGCGGCACTATAATCAGTTTTTGATTAAGCACGCAATATTTCGGGCAATAGTCAGTTTCATTTGAGCTATCAATCAGTTTGGTTATTAAGCAAGCTATTCGTTGCAAAGTATAAGGGTTATTGTGAAGTACTTTAATAAAGGCCATTTTTCCATTATTCAATATTGGAGTTATTTATTCAACAGTTTAGCGATACGAACGTTGATAGAAGATTGCAAATAAGGGGAATTGCAGTAAAATTCGTTACAATTGGTGTCAGAAGAGGAATTGTTGAATAAATTTCAGAGGACAACAAGGACATGGCAAAGTTCAGTGAATTGAAGATCCAGCAACTGAAGAAGGCGTTGGAGAGCCGTGGATTGAATACAACCGGCATTAAACTCGAACTTCAGGCACGGCTACGAGAGGCAATGGAAGCAGAAGGAATTAACGTGGAAGAGTATGTCTTTCCTCTTGATGGCGAGGAGACAACAAAAATTGAAGAGAAAAATGAAACATCGCAGACAGTTACCAGCACAGACTTGAACGTGATATTGGCTGCAATATCTGCACAAACGTCGACAGTAACATCGAAAATTGAAGCACAAAGACACGTATTTCAGAAATGTCGACACAGATAACATCCAAGATGGAAACTCAATTGGAAGAACAGAAAACACATATGGCATCCCAACTGGAAGAGCAAAGGACATATATGACGTCTCAGTTGGCTGAGCAGTTGAAAGCACAGGAGGCCCGCATATCCTCGCAGCTGGAGGCACAGGAGATAAGGGTACCATCGAAGCTAGAGGCCCAGGATACAAAAATTTTACAGTTTGAGGAGGTGGATGCTTTGAGAGGACGTATCGAGCAGTTGCAACTAAATCGCCCAGCAGTTTCAACGAGTAATCCAAAGGTAAAAACTCCATCTTTTGACGGCTCTGTTCCTTTCCAGGTGTTTAAGATTCAGTTTGAGAAGACCGCAGCAGTGAAAAACTGGATTGCTGAAGATAAAGTTGCTGCACTATTCGTGGCATTGAAAGAATCTGCTGCTGAAATCCTACAGACTATTCCCGAAGGAGAGTGGAACAACTACGAAACATTGATGAGCGCTCTAGAGGGCGATACGGAAGCGAACACAGGAAGCAGATACACCAAATAGAGTTGCAAAACCGCTACCAAAAAGCTAATGAGACTTTGCAGGACGCAGGACGCCGACGCACTCGTGGAATACACCGAAAGGGTAAAAATTCAGAGCTTTATAAATGGCATACGGGACGTTGAAACGAAGAGAGCCACATACGCAAACACAAACCCAACATTTGCAGAAACGGTATCGCATGCACTGACTCAGGAAACAGCCTCACTTTTGAGTAAGCCAGCATATAAAGCTCATCGCGTGGAAGTGGAAAGGCCAGACTGGGTAGACGCAATTTTGGAAGCATTGCAGGGTACGCAGCAGAAGAATTATGATGCAGTCAAATGCTTTAAGTGTGGAAAGCCAGAGCATATTGCGCGTTATTGCAACACGAACCCTAACAGTTCCAACAATGTGGGTGGCCGTAAACGCAAAGCTGGAGGAGATGAGCAAGAGCGAGTAAGATGTAGAGATCGAGAGCTAGATCCAGCTATTGAATGTCCTGTGATATCTGTGTTGCAAATTGGTAGAAAATTGAGCAGTCTTACCGTCAGAGGGAATGTGGATGGTAAAGAACGTGTAATGACTGTAGATACGGGCGCATCTCATTCCTTGATTGGATCTGATTTGGTCTACAGGAGAGTAAAGTCATTACCTGGAGCAAGGTTGCATATGGTCACTGGCGAGTATAACCAAGTCCGGGGAGAAGTGATATGTGAAGTCTTAATTGGGAAGGTCATGGTTTTACACAAATTCGTTGTGGCAGAGGTTGTTGATGAAGTTATATTGGGAGTGGATTTCTTGGTTGACCATGACGTCAAGATCGATATGCAGAGAAGGGTGATGCGTTATGAGAACCAAGATGTGCCACTTAACTTCAGTTTGGAAAAAAGGTTCAGCAGTAAGCGAGTACTGGTTGAGGAGATTCGACAGAGACCACGAAAGTCAAGGAAAGTAGATCGAGCAAAGGTTGATGGATCGAACGGGCTAAATAAAGCGAAATCAAAGGTACCTGCGAGAAAAACACTAGCATTGACAAACCCTAATGGACGCCCTAAAACGACTGAATGAATTTTCCAGAAAGAATGCAAGGGTGGTTTCAAGCCAGCGCGCACTACTCTTGGGAAGCGTCAAGACGATACTGATGATTCAAAGTCAATCCGTCAAGATCAAGAACGGCCCAGGGTAATGAGAAGTAAGATGAAACACAGGTATGACAAGAACTTTAATTCGGAAGGTTTCTTGGAGGGAGATTTGGTACTGCTATACAACC
The DNA here is from genome assembly GCF_040869045.1 of Eurosta solidaginis. Classification (NCBI taxonomy): domain Eukaryota; kingdom Metazoa; phylum Arthropoda; class Insecta; order Diptera; family Tephritidae; genus Eurosta; species Eurosta solidaginis. The sequence goes on from NC_090323.1 coordinate 172,009,025, forward strand.
CTCACCGGCGGAAAGGTTTTCCCTCCAAATATCGGTGCAGCTGGGAAGGCCCGTACAGAGTTGTGAAGAGGATCAGTGATGTCATCTACCGCATACAAACAATTGGAAAACCACGAAGTAGAAGGGTGGTTCATTTGGAGATGCTAGCAGCGTTTAGATCGAGAGATTTGTCTGATCGGGACGATCAGACTTAGGTGGAAGGCAGTGTTACGAATGTTGGCGGCACTGAATTCACATCAATAATTCAATCATTATGTCTACACATACGCGTGCACGCGGCGAAGAAGCAACGCACAAGCACATACAGATATCCTAACTGAAATGCTCCCAAAGGTATGCAATTAGTGATTGTGGAAGTGTCGCTCACACATACAAGCGCATGTGGTATGAGAGAATCTATAAAAAGTATACATCTGTAGCTTTATCTGAGAAATTTATAAATTCTGGAAGCGCCTAGAAGATGCCACGGGGAAATCACAGAGTATAAAAGCACCAGCGGTAGAGGCGCTATAATCAGTTTTTGATTAAGCACGCAATATGTCGGGCAATAGTCAATTTCATTTGAGCTATCAATCGGTTTGGTTGTTAAGCAAGCTATTCGTTGCAAAGTATAAGGGTTATTGTGAAGTGTAAATATTGAAATAAAAAAGGAACTATTTTTATGTAATAATTAATATATTTTTAATTGAATCGTTAGTACAAAAATTGAATTTTCACAAGAATCAAAATTTTTGAAGTAACCAAATTCAAAATCGAAAACCAAAAATACATGAATACATTTAAAAATAATAACAAAATTACAAAGTAAAATATTGTAAAGTTAAAATTAAAAACAAACCCTACATGAAGTACTTTAATAAAGGTAATTTTTCCATTATTCAATATTGGAGTTATTTATTCAACAGTTTAGCTATACGAACGTTGGCAGAAGATTGCAAATAAGGGGAATTGCAATAAAATTCGTTACAATATGTATCCCCTCGTCCGCCATTTGAGCACCCTTGCTTCTTGATTATTCTGCACATTCTGTTATCGTTCGAATCGCTGAACTGTCGAATAAATAACTCAAATATTCAGTATAACAAAATTTTCTTTCTTTGCTGCCCTAATATGGTAGTAGTCCTTCATAATTGAATAACTCGCATACTACTTTTACAACGTTCTAAAATCAAACTGATTCGTTGGCCTATCTCTCTCAGGGTCTAAACTTCTCAAGAACAGCCTTCTCAAATATTTGCTTATTTTGTTTTTGTTCGGTATCTCACTGGATTTTGATTTGGCTTTATACATATATATCTGAGGTTTATACGTTTATATAAAGTTATATGCGCTCTTTATTGCTGTGTATATATCTGCATCTCATATTCACTATTGTTTTCTATTCATATGTGTGTATATGCCTGAGTAATAGCCCATTAAACATTTTGTCAATTCTCAGTTTAAGATATATTTGAGAATCAGTCCATTTCTCACATTTCAAACGTTAATTTTCAAATGCATTTCAAATAACCGTTGATAACATTCTCAAGCTAAAAGGCACATTTTTAATATGGAATTTTTCTTTATTTTCAAACTGAGAATTTTTGGATTCTCAAATTTTCTCAAACGAGAATAAAGCGGAACGAAATGGAATCCACTGTTGTGCCACTTTCGGTAAGCAAATTTATTATTTGTCTCACCTCACTTTTAACTAGTTTAGATTTATGCATAATGTCGTACAATATCACTTAATATCATTAAAATAAATGTATAAATACTTCCTTGTTTTTCACTTTAAGTTCAATTTCACTCAATAAAATCACTTGTTTACATCTCCAGCTAAAGTACGCAAATTAGAGATCGGCGAATTATCAACGAGACTATCGACAGTATTGATGTAAAATAAGCATGTTGTTCTATGTTTTATTTTATTTTTGAGTTTTATGAACACTTATTATGTACTTTAAAATTTAGACATATTGGCGCAAAAAGTACTCACATTATTATTAACGAAAATATTCCATGATATCGATGGTTTTCAGCCAGAATGGAACGAAACGCAAGTATATCTCAAACCATTCTCAAGTTGAAGAACAACGTTTGAGAAAAAGTTGAGAGAATATTTAGTGTCAAATGATTAGTAATGCTGAATATCAAACTGAGAGTTAATGTTTTCTCAAACATTTTAGAGAGAAAAAATTTCAAGTATGTCTCAAATTATTCTCAAGTTGAAGACCGACGTTTGAGAAAAAGTCGAGAAAATATTTTGTTTCAAATGATAAATAATGTTGAATATCAAACTGAGAATCCATGTTTTTCTCAAACATTTGAGATTTTCGTTTTCAGTGTTTGTTGGGATATTCGCTTTATTGCTGTGTACATGTATGTATGTGTGGCTCTTTTTGTTTGTGGCTCTATTCCATGGATGGGCCTAATTTCGGTTCCTAAATCAGTTTTAGTGCCAGCGAGTGCTAGGTGAGACGTTTGTGTGTTTTGGGGTGTTAGGGGAGTAAAAAAAATACATTAGAAATATCGTACACTTCGTTTCGAACGATATTCATCGTAAGAAGGTTGCGGAAACACTAAAAAACTGAAATGAAAATATTCTCTCTCAACCTCGAAAACCAATTCCCAAACTGTGTTGCAGTAGTACGAAAACAAAAACATACATTTTTTGGCAAGAAATACGAAAAACGGAATAACAATAGGCTGAAGTCGACTTTATGTTAAGCAGCGCATTATTGACATTAATTTCGCCTTCACATACATTTAATTATATGCAAGCCGATTAATTTTGCAAAATATACATAAAAGTATATAAACAAGTATTTTTAAGGTAGTAGCATTAGAAGAAGTAGTAGTAGAAAATCGTACTAACGCACGTTTCGTATACAATCGTGGGAAAACGAACCACTTTTCAGACTTATTGGCAGTGTTGCCGTGAGCCTAGAAAGAAATGAATCGGTTTACAAATAAAAAAAAGGTACCAATCGCATAAACAACGAATAATGTTACCAGTTTTATTATAAACATAACTGCTTTCATTTATAAATTTCAAATTATGGAGGAATTTTCAAATTTCTTCAGCTCACATACATATATCGTTAAATCCATACAGCAACAAGTAAGGAAGGTTAAGTTCGGGTGTAACCGAACATTACATACTCAGTTGAGAGCTATGGTGACAACATAAGGGAAAATAAACATGTAGGAAAATGAACCGAGGGAAACCCTGGAATGTGTTTGTATGACATGTGTATCAAATGAAAGGCATTAAAGAGTATTTTATGAGGGAGTGGGCCAAAGTTCTATAGGTGGACGCTATTTAGGGACATAGCCATAAAGGTGGACCAGGGGTGACTCTAGAATGTGTTTGTACGATATGGGTATCAAATGAAAGGTGTTAATGAGTATTTTAAAAGGGAGTAATCCTTAGTTCCATAGGTGGACGCCTTTTCGAGATATCGCCATAAAGGTGGACCAGGGGTGACTTTAGAATATGTTTGTACGATATGGGTATCAAATGAAAGGTGTTAATGAGTATTTTAAAAGGGAGTGGGCCTTAGTTCTATAGGTGGACGCCGTTTCGAAATATCGCCATAAAAGTGGACCAGGGGTGACTCTAGAATGTGTTTGTACGATATGGGCATCAAATTAAAGGTATTAATGAGGGTTTTAAAAGGGAGTGGTGGTTGTTGTATAGGTGATCGCATTTTCGAAATATCGCCATAAAGGTGGACCAGGGGTGACTCTAGAATTTGTTTGTACAATATGGGTATCAAAAGAAAGGTGTTAATGAGTATTTTAAAAGGGAGTAATGCTTAGTTCCATAAGTGGACGCCGTTTCGAGATATCGCCATAAAGGTGGGCCAGGGGTGACCTTAGAATTCGTTTGTGCAATATGGGTATCAAACGAAAGGAGTCAATGAGTATTTTAAAAGGGAGTGGGCCTTAGTTCTATAGGTGGACGCCTTTTCGAGGTATCGCAATAAAGGTGGACCAGGGGTGACTCTAGACTTTATTAGTACGATATGGGTATCAAATGAAAGGTGTTAATGAGTATTTTTAAAAGGGAGTGGGCCTTAGTTCCATAGGTGGACGCCGTTTCGAGATATCGCCATAAAGGTGGGCCAGGGGTGACTCTAGAATTCGTTTGTGCAATATGGGTATCAAACGAAAAGAGTTAATGAGTATTTTAAATGGGAGTGGGCCTTAGTTCTAAAGGTGGACGCCTTTTCGAGATATCGCCATAAAGGTGGACCAGGGGTGACTCTAGAATGAGTTTGTACGATATGGGTATCAAATTAAAGGTATTAATGAGAGTTTTAAAAGGGAGCGGTGGTAGTTGTATTTGTGAAGGCGTTTTCCAGATATCGACCAAAATGTTGACCAGGGTGACCCAGAACATCATCTGTTGGATACCGCTAATTTATTTATATATGTAATACCTGCCAAGATTTTAAGGGTTTTTTATTTCGCCCTGCAGAACTTTTTCATTTTCTTCTACTTAATATGGTAGGTGTCACAATCATTTTATAAAGTTTTTTCTAAAGTTATATTTCGCTTCAATAAAACAATCCAATTACCATGTTTCATCCCTTTTTTCGTATTTTGTATAGAAGAGTTCAAGTAAACACGTGAACTAAGTTAATTAAAGATATGTCGATTTTTGCTCAAGTTATCGTGTTAGCGGCCATGCGGAAGGACAGACGAACGACTGTGTATAAAAACTGGGCGTGGAATCAACCGCTTTCGCCCGTTTTCACAGAAAACAGTTAGCATCATAAAATCTATGCCCCTATCAAATTTCAAAAGGATTGGTTAATTTTTGTTCGACTTATGGCGTTAAAAGTATCCTAGACAAATTAAATGAAAAAGGGCGGAGCCACGCCCATTTTGAAATTTTCTTTTATTTTTGTATTTTGTTGCACCATATCATTACTGGAGTTGAATGTTGACATAATTTACTTATATACTGTAAAGATATTAAATTTTTTGGTAATTTTTATTAGTCGTACATATAGTAATAGTAGTAAAGTCCCTGCCAAATTGCATCATGATATCTTAAACGACTGACAAATTACAGCTTGAAAAAATTATAAATTACCTTCTTTTAAAAGTGGGCGGTGCCACGCCCATTGTCCAAAATTTTACTAATTTTCTATTCTGCGTCATAAATTCAACTCATCTACCAAGTTTCGTCGCTTTATCTGTCTTTGGTAATGAATTATCGCACTTTTTCGGTTTTTCGATATCGAAAAATGGGCGTGGTTATAGTCCGATATCGTTCATTTTAAATAGCGATCTGAGATGAGTGCTCAGGAACCTACATACCAAATTTCATCAAGATACCTCAAAATTTACTCAAGTTATCGTGTTAACGGACGGACGGACATGGCTCAATCAAATTTTTTTTCGATCCTGATTATTTTCATATATGGAAGTCTATATCTATCTCGATTCCTTTATATATGTACAACCAACCGTTATCCAATCAAACTTAATATACTCTGTGAGCTCTGCTCAACTGAGTATAAAAAGGAGAAATAAATAGATAAATTCCAGCCCACAACAGAAACTAATGATGTTGTCAATAGAAATGGAGTTTTCATTTAATAGGCTAAAACTTGAAAATTTTGATTAAGCAACTAACAATTTTTCATAACTACTCATGGTTTATGTGGTTGTTATTTTCCGAGGGGCGAGCTTTGAAATGTCTTAAAAATCAGAACAACTCGCATCACTTCCGCTATATCTTCCGCAATCGGGTGATAACCTGTATGTTAGTTTAGGTACTCTAGAATACTGAGCAGGACCGCATGGACTCTCGTCTGGCAGTGCCCGTCAATAATCCAATCACATTCACGAGAAGAAAGGTAGTAGCTCTATTAAGCGCTTGACAACAGCAACTTCCCAGAAGGATCTCAACACTTGGCAGGAGAACATCTTTCCCGGTGAAGACTGCAAGTCGCCATGATACTCCAAAATCAATTCTGACTTAAAACTAGCAGTTTGGGCCCGGACACTCATATAATTTTCATCGAAAATTTGCTTAAGGCGACAGCTAGCGAGTTCAGGCACACACAATAACCGCACAATTTTGAAGCCCAGCGCTTTAATTATCACCTAACTGTTGAAAGTAAATTTTAGCCCTTAAAATTTACGTATTCTGTACTATCTCATCTATCGCAACCTTCTAGCGGCAACCAACGGAAAGGAAAAATTCTGCAGTGTTTGAACCGCTTAAACCTTCGGCTGCCTCCATACTCCTGGCAGAATACGCTCCTGTGCAACCTTCCCGTATAGCTTGGATCCATCATGCCTCAGATGAGTTGCCCACTTCTCTTCCAAATTTTGAGGCTTACAGCCGTGGCAGAAATTGGCGCACGGAAATCTGTCTTGCTAGAATGCCCATTTTATATAAGTCTTAATCTTGGGTATCGAAGCCTCGTTGCAGCTGCATCCACCATCCCAACAATGTCTTCGGGGTATGTACTGCCACAGTAATTATATCCAGAGTAGGTGTTGTTCGGTTGTACGAAAAGCAGAGGTGATTCCTATTATACACATTCATTCCAATCAACAAGGTAGGTTACCCTCTCTCCAGTGCTTGCCAATGGACTCTTGGCAACATTACAAGGCAATTAAGCTTCAATTCCAGCTCTGTACTCTATTTTAAGCCTCTATGACGGTTTTTTATCAAGTGTGATAACAAGGTGCTTGGTAACTTTATGTCCCATAGTACCAACGATACTCCGCTAACGAGAAGGGATACAAGAATTTTTAAGCTCCTCATGAATAGGATAAGGTCCTTTTTTGTAGGTTATAGCTAGCTCAAGGTATCTGGAAGTTTCCCCTCACCGACGAGTAGTGCCTTCATTCGTTTGCCTGGTCCTGGCGTACCCCTTCTCACACTTCTCTGGACCACTAGCTCTCACCTCCACTCCGCTGTCATAGATCTTCCCCTACAGAAGTTTATTGATAAACAGGAGTATACATGATTCAATATTAAACTCTTAAAGGATTCCCGATAGCTGCTGGCGGTATATTTTTGAACGCCTCTTCATTGCCAGCCAAGAAAGGAATCAACCACGAACTCTTTGCGCGGTTTGAAGATCAGAAATACCGCACACTCTCTCTTCACCTAAATACGACCTTGATTTCTATTAAATATATACATATATATATATATATATATATATAAATTTTTTTTTTAAACTCAGATTGGATAACGGTTGGTTTTACAGGTATAAAGGAATCGAGATAGATATAGACTTCCATATATCAAAATCATCAGTATCGAAAAAAAATTTGATTGAGCCATGTCCGCCCGTCCGTTAACACGATAACTTGAGTAAATTTTGAGGTATCTTGATGAAATTTGGTATGTAGGTTCCTGAGCACTCATCTCAGATCGCTATTTAAAATGAACGTTATCGGACCATAACCATGCCCACTTTTTCGATATCGAAAATTTCGAAAAACCGAAAAAGTGCGATAATTCAATACCAAAGACGGATAAAGCGACGAAACTTGGTAGATGAGTTGAACCTATGACGCCGAATAGAAAATTAGTAAAATTTTGGACTAGCAAAATTTTAAAAGAAGGTAATTTAAAAGTTTTGCAAGCTGTATTTTGGCAGTCGTTGAAGATATCATGATGAAATTTGGCAGGAACGTTACTCTTATTACTACATGTATGCTTAATAAAAATTAGCAAAATCGGAGAACGACCTCGCCCACTTCAATAAAAATTTTTTTTTGGTCAAATCTTAACAAAAAATTTAATATGTATCTGTACAGTATATTAGTAAATTATGTCAACATTCGACTCCAGCAATGATATGGTGAAACAAAATGCAAAAATAAAAGAAAATTTCAAAATGGGCGTGGCTCCGCCATTTTTCATTTAATTTGTCTAGGATACTTTTAATGCCATAAGTCGAACAAAAATTTACCAATCCTTGTAAAATTTGGTACGGGCTTAGATTATAGGACGATAACTGTTTTCTGTGAAAAAAGGCGAAATCGGCTGAAGCCACGCCCAGTTTTTATACACAGTCGACCGTCTGTCCTTCCGCTCGGCCATTAACACGATAACTTGAGCAAAAATCGATATAACTTTACTAAACTCAGTTCACGTACTTATCTGAACACACTTTTTATTGGTGTAAAAAACGGCCGAAATCCGACTATGACCACGCCACTTTTTCGATAGCGAAAGTTAAGAAATATTAAAAAGAATACCATAATTTTATACCAAATACAAAAAAGGGATGAAACATGGTAATTGGATTGGTTTATTGACGCAAAATATAACTTTAGAAAAAAACTTTACAAAATGGGTGTGACTATTAAGTAGAAGAAAATGAAAAAGTTCTACAGGGCGAAATAAAAAACCCTTGAAATCTTGGCAGGAATACTGTTCGTGGTATTACATATATAAATAAATTAGCGGTATCCGTCAGATGATGTTCTGGGTCACCCTGGTCCAAATTTTGGTCGATATCTGGAAACCGCCTTCACATATCAACTTCCATCACTCCCTTTTAAAATACTCATTAACACCTTTCATTTGATACCAATATCGTACAAACAAATTCTAGAGTCACCCCTGGTCCACCGTTATGGCGATATCTCGAAAAGGCGTCCACCTATAGAACTAAGGCCCACGCCCTTTTAAAATACTCATTAACACCTTTCATTTGATATCCATATCGTACAAACAAATTCTAGAGTCACGCTGGTCCACATTTATGGCGATATCTCGAAAAGGCGTCCACCTATAGAACTAAGGCCCACGCCCTTTTAAAATACTCATTAACACCTTTCATTTGATACCCATATCGTACAAACAAATTCTAGAGTCAGCCCTGGTCCACCTTTATGGCGATATCCCTAAATGGCGTCCACCCATAGAACTATGGCCTACGCCCTCTTAAAATACTCTTTAATACCTTCCATTTGATACACATGTCATACAAACACATTCCAGGGTTACCCTAGGTTCATTTTCCCACATGGTGATTTTCCCTTATTTTGTCACCATAGCTCTCAGCTGAGTATGTGATGTTCGGTTACACCCGAACTTAGCCTTGCTTACTTGTTATTGATTTGTACAAATATATGCAGTTCTCTATAGTGATGTAAAAAACCTAGAATCCGAATCTATTAAGTCACTCCAGCTTACCCTGTTTCGCAATATTTGACGCCAATTGCCCCTCCCAACTCATTAGAGGTCTTTCACTTCCTCTGCTTCCAAAATACGGCATCGATTGAAATATCGTCTTAGTTATTTGACATAGCATGATCTAGACAGCGCCACCTTGAGCTTTTATTCGTTGCACTATTTTCATTATACCTCCTTCAATACTCGCCGTCGACATCACGGCAAGGCTATAAATCTTCAGAAGAACTTTACTCTCGAACACTCCAAGAGACATCTCATCTTCTCTAGATACCATCCATGATTCCGAACCGTGCATCAGAACAGGTATTATGAGCGACTTGTAGATTGCGATATTTGTTCGACGAGAGGAGTTTACTTTTCAATTACCTACTCAGTTTAAAATAGCACATTTTTCTCTGTTTGATTTCTAGGCTGACATAGTTTTCGCTGTTTATGCTGGTTCTCAAATGCACGAATCCCTTCACAATCTCGAATTTATATCCTTCACAGTGACGTAGCTACCAAGACACGAATGCGCCGATTCTTTATTGCATTATAGCAAGTACCTCTTCTTGTCTTCACTTACTGCAAGACCCACTTTTTTTGCCTTTTTATCTAACCCAGATATGGCAGAACTCACTGCTCGTTCGTTAAGGCTAATAATAACAATATCGCCTTCATATGCCAGTAAATGTAAACTCTTATACAAATTATACACTCGCGTTTTATTTATGTGGTAAGGCTTTAAATACTTCCCGAGGTGGCCTGGTATCGGGTAGCCTCTATTGGAATACATCAGAACATATCCCCTGACTGCAAATCATCCAATAGGCATAGTACGCACAACACCGTAGATGAGAGGGTTAGTAGTTATAAGTCACCGACATCCCGCCGCCCTCCTATAAGTCGGGGTCATGGTAGTCAATGTGGATTAATGCTACCATCTGCCAATCATTTACTTTAGAATGCGTCAAAAAACCCCTCCAATGAGTTGAATGAACCAAAAACAAGTCAAGTCCAGAAATTCTGCATTAAAATGCAAAAGAAGCAGCACAGGTTTGAGGTCAAACTCGGCTAAAATTGTCACTAATACAAATATAAAAACATCTAGCGAGAATGCAAAATACAAGCACTTAAATATGATATTTAAATCATTTTGACCATTTTTTTATAAACCAGTTAGTAAAAAGTTCTACAAAATTTAATTGAGTTTAACAGCGTAATAATTTTATTCATGGGCTATGGTTACAGGTTTACCCTCGAATTAAATTTTTTTGTAAATTACTAAGCAGTTGAGTGTAGTCACTGCGAGTTGTCTGTTTCTTAAACAGTTACAATTAAAGATTTTTACACCAAATTAAATTAGAAAGTATATAAAATGATTTGCTTGTGGAACTTTTCAATAAAGTGTGCATTTTATGAAGTTCTTAAAATATTGATATTTTGTAAGCATCTACTAAATACATATAAATACAAAAAAAAAACTTATAAAATTCATTATATTTTCCTTAACAGTTTTGTATTTGGCCCCATTAATCGCAAGTTGTTATATTGAACAAGAATGTTTTACGCTTAAGAACTTAAAAGGCAACTACTATACAATAGAGGAAATGAAAAATCTATCGCAAAGTCGACAAAACTATTGTGATGGAAGTTGTGTGGATAATAATATAGAACTCATTTGTTGTCCTTATCAGGGCAATGTAGAGCAATATCGTCTTCTTCACCAAGGTGAGTATGATTATGAGCAGTGCTGCTTTTTTATACTCAGCGTGCTTTGCACACAGAGTATATTAACTTTGAGTGGATAATGGTTGGTTGTACAGGTATAAAGGAATCGACATAGATATAGACTTCCATATATCAAAATCATCAGTATCGAAAAAAAAATTGATTGAGCCATGTCCGTCCGTCTGCCCGTTAACACGATAACTAAAGTAAATATTGAGATATATTCACCAAATTTGGTACACGAGCCCATCTGGACCCAGAATAGATTTGTAGTGAAAATGAGCGAAATCGGATGATAACCACGTCCACTTTATATATATATAACGTTTTGGAAAACACAAAAAACCTGATTATTAAGTAAATAATACACCTAGAATGTTCAAGTTTGACGTGTGGACTGATATTGAGAAATTTAAAAAAAAATTTTAAATGGGCGTGGCACCGCCCACTTGTGATAAAATAAATTTTACAAATATTATTAATCATAAATCAAAAATTGTTAAACCTATTGTAACAAAATTCGGCAGACGCTTCCTTTACTATAAGGAATTCTTTGAAGAAAAATTAACGAAATGGGTTAAGGACCACGCCCACTTCTATATAAAAGTGGTAAAAATGGTATTTCATTTCCCAAGTGGATTTATAACAATGAATAGGAAAAACTTCAAATCTTAAAAAATGGGCGTGGCACCGCCCCTTTTATGACTGAGCAATTTTCTATGTTTCGGGAGCCATAACTCCAAGAAAAATTAACCGATCGTAATAAAATTGGGTACACAAATTTTCCTTATATCAGGAAATATTTCTAGTAAAATTGGAGGGTATCGGTTAAAGAACACGCCCACTTTTTATATAAAACAAGTTTAAAAGGGTCGTAGGCTAGAATAACAAGTTATAACTTAGCAAAAAATAGTTTTGAATCAATGACATTTCACTTATCAAATTTATTGTAAGAGGAAATGCGAAGACAGTTTTCTTTTAAACGGGCGGTGCCACGTGTTATGTAGAAAAATATTTGATCTGAAATGAAATGTACAATTGAAGCTCACGCTGAGTATATAATATTCGGTTACACCCGAACCTAGACACCTTTACTTGTTTTTGTTTTTTTTTTTTTTTGTACTTACCCAGCCAGCATTTTTTGAAAATTTTGATCAAAAAATATTCCATTATCATACCACCAGATTTCTAAAATCGTTCAAATTTTAAAGTTTTATTATTCGAAAATTATTGTATCGTCGCGAGAAAAGTGTACCCTAAATGCAATTATGCAATAATTATTTATGATTCATATTTTTAAATACTATTCAGTCATCTTTTGGAAGATTGTTTTGGAACAACCTTTGATTACTTTGCACATTCATTTTCTGATCATATTTAATACAATTTCACATACGAAATGATGTTTTGGAACCATTTTTGAGTACGATTACGATGATCACTGGATGAAAGCATACGAAAATTAGATATTTCAACCGCAGGCAATTGGCAATAGCTAAACTTTCTCGACAAAAATTTCCTGGTGAGTGTCGGTTTATCACGAGAATCTCGAAATACTTGTAAAGCTCGCGCGCTGATGAACTTAATCGCTGCAATGACAGTATTACAAGTAAAAAACATCGAGATGCATAGAATACTGCCAATGCAGTTACTAAATTGAATGTCGAGAAGCTCGCGAGAGTAACGAGATAAGAGCATCTTTCGCGAAGCCGAGTTCTCAACTCATTGAAATTTTCGCTTGTATTCGAGAAGAAATCGTAAGGTTTTAAAACTACAATATTTTGATAAAATATCGATAACGAATCGATAACAAATGAATAAATGTGAATCTAAGGAGGTTTTTCGATAACAAATCGATTACTATTCCACAACATATCGATTACTTTTCGATAACAAATCGATAGCTTTTTGATAAGATATTGATAACTTTTCTCTATATATGTAACTCGATAATTCTCTGGAATATGGTTTTTTAAACGGTTTTATTTAGCTTGATTTTCAGGCCGGCCGTAAATTTAAGTAACTTCCCGATAAGCTAAAAGCTTGAAATTTGGAATATAGTTCAGAACCCGATGACAATGCAATAATAAGAAAAAAACCCCGAAAGGTGGCGCATGAATTGAAATATTTCAAAAAATCGTATTTGGTTCATATTTGGAACACATAATATATACACGAAGTAGCGCAAGGGTCGAGATATTCAAAAAATTGTATTTGTGGTCCGATTTGGCTCATGTTTGGAACACACAATACATACAAGAATAGAAAGAGACCTATGAAGAAAAGTCGCCGCTAGGTGGCCCAAGGATCGAGATATTCAAAAAAATCGTATTTGTGGTCTGATTTGGCTCATATTTCGAACACATATTACATACAGTCCGGTAGAAGTGACATCAAAATATTTTGGAGTTCGAGGAGGGACAAGCATACGTGGCGCAGAGTCGAGTAAAGTCTCTGGAAGGATGTATTGAGGACTTAGATTGTAACAAATTGTCAGGAAAGAGTCCTTGTAATAATGAGTCACTAAATGAACTAAATAGGATGAGAAATAAAAGGCAATTAAATAAAGACTAAGAATTTGAAAATAAAATAATTTTAAAAAAATGTTTAAGTTAAACGGTTTTATTGGAAAGAATAGTTACATGAAGTAATAATAATACTAAAAGCTAGAAAATAATTAGGTAGGTCCTAGGTACTAGTTATCACACTCCTCATCAATCTAGGGCGTTGATCAGACAATTAAATTGGAGGCGTAAAATTTATATTGAAAGTCATAAGTAAGACCAACCGAACTTTAATCAGGTTATGCTAAGCCTCACATTTATAGAAATAGCAACCGCCCAACGCTTTCATTTAATTGTCGGATCAACGCCCTAGATTGATGAGGAGTGCGATAACTAGTACCTAGGACCTACCTAATTATTTTCTAGCTTTTAGTATTATTATTACTTCATGTAAGTATTGTTTTCAATAAACCCGTTTAACTAAAAAATTTGTTTAATTATTTTATTTAACAGAAGGAGATATATCCTCTTTAACAAAGCTTTGAAGTAACGATCATTCAATTAGGATAGGAAAATATGTACAGTACACATTCTCAGATACTTACAATTTTTATAACAACAAAAAATATTTCCAGCATGCCTAGACGCCCATTTGCCTTTTGAACTCATACCACTTGGTGCGCTTTCATATCACAAGGAATATCCATTTATGGTAAGTCAATAATTGCATATATATCATATAGATACTATTTCAAGTAAAGCTCACACTTATCAAGATAGTTTTCAATTTCACGCAAAAACCTTAAAAATACTTACGAAAATGTTTCCACCTACATAAATATTACCAGTTTCACACAAAAGAAAAATAGACTCGTATTCATGGCGCAATATATCTTCAAGAAGATTTAGGTCGAGCATATCTTCCAATTTTAAAAGTGCTACTTTTAAATTTTTGTTATAAATTATTGGCACGCGACCTACATATTTATGCCGACGACTCCAAACGGTTTCTTCAAGCAGATGAATTTTCACTGAGAAGCTTTTCATAGAAGAAATCACCCTAAGTGTTTGTCCAACCAAGGCTTAAAGAATGTTATTCTTATTGAAAAACATTGTTTCTTAAGATTTTGAAGTTGCTTTTCCCCGACTTTGAACCCAAGACGCGTATATTTCTACCACACCATGGCGAGTGCCTATTTTAATTCCCTTAGACATTCAATAAAACAATAATTAAACAATTAAAAATTTGAATGAGTCTTAAGCGGGGATTACCCTTATTGCTATAAATGTATGAAAACATTTATTTGAAGCAATTTTTTATTTATTATTTATTTAATAATTTTGGAAAAAAAACTTTTTTTTTAGCATCCAATATATTTTGCCCACTGTATACATAGAACACATCTAACAAACTTGTGGTTTTTTAAAAGTAATTAATAATTAATTAAACTTAATAAACTTGATGGGCATGGATGGATTGCTCTCAGTAGTGCAACCATTTTTTTAAGAATTTATTAATACCACTTAATAAACTTGGTGGACATGGCAGAAGTGATCTCAGTAGTGCATTCATTTTTTTTTTTAAGAATTCATCAGTGTTGAAGATCTGTGATTGACTTTCTTTTCAGGCGCGTGAAATTAGTTGGTCTTGCTGACAGGGCTAGAATGAATGGGTTGGGTTGAGTTAGAAGCCTCGTGTTGTTATGAAATAGCATCCTTTTTGATATCTTCAGCTATTGTTGGAACCTTTGGATCCCGGTGTAGCTGGTTGTTAGCCACATAGTAGGGTGCGTTTACAATCATTCTAAGTGTTTTCGATTGGAATCTTTGGAGAATTTCTATGTTTGAGTTTGCTGCAGTTCCCCACAGTTGTATTCCATATGTCCAAATGGGTTTTATACGGGCGGCCACCGTGGTGTGATGGTAGCGTGCTCCGCCTACCACACCGGATGCCCTGGGTTCAAACCCCGGGCAAAGCAACATTAAAAATTTTAGAAATAAGGTTTTTCAATTAGAAGAAAATTTTTCTAAGCGGGGTCGCCCCTCGGCAGTGTTTGGCAAGCGCTCCGGGTGTATTTCTGCCATGAAAAGCTCTCAGTGAAAACTCATCTGCCTTGCAGATGCTGTTCGGAGTCGGCATTAAATCATGTAGGTCCAGTCCGGCCAATTTGTAGGGAAAATCAAGAGGAGCACGACGCAAATTGGAAGAGAAACTCGGCCTTAGATCTCTTCGGAGGTTATCGCGCTAAATGGGTTTTATGATGGCTGAGTAAAGCAGGACTTTGTTATCAACTGATAATTGTGAATTTCGATTCATAAGCCAATACAGATTTCATAGTTTGATACCAAGGGGTTTTCTTTTGTTGAATATGTGTTTCCTCCAAATTAATTTTCTGTCGAGGTGCTTCCAAGGTACGTCATGTTTTAGTTGTTGTAAACCTTATCCCAATTGCCCTCTTTGCATATTTTCTTTATTCACAGTCCATACTTCGTATGGCATCATGTGGTAAAGTTATGCGTTGGTAAGGCGGTTTCAAAGAAACTTGGTGATGTTGCTTTTGTTCTATTTATGGAACTACAACGAATTAACCAATGCTGTCTATTTGTATGAGTTTTAAGCGGGGATTACCCTTATTGCTTTAAATGTATGAAAAAATTTATTTGAAGCAATTTTTAATTTATAATTTATTTAATAATTTGGACTTGTCCGTCCTGATGTCACGTTGTTTAAATTTTTCCCAAATTATTAAATAAATTATAAATAAAAAATTTGAATTTTATATGGGCTCAACTAGTGTTGTAATGTAACTTGTCTAATTAATTCATTACGTCTCTGTGTGAAATTGGTATAAGTGTTTAATAATGGAAATTTCTTCATATGTTTTCATATGTTCGGAATGACTGGATAGAACTTAACAGTTTCTTCTCGTTTAAGTACGGTTTATGAATACGGCACATATTTTTTTCAATTAACAAAAAATAATCGATTTCTACACAACCTGACTTTTTGTCAATGGGTGCGACGACTAACAAATTGTGATCAAGGTCCTCTGACGAGAGTCCAAGAAAACTAGCAGTTTCAACTGGGGTGGGCCAGAAGGCGTAGGCTCAACATTACAATTGAAAAGATGGTTGGTGTCATATGGGTCAGGTTGTGTACCCTTCTTGCGAATAACCTTAAAAATTGCTGTATTTCATTGCTCAAATATCAATTACGCCCATGTGATATTTTCCACCTTATATTATAATTTATGATAAACTGAAAAAATAAACTTTGTACTATTCCATAATAAGGTTTTTTATTTGCATCCCTAAACAATTAGGATTGACGCTTACAACGTTTTTAGATTTACGCGTTCAATTTTTACCGTTATATATATTAAAAAAAAAACAAAAATTATTTATTTCAGGCTGCTTTGGGTTGGAGTGTACGACATGGTATCGGACCCGAAAAGATTATTTTCAGATGTTCTGCAACGATGATCGAGTATAGATATTTAATCACATCTGCGCATTGCCTTAACGAATTTAAGTATGAACTTTTTGAATATTGATTAGAAGCATGCACTGTCGCAGAATTTGTTTCAAAAACGCACTATGCTGAAAAAAGCATGATTTTAGAATTTTTATTTTAAGATGCCTATTGTGGGAAATGTAGTGAAGAAAGTTTTTGTTTAAAATAGCATATTTCGAAATTTGTTAAAACCTCTGAACTTAGTATATTAATTTGTATTTGTGCAATACTACTTTAATCTGGCACACGTTTTAGAAGTAAGTTCTGAGCAACAGTTTTTGAAACCAGCGTTGAGATAGTACGTTGCTTCACTCAGCTGTTGATATACACTGCAGTGAACAGAAAAATAGCAGTGGCAATGCTTACCAAATTTCGTCAATTAAGTTATTTTCTTGGACATTTTAAGAACAAACTTCTATGAGTTATGTAACAGAAACTAAGCAAACCACTCTAAAAAAACGTTTTCAAAAACATTCGAAAGTTCGAGAAAAGTTTACAAAAATTTCGAACTTTTTATTCTCTGAATTTTTTGATTATGCACTTTTGTAGCCCAATTAATTGATTGATGGTAGCATGCTCCGCACACCACACCGAAGATTCTGGGTTCAAGTCCCGGGCAAAGCAACATAAAAAAATAGGTGCGTGTAGTTATACTTTGTATCACCATTAAAAAATAGTTTTCAGTTGCATTCAAATAATTAATTACAATAAAATAATAAAAGGACTGGAAGCATCGTCAACAAAGTCAATAGCTTACTTACTTACTTAATTGGCGCATAACCGTTTAAACGGTTATGGCCATCCAACAAGGCCCGCCAGTCGCTCCTTCTCTCTGCCAACCGGCGCCAATTGGTCACACCAAGGGAGTTTAAATCGCTTTTCCACATGGTCCTTCCAACGGAGTGGGGCGCTCTCTACCTCTGCTTCCATAGGCGGGTTCCGATAGAAACACTTTCTTGGCCGGAGCGTCATCTTTCATTCGCATAACATGGCCTAGCCAGCGCAACTGCTGCGTTTTAATTCGCTGGACTATGTTGATGTCTGCGTATAGCTCGTACAGCTCATCGTTAAATCTTCTTCGGTACTCGCCATCGCCAACGCGTAGAGGTCCATAAATCTTTCGAAGAACTTTTCTCTCGAACACTCCCAGAGCCGCTTCATCTGCTGTTGTCATGGTCCATGCTTCTGCCCCATATAGCAGGACGGGTACGATAAGTGACTTGTAGAGTACGATTTTCGTTTGCCGAGAGAGGACTTTATTTTTCAATTGCCTACCTAGTCCAAAGTAGCATTTATTGGCAAGATTGATTCTTCGCTGTATTTTTCGCTGTATATTAAGAAAGTCAATAAAGTTTAGCTTAAATTGGAAAAGTTAAATAAATAAATATTGATTTTCTTACATTAAGAACCACTTGCAGTACGGCAAGGTATTTTTTTAACTCGGAGTTAATTTAAAAAATTTGTCAAAAATGTATGAGTTTAACCCCTTCTGTCAGGTTAACTCTTAGTTAAAAAATTAACTTGCCGTTCTGCAAGTGGGCCTAAGTGTAACATAAATTCTCGAATTAATCGAATGTTATTATTACTCAGCGTGCTTTCCACACAGAGTATATTAACTTTGATTGGATAACGGTCGATTTTGCAGGTATAAAGGAATCGAGATAGATATAGACTTCCATATATCAAAATCACCATTATCGAAAAAAAATTTGATTGAGCCATGTCCGTCCGTCCGTCCGTTAACACGATAACTTGAGTAAATATTGAGAGTAAATATTGAGATATCTCCCAGAGTAGATTGGTATTGAAAATGAGCGAAATCGGATGATAACCACGCCCACTTTTTATATATATAACATTTTGGAAAACACAAAAAAACAGACAATTTAGTTAATAATACACCTAGAATGTTGAAATTTGACATGTGGACTGATATTGAGACTCTTGATAAAAATTTGATTTTTTTTAATGGGCGTGGCACCGCCCACTTGTGATAAATTAAATTTTACAAATATTATTAATCATAAATCAAAAATCGTTAAACCTATCGTAACAAAATTCGGCAGAGAGGTTGCCTTTACCACAAGAAATGCTTTGAAGAAAAATTAACGAAATCGGTTAAGGACCACGCCCACTTTTATATAAAATATTTTTAAAAGGGTCGTAGAGAAAAGTCATAAGCTATATATTTTCAAAAAAGAGCTTTATATCAATGGTATTTCATATCCCAAGTGGATTTATAACAATAAATAGGAAAAACTTCAACATTTAAAAAATGGGCGTAGCACCGCCCCTTTTATGACTAAGCACTTTTCTATGTTTCGGGGGACATAACTCACAAATTGTCCTATATTAGAAAATATTTCTAGAAAAAATGGACGAGATCGGTTAAAGAACAGGCCCACTTTAATATAAAATATTTTTAAAAGGGTCTTAGACGAAAATAATGAGCTATATCTTAGCGAGAGCGAAAGAGCTTTGTATCAATAGAATTTTACTTTCTAAATTGAACTATAACATTAAATTGAAAATACTGACATTTTTGAAAATGGGTGTGGCACCGCCCCTTTTATGACTAAGCAATTTTCTATGTTTCGGGAGCCATAACTCGAAGAAAAATCAGCATATCGTAATGAAATTGTGTACACATATTTTCCTTATAGCAGAAAATATTTCTAGTAAAAATGGACGGAATCGGTTAAAGACCATGGCAAATTAGATATAAAACAAGTTTAAAAGGGTCGTAGGCTAGAATAACAAGCTATAACTTAAC
The DNA here is from genome assembly GCF_040869045.1 of Eurosta solidaginis. NCBI lineage: Eukaryota > Metazoa > Arthropoda > Insecta > Diptera > Tephritidae > Eurosta > Eurosta solidaginis. The sequence goes on from NC_090323.1 coordinate 172,028,695, forward strand.
AAAAAATAGTTTTGAATCAATGATATTTCATTAATAAAGTTTTATTTTAAGAGGAAATGGGGAGACATTTTTTTTAAACGGGCGGTGCCACGTGTTATGTAGAAAAGTATTTGATCTGAATTTAAATGTACAATTGAAGCTCACGCTGAGTATATAATATTTGGTTATACCCGAACTTAGACACCTTTACTTGTATTTAAATTATGTCAACGTTTCTAGCATCTCTCGGTTATCAATGGCTTATGATAAAAAGGGCTACCTATAAATGTATGTATATTAGACTGGGTCGATTTATTAACCGATATCGCGCCATCGATTTTTCGATAGGATTTGGGCTCAGGAAAAAAAGTTCCACTACGCATACCCAAAAAAGTAATTTTCGAGCCTACTAAAAAAATAAGGCGAAAGGGTCAATTTTTCGACCAAAACACTCCCCAAAACGCAAAAAAATATTTTTTTTTTCAACTGTTGTCGTTAACGTTTTTACAACAATTTTTTGAAAAAAAAAAATATTTTTTGGGTTTTGGGGAGTGTTTTGGTCGAAAAATTTACCCTTTCGCCATTTTTTTCGCAGGCTCGAAAATTATTGTTTTTGTGTATGCGTAGTGGAACTTTTTTTCCTGAGCCGAAATCCTATCGAAAAATCGATGACGCGATATCGGTTAACTTTCGTCCAAACAAATCGACCCAGGTTAATGTATATACCAAAATGCAGGCAAATCGAACCATAAATAGAACTTGTTCGAATGGACCGGTCGTGGGTCCATATCCAGGAAAGAAAGTTCAGAGGAACACTCTCCGGACTGCTGCGAAGCAATGATATCCTGAGTAAAATCGGTGGAGTGGTTTCGGAGTCTATAAGCTGCATACAAACATATGTACATCCTCCTTTATATATATAGATGGATTAAATCTCTTTTGTGCATAAACATAAGATACATAAAATATAACTTTTGCTAAAGAACTTCAATGAAACGTTTGCGATTTTGAACGAAAGACTTTTTTCATGAGACCATTAACAACTTTTGTCGAACTGATATGAAATGAAAATACATACATTCGTCCATACATACCTATAAATGCACTCCCGAAGTTAAATAAATCTATCCGATGCTGGCTTTTTTCACCATTCCATCTAATTCAACATATACATATATATGCATGTGACGCTTAATGTGATCAGTGTTGCCAGGTGATTAAAAAAAAGAAGCTAGATTGGCAAAACAAAGGTTAGAAAAAGCTAAATTTAGAAAGAAAAGAAGCTAAAAAGAAGGTCATAAATTTTTTTGGTTAATTCATTAATTTTTTTTTTTATATTTTAGTTTACACATTTGTAAATAAAAACTTATAAATATAACTTAAACATAACTTCTTGTTTCAAAACATATCAGGCACCTTTTCCTTGACTAGCACATGAAATGACTTTAAATGATTGCATATGTGTATATACATAAAAAAAATATTAAAAACTAATTATTTATATAAAATATTCCCCGTCTGAAGAATCAGAAGAGCTTAAGTCTGCGTATAAAGTTTAGCTATTTACCATAATTTCAAAATCATTACAATATTAAGATAAGCGTTTAAACGAGCATCTAATATTAAGCAGCGCATTAAGCATTTTAATTTTTAGTTTGTTCCTTAATTTAGTTTTCAGAATTTTTATGCCACTAAAAATTCTTTCAACCTCCGCGTTACTGAGTGGTAATACTAAAAAACTAAATATGAATTTGACAAGTTCTAAAAAAGGAGGTTCGTTTAATGCATTCTTATGTTCTCGGACTTCCGACCAAAATTCCATGGTGGAGTGTAACTACATTTTTCCATTGTATTGTTATAAGTTTTCGCCACTGCAGCTCTATTACTGCTATTTGACTTGAAAAATAACTATACTTCTCTTTTTCAAAGTAAGAAAATACATCTGGCTTTGAGACTTTCAACGAATTTTCAGCAGAAAAAGTATTAATCTGTTGTAGAGAAATCATATTATTAGGTATTAGGTGTTCACAGGAACTATTGAAATTATTTTATTTTAGAAATTATTAAAAATATATTCGGAGTAAAAAAGGCTAGAAAAAAGTCACGAAGCTAAACCCAAAATTTCGAGGCTAAAGGCAATAAAAAGGCTAAATCTAGCCTCGAGAGGCTAACCTGGCAACACTGAATGTGATGTGGTGAAAGTCTCACTCAAAACTAGTATGCTTGTACAGTTCACAGCGAACAAGCACACGAACTGAATTTTCAGCCTGTCATTTTGTGGTGCGTCACATCTTAAAATTTCACTCTCGTCGTTTTTACACACCTAAAGAAGTATATATTCAAAAATTTAGAAAAAAGGTGTTTCAAACAGGCAATTTGGCAAACATTCCGATTTTATTTCTGCTATGAAAAGCGTATCGGTAAAAACTCATCTGCTTTTGCATATGCTGTTCAGAGTCGGCATGAAACATGGTGTGGCCAATTTGTAGGGGAAAATTAAAAATTTGCACGAGGCAAATTGGAAGATAAACTCGACCTAAATTTCCTCGGAGGTAAATCGCGCCAGTTACTTATTTATATTTATATATTTTTTTCATAGCCTGTCCTTTGTTAGACTAAAATTGATTGGGTTACAAAATTGCGTGCTCAAAAAAATTCAGAGAACTCCAAATAAAAAGTTCGAAATATTCTTTAAACCTTCTGAGATTTATAAAAGTTTTTTCTTGAAATATGAAAAACAAAGCTAAAAAGAATTGAATGGACAAAATTTGAAAAAAAAAATGTCCACTGCTATTCTTATGTTCGCTGCTGTAGAAGGATGTATGGACTTACACTTCTTAAATAGTAATGTGCTTAATGACACAGAACTTTGCTTTTTGCAGTGATCAACCCATCGTTGTTCGTCCAGGTGGATTCAATTTAAATTCTGGTTCTGCCAAATCAACCGATTATGAAATCGATCAAATAATTGTCCATCCAAATTATGAATATCCAAGCTTAGATAATGATATAGCCATTATACGTATAAAACACAGATATATGTAAGTCAAGTTAATGAAAAATCAGCGAAAAAGATATTTAAGTAATTGTGAAAATCGTTTCTTACAGCGGGGATATAACAACTGTTAGTAGAACTTGTATTTGGTATGGACCTTTGGAGGAGACACCAGTTATAGCCATCGGTTATGGTGATGCGAAATTTGGTAAGAAAGTGGGAAAATTATTAAACATTTTTATATAAATACCAGCAGACTTGGAAGGCGCTGTGCTGCACTTACTTTGGTCCAGCTACATAACTTTTAAGAATTTTCACATTTTATTCTCCCTCCCCCTCTATTACTATTTCCTTTATCCTTTTATTCACTTCTCTCCCTATGTCTCTTTATCAATCTCCGTCTTTTCCATTCTTTCATTTTTCTCTCAGCTCTTTCCCCTTCTGCCTCTCTCGCTCCATATTTACTTATAGTTATATCTTCGTATACCTCTTTTCTATCTCCTTCCCTCTAGATAAGACCCTCTAGTCCTTTTTGTTCTTCTGCATCCCTTAATCGCAGTATTTATGTATTTTTATACTCAGCGTGCTTTGCACACAGAGTATATTAACTTTGATTGAATAACGGTTGGTGGTACAGGTATAAAGGAATCGAGATAGATATAGACTTCCATATATCAAAATCATGAGTGTCGAAAAGAAATTTGATTGAGCTATGTCCGTCCGTCCGTCTGTCCCTTAACACGATAACTTTAGCAAATCTCGAGATATCTTCACAAAATTTGGAACACGAGCGTATCTGGACCCAGAATAGATTGGTATTGAAAATGAGCAAAATCGGATGATAACCACGCCCACTTTTTATACTCAGTTGAGCAGGGCTCACAGAGTATATTAACTTTGATTGGATAACGGTTGGTTGTACAGGTATTGAGATAGATATAGACTTCCATATATCAAAATCATCAGTATCGAAAAAAATTTGATTGAGCCATGTCCGTTCGTCTGTCCGTCCGTTAACACGATAACTTGAGTAAATTTTGAGGTATCTTGACGAAATTTTGTATGTAGGTTTCTGGGCACTCATCTCAGATCGGTATCTAAAATGAACGATATCAGACTATAACCACGCCCACTTTTTCGATATCGAAAATTTCAAAAAATCGAAAAAGTGCGATAATTCATTACCAAAGACGGATAAAGCGATGAAACTTGGTAGGCGGGTTGAACTTAAGACGCAGAATAGAAAATAAGTAAAATTTTAGACAATGGGTGTGGCACCGCCCACTTTTAAAAGAAGGTAATTTAGAAGTTTTGCAAGCTGTAATTTGGCAGTCGTTGAAGATATCATGATGAAATTTGACAGGAACGTTACTCCTATAACTATATGTATGCTTAATAAAAATTAGCAAAATCAGAGAACGACCACGCCCACTTTTAAAAAAAAATTTTTTTAAGTGAAATTTTTACAAAAAATTTAATATCTTTACAGTATATAAGTAAATTATGCCAACATTCAACTTAAGTAATGATATGGTGCAACAAAATACAAAAACAAAAGAAAATTTCAAAATGGGCGTGGCTCCGCCCTTTTTCATTTGATTTGTCTAGGATACATTTAAGCCATAAGTCGAACAAAAATTTACCAATCCTTGTGAAATTTGGTAGGGGCTTAGATTCTAGGACGATAACTGTTTTTTGTGAAAAAGAGCGAAATCGGTTGAAGCCACGCCCAGTTTTTATACACAGTCGACCGTCTGTCCTTCCGCTCGGCCGTTAACACGAAAAATTGAGCAAACATCGATATATCTTTACTAAACTCAGTTCACATAATTATCACTTTGTATTGGTATAAAAAATGGTCGAAAGCCGACTATGACCACGCCCAATTTTTCGATACCGAAAATTACGAAAAATGAAAAAAATGCCATAATTCTATACCAAATACGAAAAAAGGGATGAAACATGGTAATTGGATTGGTTTATTGACGCAAAATATAACTTTAGAAAAAAACTTTGTAAAACGGGTGTGACACCTACCATATTAAGTAGAATGAAATGAAAAAGTTCTGCAGGGCGAAATAAAAACCCTTGAAATCATGGCAGGAATACTGTTCGTGGTATTACATATGGGGTATTCCATCTCATTTCGATCAATTTTGAACCCGACCCCTTTAGAATTGGCTGAAAGTTTTTCTTCTTTTTCTAGTTTACGAAAGACGTTTTTCAGAAGTTTTTCAAATTTTTTCATCCAACTCAAAAAAAGTTATGAATTTTTAAAAAAACTGTGTTTTTTTCAAAATGCTATAACTTTTTGAAAAATTGACCGTTTGGGACCTTTTTTTTAATTTGTTTTTAAATGTACTTTTCGGAAAAAATACAAAAAATATTTTAAAGTTTTTTTTCAATTAAATAAAAAAAAAATAATAATCGGCCCACTTCGGAATTAGTGGGAATGATTGCAGAATTGATTGAAGTTTTTTATGAGAAAAAAAAAACAAAAAAATGGCGAAATTCGAAAAATCTCGAAAAACTGAAAACTTACAAAAAAAAAACCTTTAAAAATTTTTTTGTATTTTTTCCGAAAAGTAAATTTAAAAACAAATTAAAAAAAAATATCCCAAACGGTTATTTTTTGAAAAATTCTTAACTTTTTTTAAGTTGGATGAAAAAATTTGAAAAAAATTCTGAAAAACATCTTTCGTAAGCTAGAAAAAGAAGAAAAACTTTCATCCAATTCTAAAGGGGTCGGGTTCAAAATTGATCGAAATGGGATGGAATACCCCATATATAAATAAATTAGCGGTACCCGACAAATGATGTTCTGGGTCGACCTGGTCCACATTTTGGTCGATATCTCGAAAACGACTTCACATATACAACTACCACCACTCCCTTTTTAAAATTCTTATTAATACCTTTAATTTGATACCCATATTGTACAAACACATTATAGAGTCACCCCTGGTCCACCTTTATAACGATATCCCGAAAAGGCGTCCACCTATAGAACTAAGGCCCACTCCCTTTTAAAACACTCATTAACACCTTTCATTTGATACCCATATCGTACAAACAAATTCTAGAGTTACCCCTGGTCCACCTTTAAGCCGATATCTCGAAAAGGCGTCCACCTATAAAACTAAGGCCCACTCCCTATTAAAATACTCATTAACACCTTTCATTTGATACCCATATCGTACAAACAAATTCTAGAGTCACCCCTGGTCCACCTTTATGGCGATATCTCGAAAAGGCATCCACCTATAGAACTGAGGTCAACGCCCTTTTAAAAAACTCATTAACACCTTTCTTTTGATACCAATATCGTAAAAACAAATTCTAGAGTCACCCCTGGTCCACCTTTATGGCGATATCTCGAAAAGGCGTCCACCTGTAGAACTAAGGCCCACGCCCTTTTAAAATATTCATTAACACCTTTCATTTGATACCCATATCGTACAAACAAATTCTAGTCACCCCTGGTCCACCTTTATGGCGATATCTCGAAAAGGTGTCCACCTATAGAACTGAGGTCAACGCCCTTTTAAAAAACTCATTAACACCTTTCTTTTGATACCCATATCGTACAAACAAATTCTAGAGTCACCCCTGGTCCACCTTTATGGCGATATCTCGAAAAGGCGTCCACCTATAAAACTAAGGCCCACTCCCTATTAAAATACTCATTAGAACCTTTCATTTGATACCCATATCGTACAAACAAATTCTAGAGTCACCCCTGGTCCACCTTTATGGCGATATCTCGAAAAGGCGTCCACCTATAGAACTAAGGCCCACGCCCTTTTAAAATATTCATTAACACCTTTCATTTGATACCCATATCGTACAAACAAATTCTAGTCACCCCTGGTCCACCTTTATGGCGATATCTCTAAAAGGCGTCCACCTATAGAACTGAGGTCAACGCCCTTTTAAAATACTCATTAACATCTTTCATTTGATACCCATATCGTACAAACAAATTCTAGAGTCACCCCTGGTCCACCTTTATGGCGATATCTCGAAAAGGCGTCCACCTATAGAACTAAGGCCCACGCCCTTATAAAATACTCATTAACACCTTTCATTTGATACCCTTATCGTACAAACAAATTCTAGAGCCAGCCCTGGTCCACCTTTATGGCGATATCTCGAAAAGGCGTCCACCTATAGAACTAAGGCCCACTCCCTATTAAAATACTCATTAACACCTTTCATTTGATACCCATATCGTACAAACAAATTCTAGAGTCACCCCTGGTCCACCTTTATGGCGATATCTCGAAAAGGCATCCACCTATAGAACTGAGGTCAACGCCCTTTTAAAAAGCTCATTAACACCTTTCTTTTGATACCAATATCGTAAAAACAAATTCTAGAGTCACCCCTGGTCCACCTTTATGGCGATATCTCGAAAAGGCGTCCACCTATAGAACTAAGGCCCACGCCCTTTTAAAATATTCATTAACACCTTTCATTTGATACCCATATCGTACAAACAAATTCTAGTCACCCCTGGTCCACCTTTATGGCGATATCTCGAAAAGGCGTCCACCTATAGAACTGAGGTCAACGCCCTATTAAAAAACTCATTAACACCTTTCTTTTGATACCCATATCGTACAAACAAATTCTAGAGTCACCCCTGGTCCACCTTTATGGCGATATCTCGAAAAGGCGTCCACCTATAAAACTAAGGCCCACTCCCTATTAAAATACTCATTAACACCTTTCATTTGATACCCATATCGTACAAACAAATTCTAGAGTCACCCCTGGTCCACCTTTATGGCGATATCTCGAAAAGGCGTCCACCTATAGAACTAAGGCCCACGCCCTTTTAAAATATTCATTAACACCTTTCATTTGATACCCATATCGTACAAACAAATTCTAGTCACCCCTGGTCCACCTTTATGGCGATATCTCTAAAAGGCGTCCACCTATAGAACTGAGGTCAACGCCCTTTTAAAATACTCATTAACATCTTTCATTTGATACCCATATCGTACAAACAAATTCTAGAGTCACCCCTGGTCCACCTTTATGGCGATATCTCGAAAAGGCGTCCACCTATAGAACTAAGGCCCACGCCCTTTTAAAATACTCATTAACACCTTTCATTTGATACCCTTATCGTACAAACAAATTCTAGAGCCAGCCCTGGTCCACCTTTATGGCGATATCTCGAAAAGGTATCCACCTATAGAACTATGGCCCACTCCCTCTTAAATTACTCTTTAATATCTTCCATTTGATACACATGTCATACAAACACATTCCAGGGTTACCCTAGATTCATTTTCCTACACGGTGATTTTCCCTTATTTTGTCTCCATAGCTCTCAACTGAGTATGTAATGTTCGGTTACACCCGAACTTAGCCTTCCTTACTTGTTATATATAGTTATAGCATTTTGAAAAACACAAAAAAGCTGATTATTTAGTAAATAATACACCTAGAATGTTGAAATTTGACGTGTGGACTGATATTGAGAAATTTTTTTTAAATGGGCGTGGCCCCGCCCACTTGTGATAAAATCAATTTTACAAATATTATTAATCATAAATCAAAAATCGTTAAACCTATCGTAACAAAATTCGACAGAGAGGTTGCCTTTACCATAAGAAATGCTTTGAAGAAAAGAGTAAGGGCCACGCCCACTTTTATATAAAATATTTTTAAAAGGGTCGTGGGCGAATAAAATAAGCTATATCTTTGCAAAAAAGAGCTTTATATCAATGATATTTCATTTCCCAAGTGGATTTATAACAATAAATAGGAAAAAATTCAAATATAAAAAAATAGGCGTAGCACCGCCCCTTTTATTACTAAGAAATGTTCTATGTTTCGGGAGCCATAACTCGAAGAAAGATTAACGGATAGTAAATAGTAGAAAATATTTCTAGTAAAAATGGACGGGATCGGTTAAAGACCACGGCAACTTAGATACAAAAGGGTCGTAGACTAGAATAATAAGCTATAACTTAGCAAAAAATAGTTTTGAATCAATTATATTTCATTAATCAAGCTTTATTTTAAGAGGAAATGGGGAGAAATTTTTCTTTTAAGCGGGTGGTGCCACGTGTTATGTAGAAAAGTAATTTATCTGAAATGAAATGTGCAACTGAAGCTCACGCTGAGTATATAATGTTCAGTTACACCCGAACTTAGACACCTTTACTTATTTTAATTCGATTTCATAAAAAAAATAAAAACGAAAAATGGTGTCTAAAAAGATTAAGGGGTGGAGCACCCGTACAATTTTGGGGTATGAAAAATAGATAAGATCTTCGTCTCAAGCCTACTCAATGTGCTCACAAATTTCATGAGATTAGGTCGGACCGTTTCGAAGGAATTCAACCAAAAACACTGTGGCACGAAAATTTACTATATAAGATTTTGTTTTCTTATGACTTTAAGTTGGAACCTCTTCGCGTGCGTTATTGGAAAAAAATTTGTCCACAATCACAAATGAGGAATGCAGCGCACATTATGAAAATGTGAACTCAACACAGATTTGTGCTAAAGATCTGCAAAATTCACAAAGTAACTGTCAGGTAAGAAAAAATGTCCATATTATAAAGGTCTCGTAAATCAGAGACAACAAATATTTCAACAAATTTCAATTAACAGTAATAGATTCAATTTCAAAATTTGATCAACTTAAAGGTTTGGCACCGTGAATACCCCTAGTATATATTTTCACTATTTCTAACATTGGCCCTTAATTTGCATAAATAATGATATTTAAGCTGTAGTTACTGATTATTGATTATAACTCTTATCTTTATTCCATACTTCCTTTTGCTTTCCAGGGAGATTCTGGTGGTCCCATAATCATGTATGATGTTTTTAAGGATTACCAGCCGATCGCCTATCTAGTGGGTATACAATCATTTGGTGATGGTTGCGATGGTGGTACGCCTGGAGTTTATACAAGAGTCTCTGAGTACTACGACTGGATTGAGGATGTCGTTTTCAAGTAAAAAAAAAACAATATTCATGCTGATGATGTTAATCTTTCATTTGTGAGCCTTTCGAGAAATCAATTAGTCATTAAATTCCCAATAAATAAAACTTAATGCCTACTAAGAGCTGTTATTTCAGTAGGTTTAATGCATCAGTTGTATTCGCTTTGCACAAATCAGCCCCACCACAAAAGGTTGACTCACCCCAAAGTAGCCTTGTAATTAAATGTTCAGCGTCTGATGATCATACAGTGGAGGACACCAAGGGCTTGAAGGTTTGTAGAAAACAACCTGAAAAGGCAAGTCACCAGGAATGTCGCACAGCCGCCCTAATTCTTCGCAACCATGCCACCTCACATATAAAGGAAGACATGGTATCTGTTTGAGATGAAGCAGGTTACGGCATACTTCGAGCAGAAGCTATAGGACAAACGTAAAACCAGCGAAGGAGATAGCTCCAAAAGTGCTGAACACTACCTAAGCTAAGGCGGGCTGTATAGGGTTCCGCGGAAGCAGACAACGATCGGAAGACGAGTGGTATGATGGATGAGATTAACGCCGAAATCCCAGATATGAAAGCAGCAGTCAAAGTGAATAGAGTCTACTACTATACCTTGAAAATCTCCTCGAAGCTTTTTCCCCGGGAATTCGCATTCCTGCGATGATAAATCTGTTTACAAACATTCACGACCAAAGCCACTGCCCTTTTTTCAAGGGGTTGTGTGGCATAATCCTAAAAAATGCATAACGTCTGCAATGCAATTTTCAACTTCATCTACCCGAAGCGAATCCTGCTTATTTAGCAGGTGAGATTCTGGCTACTCCGAGTTTCTCGCCAAAGAGGGTGTAAGATGACATAGAATTTTCAACGTGGTCACATCACATCGTTCCCCGTAAAGGACCATCAACACGATAAAACTCCCCAAAACCTTCGTAGGGTCTCCTTATCCCTACAAGAAGAAGAAATATCCGGTGAAGGGCCATCTTTACTTTCTTAATTGGCGCTTAACCATTTAAACGGTTATGGCCGTCCAACACGGCGTGCCAGTCGCTCCTTCTATCTGCCAACCGGCGCCAATTGGTCACACCAAGGGAGTTTAAATCGTTTTCCACCTGATCCTTCAAACGGAGTGGGGGCCGCCCTCTACCTCTGCTGCCATAGGCGGGTTCCGATAGAAACACTTTCTTGGCCGGAGCGTCATTTCTCTCGAACACTCCCAGAGCCGCTTCATCTGCTGTTGTCATGGTCCATGCTTCTGCCCCATATAGCAGGACGGTTACGATAAGTGACTTGTAGAGTATGTTTTTCGTTTGCCGAGAGAGGACTTTACTTTTCAATTGCCTACCTAGTCCAAAGTAGCATTTATTGGCAAGAGTGATTCTCCGCTGTATTTCAGAGCTGATGTTGTTGCTAGTGTCGATGCTGGTTCCCAAATAAACGAAGTCTTTTACTATTTCGAAATTATGGCTGCCAACAGTAGCGCGGTTGCCAAGGCGCATATGCGCTGACTCTTTGCTCGTTGACAGCAGGTACATCGTTTTGTCCTCATTCACCATCAAACCCATCTTTACCGCTTCTTTATCCAGTTTGTAGTAAGCAGAACTAACGGCGAGGGTGTTTAGGCCGATGATATCAATGTTATCAGCATATGCCAGCAATTGCACGCTTTTATAGAATATTGTTGAGTTCCGCAGGTAGTATAAATTTCTCCAGCATCAAATTAAAGAAATCACACGATAGGGGGTAACCCTGTCTGAAACCTCGTTTAGTTTCGAACGGCTCGGAGAGGTCCTTCCCAATTCTGATTGAGCTGATGGTGTTGCTCAACGTCATTTTGCACAGCCGTATAAGTTTTACGGGGAAACAAAATTCAGATATAGCGGCATATAGGTAGCTCCTTTTCGTGCTGTCGAAGGCGGCTTTAAAAGGTCGCCGTTTTCGTTCTTACAGGAGTTTACCCCGGTCTTAAAACCTTCCGTCTGTCGCCGAATTTTTTGGTAAAATTTTCGGGCGTTATTCCTGGTGCCTGGTGGCGGCTCAAGCTCCTCGCACTCACGCCTTTCTTCCTCTGCTTTTTTCTTCCTGAAAAGGCGTCTCGCTTCCATTTTTAACTCGCGGTAGCGCTCACACACTTCCTAAAACCTTGGTATGGTCTCCTTATCGCTACAAGAAAAAGAAGAATAATCGAAGCTTACCCGAGTGCACCGATGCGAAATGGTTCCAGGGTATCTTCAAGTTGATTGTCTGTGATCACTATAGGTGTGCCAAACAGTACAAAATAGCGATATATTAAATTGGGAGATGTAAACGGCAACGCTTCTTTAAGTGGATCCTAGTTATGTTCCAGAAAGACAAACCCTAGTCCATCCATGAAGTATGTAAAGTCGACGGAAAAGGCAACGATACAGGTGGTGTTGCTCTTAGATTACGGTAGCCTTGGGGGCCTAGGTGGTTGATATTTTAGCAGCAAAAGATTGTTTCAAAAAGGTAAGTTTGAAAATATATATAAGGGAGATGGGAAGATATGCTTAGTATGTCGACTTTTGAGAACTCCTAGTTAGAATTACATTGAGGTTGATCGTCAAGATTATACTAGGGCTAATCTCTTGGAAGGTTATACTATGAAAGCCAGCTTCTTAGTGGCTAGGCCTCGTACAAGTATGTATAATGGGTAAAATAAACGGTAATGTTTTCTACAATTCAGAGTGTATTACGGTCGACATCCTAATTCGGCAGCAGAGGACGAGAGAGGTCTCCAGAGAGTTTGTTGAGACAATTGGAGGAAAACTTCATATCGATTGGTGGCACCCATTTGCGTGAGTTATAGCGAAGCAAGGATGACTGCGCGATCTTGCTATGCAACGCCCAAATTGTGGGGGTTGAAAGTGTGACACCCGTGCCTTTCTTTTCTTGGTGGAGCGATTTCAAGGAGATTAAGCCCAGGTTTATCTTCCAATTTGCGTCCTGATCTTTTCAAATTTTCTATAAATTGGCAGCTGCAAGGCAGAAACACATTCGTAGTGTTTTGCCAAATCACTGCTGAGGGTCGACTCCGATAAGAACAACTTTTTTGTGATTGGAAAAACATCTAAATTTTTGATGCTGCTTTTCTAGGGTTCGGAGCACGCTACCACCACGCAACAGCGGTCTTGCATCCATCGCAACATGATCGGTGCTCTCTCTTCCGATTCGAAGATATCCAAGTAAGGTATGGCGTGGATTTAACTAAATATTGCTCAATTGTACTAAATAAGGCTTGGTTTTACAATTTCCGCATAGACAACACGCCACGATTCGCTGCCAACTTTTCCCTTAATCGCCATTACAAAGTGTGATGTCACCACTGGAGCAGTTGGAGCGCCATCAAATTTTAGTTCCAAAAATAATATAAGGTCATGGGTCAAGTGTTATACAATTTTGTGACGTCTACGCCTGCGCACAACAACTAACAATGTACAAAGATAGGTAGGCCACTACAGCCATGAGATGATGTTGATATTCAGTTTAGCTATGTGTGAGTGTGTTGGAAATATAATTTTCTGCTCTGGGTGCTAATCACAGTCGAATTATTAAAATTGGTCTTTCATATGTGTGGTTGCGATTATTGAGCTTCAATGTATGTATGCATGTATATCACCCCCACCATCGTCATCTCCTATCACCACCGCCTCTCTGGTTTGTAAAGAAGCGAGTCACTTACTTGATAAGGTGCATCCTACCTACCCTCTACTGGCGCCGCTGCACTCATACGCAAACAATTTCGCTGTTATTGGAAACTATCAAATATCGAATTAGCATAATCGTGATTTTGTTGTAAGTACGCTGCAGCTATAAAGTAAAGTAAGTAACTTTGATTATGTGTGTACCATCGGATGTTGAAAGCGTAAGCCTTAAAAAGTACACCATTTAATGAACTGTGGGTAGAGAAGAGGAGCTGATATGTTCGTATGTACCTACAATAGTGTTGTCAAAAACCTAGAAACCGGAGCGCGGGACCAAGTCTTCTCCATCAGCGACGAAGCTATTTTATAAACTGCAATTGGGATGAATGTAACGGAATTTTTTGATTCGCAAAAATCGCCTTCGCTGTACTCCGGCCTCCAATAGATGTACGACGCGAGAGAAAAGAGATCTGCAGGAGCATCCCACCTGACGCGATCCGTTCTATTCTGGCAATTCAGTCTTAGGTTAGGTAAGGTTTGGTGGCCACTGAACAGTTTAAGTACGGCTAAATTGAACATTTTTTTATCACGGTGTGAGCTTTCTATCGAAGTAAGAGATAATGTCAGCCAGGCGCTTGGTAAGCCCACTTGAGATGCCCCTGCATAGAAGCAGAGAGCAAGTGGCCAGCTGAATTCAAGTTCGGAAGTGCCTGCTCAGGCTATGAGTTCAGTGTAACTGTCGCCAGAGATATCTTAATGTCAAGGCCTGATCAAGTAGTTCAATGCCATTTCGAGTGCTTAACAGCTCCCGAACACAAGGTTGTTGTAATTGTAACCGCAATAATACTAATGCGGGCAGTCCGCGATGAGTGCGATGTACTCAGCTCCGGCTCTTGAACCCCTACTTTCACGGAAACGAAGTCTGATTGTCGGTCTGGCTTGAACCTATCCCTCACATCAAGCTTCCACGGCAGCTTGCTGTTAAAAATAGAACCAAGGTATTTAAGCCTGTCATAGCCAACGGTACTTGAATGTGCTCTAAATTCGAACTACCTGGTCATAAAAGCAGGTATCCCTGTAAACCATCTCTCCTACTGTAAGGAATGCCTGTCGTAAAAGCCACTTTTAATCCATTGGCCCGCAGGTGCAAGGAGTCAAAGAAATTCTACTCGCGGCAGTCGGTCTAGTACAGAAGCACTCCGTATTTTATATCCAGCAAGGGACTATCTATACCCGTAACAGTCCCCTAAATGTGCGGGGAGTATTTTTACGGTTACTAGAACAACCAGATCATTCCAGTAAGCCATTTTTACTGGTCTTACCAGAAAAGTATGCTCGGAAAAAATCTGAAAGCTGGTCCGGTTTTATGACAATCAAAGAACCGAGCCCAACATCCAAATAACGTTGATTCGGGTTGAACTTCCATTTTCGGTAGCACTGCAAAATCATAATTTTAAAGAATCCTAAAAAAACACTTTTTTCGCGTCGATTCCCCAGTAATATTTGTTCCGTATTCTGCAGAACCGGCTCTCTGTACATCAACTGCATTATACATGCATGGCTAGCTGTTTTTGGGTTTTTGGTTGAACGAACAAATAAATAGAAAATTTTCTAACTTGAGGGCATCCAAGAAAGCGCATACATAATACATACTTGTGCATTTCTGTAACTAAATTCAATCGCTGCAAAATTTCATTTTTGAAATTTATTCGAAGTATGTTAGATGGTGATGGCATCAGTTGCTCCTCCGGAATCGCTGCAATGCAGCGGTGGCACGTAGTGCGTGCGAGGCACTATTCCGTTGCATTTTTTGCGATCGATAGCTCTCAGAGAAGATCCGCGGCAGCCCAGTGAAAAAATATTCAGCTTCCATGAGGAAGACTTCCCTACACAGAAGCGAATGCATATCCTGACGACTTCCTTTTAACTTTTTTCATTAGGAGGCAGCCAGGTAGCTTGGATACCTTCTTATGCTGAAACCTACAGGTTACTATATTTGCAGCAGCAGCGAAATAAATCATAAAAGTCTTGAATATCCTCTGGTGGGGTGTGGACGTAGATAAGCGATATATTTAAAATTCACTTTTTGATGCGGATCGTCCGAGACTGTTTCATAAGGCCGAGAATGGTATAACCTGATGCGGCTATTTCCACCACAAATGCAACACCAGGACTTGGGTTCTCTCTTCTCTGCATGACTACTGCCCGTTTGTTTTAAAGCCTTGCGCCGTTCATAGCAGTTATTAAAAAAAAAAAAAAACAAAAAAAAAAAAAACAACAATCCGAAATACTCTTTAGTGAGCTTTCGAAATGATGCCAAAATATTTCCGAGATGATACAAAAACAATCCTGAAATATGTATTCCAAAGATAAACCCAAAATAAAATTAAATTTTCGAAAACACAATCCCAAAATATCACCGAAATAATCCTTAATGCAACCTGAAATTATCCTGGTGTAGTATCCTTATGGTCCCAGCAATCTAGCATGTGATGCCAAAATCATCACGAAAACCGATTCGATCAGAATAGTCCCGAAATTACATCGATACAGTCCCGAAATTATCCGCCAACAATGCAGAAATTATCCGACAACAATGCCGAAATACATATTCCTAAGATGATCCCAAAATTATCCAGAAAAAGTCCTGAAATGATGGACTGATTTCAAATGACTTGCCCAAATGTTCCAAAGATAGTCTGGATATGATCGAGAATTAAATTCAAATTGATTCCGAAAGTAAGAAAGCAATGAAATGATCCGGAGAAAGTTCGGAAATGATCCTGAAGTTTGGAATTGATGCCACGTTCCAAGGTGGTTTCAAAAACCATCCCGCATTGATTCATATATACTAACGAAATATTACCAAAGCCATACCGAAAAAAATCATATTAATCTCAAAATTATTGTCAATCTATTCTGAAGTGATTCGGAGATAATCCCGAACAATAACGAATCGATAAGGAAAACAGCTCTGCAAGCGATCAAGCTTTTTTCTCAAGTGAGCCCTAAAACAATCACGAAATAATTCGTAAGTGAACACAAAACGGTCCTGACGTTTCTCGACGTGTCTTCACATCTACTATCTTTTCAAGTTCAATGTGGAGTCAACGCCTGTAACGCCCATATATATATATTGTAACGAATTTAGGGAAACTCCGCTTATTTTACACCCTCTTCAAACGTTCGAAATGCTAAATTGTCGAATAAATAACTCCAATATTCAGTAATGCAAAATGGTCTTTATTAGATTGTTTTGGGAGTAGTACCATTGTACTTCACAATTATACTTCACTTCGCAACTGATAGCGTGTTTAAATCAAACTGAACACTGACTACTCAGCTTGCTCTGCTTTTATACTCTCTGTTGCCTTGTCCGCACGTTTCTCCTTCTAGAATCTTCTACTTGGTTACCAGCTATATGCGTGTGTATTTGTAGTTTAGAGCCTATTGCATAGGCATATGCGTGTGTAGATGTGAGTACTACTTCGGCTGATGATTACATGTGTTTATGAGTATCTCTCCGTTGCCTTGTTTGTATGTGTGTAGATGATAATTGATTTTTTTACGTACATACGAGTGGCTGCTTAGTATAGGCTTAGTGATGGTAGTATCGCTTAGTGATAGTAATATTTTTTTTCTCGGACGTTGTGGCAGCGCACTGCCCTCAAGTGGCCCCATATGAAACCAAGCTACTCCTGTTTTGTTTTTTTTTTTTCATACATACTTTTTTTTTTATCCTAATTCTTATTTATGTGTTATTTATAATTTTTTTTGTTACCGAGTCTTTGAGAGGCAGTGGCTTCTTAAGCGCCGAGATCTAAAACCACTCAGCTACAGAGAAACTCATCAGCTGAGAAATATAGATTCAATAGATTAAAAGTATAAATATAATTTTTTAATTATTAAGAGAAGATAGAACCGTCTTTTTTATGGCAAAGAGCGAGTCCGAAACATCAATTATTCTCGAGTGAGAGTTATAATCTTCACACAAACATAGAAAAGATTCGTGTAGTTGGAAATTGCTTCTGCATTGTTTCAGAATTATAGGTTTATAATGCCTTTAAACTTGGAACATTCAAGTTTACTTCGTTCAAAGGAAATGGGCTTGAAATCGATCCATATAAAAGTCTAGCCGTAAATAGTACACCTAGCATTTCTCTACGACTTGCAAGGGTAGGAAGATTTATTAGTTTTAATCGATTAGTGTAAGGTGGAAGATTATACGGAGAGTCCCATTGAAAATTTCTCAAGGCGAAAAGTAAAAACTGTTTTTGAATTGGTTCTAGTCTATCCACATAACTTGATAACGCGGATTCCAAATTATCGATCCATATTCCAATATCGACCTAACCAATGATGTAAAAAGGGTTTTTGTAACGTAAGGATCACTAAACTCTTTTGCCCATCTTTTCACAAATGCTAAAACTCCTCTCGCTTTATTGACTGTGGCATTAATATGAGGGTTGAAACTAATTTTGCAATTCATTGTAACTCCCAAGTCGACAAAAACATTAACGCTTTCCAGAGTTTGGCCATTAATTGTGTAGGAAGCTGGCTGTATGTTCCCACGTGAAAAACACATGGATTTACATTTTTCTATGTTTAGAGGCATAAAATTCGCATTACACCAAGTAAATAAACGATTTAAATCCGCCTGGAGTACAGAACGCTCTTCAACCGACGCGTATGACTTAAAAAGTTTTACGTCGTCGGCATACATTAAAATTTTAGAATATTTTATAGTTGTGGAAACATCGTTTATAAAGATCAAAAACAGAATAGGACCGAGATGGCTGCCCTGAGGCACACCGGAGGGAACATCGATGACATTCGAACAAATGTTTTTAAAAATGACTCTTTGAGTTCTACCGCAAAGATAGGAGAAGATCCAGCGAGTTAGGCCAGGTTGAAAACCAAGCAATTCAAGTTTATATACAAGTAATGAGTGGCGCACTTTGTCGAATGCTTTGCTGAAATCAGTGTATATAACGTCGGTATGATGATTGTTTCTAAACCCATTAAAGACGTGAGTTGTAAATTCAAGCAAATTGGTTGTGGTTTATTTGGCTCTACAAAAGCCATGCTGAGAACTATCTATCAATGTAGAAATCGAAAATGTAAGGTGATTAGTAACGATTGGTTCGAAAAGCTTAGGGATAGGGGAGAGCTTTGCCATTCCACGATAGTTTTCAATAGACGACTTGCTTCCTTTTTAATAGAGTAGGATAAGAAAAGATTCCTTCCAATCCGTCGGGAAAATGCCATTTTTTAAAGAGAGGTTAAACAGATCAGTAAGGGGCTGGCAAATGTATTCCGCACATTTTTTAAGAAAACATGTTGGGATCAAATCGGGACCATATTTGAAGGATTCTTTTAAGGTCTTTAGATGTAGTATAACATCTTCAGGCAACAAATATGGGGTATATATTGAGTTACTAGAATGGAGCTCATACCGATAATTTGTAGGTGATGAATCAACCACAGCAGAGTAATTAGAGTGAAAGAATTGAGCGAAGAAATTTGCAATCTCCTGATCGTCGCTGGAAATGCTATTTCTAAACTTCATGGCAGAAGGAAACCCGTTAGTTCTGCGTTTAGAATTTACGAAATCATAAAAAGACTTCGGGTTGCAAATAATGTTTCTTTTAATTGTACCTATGTAACACTTTTTATTAAGTTCAAAATACTTATGACGGAAAATAGCGTACTGTGCATAATCAGAATGTAAACCGGTTCTCTTATGTAATTTGAATAAACGTGATTTCCTATTTTTTAAAGCTTTTAAATCTTTAGTAAACCAGGCTTGCACTGGTTCAATGTACGAGCATATGCGTTTGGGCACATGTTTTCAAATAAAGTTTAAATGGTTTTATTAAAATGTAAAACGTTTTGCTCTACATCCTCTTTATATCGAGGCCACGTTATCTCAAAAAGCTCTTTATTTAAATTGTTGAAAATAGTTTTGGAAAAATCAAAGCATCTGGTACAGACACGTGTTTTGTTACTGTAGCCGACTTCGTTGCTTATGATTTCGTAAGTTATCTCAAGAGAAGGATGGTAAACGTCTTCTGCCGAAACAAGATTATAGAGAATTTAGATATGTAGTCAACAAATGCTAAGTCTAAGAATTGTCCATACTTATTCGGAAAGAAATTGATCTGATTAAGGCAAAGATCAGTAATTCCATCCAAAAAGTCGTTATGCATCTTGGATGATACCGGGACAATATTGTGATCAACGTTATTCCAAGAGTCCGTGGGCTTTATCATCGAATTGACTGATTGTAACAGTGAAATATGAAAACTGATAGATCAGAAGACGGTGGAATATAGCAAACGGCTAAGTAAATATGACCCCGGCCTAGTAAGATTCGGATGCATTTAAACTCGATGGAATCAACTTCGGCTAAATTAACATCTTCAGATGGAATTGAAGAATGTACAGCTAGCAAGAACCACCTCCGGTCCTATTTAAGCGATCATTTCTATAGGTCTGATACTCACCGCAAAAAATTTCGGAATTTAAAACATTGGGTTTCAGCCATGTTTCGGTAAAAGCAATAATATTATAGTTACAGAGAATGGTTTTCAAATATAAGTCAGTTAATTTAGTATTTAAGCCTCTAACGTTTTGATAGTAAATGCTTAAGCCAGATGTTAAATTAAGTTTTTTTGATCGGAACTTTGAGGAGGAATTTGTGCTACATTTTGAGTAATCTCAATAGTCTTATGCACAAATTCGCGAACAAAAGCCCCTGGCGGCCAAAATGCGCTGTCCAAAAGTTTATCAAAATCTTTTGAGTAGACATCAATTCTAAATGAAGAAATGTTTCTTTCGTAATTAAATTTAAATTTTCTTAAAGTCATGCCGTCAGCCTTAATTTTCGAAGTGACATAAGACTTGATATCCTCGACGGAAATGTCTTTCTCAAAGCGAGATACAAAAATCGATTTTTTGAGGACTACAACCAGCTTCTTAGCCGGTGCTTCTGAATAAGAAGTCACAGATTGAGAAGTTACAGTTTCAGAAGTTACAGTTTGAGACTCTAAGGTTTTTTCCGCGGCCTTAGAAGTGGATGGAACCACAGCTTGCGGATTAGGGGAAGCCAATATCTTTGGTGCAACCCTGTTGAAACTACAAAATTCCTCGGACTTCCTTCAAAGGATATTAATGACTTTTTATGAGTGATCGCACCTGTTCACTTTTTTAGTCCCTAAGCACGAAGTGGTCCCAAAATAATTCCGAAACTACTCCCTGCATAGTCCCACAACTTCACGATCTGAACTGCAAGATTCCTCGGACTTCCTTCAAAGGATATTGATAACTTTTTATGAGTGATCGCACCTGTTCACTTTTTTAGTCCCTAAGCACGAAGTGGTCCCAAAATATTTCCGAAACTACTCCCTGCATAGTCCCTCAACTTCACGATCTGAACCAGCAATAAAATCGACAGTATCTCAGTTGGAGGCACAGCCAACTTTTCCAAAATTGAATTTACATATATGACCTAAATATATCATTGGTCAATGTCAATATAAATGGAGGTCTTAGGATGAAAAAATAATTAAAAAGTAACTGGGTGTGAGACAACTTCCAACCGTTTTTAAATTGATCCATAAACAATCTCAAAATGATGCGGAGATTGTTCCGAAATCATAAAAAATCAACTTTGAATTGATTGGAAGTGATCCTGAGTAGTCCCGAAAACAATTCCGAAACTTTTCAAAAAAAAATTTTCGCGAAGATCTTTCCACACTAAGTACTACCTGTGCTGGTATAAAGAAAAACTGATTTTTTCGAAGTTCCTCAACTAACAAAATAGCATTTCGAATGCGCGCCTAAAAGTATTGTGACGAATATTAGCAACACTAAGGGATACTATCATCTCTAAGCCGATACTAAGCAGACTTGTATCTACATAAACAAATCACTCATTATGTCTACACATATGTACATACAAGAAGCGGAGAGATATGCACAAACACATGCATATTTTTGAGATACTCAGAAAATTATGCAATGATCGGTCGAAGTATTACTCACATATACACGCGCATATGAGAAGCTATAAACGTGCATCTGTAGTTTATAGCTGGTAAACAAGTAGTAAGTTCTAGAAGGAGTAACGCCTAGAAGTATGCGAACGAGGAAACCGAAGAGTATAAAGGCAACACCAGCTGTGGCATGGGCAATCAGTTTGATTTAAGCACACTATCAGTTGCGAAGTGAAGTTTAATTGCGCAGTACTTTCAAAGTAGTATAATAAAGACCATTTTGTAATACAGAATATTGGAGTGTTTTATTCAACAGTTTAGCGATACGAACGTAAACAGAAGGTTGCAGATGAGAGGAATTGCACTAAATTCGTTACAATTGGTGTAAGAAGAGGAATTGTTAAATAAATTCCGAAGATTTTGGGTACAACAAGGACATGGCAAAGTGGAGTGAATTGAAGATCCAGCAACTGAAAAAGGAGTTGGAGAGCCGTGGATTGAATACAACCGGCAACAAACTCGAACTTCAGGCATGACTGCGAGAGGCAATGGAATTAGAAAGAATTAACGTGGAAGAGTATGTCTTTCATCTTGATGGCGATGAGACAACAAAATTGGAGGAGAAAAATGAAACACCACAGACAATGGCGAACACAGACCAGAACATGATATTGGCTGCAATATCGGCACAAATGTCAGAAATGTCATCACAAATATCTACAAATATGTCAGCACAGCTCGAAGTACAAAAGACAAATATAACATCGCAACTGGAATCGCAGGAGACACACATAATATCGCAGATTGAAGCACAAGAAACGCGTATTTCAGAAATATCGACACAGATTACATCAAAGATGCAAACGCAACTGAAAGAACAAGAGACACGCATAACAACTCGAAGCGCAAGAGGCGCGTATATCATCAAAACTCGAAGCCCGTATGGACGAGAAATTAACGCAGTTTGAGAAAAAAATCGAGGCCTAGGTGGATGGTTTGAGAGGTCATATACAGGAGTTGCAATTGAATCGCCCAGCTCTTTCAGCAAGCAATACGAAGGTAAAAACTCCATCTTTTGATGGTTCTGTTCCTTTCCAGGTATTTAAGATTCAGTTTGAGAAGACCGCAGCAGTAAACAACTGGAGTGCTGATGATATAGTTGCTGCACTATTCGTGGCATTGAAAGAATCTGCTGCTGAAATCCTACATACTATTCTCGAGGGAGATAGAAACAACTGCGAAACATTGATGAGCGCTCTAGAGAGGCGACACGGAAGCGAACACAGAAAGCAGATATACCAAATAGAGTTGCAAAACCGCTACCAAAAAGCGAGTGAGACTTTGCAGGAGTTTACGTCGGATGTCGAAAGGCTGGCCCATCTAACAAATGCGGACGCACCCGTGGAATATACCGAGAAGGTAAAAATTCAAAGCTTTATAAGTGGCATACGGGACGTGGAAACGAAGCGAGCTACATACGCAAACACAAAGCTGCCATTTTCGCAAACGGTATCCCATGCATTGACTCAGGAAACTGCCTCCCTATTGAGTAAACGAGCATACAAGGCTCATCGTGTGGAAGTAGAAAGACCGGAGTCGGTAGACACAATTTTGGAAGCATTGAAGGGTACGCAGCAGAAGAATATTGATGCAGTTAAATGCTTTAAGTGTGGAAAGCCAGGGCACATTGCGTGTCATTGCAGCACCGGTCCTAATAGTTCCAACAATGTGGGTGGACGTAAACGCAGAGCTAAAGGAGATGAGCAAATCTCCAAGTCCACTCAATCGTTAAGCTAAAACGAGTCAGCCGCAAGGGGCGACAGCCGGCTCCCTCAATTGAATGCCCGATAATCTCTATCTCACAAATTGGAAGAAGGTCAAACAATCTTACTGTCGGAGGACATGTGGATGGACAACAAGAAGATAAGACAATTGCATGGAGCTATATTGAGAAGATGCCAAGAGGCTGAAGTAGTTATTAGCTGTGTACAGCTCCAGGAACACGTTTAAACTAGTAATACCGATCTTTCAAATGACATCACGGCATGGACGAGGGGCTAGAGGAAGACTATCTGGTACGAAATGATTTTCCACACTGAACTTGAAAAGCGGCTACTGGCAAGTGGAAGTGAAGGAGGAAGTCAAAGAGAAAACAGTCTTCAGGGTAGGTGATGGTCTTTGGCAATTGACAGTGATGCATTTTGGACTATGTAATGCACCAGCTACTTTTGAAAGACTCATGGATCAGGTACTGAAAGGACTACATTTAAAAACATGCTTAGTGTACCTAGACGACATCATCGTATTGGGAAAGAACTTCGAAGAACATCTGAAGAACTTGGAGGAGGTTTTCCAAAGAATACCTGGTGCTGGTCTGAAACTTAGTCCCAAAAAGTGTTCTCTATTCAAGAAGGAAGTTAGTTACTTGGGTCATAAAATAACGACGGAGGGTATCTGCACCGCGAATGAAAAGATAGAAGCAGTGAAGGATTGGCCGAGACCACAGAATCTGCATGAATTGAGAAGTTTCCTGTGCACAGTTACCGGCGATTTGTACCAAATTTTGCCAGCGTAGTCCATAGCCTCCACGAGCTAACAAGAAAAAATAAAGCTTTTGAATGGAAGAAGCAAGAAGTAGCTTTCCAAACATTGAAAGAGCGTTTGTGCACTGCCCCAATAATGGCATATCCGATTCCAGGAGCAACGTTTATTCTAGATACAGATGCGAGCGGATATGCTATAGAGGGCGTTTTGTCACAACTGGTTGATGGACAGGAGAAGGCAGTTGCATATTACAGCCGTTCAATTGGAAAACCAGAGAGGAACTACTACGTTACACGGAGAGAGCTGTTGTCATTGGTAGAGTGCATTAAACATTTTCACAAATACCTCTACGGCCAGCGATTCCGCGTCAAGACAGATCACGCAGCGTTTAAATGGCTTCTGCAGTTCCGTAATCCGGAAGGACAATTGGCACGGTGGATCGAGCGGCTACAAAACTATGACTTTTCCATTGAGCATCGGAAAGGTAGTACCCATGGGAATGCCGATGCAATGTCACGAAGACCATGTAGTTTGATGTATATTGGAATGATTTTCCGTCATCCCTTGTCAAATTTGGTTTTGAGACAAACCGGTTTCGGCGTTGTGCCATCATCATTTTCGATTTTCGTTCTGATATGTTGCTGTCGTTTGTCCTGTATTTATAGTTCGTAGGTACATGAGCAGGTATTGTCAGAATTGATGCTTGTGTATATTTAGTTATGTGTATGTGCTGTGTGTTCATTCAGAACCGAGGATGGTTTTTACTGATCGATATGTGTGGCTGACTGGGGCAGGTAAAATGTTTGTTGTTTTGGTGCGTTAATTGTTTTCTGTTTATTTGTTGTTGTGTGATTGTCTGTTGTACCTGTATTATTACTTTGTTTCTTGTAAACAAGTTTTAAAGGCTCGAATATTGTGTCAGAAATTGTGTTTATCTGTTCGTTTATTATTCTACCGTCGAATGTTTTCTGTTTGTAGATTTCCATGTTTTCGAGTACGTGAAGACGACGGCATTTTGCTTGTATGTGAAAAATCCCAACTGTTTAATTTATGTTTGCTGGGGAACATGCATTCTCATCCATGTGATTCGAGAAGTTAGACTCGGGTATAATGTTTGGATTCCGTATTTTTTTGTTGTAATCTCTTATACATATGTTCTCTGAACCTCGTTGTTATTTGCCGTCCTGTTTGTCCTATGTAACTATGTTGGCATCCGCAGGTAAGCTTGTATACGCCGTGGCTGCTAAACGGATCCTCTGAGTTAGTGTTAGTTTTTAGTTTTCGCCCTAGATTGTTTGATGTTTTGAATGCTGTGTTAATGTTGTATTTTTTAAAGAAGTTTGCCAATTTATATGTTGCTTTTCCAGTATATGTCATAATCGTCCAGCTTTATTTTCCTATTCATTATTTCTTTTTGGTTCGCCATTTGTCCTTCTGAGCTTATCTACTAGCGCTTTTTTATATCCGTTGTATGCAGCGATATTATATATGACCTCAAGTTCTCTCTTATATGCCTCTTGTGTAAGAGGTGTTCTTTCAAGTCTATGTACCAAGTGCTTTAATGCGGCATTTTTATGCTGTTCGCGGTGATTTGACGTATTATGTATTGTGACGAATATGAGTGACACTAAGTGATACTCACATCCCTAGTCTGATGCTAAGTAATTGAAGTCACAACAACAATAAAGCAGACAGTCACTTGTATCTACATAAACGAATCAATAATTATGTCTACACATATGTACGTACACGCAGCTGAGAAGCATCGCACGACCACATGCATATATCTGAGATACTCCCGAAAGTATGCAATGAGAGAAGCTATAAAATCGTGCAATTGTAGTTACAGCTGAGAAATTTGATAGCTGATGGCCAACTAGTAGATTATGGAAATGGAAGCACCTAGAAGATGCGAACGAGGAAATCAGAGAGTATAAAAGGCAACAACAGTCGAGGCGCAATAATTCAGTTTTGATTAAGCACGCAATCTGTCGGGCCATAGTAGAGTTATTTATTGTGAAATACTTTAATAAAAGCCATTTTGCATTATTAAATATTGCAGTTATTTATTCAACAGTTTAAGTGATTCGAGCTTAGCAGAAGGTTGCAAATAAGAAGATTTGCAAGCAAATTCGTTACAGTATTATTGTGTCGGTGGCCGTTGGCTTTCTATATATGTCATAGTTAAATCTTTTGGCTTATTTATCAATATTTATCGTGAGGTCTAGATAGTTGATTCCTACGTCTTTTTCGGTTTCCATTGTAAATTTTATATTTCCGTGCTGCTTGTTGAGGTACTTCAGTACTTTCAGTCCTTTGCCGGATACAAATCCGGTACGCTCCGGTACCATAGCACCATTAAGGTGCTAGCCCGACCATCTCGGGAACGATTTATTTGGCCACATTAAACCTTCAGGCCATTCCCTCCCTCCCTACCCCCAAGTTCCATGAGGAGTTTGGGGTCGCCAGAGCCTCATCTGTTAGTGAAACAGGATTCGCCGCGGATAGGTGAGGTTGACAATTGGGTTTGGAGAAGCTATATATTGCGCTGGCAACCTGAAGGGTTGCGCTACACAGCCCATTGAATCTGGTATTTTAGTCGCCTCTTACGACAGGCATACCTACCGCGGGTATATTCTGATCCCCTAACCCCTAACAAGCTCTTCGTTATTAGTAGTTAAAACGCATATTATGTCATCCACGTATCTAACATAAAATGACACGCCTAATTTGGACTTCATCTCCTGTATGTACTTTTCTTCCAGATTTTGCATGAACACTTCCATAAGAATTGCTGATGTGGGGTTTCCCATTCCAAGACCGTTTTGTTTGTCTATATATTTTATTGTTGAATGGAAAATAGTTTTGACGTAAAGTGGTTCTTTGCGTATTTGTGATTTACATACTTTTCACTTTGTTTTTTGTGTTATGAACTATTGTTGAGCTAACTATGTCCAAAGTATCCGATATAAGAGGGAACTTGAGGTCATATATAATATCGCTGCAAACAACGTATATAAAAAGGCACTAGTAGATAAGCTCAGAAGGACAAATGGAGAACCAAAAAGAAATAATGAAAAGGAAAATAATAGCTGGACGACTATGGCATATACTGGAAAAGCAATTGGCAAACTTCTTTAAAAAATGCAACATTAACACAGCATTCAAAACATCGAACAATCTAGGGCGAAAGCTAAGAACTAACACTAACTCAGAGGATCCGTTTAGCAGCCACGGCGTATACAAGCTTTCCTGCGGATGCCAACATAGTTACATAGGATAAACAGGACGGCAAATAAGAACGAGGTTCAGAGAATATATTAGAGATTACAACAAAAAATACGGAATCCAAACATTATACCCGAGTCTAACTTCGCGAATCACATGGTCGAGAATGAATGTTCCCCAGCAAACATCAATAAAACAGTTAGGGTTCTTCACATACAAGCAAAAGGCCGACGTCTCGACGTACTCGAAAACATGGAAATCTACATCGACGGTAGAATAATAAGCGAACAGATGACACAATATTCGACCCTTTAAAACTTGTTTACAAGAAACAAAGTACTCACACAGGTACAACCGACAAACACACAACACCAAATAAACACAAAACAATTAACGCACCAAAACAACAAACCCACAAAGAAGGTCAATAGACTGAAATTACGGATTTTTACCTGCCCCAGTCAGCCACACAAATCGATCAGTAAAAACCAACCTCGGTTCTGAATGAACACACAGCACATACACATAACTAAATATAAACAAGCATCATTTTTGACAATATCAGCTCATGTACCTACGAACTATAAAT
Organism: Eurosta solidaginis; assembly: GCF_040869045.1. Lineage (NCBI taxonomy): Eukaryota > Metazoa > Arthropoda > Insecta > Diptera > Tephritidae > Eurosta > Eurosta solidaginis. The sequence continues at coordinate 172,056,661 of NC_090323.1, forward strand.
ACAGGACAAACGACAACAACAGATCAGAACGAAAATCGACACTGATGGTGGCACAACACCGAAACCGGTTTGTCTCAAAACCAAATTTGACAAGGGATGACGGAAAATCGTTCCAATATACATCATTTATCCACCCTGTAGGAAAATCAACAAAACAAAATAAACCATGTAGTTTGGAATGCAAGCACTACTCAAAGGCCGAGGCTAAAGAAGACATTATAGATGTCTGGCTAATGACTATAACGTGTACGGATGAATGGGACAAGGAACAACTAAGGAAGTGGCAACTAGAAGACACAGATCTGTCATATGTTATGCAAGGGCTCGAACGAAACGAAAGACCACACAGAGAGGAGATGTCAGCAGAGAGTCCCATTGCGAAGTCATATTGGGCACAGTGGAACAGTTCAGAAATGATATCCGGTTGCTTGCATCGACTATGGGAGAGTAAGGATGGTCGATGCAAGAAGAAACTAATAGTCGTTCCCAGGAAAATGATTCCTGACGTGGTCAGCGAGCTACATAATGGTCCAAGCGGAGGTCATCTGGGAATCACGAAGACGCTCGAGAAGATTAAACAGAGGTTATATTGGGTTCGTTGCCGTCAGTCGGCCACTGGTAGGATTGCGAACTGCGAGGTTTGCAGCAGAGCGAAAGGGCCCAAAACCCGAAGTCATGGTCAGGTGAAGCAATATAACTCAGGTACGAAATTTGAAAGGATCGCTATGGATATCGCAGGTCCATTTTCTACTAGCAACTGCGGAAACAAATATGTACTGGTGGTTATGGATTATTTCAGCAAATGGCCAGAGGTATACCCAATCCCAAATTAAGAAGCGGAAACAGTAGTAGAAGTGTTTATAAACAATTGGGTTGCAAGGTATGGTGTACCAATAGAGTTACATTCTGACCAAGGCAGGAATTTCGAATCAGCTGTGTTCCAGGAAATGTGTGAATCATTGGGCATTCGAAAAACACGGACAACTGCATTACATCCTCAGTCCGATGGTATGGTGGAACGATTCAATAAAACATTGGAGGAGCACTTAAGTAGTGGACAAGTTCCAAAAAGAGTGGGATACCCGCATACCATTATTCTTTATGGCTTACCGATCAGAAGTGCATGAGACAACGGGCCAAACCCCTGCAAAAGTAATTTTTGGCAATGCCCTTCGACTGCCAGCTGATTTGAAATTTGGGATATATGCCGATGCGGAGAGAAATGTCAAGAAATCCAAATTTGTCCCCGAAATTGCAGTGTAACTGGGAAGGCCCATACAAAATTGTAAAACGGATCAACGATGTAGTTTACCGCGTTCAAACCATTGGTAAACCACGAACCAAAATTAAGGTGGTTCATCTGGAAAGGCTGACGGCGTTTAGATCAGGAAATTTGTCTGATCGGGACGATCAGACTTAGGTGGAAGGCAGTGTGACAAATATTAGCAACACTAAGGGATACTATCATCTCTAAGCCGATACTAAGCAGTCACTAGTATCTACATAAACAAATCAATCATTATGTCTACACATATTTACATACAAGCGGTGAGATATGCACAAACACATGCATATATCTGAGATACTCACCAAAAGTTGGCAATCATCGGTCGAAGATCACTCACATATACACGCGCATATGAGAAGCTATAAACGTTCATCTGTAGTTTATAGCTGGTAAACAAATAGTAAATTCTAGAAGGAGAAACGCCTAGAAGTATGCGAACGAGGAAACCGAAGAGTATAAAAGCAGCACCAGCTGTGGCATGGGCTATCAGTTGCGAAGTGAAGTTTGATTGCGCAGTACTTTCAAAGTAGTCTTATAAAGACCATTTTGTAATACAGAATACTGGAATGTTTCATTCAACAGTTTAGCGATACGAACGTAAACAGAAGGTTGCAAATAAGAGGAATTGCACTAAATTCGTTACAGTATGTTTCTATGTTGTCAATTTTCGTACAACGGAGACTATATTTTTTGCTTTATCTATTTTTTTATTATTTATTTATTTTATTTGGTTTAGTACTGTATACATAAGATTTGTTTTTAGTTAGCTGTCTCGTTGGTTGATCGCACAATCGGTATTAACAAAAAAAACATACACAAATTTTCCGCTCTCTGGATATAAATTGCAACACATAGAGCATTATTGTACGTACAATTAAAGAAGAGTTTACATAGTGATAATTTATGATAATAATTAGGTAGTATACATACATACATATTAAGTTGCAGATATATAAAAATAATTTTTTATCAGATATTTTAAGTTTTTAAAAATTACAAAAAAAAAAAAAAATTTACAACGATTAAATATTTTAAACAATTACAATTTGTTGTATTTTCATTAGCTATTGCAATCAAAAATAAAACAGCATTGATTATAAATTTAAATAGTAAATATGTAGCATATGACTCTGCTCAGCTTAATTTTTGCATGCCGTTTCAGCCATGTATACATAGTCTGTGTGTGTGTTCGTGTTTATTTTATTTGAATTTTTTAAATTTTGTTGATTTGCTGTCTCAAGCAACTTTTTTTGTTTTCTTGGAAAAGAGAGTGGGCCTCGCGTGCTGTTTTTTGTTAATGGTGAATGGCAACTCTATGATAGGCAGTGAGAGCAATTACCATCTGTTCCTTAAGCAAAATAATTAAATTTTAGAGTTACATTATTTCAAGATTTTTGGTTTTCAAACGTGTTTATAAAGCTTTTTGCCTCGTGAGCTGGAATTGTGTAGCACGCTCTGTCGCCTTTCGAGTTTATATACAAGTAATGAGTGGCGCACTTTGTCGAATGCTTTGCTGAAATCAGTGTATATAACGTCGGTATGATGATTGTTTCTAAACCCATTAAAGACGTGAGTTGTAAATTCAAGCAAATTGGTTGTGGTTTATTTGGCTCTACAAAAGCCATGCTGAGAACTATCTATCAATGTAGAAATCGAAAATGTAAGGTGATTAGTAACGATTGGTTCGAAAAGCTTAGGGATAGGGGAGAGCTTTGCCATTCCACGATAGTTTTCAATAGACGACTTGCTTCCTTTTTAATAGAGTAGGATAAGAAAAGATTCCTTCCAATCCGTCGGGAAAATGCCATTTTTTAAAGAGAGGTTAAACAGATCAGTAAGGGGCTGGCAAATGTATTCCGCACATTTTTTAAGAAAACATGTTGGGATCAAATCGGGACCATATTTGAAGGATTCTTTTAAGGTCTTTAGATGTAGTATAACATCTTCAGGCAACAAATATGGGGTATATATTGAGTTACTAGAATGGAGCTCATACCGATAATTTGTAGGTGATGAATCAACCACAGCAGAGTAATTAGAGTGAAAGAATTGAGCGAAGAAATTTGCAATCTCCTGATCGTCGCTGGAAATGCTATTTCTAAACTTCATGGCAGAAGGAAACCCGTTAGTTCTGCGTTTAGAATTTACGAAATCATAAAAAGACTTCGGGTTGCAAATAATGTTTCTTTTAATTGTACCTATGTAACACTTTTTATTAAGTTCAAAATACTTATGACGGAAAATAGCGTACTGTGCATAATCAGAATGTAAACCGGTTCTCTTATGTAATTTGAATAAACGTGATTTCCTATTTTTTAAAGCTTTTAAATCTTTAGTAAACCAGGCTTGCACTGGTTCAATGTACGAGCATATGCGTTTGGGCACATGTTTTCAAATAAAGTTTAAATGGTTTTATTAAAATGTAAAACGTTTTGCTCTACATCCTCTTTATATCGAGGCCACGTTATCTCAAAAAGCTCTTTATTTAAATTGTTGAAAATAGTTTTGGAAAAATCAAAGCATCTGGTACAGACACGTGTTTTGTTACTGTAGCCGACTTCGTTGCTTATGATTTCGTAAGTTATCTCAAGAGAAGGATGGTAAACGTCTTCTGCCGAAACAAGATTATAGAGAATTTAGATATGTAGTCAACAAATGCTAAGTCTAAGAATTGTCCATACTTATTCGGAAAGAAATTGATCTGATTAAGGCAAAGATCAGTAATTCCATCCAAAAAGTCGTTATGCATCTTGGATGATACCGGGACAATATTGTGATCAACGTTATTCCAAGAGTCCGTGGGCTTTATCATCGAATTGACTGATTGTAACAGTGAAATATGAAAACTGATAGATCAGAAGACGGTGGAATATAGCAAACGGCTAAGTAAATATGACCCCGGCCTAGTAAGATTCGGATGCATTTAAACTCGATGGAATCAACTTCGGCTAAATTAACATCTTCAGATGGAATTGAAGAATGTACAGCTAGCAAGAACCACCTCCGGTCCTATTTAAGCGATCATTTCTATAGGTCTGATACTCACCGCAAAAAATTTCGGAATTTAAAACATTGGGTTTCAGCCATGTTTCGGTAAAAGCAATAATATTATAGTTACAGAGAATGGTTTTCAAATATAAGTCAGTTAATTTAGTATTTAAGCCTCTAACGTTTTGATAGTAAATGCTTAAGCCAGATGTTAAATTAAGTTTTTTTGATCGGAACTTTGAGGAGGAATTTGTGCTACATTTTGAGTAATCTCAATAGTCTTATGCACAAATTCGCGAACAAAAGCCCCTGGCGGCCAAAATGCGCTGTCCAAAAGTTTATCAAAATCTTTTGAGTAGACATCAATTCTAAATGAAGAAATGTTTCTTTCGTAATTAAATTTAAATTTTCTTAAAGTCATGCCGTCAGCCTTAATTTTCGAAGTGACATAAGACTTGATATCCTCGACGGAAATGTCTTTCTCAAAGCGAGATACAAAAATCGATTTTTTGAGGACTACAACCAGCTTCTTAGCCGGTGCTTCTGAATAAGAAGTCACAGATTGAGAAGTTACAGTTTCAGAAGTTACAGTTTGAGACTCTAAGGTTTTTTCCGCGGCCTTAGAAGTGGATGGAACCACAGCTTGCGGATTAGGGGAAGCCAATATCTTTGGTGCAACCCTGTTGAAACTACAAAATTCCTCGGACTTCCTTCAAAGGATATTAATGACTTTTTATGAGTGATCGCACCTGTTCACTTTTTTAGTCCCTAAGCACGAAGTGGTCCCAAAATAATTCCGAAACTACTCCCTGCATAGTCCCACAACTTCACGATCTGAACTGCAAGATTCCTCGGACTTCCTTCAAAGGATATTGATAACTTTTTATGAGTGATCGCACCTGTTCACTTTTTTAGTCCCTAAGCACGAAGTGGTCCCAAAATATTTCCGAAACTACTCCCTGCATAGTCCCTCAACTTCACGATCTGAACCAGCAATAAAATCGACAGTATCTCAGTTGGAGGCACAGCCAACTTTTCCAAAATTGAATTTACATATATGACCTAAATATATCATTGGTCAATGTCAATATAAATGGAGGTCTTAGGATGAAAAAATAATTAAAAAGTAACTGGGTGTGAGACAACTTCCAACCGTTTTTAAATTGATCCATAAACAATCTCAAAATGATGCGGAGATTGTTCCGAAATCATAAAAAACCAACTTTGAATTGATTGGAAGTGATCCTGAGTAGTCCCGAAAACAATTCCGAAACTTTTCAAAAAAAAATTTTCGCGAAGATCTTTCCACACTAAGTACTACCTGTGCTGGTATAAAGAAAAACTGATTTTTTCGAAGTTCCTCAACTAACAAAATAGCATTTCGAATGCGCGCCTAAAAGTATTGTGACGAATATTAGCAACACTAAGGGATACTATCATCTCTAAGCCGATACTAAGCAGACTTGTATCTACATAAACAAATCACTCATTATGTCTACACATATGTACATACAAGAAGCGGAGAGATATGCACAAACACATGCATATTTTTGAGATACTCAGAAAATTATGCAATGATCGGTCGAAGTATTACTCACATATACACGCGCATATGAGAAGCTATAAACGTGCATCTGTAGTTTATAGCTGGTAAACAAGTAGTAAGTTCTAGAAGGAGTAACGCCTAGAAGTATGCGAACGAGGAAACCGAAGAGTATAAAGGCAACACCAGCTGTGGCATGGGCAATCAGTTTGATTTAAGCACACTATCAGTTGCGAAGTGAAGTTTAATTGCGCAGTACTTTCAAAGTAGTATAATAAAGACCATTTTGTAATACAGAATATTGGAGTGTTTTATTCAACAGTTTAGCGATACGAACGTAAACAGAAGGTTGCAGATGAGAGGAATTGCACTAAATTCGTTACAATTGGTGTAAGAAGAGGAATTGTTAAATAAATTCCGAAGATTTTGGGTACAACAAGGACATGGCAAAGTGGAGTGAATTGAAGATCCAGCAACTGAAAAAGGAGTTGGAGAGCCGTGGATTGAATACAACCGGCAACAAACTCGAACTTCAGGCATGACTGCGAGAGGCAATGGAATTAGAAAGAATTAACGTGGAAGAGTATGTCTTTCATCTTGATGGCGATGAGACAACAAAATTGGAGGAGAAAAATGAAACACCACAGACAATGGCGAACACAGACCAGAACATGATATTGGCTGCAATATCGGCACAAATGTCAGAAATGTCATCACAAATATCTACAAATATGTCAGCACAGCTCGAAGTACAAAAGACAAATATAACATCGCAACTGGAATCGCAGGAGACACACATAATATCGCAGATTGAAGCACAAGAAACGCGTATTTCAGAAATATCGACACAGATTACATCAAAGATGCAAACGCAACTGAAAGAACAAGAGACACGCATAACAACTCGAAGCGCAAGAGGCGCGTATATCATCAAAACTCGAAGCCCGTATGGACGAGAAATTAACGCAGTTTGAGAAAAAAATCGAGGCCTAGGTGGATGGTTTGAGAGGTCATATACAGGAGTTGCAATTGAATCGCCCAGCTCTTTCAGCAAGCAATACGAAGGTAAAAACTCCATCTTTTGATGGTTCTGTTCCTTTCCAGGTATTTAAGATTCAGTTTGAGAAGACCGCAGCAGTAAACAACTGGAGTGCTGATGATATAGTTGCTGCACTATTCGTGGCATTGAAAGAATCTGCTGCTGAAATCCTACATACTATTCTCGAGGGAGATAGAAACAACTGCGAAACATTGATGAGCGCTCTAGAGAGGCGACACGGAAGCGAACACAGAAAGCAGATATACCAAATAGAGTTGCAAAACCGCTACCAAAAAGCGAGTGAGACTTTGCAGGAGTTTACGTCGGATGTCGAAAGGCTGGCCCATCTAACAAATGCGGACGCACCCGTGGAATATACCGAGAAGGTAAAAATTCAAAGCTTTATAAGTGGCATACGGGACGTGGAAACGAAGCGAGCTACATACGCAAACACAAAGCTGCCATTTTCGCAAACGGTATCCCATGCATTGACTCAGGAAACTGCCTCCCTATTGAGTAAACGAGCATACAAGGCTCATCGTGTGGAAGTAGAAAGACCGGAGTCGGTAGACACAATTTTGGAAGCATTGAAGGGTACGCAGCAGAAGAATATTGATGCAGTTAAATGCTTTAAGTGTGGAAAGCCAGGGCACATTGCGTGTCATTGCAGCACCGGTCCTAATAGTTCCAACAATGTGGGTGGACGTAAACGCAGAGCTAAAGGAGATGAGCAAATCTCCAAGTCCACTCAATCGTTAAGCTAAAACGAGTCAGCCGCAAGGGGCGACAGCCGGCTCCCTCAATTGAATGCCCGATAATCTCTATCTCACAAATTGGAAGAAGGTCAAACAATCTTACTGTCGGAGGACATGTGGATGGACAACAAGAAGATAAGACAATTGCATGGAGCTATATTGAGAAGATGCCAAGAGGCTGAAGTAGTTATTAGCTGTGAACAGCTCCAGGAACACGTTTAAACTAGTAATACCGATCTTTCAAATGACATCACGGCATGGACGAGGGGCTAGAGGAAGACTATCTGGTACGAAATGATTTTCCACACTGAACTTGAAAAGCGGCTACTGGCAAGTGGAAGTGAAGGAGGAAGTCAAAGAGAAAACAGTCTTCAGGGTAGGTGATGGTCTTTGGCAATTGACAGTGATGCATTTTGGACTATGTAATGCACCAGCTACTTTTGAAAGACTCATGGATCAGGTACTGAAAGGACTACATTTAAAAACATGCTTAGTGTACCTAGACGACATCATCGTATTGGGAAAGAACTTCGAAGAACATCTGAAGAACTTGGAGGAGGTTTTCCAAAGAATACCTGGTGCTGGTCTGAAACTTAGTCCCAAAAAGTGTTCTCTATTCAAGAAGGAAGTTAGTTACTTGGGTCATAAAATAACGACGGAGGGTATCTGCACCGCGAATGAAAAGATAGAAGCAGTGAAGGATTGGCCGAGACCACAGAATCTGCATGAATTGAGAAGTTTCCTGTGCACAGTTACCGGCGATTTGTACCAAATTTTGCCAGCGTAGTCCATAGCCTCCACGAGCTAACAAGAAAAAATAAAGCTTTTGAATGGAAGAAGCAAGAAGTAGCTTTCCAAACATTGAAAGAGCGTTTGTGCACTGCCCCAATAATGGCATATCCGATTCCAGGAGCAACGTTTATTCTAGATACAGATGCGAGCGGATATGCTATAGAGGGCGTTTTGTCACAACTGGTTGATGGACAGGAGAAGGCAGTTGCATATTACAGCCGTTCAATTGGAAAACCAGAGAGGAACTACTACGTTACACGGAGAGAGCTGTTGTCATTGGTAGAGTGCATTAAACATTTTCACAAATACCTCTACGGCCAGCGATTCCGCGTCAAGACAGATCACGCAGCGTTTAAATGGCTTCTGCAGTTCCGTAATCCGGAAGGACAATTGGCACGGTGGATCGAGCGGCTACAAAACTATGACTTTTCCATTGAGCATCGGAAAGGTAGTACCCATGGGAATGCCGATGCAATGTCACGAAGACCATGTAGTTTGATGTATATTGGAATGATTTTCCGTCATCCCTTGTCAAATTTGGTTTTGAGACAAACCGGTTTCGGCGTTGTGCCATCATCATTTTCGATTTTCGTTCTGATATGTTGCTGTCGTTTGTCCTGTATTTATAGTTCGTAGGTACATGAGCAGGTATTGTCAGAATTGATGCTTGTGTATATTTAGTTATGTGTATGTGCTGTGTGTTCATTCAGAACCGAGGATGGTTTTTACTGATCGATATGTGTGGCTGACTGGGGCAGGTAAAATGTTTGTTGTTTTGGTGCGTTAATTGTTTTCTGTTTATTTGTTGTTGTGTGATTGTCTGTTGTACCTGTATTATTACTTTGTTTCTTGTAAACAAGTTTTAAAGGCTCGAATATTGTGTCAGAAATTGTGTTTATCTGTTCGTTTATTATTCTACCGTCGAATGTTTTCTGTTTGTAGATTTCCATGTTTTCGAGTACGTGAAGACGACGGCATTTTGCTTGTATGTGAAAAATCCCAACTGTTTAATTTATGTTTGCTGGGGAACATGCATTCTCATCCATGTGATTCGAGAAGTTAGACTCGGGTATAATGTTTGGATTCCGTATTTTTTTGTTGTAATCTCTTATACATATGTTCTCTGAACCTCGTTGTTATTTGCCGTCCTGTTTGTCCTATGTAACTATGTTGGCATCCGCAGGTAAGCTTGTATACGCCGTGGCTGCTAAACGGATCCTCTGAGTTAGTGTTAGTTTTTAGTTTTCGCCCTAGATTGTTTGATGTTTTGAATGCTGTGTTAATGTTGTATTTTTTAAAGAAGTTTGCCAATTTATATGTTGCTTTTCCAGTATATGTCATAATCGTCCAGCTTTATTTTCCTATTCATTATTTCTTTTTGGTTCGCCATTTGTCCTTCTGAGCTTATCTACTAGCGCTTTTTTATATCCGTTGTATGCAGCGATATTATATATGACCTCAAGTTCTCTCTTATATGCCTCTTGTGTAAGAGGTGTTCTTTCAAGTCTATGTACCAAGTGCTTTAATGCGGCATTTTTATGCTGTTCGCGGTGATTTGACGTATTATGTATTGTGACGAATATGAGTGACACTAAGTGATACTCACATCCCTAGTCTGATGCTAAGTAATTGAAGTCACAACAACAATAAAGCAGACAGTCACTTGTATCTACATAAACGAATCAATAATTATGTCTACACATATGTACGTACACGCAGCTGAGAAGCATCGCACGACCACATGCATATATCTGAGATACTCCCGAAAGTATGCAATGAGAGAAGCTATAAAATCGTGCAATTGTAGTTACAGCTGAGAAATTTGATAGCTGATGGCCAACTAGTAGATTATGGAAATGGAAGCACCTAGAAGATGCGAACGAGGAAATCAGAGAGTATAAAAGGCAACAACAGTCGAGGCGCAATAATTCAGTTTTGATTAAGCACGCAATCTGTCGGGCCATAGTAGAGTTATTTATTGTGAAATACTTTAATAAAAGCCATTTTGCATTATTAAATATTGCAGTTATTTATTCAACAGTTTAAGTGATTCGAGCTTAGCAGAAGGTTGCAAATAAGAAGATTTGCAAGCAAATTCGTTACAGTATTATTGTGTCGGTGGCCGTTGGCTTTCTATATATGTCATAGTTAAATCTTTTGGCTTATTTATCAATATTTATCGTGAGGTCTAGATAGTTGATTCCTACGTCTTTTTCGGTTTCCATTGTAAATTTTATATTTCCGTGCTGCTTGTTGAGGTACTTCAGTACTTTCAGTCCTTTGCCGGATACAAATCCGGTACGCTCCGGTACCATAGCACCATTAAGGTGCTAGCCCGACCATCTCGGGAACGATTTATTTGGCCACATTAAACCTTCAGGCCATTCCCTCCCTCCCTACCCCCAAGTTCCATGAGGAGTTTGGGGTCGCCAGAGCCTCATCTGTTAGTGAAACAGGATTCGCCGCGGATAGGTGAGGTTGACAATTGGGTTTGGAGAAGCTATATATTGCGCTGGCAACCTGAAGGGTTGCGCTACACAGCCCATTGAATCTGGTATTTTAGTCGCCTCTTACGACAGGCATACCTACCGCGGGTATATTCTGATCCCCTAACCCCTAACAAGCTCTTCGTTATTAGTAGTTAAAACGCATATTATGTCATCCACGTATCTAACATAAAATGACACGCCTAATTTGGACTTCATCTCCTGTATGTACTTTTCTTCCAGATTTTGCATGAACACTTCCATAAGAATTGCTGATGTGGGGTTTCCCATTCCAAGACCGTTTTGTTTGTCTATATATTTTATTGTTGAATGGAAAATAGTTTTGACGTAAAGTGGTTCTTTGCGTATTTGTGATTTACATACTTTTCACTTTGTTTTTTGTGTTATGAACTATTGTTGAGCTAACTATGTCCAAAGTATCCGATATAAGAGGGAACTTGAGGTCATATATAATATCGCTGCAAACAACGTATATAAAAAGGCACTAGTAGATAAGCTCAGAAGGACAAATGGAGAACCAAAAAGAAATAATGAAAAGGAAAATAATAGCTGGACGACTATGGCATATACTGGAAAAGCAATTGGCAAACTTCTTTAAAAAATGCAACATTAACACAGCATTCAAAACATCGAACAATCTAGGGCGAAAGCTAAGAACTAACACTAACTCAGAGGATCCGTTTAGCAGCCACGGCGTATACAAGCTTTCCTGCGGATGCCAACATAGTTACATAGGATAAACAGGACGGCAAATAAGAACGAGGTTCAGAGAATATATTAGAGATTACAACAAAAAATACGGAATCCAAACATTATACCCGAGTCTAACTTCGCGAATCACATGGTCGAGAATGAATGTTCCCCAGCAAACATCAATAAAACAGTTAGGGTTCTTCACATACAAGCAAAAGGCCGACGTCTCGACGTACTCGAAAACATGGAAATCTACATCGACGGTAGAATAATAAGCGAACAGATGACACAATATTCGACCCTTTAAAACTTGTTTACAAGAAACAAAGTACTCACACAGGTACAACCGACAAACACACAACACCAAATAAACACAAAACAATTAACGCACCAAAACAACAAACCCACAAAGAAGGTCAATAGACTGAAATTACGGATTTTTACCTGCCCCAGTCAGCCACACAAATCGATCAGTAAAAACCAACCTCGGTTCTGAATGAACACACAGCACATACACATAACTAAATATAAACAAGCATCATTTTTGACAATATCAGCTCATGTACCTACGAACTATAAATACAGGACAAACGACAACAACAGATCAGAACGAAAATCGACACTGATGGTGGCACAACACCGAAACCGGTTTGTCTCAAAACCAAATTTGACAAGGGATGACGGAAAATCGTTCCAATATACATCATTTATCCACCCTGTAGGAAAATCAACAAAACAAAATAAACCATGTAGTTTGGAATGCAAGCACTACTCAAAGGCCGAGGCTAAAGAAGACATTATAGATGTCTGGCTAATGACTATAACGTGTACGGATGAATGGGACAAGGAACAACTAAGGAAGTGGCAACTAGAAGACACAGATCTGTCATATGTTATGCAAGGGCTCGAACGAAACGAAAGACCACACAGAGAGGAGATGTCAGCAGAGAGTCCCATTGCGAAGTCATATTGGGCACAGTGGAACAGTTCAGAAATGATATCCGGTTGCTTGCATCGACTATGGGAGAGTAAGGATGGTCGATGCAAGAAGAAACTAATAGTCGTTCCCAGGAAAATGATTCCTGACGTGGTCAGCGAGCTACATAATGGTCCAAGCGGAGGTCATCTGGGAATCACGAAGACGCTCGAGAAGATTAAACAGAGGTTATATTGGGTTCGTTGCCGTCAGTCGGCCACTGGTAGGATTGCGAACTGCGAGGTTTGCAGCAGAGCGAAAGGGCCCAAAACCCGAAGTCATGGTCAGGTGAAGCAATATAACTCAGGTACGAAATTTGAAAGGATCGCTATGGATATCGCAGGTCCATTTTCTACTAGCAACTGCGGAAACAAATATGTACTGGTGGTTATGGATTATTTCAGCAAATGGCCAGAGGTATACCCAATCCCAAATTAAGAAGCGGAAACAGTAGTAGAAGTGTTTATAAACAATTGGGTTGCAAGGTATGGTGTACCAATAGAGTTACATTCTGACCAAGGCAGGAATTTCGAATCAGCTGTGTTCCAGGAAATGTGTGAATCATTGGGCATTCGAAAAACACGGACAACTGCATTACATCCTCAGTCCGATGGTATGGTGGAACGATTCAATAAAACATTGGAGGAGCACTTAAGTAGTGGACAAGTTCCAAAAAGAGTGGGATACCCGCATACCATTATTCTTTATGGCTTACCGATCAGAAGTGCATGAGACAACGGGCCAAACCCCTGCAAAAGTAATTTTTGGCAATGCCCTTCGACTGCCAGCTGATTTGAAATTTGGGATATATGCCGATGCGGAGAGAAATGTCAAGAAATCCAAATTTGTCCCCGAAATTGCAGTGTAACTGGGAAGGCCCATACAAAATTGTAAAACGGATCAACGATGTAGTTTACCGCGTTCAAACCATTGGTAAACCACGAACCAAAATTAAGGTGGTTCATCTGGAAAGGCTGACGGCGTTTAGATCAGGAAATTTGTCTGATCGGGACGATCAGACTTAGGTGGAAGGCAGTGTGACAAATATTAGCAACACTAAGGGATACTATCATCTCTAAGCCGATACTAAGCAGTCACTAGTATCTACATAAACAAATCAATCATTATGTCTACACATATTTACATACAAGCGGTGAGATATGCACAAACACATGCATATATCTGAGATACTCACCAAAAGTTGGCAATCATCGGTCGAAGATCACTCACATATACACGCGCATATGAGAAGCTATAAACGTTCATCTGTAGTTTATAGCTGGTAAACAAATAGTAAATTCTAGAAGGAGAAACGCCTAGAAGTATGCGAACGAGGAAACCGAAGAGTATAAAAGCAGCACCAGCTGTGGCATGGGCTATCAGTTGCGAAGTGAAGTTTGATTGCGCAGTACTTTCAAAGTAGTCTTATAAAGACCATTTTGTAATACAGAATACTGGAATGTTTCATTCAACAGTTTAGCGATACGAACGTAAACAGAAGGTTGCAAATAAGAGGAATTGCACTAAATTCGTTACAGTATGTTTCTATGTTGTCAATTTTCGTACAACGGAGACTATATTTTTTGCTTTATCTATTTTTTTATTATTTATTTATTTTATTTGGTTTAGTACTGTATACATAAGATTTGTTTTTAGTTAGCTGTCTCGTTGGTTGATCGCACAATCGGTATTAACAAAAAAAACATACACAAATTTTCCGCTCTCTGGATATAAATTGCAACACATAGAGCATTATTGTACGTACAATTAAAGAAGAGTTTACATAGTGATAATTTATGATAATAATTAGGTAGTATACATACATACATATTAAGTTGCAGATATATAAAAATAATTTTTTATCAGATATTTTAAGTTTTTAAAAATTACAAAAAAAAAAAAAAATTTACAACGATTAAATATTTTAAACAATTACAATTTGTTGTATTTTCATTAGCTATTGCAATCAAAAATAAAACAGCATTGATTATAAATTTAAATAGTAAATATGTAGCATATGACTCTGCTCAGCTTAATTTTTGCATGCCGTTTCAGCCATGTATACATAGTCTGTGTGTGTGTTCGTGTTTATTTTATTTGAATTTTTTAAATTTTGTTGATTTGCTGTCTCAAGCAACTTTTTTTGTTTTCTTGGAAAAGAGAGTGGGCCTCGCGTGCTGTTTTTTGTTAATGGTGAATGGCAACTCTATGATAGGCAGTGAGAGCAATTACCATCTGTTCCTTAAGCAAAATAATTAAATTTTAGAGTTACATTATTTCAAGATTTTTGGTTTTCAAACGTGTTTATAAAGCTTTTTGCCTCGTGAGCTGGAATTGTGTAGCACGCTCTGTCGCCTTCTCATTAGCATGTTGCGCTTTCACTCTCTTATGTCATTCTCTTTTTCTCTCTTCTTTTAGCTTCCTCGTTCTCAACTGCAACGGAACTAACAGCTTGTTTTCAAACATTTATTACAATTATAATACTTATATATTAAATTTACACTCTTTTTTCGTAGCTTTTTTTTTTTGTTTTTGTCTATGCGTAAATGTATATATATGTATATATAAAAAAAGAACTATTTTATTCTTTCAACTGAGTAGCGCTCGCTGTTTTTTAAAACCCGCCCAATAAAAATTTTCGCATTTAAAAAATATTTAGTTTACGATAAGAATGGATTCGACGACGATGCAGCTTCCGTATTCATCCAAGGCATATTGTTGTTATTCTGTAATTAAAAAAGAAATTGAACAACAAAGCCTCATTAGTAAATCGGTTGAGATTTGTTTAAAATAATAGTGTAAATAATTCTAAGTTTCTACTTTTCACTCCATCTCAAAACGCTCAAGGATATTTGAATCGGCACCTTTCAATTTGATTTAATGAAATTTTTTTCTTTTTATATTCGTTTTTGATTTTCTATTCAGTTTTTCTGAGTTGTATTTTTTCTAGATTTGTAAAATTTTTTTGTTTTTTTTTCGTTTTTAAGTTTTTTTAATACTTTTGTTTTTTTTTCGTTTTTAATTTTTAACATTTTATTTATTTATTTATTTATTTATTTAATTTATTTTATTATCATTATTTTTTTTTTATTTAAATCTCTCAATTCTTGTTTTATTTCTTTTCGTTTTTAATTTAGTTGCTGTCTTGACATCTGGCAACTCTGCCGCACCTAAAAGCTGGAGCCTTGACCTGCCGAGCGCAGGACACGCACACAGGACGTGCTGCTGTAACTGACGAGGTCTAACAGTCTCCAGTTTTCTGTTCGCCGCTGTATCTACATCAGGGTGGGTCGCTTTGTATGGACGAAAGGATTTGGGCTTAGGAAAAAAAGTTCCACTACGCATACCAAAAAAATATAATTTTCGAAATTTCATTTTTTTTTTACTTTTTTCCGACTTTGATTTTTAAGGTTTTCTCAAAACGTTTTTAGCGGACATTTTTGGGTCGGACAGGGTATACATGAAAATTTTACAATCAAATGAAATTTTTTTTAGTAGGTCATGAAAAAAACCTTAAAAATCAAAGTCGGAAGAAAGTCAAAAAAGTGATATTTAGCAGGCTCGAAAATTATATTTGTTTGGTATGCGTAGTGGAACTTTTTTCCTGAGCCCAAATCCTATCGAAAAATCGATGGCGCGATATCGGTTAATAAATCGACCCAGTCTATTGTACATAAATACGTATGTATGTATTACACGTTTATTTTTTATTTTTATGTACATAAAAATTTTTTGTTATTGCATTTAACCCTGTGAGTGTTTTTGTAACATTATTGTTTTATTTCTAAATTTTGACTTAATCTTAATTTTTGTTTCATGTTTTTTATTTTGTTATACATTTTTTTATTATAATAATTTTTTTTGTTTTTTCATTTAATTTATTATTTTTAGTTAATTAATTTTTTTTTATGTTTATAAAATTTTTTTCTGTTTTGCAAACTTTTTTTTTATTTTTTTTAACTTTTATTTTTTGCTCTTTTTGGTTTTTTTTTTTCAATTTAGTGTTTATTAAAATTCGTTAATATTTTTTCTTTGTTTTTTTGTCACTTTTTAATTTTACTTTATTTTGTTTTTTTATTTGCTTTTTTGTTTTCTTATATTTTATGGATTTTTAATTTAATTTTTTATATCTTCATATTTCATTCCTTTTTTTATTTTTAAAATTTTTTTTATTAATTTTTTTTTCATTTTTTATTCAATTTTTTTTTACTTTTTTTCATTTTTCTTTTTTATGAACTTCTTATTTAACTTTGTTATTTTTTCCTAATTTTGTTTTATTTTGTTTTTATTATTTTTTTTTTCTTTATTCTTATTTTTTTATTATTTTCTTTTTGCTTAAAATAAAATTAAAAACAAAAACAAAAAAAATAAAAAATAAAGTGAAAACACCAAAAAAAAAGTAATAAAATGTAAAAAAAAAACAAGTCGAAAAAGGAAATTCAAAATCAGAAAGACAAAAAACAGAAAATAAAAAAATTTGAATAAAAATTCCATAAAAAAGGAAAAGAAAAATTGTATTGCTTTATTTTCTTATTTTTTGTGCATTTTTTACTTCATTTTTTTTTTTATAACTTTTTTTTTAATTTTTTCCATTTTTATAAACTTTTTGTTTAACTTTTTATTTTCTTTCTTAATTTTTTTATTTTCTGTTTTTATTTTCTTATTTTAAATTTTCTTTTTATTTTGTTCCTTTTTTATTTATTGTGGATTTTTTGTGGTCCTTGTTTTTTATTTTATTTAATTTCTGTTTTTTTATTTAATTTAATTTTTTTATGTTTTCTTATTTTTATTTATAGTCCTTTTTGTGTTAATTTTTTAACAAATATTTTTTTTATTCATAAAACGAAAACTTTAAACCAACTTTCAACCAATGGCCGATTTGATTTGGAATGACTATTATATGTACATATAAAAATAAACAAATAAATTAAACTTACGGTAATATTAATTAAACATGCAGGTACAGACTAATATTACATATACATATGTACATATATTACATTATATTTTAGCAATAAATTGCAGTAACAGTGCTCATTCCAACTATGGAGTAGAGTTTCTATTTTAATTTCGTTCAGAGCATTAGTAATTGTCTACGAATATCAACAAAACTATTTTGATGCAAAGTTTAATCAAATTGGCACCGCAAACATCTACTCATGCAAAATAGTTAAATTTTAATTCAAAATATTTAGTTACATGGTGTTAAGTATATATATATATATATATTTTCGTAAAGCACTTATTAAGTTTACCCATGTTTTATTTAAGCTTCCAAGCCTCCATTGGTGGCTACAAAATACATAAATTTTTTATAAATTACGAGGAAGAAAATGCATGTTAGAAAAAGAAAATTATGTTGAGTGATACATTTTTTTTTAAAGGGAGCACATTGGACAAAAAGGTTATAGCGTAAAAATACAGTTAGATTTAAGAGTTATAATCAAGTAGAATAGTATTTTAAATATTTGGAAGATTTTATAAATCCGCTAGCATATGTATAAGTATTTTCCCTAGCTACGAAGTTCTTTGCTACTAGATAATAAAAATAGAATTTAGAGTCGTTTCTTAAAGGGTACAACAATGCCCAACATTCCATAGTTAACTTTTGACTATCACTTTCAAAGTCGAATTGGCTTTTTATAATTATTATTAATTGGCGTTTAAGAGCCTATGCAAATTTGCCTGTTGTGTAACAATTCACACCAGCTATTCCTTTTTCGCGTTAACTGATGTCAAGTAAGGTCAAGTCTTCATCAACCTATGTCTACAAACTCAGTGGAGGTCTCCCCCATCCTCTGCTACTCAATGTGGATAACGAGAGGAATGCCTTCTTTCACGGGGTGTCTTAATTTATTCGCTTTTGAGCTTTCATTCTCGTTCATAACTGCGTGAAGCTACTTCTTAATTACTTCTGATGTGCTCTTGAGCTCCAAAGTCGCTTTTATATAGTTATGTTTGCTAAGCGAAATGTAGCTCTTTTTACTTCTAAGTTCACAAACAAATGAAAAAGCGACATATGAAAACGATTGCAGCGAGTTAGGGGATCAGAATATACCCGCGGTAGGTATGCCTGTCGTAAGAGGCGACTAAAGTACCATATTCAAGGGGCTGTGTAGCGCAACCCTTCAGGTTGCCAGCGCAATATATATCTTCTCCAAACCCAATTGCCAACCTCACCTATCCGCGGCGAATCCTGTTTCACTAACAGACGAGGCTCTGGCGACCCCAAGCTCCTCATGGAATTTGGGGGTAGGGAGGGAGGGAATGGCCTGAAGGTTTAATGTGGCCACATAAATCGTTCCCGAGATGGTCGAGCTAGCACCTTAATGGTGCTATGGTACCGGAGCGTACCGGATTTGTATCCGGCAAAGGTCCATCACATCGATGACACTCCCCAAAGCCTTCGGGGAGCAACCTTATCGCTACAACATTGCAGAGCTCAAAACGCCATTAGAAAGAGTTATAGAACTTTAGGCTGTATTTTCAAGGGCAATATAAAAAATCCTCAAATTTTGGGGAAGCCTTTTACAACCTTTTTATTTCGAATGGGGACCGAATTGCGTAAGGTGTACACATCTTTACAACTACACACGTACGATTTCCAAACACAATTCCTACGATTTCCAAAAATTGAACAAAAAGGATATGTGTAAATAGTACTTTTTAAAACTAAACAATAAGCAAAAACAACAGTTAACTTAAATATGCAATGAACAAAATTAGGTTTATAAATACTCAAGAAAAACAGAAACTTTGTTAAGAGTAACACAACAAAATATTAAAAAAAAAAACAAGTAAAGGTGTCTACGTTCGGGTGTAACCGAACATTATATACTCAACGTGAGCTTCAATTGCATATTTCATTTCAGATAAATTACTTCTCTACATAACACGTGGCACCGTCCGTTTAAAAGAAAAATGTCTCCCCATTCCCTCTTACAATAAAAGTTGATAAGTGAAATATCATTGATTCAAAACTATTTTTTGCTAAGTTATAGCTTATTATCCTAGTCTTTACAAATCTTTTATATATAAGTGGGCGTGATCTTTAACCGATTTCGTCCATTTTTTCTATAAATATTTCTGCTATAATCTGTGTACCCAATTTTATTACGATCCGTTAATTTTTCTTCGAGTTATGGCTCCCGAAACATTAGTCGTAAAAGGGACGGTGACACGCCCATTTTTTAAATTTGAAAATTTTCCTATTTATTATTTTAAATTCACTTGGGAAATGAACTACCATTGATATAAAGCTCTTTTTTGCAAAGATATAGGTTTATTCGTCCACGACCCTTTTAAAAATCTTTTATATAAAAGTGGGCGTGGTCCTTAATCGATTTCGTTAATTTTTCTTCAGAGCATTTCTTATAGGAAAGGCAACCTCTCTGCCGAATTTTCTTACGATAGGTTTAACGATTTTTGATTTATGATTAATAATATTTGTAACATTGATTTTATCACAAGTGGGCGGTGCCACGCCCATTTTAAACATTTTTTTTTTCAAATTTTTATCAAGAGTCTCAATATCAGTCCACATGTCAAATTTCAACATCCTAGGTGTATTATTTACTAAATAATCAGGTTTTTTGTGCTTTCCAAAATGTTATATATGTATATATAAAGTGGGCGTGGTTATCATCCGATTTCGCTCATTTTCAATACCAATCTATTCTGGGTCCAGATAAGCTCGAGTACCAAATTTGGTGAAGATATCTCAATATTTACTCAAGTTATCGTGTTAACGGACGGACGGACGGACGGACATGGCTAAATCAAATTTTTTTTTTCGATACTGATGATTTTGATATATGGAAGGTGTCTAAGCTTTGGGCAATTGAGGGCGAGCAGTTTAATAAGAGTTATAAATGAGTAATTTTATGTGCTTGTAAGCGTATGAGTCGTGGCACAGTGGCTGACGTACCCGACCAAACGCCCGGGGTTGCGGGTTCAACTCCCACCAAGCATTCCTTTTTTTAAATTTATAAATTATTATTATTAATGGACTGTATTGAGTTTATGGGGTTTTTGATTTAATGTATTCCATTTATTGAGTTGGGTAGTTTTAGTGTTATTGGTGTATTTAAGTCATGGGAGGATGCATAGCATCAGTACACCTTTATTTATTTAATTTGGGGGCGAGCACTGGGGGGCTCTGAGGCTTCGCTCTACTGAGCCACCTCATCCTCTATTTGAAGAACCCTTTAAATGTGATATGGATGCGAGCACGGGACGGCTCTGAGGTATTGGCACCCCATTTTCTACAAGAAAAACCTCTATTTATTTAATTTGGGGCGAGAGTTGGGCACTCTGAGGTTTTGCTCTAATGAGCCACCTCATCTTCTATTTGAAGAACCCCTTCAAAGTATGATATGGAGGCGAGCACTGGGCTCTGATGTATTAGCACACCATCCGAAGAACCTCGATTTTAATTAAAACTCAAACTATGTCTTTAGAATATTTCACTAACCAGTTGAGAATTACAAGCACACTCAATGGCTACTGAAACAAACGAACGAAAAATGTTCATAGTTTAAGTCGCTTAAACAGAAGGTTATATCTATCTCGATTCCTTTATACCTGTACAACCAATCGTTATCCAATCAAAGTGTGCAAAGCAAGCTGAGTATAAAAATGCTCAAATTTTGGGGGAAGCCTTTTACAACCCTTTTATTTCGAATGGGGACCGAATTGTGTAAGGTGTACACATCTTTACAACTACACACGTACGATTGCCAAACACAACTCCTACGATTTCAAAATCTTGAACAAAAAGGATATAAATAATACTTTTTACTTAACCTTAAACTAAAACAACGAGCAAAAACAACAGTTAACTCAAATATGCAATGAACAAAATTACTTTTATAAATAATCAAGAAAAACAGAAACTTTGTTAAGAGTAACACAGCAAAATATTTAAAAAGAAAAACATGAGCAACTGCATAATATGGCAATAAAAAGTCAACAACAACAAAAAATACTGGTTTTCAAATATAAAACAGCACGCATTATCCAACACTTTTTCTTTAATACAACAAAACTTTCGAGTTAACTTTGCAACTTTAGCATTCATAGCGATTTCGATTTTCTGCTTTTCTTGGGGCTTTCAAACACTCACTTCCAGTTTGCAATTTCCCAAAGATGGTGTCGATGCAGAAAACATGGCATTGTTGTTGTTAGTCAAATTAGTGTTGATGTTTGTGTGAAGGCTCTGCGCGGGAGTTACATCATAGAAACCATAATTGAATAAGGAACCACCAGCTGAGCCAAAACCAATATCCACAGCACCAGCGCTACCAGAACCAGCAGCAAAGCCGCCGCCGCTGTTAGATGGCGCAGCATAGCTACCAAACGAAACTGAAGATGCCAGCACTGGCGCAGGTGTGATTTTTATGCCGGGCGTATCAGCCAAAGCGGCGGTTAAAGCATTGCTATAATTTGTTGTTAAAGGTGCTGTTGGTTGTTGTTGTTGGTATAAGTTGGCTGAATTAGTTGTTGATTGATCGAAGGTATAAGAGCGTGATAATGTCGCCGCGTTATTGCTGTTATAATTGCTAAATAAATTATTAACAGATGCTGCATAATTTTGATTCAAACCGCCATTAAACTCAGCACTAAAAGTTTGATATTGATTGATCGTTGGAGCGAGTGTTGCTGGTTGTTGTAAGTTGTGATGATTTATGGTAGCTGTGGTTTTGAAATCGTTTGCTGATACTGAAGCTGGTGGTTGACGTAGCGTCGTAATCGATGTTGACTCATTGATTTCTGTATCACTATCACTGGTGGTTAATTGTATATTACGTATATTATCGACACTTTGACTATGAACTTGTACTTGTGTTTGAAATTGATAGGGTCCATCGAGACGATTGCTAGTGTTGCTATTGCTGTTGTTGTTGTTATAATTATAAAAATCATTTGTAGCGCCAAATGTTGTATTGAAGACATCATAATCACTTTTTGAATATTGCAAAGTTTGTTTGTTGTTGTTGTTATTATTGGTGCTGTTATTCTTGACGCCATTCATATTTTGAAAACTTTTAAACACATCACTATCATAATCAGTAGTAAAGTAGTTTCTAGAGGGCTTATTGTATCGAAGAAGAATGAAACAAGTAATTTTTGCGTTCAAATTTCGAAGTTCGAGTTGCGAATGCGTACGCATTTTCATATTAACGAAAAAAAATAATAATGTAAAAGAGAAAAAAGAGTTAATAGAAGAGACATATTTAACAGTAGAAGAAAAAATTATATAAAAACAAGTAAGGAAGGTTAAGTTCGGGTGTAACCGAACATTACATACTCAGTTGAGAGCTATAGTGGCAACATAAGGGAAAATAACCATGTATGAAAATGAATCGAGGGAAACCCTGGAATGTGTTTGTATGACATGTGTATCAAATGAAAGGTATTAAAGAGTATTTTAAGAAGGAGTGGGCCATAGTTCTATGGGTGGACGCCATTTAGGGATATCGCCAAAAAGGTGGATCAGGGTTGACTCTAGAATTTGTTTGTACGATATGGGTATCAAATGAAAGGTGTTAATGAGTATTTTAAAAGGGAGTGATCCTTATTTCCATAGGTGGACGCCGTTTCGAGATATCGCCATAAAGGTGGACCAGGGGTGACACTAGAATTTGTTTGTACGACATGGGTATCAAATGAAAGGGGTTAATGACTATTTTAAAAGGGCGTGGGCCTTAGTTCTATAGGTGGACGCCTTTTCGAGATATCGCCATAAAGGTGGGCCAGGGGTGACTCTAGAATGCGTTTGTACAATACTGGTATCAAACGAAAGGTGTTAATGAGTATTTTAAAAGGGCGTGGGGCTTAGTTCTATGGGTGGACGCCTTTTCGAGATATCGCCATAAAGGTGGACCAGGGGTGACTCTGGAATGTGTTTGTACGATATGGGTATCAAATTAAAGGTATTAATGAGGGTTTTAAAAGGGAGTGGTGGTAGTTGTATAGGTGGTCGCCTTTTCGAGATATCGGCATAAAGGTGGACCAGGGGTGACTCTAGAATGCGTTTGTACAATATGGGTATCAAACGAAAGGTATTAATGAGTATTTTAAAAGGGAGTGGACCTTAGTTCTATAGGTGGTCGCCTTTTCGAAATATCGCCATAAAGGTGGACCAGGGGTCACTCTAGAATATGTTTGTAAGATATGGGTATCAAATGAAAGGTGTTAGTGAGTATTTTGAAAGGGCGTGGGGCTTATTTCTATAGGTGGGCGCCTTTTCGAGATATCTCTATAAAGGTGGACCAGGGGTGACTCTAGAATGTGTTTGTACGATATGGGTATCAAATTAAAGGTATTAATGAGGCTTTTAAAGGGGAGTGGTGGTAGTTGTATATGTACGTGAAGGCGTTTTCCAGATATCGACCAAAATGTGGACCAGGGTGACCCAGAACATCATCTGTTGGATACCGCTAATTTATTTATATATGTAATACCTCGAAAGGTATTCCTGCCAAGATTTCAAGGGTTTTTTATTTCGCCCTGCAGAACTTTTTCATTTTCTTCTGCTTAATATGGTAGGTGTCACACCCATTTTACAAAGTTTTTTTCTAAAGTTATATTTTGCGTCAATAAACCAATCCAATTACCATGTTTCATCCCTTTTTCGTTTTTGGTATAGAATTAGGGCATTTTTTCGTTTTTCGTAATTTTCGATATCGAAAAAGTGGGCGTGGTCATAGTCCGATTTCGGCCATTTTTTATACCAATACAAAGTAAGTTCAGATAAGTACGTGAACTGAGTTTAGTAAAGATATATCGATTTTTGCTCAAGTTATCGTGTTTACAACCGAGCGGAAGGACAGACGGTTGACTTTGTATAAAAACTGGGCGCGGCTTCAACCGCTTTCGCCCTTTTTCACAGAAATAAGTTATCGTCCCAGAATCTAAGCCCCTAACAAATTTCACAAGGATTGGTAAATTTTTGTTCGACTTATGGCATTAAAAGTATCCTAGACAAATCAAATGAAAAAGGGCGGAGCCACGCCCATTTCGAAATTTTCTTTAATTTTTGCATTTTGTTTCACCAAAACTGGAGTTGAATGTTGACATAATTTACTTATATACTGTAAAGATATTAAATTTTTTGTTAAAATTTGACTTTAAAAAAAAAATTTTTATGAAGTTCAACTCACCTACCAAGTTTCATCGCTTTATTCGTCTTTGGTAATGAATTATTGCACTTTTTCGGTTTTTCGAAATTTTCGATATCGAAAAAGTGGGCGTGGTTATAGTCCGATATCGTTCATTTTAAATAGCGATCTGAGATGAGTGCCCAGGAACCTACGTACCAAATTTCATCAAGATACCTCAAAATTTACTCAAGTTATCGTGTTAACGGACGAACGGACGGACATGGCTCAATGGCATTTTTTTCGATACTGATGATTTTGATATATGGAAGTCTATATCTATCTCGATTCCTTTATACCTGTACAACCAACCGTTATCCAATCAAAGTTAATATACTCTGTGAGCTCTGCTCAACTGAGTAAATTAAAATAATTTAAAATTAGATTCTCGTTTAAGCAGAGTATATTTTTTTATATAGGAACTAAAAGCAATCACTTCTAAATTATATAAAATAACAAAGTTTAAAAAGCAAAAGTAATGTCATAACATATTGCAAATTCCTTTCATACAGTTAACGCCTACACGTTTAACCCTTAGAGGCCCATGCACCTAGTACGTACATATACCCGATTTCATATATTTAACTCACCCAGAATAGACATGTTTCAACCAGTCACCCGCTTTTCACTCTGCGTTACGAATAAAAGATTTGTGGGAGTTTTTTGTCAAAAAAGCTTCGAAAATATTGTGAAGAACCAAGAAAGTTGGGCTTTTGCATTTAAGTTCTTATTCTCTTCTTCATTATTATAAGGCATCGATGCACTGCGACCATTCTTTAGTTCTATTGTACTTGGCCTTTCAGCCTGTTACTGAATGCGGAAGTTTTTAATGTATTTAAGTACCTCTTCAGGCGTTTTACCCCATATCACGAAGGGATTATGAATCACGCCACCTAGATGGAAGAGTCTCTGTCTTGACAGATTGACGCATTTGCAGAGATAGTGAACCGGCCTTTTGTACTCCAGCTCACAAAAGCGACAAATTGGATAGATTTAACTTACTTAGCTGATTTCCTAGACTAAAGTATGCCGTATGGTACCTATGGTTTGGAGTTCCTCTCTGCTTAGGTTAATGAGATGGCTGATACTCACGCTGCTGGGAGTATAAACAATTTGGCCTGCCATTGCCCTAGGCATTAAATCCAGTGTTGTCTGAACTGCTTTGTTTTCTAGTCCACAGAAGGTCTCTGGACCATAGAATTCTGCTAAAGTATCACCCTGCTTGGTTAGGTGGTCTGGTGGTAATCTCCGAATAGGATACTCTACGAATATAAGCCTTTTCGTAGACATTCCCTACCGGAAACTTTTTTTGCATGAATTTCTTCCTGGGAATAAAAAGTTAGCATTCCATTGGCATCAATTTCTTAAAGTTCGGCGCATAGATACCAGCTCCCGTTTTTTCATCACCAAGTTTCGATTCATCTGTGAATCAGGCCCCTGATTCAGGGTCAGTATATGGGTTCCCTGAAAATTCCGTGAGATTCCGAGCGTAGGGTCTATTGCATCACGTAGTTAAAATACGGGATTCCCTATGAATTTCCACATTACTGCCGTATGTCCTGTAATGTTTCCATTCTTTAGCTCATAGATATTTTGAAATCTTAGTTCAGCAAGGTTTGCCTTTTTCTCTATAAGAATAGCGCAAGGCACTAAGAGCAACAACAGTGGAGGTATCATCGAATGTTATGTGAATACAAAGTTGTCGATGGACTTTATTTAATTTTTATCGCTCTTTTTTGCGTGGTCTCGCTCATCTTACTAGAGGAGCAGGGGAGCATTTGACTTGACAACAGTATTAAATGTCCAGTATACCATTTTGGGAGATAGCCCTCATGCTTTGTCATAGAGTCGAGTGCGGACAAAGAAAGCCCTTGTTGTTTCATTTAAGGTAGCAGGTAGATAAGCATTCCAGGTGAGGGTTCTATCCAGGGTAACCCCTAGGTATTTTTTTCCTTCTATTGAAAATCGGATCTTGTTGCCACCCAGGGATGGTTCTGGCATGGATAGATTTTTCTCCGGATAAAAGTCACTAAGACGGTTTTGTTAGAATGGATAGGCGATCCTTTGCTATCACACCACCTTCCTATGATGAGCAGGACTTGTTGCATGCGATTGTATATTGGTGCTCGTGCGTCCTGTGATGTAGATTACTAAGTCATAGCATTCCAGGAGAGTGTGCACCCTCTTGAGGTCATCTTCTATGGCCACAACTGACACAGACGGGCCTCCCAACTCAAGACTAATTTTTCTTCTCTTTAGCATGGAAAGCACCCATCGAGAGTGATCATTGGGCTTATATCCTTGCCAATCAAAGCTTGTTCGAAACCTTGATGTTTCATGTTATCGAAAGCCCCTGGGATGTCAATAAAAGCGCCAAGAGCTATATTTTTAGACACCGAAACCTTCCAATTTTTTCGCGAGGCTACGAATTGCGGTCTCTTTGGAATTTTCTGAATGATAAGCAAATCGATTCTTAAATAGAGGAAGTTTTTTAGGTGCACCTCCCTAATATGCTAATCAAAAAATTTGCTTGGGTTTCCCTGGTTTGGCATGAATACTACCTTAACCTCTGCCCGCCTGTCCAGAATATACCTTACAGGATCCTGCCAAGCTAGGCATGGTAGTAACGAAATAATTTTGCCTGTTCATTGGTATCGTTCATTCCCCATGTCGGACATTCGTCTGGGTATCGCAGACAGCGAAAGAGATATCTTTACTTTTGTGAATAGAATTTTAAAAAAATTCAAAGTGATACATATATGATTAAAACATGCCAATTCTGATTGGATTATTTGTGTACTAAAAGGGACATAAGTTGGGTTAGGTTAGTTTGAAATGTATTTATGCAATTCAGCAAGAAAGTACCAAATAAATAGTTTTTGTTTTTCAATCGTTTTGTGGGTATTTTGTATACCCATATTGGTAGTGTCTTGTGGTGTGCGCGTGCTTAACGTACCTGTGACGCATTAGTTGCATTGCTGACTGGCGCCCAAGGATCTTGATTTATGGTCATTGCAAAAGGCTGTTGTTGTTTTAGCTGATTAATGGACGGTACCTGTAAACAATTTTTCCGATAACGGAAATTTTATAAAATCTGGTAACTGAATAATTGATGAATTACTAATTGATGAATTACTTTGTTTAGTAATTATGGTAAAAGAAAAGGTTACAAAATTTTCTAAAATTAACTTAAAAAAAAGCAAATAATAGTTCCAATTAAATAGCAACAACCTGGCTGAGTGAAAGATCATCGTATCATTAGCAGCTAAATTAAAAACCCTCGAATTTCATTTTCCCACACAAACCTAATGAAATCAAACAAGTTCTTAACAAAATAATTGACACTTGATTCATTACGAAACATCGTTAAGCTGCCTAAACAAATTATAATGTTTAAAAAAAAAATGTTTTAATGGAAATCAGTGTAACAGACTCACGTATCGAAAACCACTTTCCGATTTAAACAAGTAAGGAAGTCTAAGTTCGGGTGAAACCGAACATTACATACCCAGCTGTACACTTGAAATGCTGTTGTTGTTTGTTTTGTGTGCAATACATATACATATGGTTCTATTCTGAACTAATTTTTTTTTCGAGTTATGGTTCCCGAAATATAGAAAATTGCTTAGTCATAAAAGGGGCGGAGCCACGCCCATTTTTTAAATTTGAAGTTTTTCCTATTTATTGTTATAAATCCACTTGGGAAATGAAATACCATTGATATAAAACTCTTTTTTGCAAAGATATAGCTTATTTTACCGATTTCGTTAATTTTTCTTCAAAGCATTCCTTAGAGTAAAGGCAACCTCTCAGCCGAATTTTGTTACGATAGGTTTAACGATTTTTGATTTATGATTAATAATATTTTTATTGATATTAGAGAAAAATTGTAAGTTTACAAACGGCGATGGTTACTAGGACATGTTTCTGAATTTCACTTCTTCATCAACTAACTTTTCGGGAGCTGAGCATTGAAGTCGAATCTCCTACATTAATATCAGTGCAAAGGCAGATGCCTTTAGCTGCTCAGCCATATGAATGTCCCATTGTTCGCTGGACAATTGCACTTGCACTGGTATGAATGTTGGAGATTCGAGTTCAATGCTCAGCTCCCGAAAAGTTAGTTGATGAAGAAGTGAAATTCAGAAACATGTCCTAGTAACCATCGCCGTTTGTAAACTTACAATTTTTCTCTAATATCAATAACAAAAAACATTAAATAAAGGAAGATGAGCAAAGCTCGCTAATTAAATACAGATTAATAATATTTGTAAAATTGATTTTATCAGAAGTGGCGGTGCCACACCAATTTAAAAAAAATTTTTTTTTCAGATTTTTATCAAGAGTCTCAATATCAGTTCACACGTGAAATTTCAACATTCTAGGTGTATTATTTACTAAATATTCAGGTTTTTTGTGTTTTCCAAAATGTTATATATATAAATAGTGGGCGTGGTTATCATCCGATTTCGCTCATTTTCAATACAGATTGACACTGGGTCCATATAAGCTCGTGTACCAAATTTGGTGGACATCTCAATATTTACTCAAGTTATCGTGTTAACGGACAGACGGACAGACGGACGGACGGACATTGCTCAATCAATTTTTTTTCGATACTGATGATTTTGATATATGGAAGTCTATATCTATCTCGATTCCTTTATACCAGTACAACCAACCATTATCCAATCAAAGTTATAGTACCCTGTGTACAAGCACAGCTGGGTATAAAAATTGATTTCGATCACAGATCGTATAACACTATATGGGCCAGCCTTTTATGGTTCAATTTATATGTGAAAGCCCAGCGATAAATAATGTTATTATTTTAATACTAAATAAAAGCGAAGTTTATGGAGATATGCTGAAATGATACCTAAAAAAAATATCCCTACGGGTAAAGGGGGCTTAGATATACCCGCGGCAGGTAAGCCTATTGTAAGAAGCGAAATACCCAAATATTGAATGGGTTGTGCAGCGCAACTCTTTCAATGGGTTGCAAGCGCAATTCATAGCTTATCCAACCTAATTGTCAACCTCAACTACCCGTGGCGAATCCTGTCTCTTTAGCAGCCGCAGCTCTGGCGACCCCAAGTTCCACGGGACTAGGGGGTGGGGGAGGGATGGCCTAGAAGGTTCAATGTGGTCATATTAAATCGTTCCCGAGATGGTCGAGCTTGTACCTTAATGGTGATGTTACCGGAACGTACCGGATCTGCATCTGGAAAAGGACCATCAACATCAACAATCAAATGTAATTGCAATTTTCTGAGTTTTAATAGTAATTATCTAAACTTGATTTGTAATTTTCTAAATATAAGTTGCAGTTTTCTGAATTGAAATTGGAAAATCTGGACTGGAACTCAAACTAAAAAGAGGTATGATAACCGTTCCATTCTAGGATAATCGACTTGAAATATCATGAATTTCAAAACCGGAACGTGGCTGATACAAATTGCTGGGGATTTTAGTGCTGACGAACACACGAACAAAGCTTATGCCTCGTGGCATTTCGTGAGAGCTGACGCTACTAAATATAAGTACAAATATACAATACATACGTAGTATATAACAAAAATAATATTAAATTAAATAAACTAAAAAAAATTGCATAACCATCAAATGTCGCATCACTTCCTAATACTCACCGCAGGCTGTTGTTGTTGGAATAGATTTGTTTTTGGTGGTATAACCGTATCACTAAATGGATTGTATGCTGCATTACCAGCTTGCGGTTGTGTGTGCACTGGTTTAATTAAATTATCCAAATTAACTAAAGACGAATTTTCACCTAAAAATGATTGCGGTGTTTTAAGTTGCTTTTTCGTGTTCGTTGATGTTGTATTGAGCGATGAATTCGTTGCAGATAGAGGATCCAATTCGTCGAGTAGTAATGCTAATAAAATATAATTTTTAAAACACTTTCTTCACTAACCAAACAAATCAGTTAAAACAAAAATCAAATACCATTGTTATTGTTCGAAGCATTTGACGAACTATTAGTTAATAAGTCACCAGTCTTATTACGATTAGTTATTATATCGAATTCATCCAAATCAGGCGATGGCTTCTAGAAGATTGAAATTGTGTGTAAAATTTTAAAAATTTAAAAATTAAAATAGCGCCTCATTTTAGCTACACACCTTAGCCGCAGTCGTTTCAGTACTTTTCCATGGATCATCATTCAGCGCTATACCAATTTTGGGTGCCCAAGGATCTGCGGGTTGTGCAGATGGCTGGGCTATTGCTGCTAGTGGTGCTATATTTACTTGTTTTATCGAATCTGTTAGCCAAGGATCCGCTAGTTCAACTTTGTCCACTGCACCACCACCAACACCGATGCTGCCGCCAACAGCAACAATAGGACCACTCTTGGATAACCAAGGATCTACACCACCAATTGCGCCCTCACCTATAGAATTCCCATTTAGCGTGGCAGTGGCACCACCACCACCATTGCTATGTAGCCAACCTTCAGTCGATGAACCAGATGCTACGGACGGCGTTTGTGTGCGTGTTAAACCCCAAGTATCACCACCATTACTTCCAATACCGCCGACTGCGCCTAATGGCGCTGACGCAGTAGCTGTACGCATAGATGCCGCTGGTTGCCAAGGATCGATTTGTGGTGATGATGTGCCTGACCAAGGATCTGATAGCTGCAAAAGATGAATAAAGTAAGAATTGTTGCCTTCTGTGAAAATATTTGGCTTGTATGAAGCTTTCTATGATTACCTGACTCGCAGCACGTGCCGGCGTACCCCAGGGATCACCATTGCCGCCTGTAGCGCCCAATGGTGGGCTGGAAATGCTAGTAGCACCCAACGAAATGTCCAGCAAATCCAACAAATGTGATTGCTGTTGTTCATCTTTTCTACCCGTTGGTTTGACGGTTTGGTCTCTACAATTAAAAGAAGC
Organism: Eurosta solidaginis; assembly: GCF_040869045.1. NCBI lineage: Eukaryota > Metazoa > Arthropoda > Insecta > Diptera > Tephritidae > Eurosta > Eurosta solidaginis. Next base: position 172,088,324 of record NC_090323.1, read on the forward strand.
AGAAAGAGTTACAAGTTTATATCTAAAGAAAAAAACTTACTTAAAATCTTGTTCACTTTGACTTAGCGCCAACTGTAAACGCACATCATCGCTGCGTCTTTTCGCTTCTTCTTGTTCGGCTTCTTCGCGCGACATCGCCATTGCCAATTGTAATTGTAACTCCTCTTCGCCAGCAGTTTGTGGACGTACCATCTCTAATTCAGACACAGGCTTTGTTGGCTCCTCCTGCCAACCGGGTGGCATATCTCGATGCGTCGGTCCATCAATATAGCCATCGCTACCAAAACCGCTAGGATGTTGAGCAAAACGCTCTTTCGCCTTCAATGCTTTCACGCGTTCATTTTTCAAACGTTCGGGGTCTTTTAGCAAATTCACCAATTGTTTAGCCTTTTCACGCACATGTGTACCTTGATCTTTGCCCTCCTCAAAGTACACAAACTCTCGCAGTGTATTTATTGCAAAAATGTTTTCATTACACTGTTGTGCTACCTTCTCTGTACCCGTTTTAATCAAGTAATCTAGAAGTATAAGTGCTTTATAAACATGCCGCCAATTTTTGCCATGATCATTTAAACGCTTCCAAATCATTTGCATTATTTCAGAGAAGGCAACAACATTGTAGGTTAGATCGGCAATTTCGGCCATTATCGTAGCGGAGGGACCCCATGGATCATTTGACGTGGCCTCACGTACTTTGACCTGTATTTATGTTGTACAAACAGAGAAGGGAATTACGGTAAAAATGGATTGATTGTCGATTGCGTGATATTTATAGAGTGATCCATAAAAAAAAAATACATAAAAAAAACACCTGAAGCTCCAGCAAACATTTTATCTTGCATACTCTAAAATTTCGAGCTATACATAAGGGCATGTATTACAAAGTTCAATCAATCGCTGGCTTTGGGCGCAAACGCTCTTCTGCCCATATTCTGCATAGGAGTTGGAACGTACTCTTTCAGTTCTTCCTTGTACGGAAAAAGTACATTTAGGCAAATCACAAGAATGTCGTTTTCGTGGCAAAGTCTTAAGTTCCTTGTTATATTTATGGTTCCAATATTAAATTGTATTAAGACATAGCAAATACAAGGACTAGCAGATCTTGTGAGTTGCCTCATTAATAAAAAAAAGAACCAGATGGACCACCGTGTATTTATTTTATAAGGACCACTCTGTATTCATGCACTACTTACCTGCGCATCTGAATAGTTGTGTGCTAGATTTTTGATATTACGACGTAAGCCAGCGACATTTACTTGCATTTCTTCCTTTTGTTTTCGCACTTTAAAGAAAGATAACACGAGTTTCGTTAACTTGATAAAAATAAGAATATAAATTAAAGCTATAATTAATAAAACAAAAAATCGTTGAACTTAAAATGAGCTAATTATGTATAAGGATTACCATTCACCTATATATTCCTTTAGTTTACTGTTATCAACTTAAAATTTAAGCTAGGCTGCAAAGCATTTAATATGATTATGCGCCTGTAAGTGTGCAATATTTGGATGATTTCAGTTATACTACTATTATAGTGGGCCCATTCTCTTAAATCTTAGAAACTAAAAATATTCAGCGAAAATAGAAAAACGAATGGGAAATGAGAAAAAAATGAATGAACGAACGAATGGGAAATGAGAAAAAAATGAATGAAGGTGCGTATGTTAAAAATTTGTTTAACAATAAAGAGGAATTTATACATTTTTCAAATACTTTTATTAAGATTGTATATGTTATAAAGGCAATCAATACTTAGCATTACGGGAGCTCTGAAAACAACCCCGATGGCTGAACTGTATGCCATTCTGCACATTCTGTATATCTGGTCAAGAGGTACATGGACCAAACAGAAAAGGCGGAACACCGCTGGTTTCAAGCTAATGAAAGGAGTGGGATCTGCGATGTACTGTGCTAATCCGGAAATAAACCAATCCTACAAGTTAGATTATGCCAGATCACTATAGCGGTTTTCAGACAGAAGTAGTAGCCGTAACCAAAGCAATAGAAGTACTGGGAGAAAAAGGCTTAAACCGATGGCGCGTCATTTTTTATATTCACAGCTAAGCAGCAATTCTCTCACAACATCTAAAAGTGTGTTAAGAGTGTAAGCAATCCCTGGAATGAATGGGGATGTGGCGGAGCATACATCTATATTGGGTCCCTGGGCATATAGGAATAGATTTACATGAAAAACCCCGATGAGCCAAAATTTTGGGATGAATAGGGACAGCCCAGATCTTTTCTTTTTTTATATCATAATTTTTTTATTTTACTTGTGTTTTTGTTCAGCTTTAACTTTAGGCTGTCCTTATAGCCGGGAAAATTCAGTCAAAATTTCCAAAATTATTTTTCCTTTTTTTTATTTTTTTTTACTCATTGCACTTAACAAAAAAATAGTTGCGGACGAATGGCGATTTCCTTAATTTAATACTATATTTTTTCAGTGTCATTTCCATTAAAATTTTCTTCTTCTCTTGTTGTTCAATTTGACTTTTACTTAATTTTATATTATAATTTTTTTTTTCATTTTTAAATTTTTTTTCATTTCTATTATTATTTATTTTTTCGAAATGGTACCATCGCAATGTGCCAGTAAGTGTTTCCTTCTTTTCAGTTTTTCCCAATAACAACCAAAAATAATAATTGAATAACAAGTATCATTTATCGGTGTTAAGCTCATTAATTCTTAAAAATCTTAAGTTTTATTTTTCCTTAATTTTTTTAATTTTTTAATTTTATTTTTTTTATTTGTTTTCTTGTCTATTTTTTGTTTTATTTTGTTTTTATTTTCTATTTTTTTTTTTATTTCTTTTTTTATTTTTTTGTTTTCTTATATTTTTTCTTTTCTTTTTCTTGTCTTTTTTATTTTCTTAAATTTTTTTTCATTATTTTATTCTCTTTTTATATACATGTTTTATTTTATTTTATATATTTTTATATTTTTAATTTCTTTTTACTTTTTTTATTAACTTGTCTATTTTATCTTTTCTTATTATATTTTTTTTATTTTTTCTTGCTTCTTTTTTTATTTTGTTTCTATTTTTTATTTATCATTTTTTTTTTATTTTTCATTTTATACTTTTTTTCTATATTTTTTTCTTTTTCTTTTTTATTTTTTTTTTTTACTTTTCTTTCATTATTTTATTCTCTTTTTATATAGTTTTACTTTCTTTTATATATTCTGTATTTATATTCTTTTTTCTTTTTTTATTTTCTTTTTTTTTTGCTCTTTTCCATTTTTTTTTTTTTTTTTGTAATTTTTAAATGCTGTTACTATTTATAGCTTTTTTTGTCCTGGTTTATATAAGTTACGAGTTTTGATTATACATTTTTTTGGAATTTTTTATTAAAATTTTTTAGGTTTATTTTTATTTTGTTGTTCCTTTTGTAAGAGTTCATGCACTTAACATCGGTTAATAATTGTTGTTTTCCTTTGTTCTGTTTTATTTTTTTATTTCCTGTTCTAATTCATTTTTTTTTTTTTTATTTGTTTTTTTTTTTTTATTCATATGTTTTTTTAACAATTGTTTTTGTTTTTATCGGAATGATTCAAGGTTCGTTTCAAGCTCAAGGCCATAACAATAATTTTTTTCTAATGATAATTATTGTTATTTTTTAATTTTTCTAACTATTCCAAAAACAAAATACAATTTTTCAAATTTAGAAAAATTAAAAAATAACAATAATTATCATTAGAAACAACTTATTGTTCTGGCCTTGAGCTCGAATCGAACCTCGAAGCATATTTGTTTTTTATTTCGATCGTCGGTTCGAATCGACCTTAACCATAATTTTTTGTCATTATAATTGTTATGATATATTTTTTATAAATCTTTTCTTTAGTTTTATTAACTTTGTCAATAATAATGTATATTTTTTATATGGCGAACAAATAAAAACTTAAAATAATCACGAATATAGGATCATTCAAAAAACTGAAACGATAACGAAAACATACAAAAACAAAAAACCAAAATAAAAGTGATAGAAACCCTTTTACGTAATAAAGGTGTGCAAAACAATTTGTGGAATATTGAGTGTGCTGAAAAAATGTATTCAGACCCGTGTAAGTGTACTTTGAAAAAATGTTTACGAGCAGTGCACATTCGAAATAAAATTAGAAGGGTAGTAGGAGAAAAACCCTTGAAAGTTTTATGAAGCGAAATCGTTCGTATATATACATACATATGTATGACTAAGGTATGCCACAAAAACTTAAAGGTGACATTTCTGTAACATCCAGAATCATATTTTGAAAGCTTTTAAATATGCCATTTAATATTTTTCCAAACTGGGGGGCTTTAATTTTTTTCAAGTGGTTTCTAAACATTGAAGCGTGGTATGTCAAGTTCTAAACATAATACTTTTTGTTATTATTACAAACTTTTATTTATATAAATTCGCTTTAATTATTAAAGATCCTTTGTAAGTTCCCAAATTGGTGCAATTGTCGAGATATTCGGAGCACGGCAGTTGGGGTAATATTCAGGATTCGTATTGTGTACAAAAACCTGCTGCTGGATGAAGCTTTTGTCCAGTAGGGAATGGTATTGAGTCGATTTGGTTCATATTTAGTACCGGAGGTAACTTCAGAGAAAAACACACATAAAGAAGAAGGAAGGGCTGTGTCAACTTCTTTCTGGTGGATGGCGCAGGTGTAGATATATTGAAAAAATTGTATATACATATGGTCCGATTTGGTTCATACAAAATATTGAAATTAACATTTTTTGTTTCCAAATGGTTATACATTTGTATTATATTTACATGGGATAGTCTTTCGGATTCTCTATATAGTACCCGGAACCCGGTTATCCGACACAACTCTATATTAAAATACTTACAGTGATGTTTTATAAAAAAGAGCCAGGCACTATCAAAAAAATTAAATGAAAAAACCGCAGCAACTAGATTACACATTTTCCAGTCTTTCACGGCCAGCCTAAAACTTCTATTATCTGTAATATGAACAATTTCCCAACAAATTTATGACATATATTTTTTTCTCTATCCTGCTTTGATATCCAACGAACCGGTATATAAAACTTCACGAATCACAGTATGGTTTCACTTAAAGTCCTATTGCACTGTAAAGCATCCGGCATAACCTCAAAGAGGAATATGGGACATAGTATACGTGAATATAAGGTTACATTTTTGGATCATTATTTGGTAAGACGAAATCAAAGCGTATGTCCTTCAACACCGCGCTCTTTCTTTAGAATAAATCAGATCACTGGACACGACCAAAGGTAAAAAATGTCTCTTTGCTCTATTTTAAGTCACACCTACAGTGGGACATTGCAACCGAAGTTTTTGGGGCAATGGTTTAGACGGTAACGTGTAATAGTGTCAATGGAACTAACGTCAAATGACATTAGATCCCTTTGGAAAGACATTGTCAATGACATTGATTCCAAAGCCGAACGAGACCCAATGTCAATTGACAAACGGTTTGGGAATAGTTTACGCCGACCGCTGGGAGTTATGTGCCTGTGAATTGCGCTCCCGTTGTTATTTGGAATTCAGGCGGGCAAATTTTCATTATATTATGATAAGGTCGTGGGATGGCCTCGAAGGTTTTATGGGGTCATATTAAATCATTTCCGAGATGGTCGACGTAGTGCCTTAGTTGTGCTTTTTACCGCAACGTGTCGGATCTATATCCGGCAAATGACCATCAACATCGCTGCAACAGCAGCAGCAAGAACAATACGAAATATCCCAATGGGTGATGAAAATCCCTGTTTGTATTCAAATCAGTTTTTTTTGTTTTAAACTCAGCTCAATTTAATTTGAAAGTCAGATATAAAATTTTAGTTTTGTGGATGTAGCGCTTATGTTGAACCAGGTTTTTAGAATGATGCCTTGTAACAGTGGGTAAAGTGTAAAAGAATTCCATGTCGAAGGTCATGGTATTGGGTTTCATGGCAGGTATGTTAACGGAAGACAGACAGATAGACACTGATAATATTGATAAATAGAAGTTTCTTTAAAATGAAAAAAAAAAATTTCCGCTTAATGAATCAATTTTGAATTAAAATTTTTCTCAGTGCTACAATATTTGTGAAAAATTTTGTGTTGTCACTTTATTAGTGTAAATTTGAATATCATACCAAAGTGCCTTGGCTTCATATGGAAGTGCTTTTGCTTTGCATTTTTATATGAAATTCAGGGACTTTCATGTGAATCGAAATTATATGGGCATATGAGAGTGCTATGAAAATTTTTTTTATATTCAAAGTGTGAATTTGTAAAAACTTCAGAGCAAAACAAAAATAAAGGTGTTAAAGTGTATAGGCGTTGAGCAGCATTGGTATTGAATATAAGCCGACGACATAGATCTTTTGAATCCTATAGCGATATGTATTTTCTTTTCCATAGTGCTGATCCTCTTTTCAGTATGACCCTACAACGTTCACACCAACAAGTGCCTTTTGACTCGTTTTAATTACTGTTTAATTTATTTAAGGAATATTTTATTTATTATTTATTTCACATTTATGTTTAGAAAAGAAAATTTCATAATTAAAAAACAATTTCCATATTTACAACAACAACAATAGAACGTGATCAACAAAACAAGAAAGTGAAATTGAAATTTTACGAATATTTGACGATCAATTAAACTGACAAAACTTTTTAATAAAATAACATATTTATGTATATATATATATTTATATACGTATGCATTAAGTATAAAAAATGTAGATAGTAATATATGTTGTGTATATGTGAATGTTTTAAGTGCAATAGGTATGAATGTATGAATGTATAAAAATCATAAAGTGCAATTAAGTTTGTATCTTTTACTTCGAGGACGTTAATAAATAATAAAAACAAATATAATCAAATTTTATAATGTAATATACATAAGCACTAAGGTGGTCCTTATATGAGTGCAACCTATTTTTTTTTTGCTCTATTCTCAGAAAATTTTTCAGTATATTTCTAAATTTTTTTGAAGAATATTTAGTCATTTACGGTCTAACTTTCAACGATTTTTTTGTCTGAAAATAACCTAGACAATCTTTAAAGTTATAAGCAGACCTTTTGGAAATCCTACACTTACGGTAAAAAAAGCCGAAGAAAATTAAAAAAAAAATGAACATTACTGTCTACAAAGGACAAATCACGCAAATTATGGAAATCGTAGGCGAAGTACAGTAAATCATCCCCAAGGAGATTCTGGAAGAAATATATTGAAAAGGTGACCTAATCCCCGTGTTATCGAAGTAGACGACCACGAAAGTCCATTGAACGCGTTGATAGGAATATCGTAACGATGGCTCTTCTGAATAGATTTAAAACTGATCCAGAAACTTCAGCGGAAATGAAGGATAGTATAAACATGAAAACATAGTATAAACATGAAAACGATAATCTTATTGATTCATTGTCACTTGAGGTAAAAAAAATTAATTAGGTCCCTGGCTAAAATAAAACCAGCTTCTCACCACAAAAAGCCATTCCACCGCCAAGCTGGTACTGCGAAAAAAGAAACCGGTCTCGGAACGACTGGGGACGAGACATATTCTTTGATTAGTGCAAAATAAATATAATTAAGACTTAATGGTTAGCCCCAAAAATACAAAAATATGAATTCACAACAAAGTTCGAATTAGCTCGATTAGCCCCCAATACTTAGTGAAAGGCGTCTTTAATGCAGCCAATGTAGGCGGTGAAGTTGGCGTAACTCACTATTAACAAAATCTAAGCAACTCCCACGGTTTTAATGGCGTACCACGCCGTTACATACGGATAATCCTACACAGGTACCTTAACGCAGTTGCGATTCAATCACCACAAGAACTAAAAACTTTCATTGCGTAGCTGTAGTGACTGTAAAACTGCTGTGAGAGGGAACACATTTTCGTCGGTCTTTTTTTACTGTAAGTGTACATTAAAAATTTTATTTTCGTTTTTTCCTGTTTCATCATTATATAATTACAATGTTTTTTCTTAAAGTATGACTTTCGGTAGCGACCTCTAAAAAACTTACAAAAAAATATACGCCATTATTTTTTTAAAATTCGAAAAATAAGGACCACCCTAATATGCACATATTGATATGTAGTTGAAATATTTGATTAAATATAGTAATTGTAGAAATATGTATGTAATATTGAGAACTTACTTTTGATTGTTTTGTTCGCTACGCTTAGTTTTTATAATTTCTTTATATACTTTTTGTTTGTAACTTTTTATGGTTTTGCGTTTTATTTTTGCAATATGCTAGTCAAATTTGTTGCAATTTTTGTGTTGCTTATGTATGTTGAGAGTTGCAGATTGTTTTTTTGTTTAGTGCTCCAAAGCAAGCTATGAGATACAAGATAACACAATAAAATCAAATGTATATAATAAAGATAGTACATATTTTGTGAGACGAACTTTATTTATTAAAAATACTTGAGAAAAAATACAGAAACCATTAAAATAAATACGAAACAAAGTGTGAAACAGACGCAGTGGATATACAAAGACAAAAATGACGAGACGAGAAGAAAGCGGGCAAATTCGTTGGTTACAAACAAAAAAATGCAGCTGTAAAATTCGAAGTGTGAAAGTAATGAGTCAATACTTTTTTCACTTAATCAAAGTAACAAGTGTTTACTAGTTATTAAGTAGTAATAAATATAATACATAAAGTGATGAACATATGAAGCAATTTTAAGCAATTTGTGTACTCTTTTAGCTCAATGTCATACTCCGCTTGTTTTACAAGTTTGATTTTAATCAATCATAAATTGAACGAGACATCTGTTTTTATTGATAATCATAATAATTCAAATGAAAAAAAATTGGTAAACAATTGTGTTTCTTAATTTTGGTAAAAAACAGACAACTAATAAAGCAAGTAATGCGCAGCATTTTTTAATGATATTGCATTCGATTAATTACTCTCCCAACCAGAGATTGATATATCATTCCCACTTTATATCATTTATCTTTTAGGAACATCACCTAAAACTATCAAGTCCTTTCCATATAGAACGGATTGCATATGTCATTGTCCCCAAAACAGTTCTATAAACCACGCCTAAAGGTATTCCACACTTTTTGCGTTTTACATATAAATTATATACAGCAACGAACACGAGAACAGCAGTGACAATTACCAAGTTTCGTTACTTAAATTATTATTTTCTTTATTTTTGAATGCACAGGCCAACAAATTTTATATTGTGAGATATTTGTACCTGAATGTGCAAAAAACATGCTTTTCTGAATACTTCTTTTTATTACAAAGTAATATATTAGATACATTGTTCTCTAAACTGTATTAGGTTAGCGATATTTTTTCCATAAAATTTTTCTTTTCAAAAAATTTGAAGTCTACTTTTAGGCACATCACTTAATAACTGCATGCAGCGGGTTCAGCGAATAATGCATGTTCGAAATAAAATTATATTAAAGTGATAAAGCAAAATTTTTAAGATAAAAGAAACCGTATCGACTACTCCATCTGTTACAGAACTCCAAACCCTATATTAGAAATTCAGCCAAAAAGTATGCTGCAAATATTTCTTTTGTTCACAGCGCTCAAGGATCTAAAGTGCAAAAGCGTTTATATCCATATATCACAATTAAAAAAGTATTTGTGAGTGAAATAATTGCCCTTTCTGACGGTATGTTTGTAGATTTTTGATGAAAATTAGTTGTCGTGGCAAAATTACGCATTGAATGCATCGCAAAATGCAATTTTCGCAGCTTTTTGTAAAAATATCCCGAAAACAAAAACCAAATGAAAAATCTGACTCGGTATTCAGATTAAGCGAATCGGCGATCTTTCGAAAATTATTAGATCATTTATGGGTCTGAACTTTGATAAATTGTCTAACTAAAACTGTGAAGACCAACCTATAAAACATTTTTGATAAAGATGAACAAAATTTATAAAATAATTCGAATTTTCTATGAAGAAAAATATGTCTGGAAAAAAATTTCTAAAATTAATACGATCTGTGGATGAGCATGTTCTGTGTTCGTCTGCCGTGCTCGTGAGGTTAAGGCTCCAGCTAGAAGATGCGGCAGAGTTGCCAGATCTCGAGGCAGCAATTAAGCTAGCTCTTAGAAAACTACTAATATTTGCCAAGAGGACGGAGTTATTCTATAACATAAGTCCTGGTGCATAATTGGGGTTTTCCGTTTGGTCGTCAAACAAATTCTGGTAAAACTATGGATACATACAATCTTTGAGAGGTCTTTATTGACCAGCCAGTTCAACCTAGCTTAATACGAATTTTGAGACCTATAACTTCATCTTGGATTTAATCGTCTGTCGTCCTTACATATTTGTAAAATTAATAATAGAAAAAACTGAAAAGAATTAAAAATACTGGCTGATATTATAGCTATTTCGATCCTGACAAAGCGTGCTTTGCACACTGAGTATATTAACTTTGATTGGATAACGGTTGGTTGTACAGGTATAAAGGAATCGAGATAGATATAGACTTCCATTAGGGCGGGTCGATTTAAAAATCGCTCATTGCTCTGTGAAAATCGTATTCTAGGGATCAAAATAAGAAACTTTGCCGAAGGAACCATACCTCTAAAACGAATACTGATGTCCCCCCCTTTGGGTCGAACTTTTGGGTAGGGGCAATTTCAATTCTACCTGCTGTGTCTTGTGGTGGCTTAAAAAAAACAACACAAGCAATTTTACGATCTGCAATTGTGTCACAGTGATACCTTCATTTTTTAAAACGGTTGAATAAAAACCCCACACAACTATGTTTACGACATGCAAATGCATCACAGTGATGCCTTGGTTTTAAAAGGGGGTTGTAAAAACGCTAATTTCTAATAATTTTTTTTAATTTCTTTTCTATTACTTAGTTAAATTCATTTTTACATTTACATATGTTCTGACTAAATAAATTTCTAAAGAGAAAAATAAACTCCAAAAAGAAAAAACATAGGCATTTCAAAGTGGGATTTTTCAAAATTTGCCCCTACGACCCAAAGGGGGGGACATCAGAATTCGTTTTAGAGGTATGGTTCCTTCGGCAAAGTTTCTTATTTTGATCCCTAGAATATGATTTTCATAGAGCAATGGGCGATTTTTTGCCTCCCAACAAATCGACCCGGCCTCCTTCCATATATCAAAAACTTCAGTATCGAAAAAAATTTGATTGAGCCATGTTCGTCCGGCCGTTCGTCTGTCCGTTAACACGATAACTTGAGTAAATATTGAGACATCTCCAAATTTGGTACACGAGCTTATCTGCACCCAGAATAGATTGGTATTGAACATGATGATAACCACGCCCACTTTTTATATATATAACATTTCGGAAAACACAAAAAACATGATTATTTAGTAAATAATACACCTAGAATGTTGAAATTTGACGTGTGGACTGATATTGACACTCTGGATAAACATATTTTTTTAATGGGCGTGGCACCGCCCACTTGTGATAAAATCAATTTTACAAATATTATTAATCATAAATCAAAAATCGTTAAACCTATCGTAACAAAATTCGGCAGAGAGGTTTCCTTTACTATAAGGAATGTTTTCAAGAAAAATTAACGAAATCGGTTAAGGACCACGCCCACTTTTATATAAAAGATTTTTAAAAGGGTCGTGGACGAATAAAATAAGCTATATCTTTGCAAAAAAGAGCTTTATATCAATGGTATTTCATTTCCCAAGTGGATTTATAACAATAAATAGGAAAAGCTTCAAATTTAAAAAAATAGGCGCGGCACCGCCCCTTTTATGACTAAGCAATTTCCTACGTTTCGGGAGCCATAACTCGAAGAAAAATTAACATAAAAAAATTAAATAAATGTAAGGCGCGATAACCTCCCAAGAGATCTAAGGCCGAGCTTCTCTTCCAATTTGCGTCGTGCTCCTCTTGATTTTCCCTACAAATTGGCCGGACGGGACCTACATGATTTTATGCCGACTCCGAACGGCATCTGCAAGGCAGATGAGTTTTCACTGAGAGCTTTTCATGGCAGAAATACACACGGAGCGCTTGCCAAACACTGCCGAGGGGCGACCACGCTTAGAAAAAATTTCTTCTAATTGAAAAACCTTATTTCTAAAATTTTTGATGTTGCTTTGCCCGGGGTTTGAACCCAGGGCATCCGGTGTGGTAGGCGGAGCACGCTACCATCACACCACGGTATCGTAATGAAATTGTGTACATATATTTTGCTTATAGCAGAAAATATTTCCAGTAAAAATGGACGGGATCGGTTAAAGACCACGGCAACTTAGATATAAAATAAAGTGAAAAGGGTCGTAGACTAGAATAATAAGCCATAACTTAGCAAAAAATAGTTTTGAATCAATGATATTTCACTTATAAACATTTATTGTAAGAGAAAATGCGGAGACATTTTTTTTTTTAGCGAACGGTGCCACGTGTTATGTAGAAAAGTAATTTATCTGAAATGAAATGTACAATTGAAGCTAACGCTGAGTATATAATGTTCGGTTACACCCGAACTTACGACACCTTTCCTTGTTTTAAATTAGAAATTATATCCTCCCCGAATAGGGATTCGGACTCGAGTCGTCAGATTTTTATTCCTGTAAGCCAATGTCCAGCTGCCTCTGTTGTTGTTATTTTATTTTATTTCATTTGTATTTGCTGGATGCAGTAAAGCTGAGCCAATCTGGTTCTATAAGAAGCACGAGGCTTTTTGTGTTGTTCTTCTTTGTTAAGAAACAACTGTCACCTGTATTCTGGGTTGGTTTTGGTCTTGAATTTAATCGACTGTTCATATTCGTAAATTTTGAATTTAGTTGTTATTTTTGTTATCATATGTACAGTTGCGAACACGAATATAGCAGTGACAATTTTTTTTTCAAATTTCATCAATGATACTCTTTATTTTTATTTTCAATAATTTAAGAAAAACCATCTTCAAAAACGTTTTCGAAAATTTGGAATTTTTATTTAGAACTAGGTGGCCGGCAGATATTGTCCTGCACGAAAACATTCGAAAAGTCAGCTTGGCTTCCTCCCTTCACTCCCCCTCTTCACTCACTCACACTACAACTCTCAATCCAAGTTCCACTCCGACTCCCCACTTCCATTATCATTACCGATCCCGCTCCCAACCACACTCTCACTCCCATTCCCGTTCTTACTACCAATCTCATCTCACTTGGACTCCTACTCCAACTCCCCCATCTCATTCTCCCCTCAATTGCTTCATATAGGGAATTTAATTTTTTCTCAACAGGGGGTGTGGTACGCTCTTTCTAAACCATCCTTAAACCATAGTAAATAAATAAATGTATGGTACGATAACCTCCGAAGAGATTTTAGGCCGATCTTCTCTTCCAATTTGCGTCGTGCTCCTTTTAAATTTTCCTACAAATTGGCGGAACTGGACCTACATGTTTTATGACGTCTCCGAACGACATCTGCAAGGTAGATGAGTTTTCACTGATAGCTTTTCATGGCAGAAATACACTCGGAGTGCTTGCCAAACACTGCCGAGGGGCGACTCCGCTTATAAAAATGTTCTTCTAAATGAAAAAATTTGTTTTTAAAATTTTGATGTTGCTTTCCCCGGGCGTGAACCCAGGATTTTCGGTGTGGATGGCGGAGCACGCTACCATTACACCACGGCGGCCGCCATACCATAAACTATAGTAAACAAAACAAAAAAATTATCCAAAATCGGTCAAGTCGGTTTTGAGTTTTAGCGAGAATAACGCAAAGCAATTTATTATATATACACGAATATATATATATACGTATTTTCAGAATTTTTCGAGTATGCAGCTTTGTAGCCCAACGAAATTTAGGTTAACAAAGTACAAGTCTTAAATTTTTCAAAATTCTCATTGACTTTTGACAATTTTTTTTCCGAAACGTGTTTCAGACTTTCCTCCATATAAAAATTAAGCTATGCTCCCTTCATATGGAAGAAAATCTGCAGCAACCTTTGGAAGAAATTTGTCAAAAATCAATACGAATTTCGAGGGAATTGTAGCGTGTACTTTGTTAGATTTATTCCTTATACATACTTTGTTATGGCTACAAAATTGCAAAACCTAAAACTATTTAGAAAAGTCTAATTGAAATGTTTGAGTAAAACTTTCAGGGATTTTCGAATTTTCGAAACGTTTTGCATAGTTTCAGTTACAAAATTTGTAGAATTGTTTTTAATTATAGAAAATAAAAATGATAAGAATTAAAGTGGCGAAATTTGATAAAAATTCCTGTTGCGTTTTTCCTGCTCGCTGCTGTATATGAACATTATTTTAAAAGTTTTTTTTTTTTGGTGTCTAACAAATTTAATAACAAATCAAACAATCACATATGCCTTAATTTTTTGTTTTTAATATTTGTTTACATTTGTTTTCTCATGTCTGATTCTTATACGGCAGTCAAACAAACAAATTGTTGAACAGTTTTTTCATTTAATAACAAATTTCGACCTGGTCACAGATAAATATATACAATGCCTTGAACCAAAAATTATATATTTAAAAAAAACAAAAACTTAAATGGAAAGCATCATATTCCTCACTGAATTACAAAATTAAGCCAAGTATAATAAAAAAAAGCACAAATGGTTAAAACTCTTCGCTAGATTTGTCAAATACGGCCATGCAACCCTAAATCTACAAAATCTAAAAGATCACAACTAGGAATATATTGGCCGATTTCCCTCAAGCTTTGACCTTTTTACTTGTTTTTAATATTTTTTAAAGAAACTTCGTTATCTCGAATGCTGAGTTGAATATCTCAGCTGCGGTTTCGAAAACGCCCTATCTCAGAAAACTTTTGAAAACTATTTCAGAGTTTGTTTGAATAACTTGTTGCCTCAACATTTTATTTTCTCTATGTGTTTTTGAAACAAATCTTCAGAGAGGACATTTTTTAATATTTAGAAAAAGGTCGTTTTCGAACAAGCGGAAGATCGATAGGGCGATATTCCACGCAGCCGTCAATATTTTTAACACGATTATATTAGCTTCACTTGCATGTTTGTAACTCTCTAGGCTAGGAACGCAAAGAGACACATCTAGCGGAAATTATTGAATACACGCGCAAAGGAGAGTTAGACCCATCCAGTGGTTAAATAACTCGCTACAAAACGAGTTCTGCTTAATAGCGGAGATATGAACCTCTGAGCTACGGGGTATTGTTTAGTTTTTTTTGTTAACTATATTTATATTATTCCAAATACATAATAATAAGAAAATTATACGTATACATACGTACAGGTACCCGTCGTTTCAAGTGGTACGGTTATGTTTCCGTGTAGTTGGTTAGTTTTAATAAAACTTAATTTATTATTTAATTAAGCACTTTTTATGAAGTAAAAAGTTATTTTTTATGTTTAATTAATGCATTTATGTTATAGATTTTGTTAAAATATTTTAATTTGAAAGTTTTTGACGACCTTTGTTATATATAATTTGCTGTTGTTCTGCTGCAAAATCAGACTGCTACAATAGGGAAAAAATAAAGATTGCCCACAAACCGACGAAACATTAAAAATATTTTCAACAAAACAAAACCGAAAATACCCCAAACGGAAAAAAGCAATGTAAACTCAGAGAAAAAATCGTTCTAAAACGAAAAAAAAACAAGTTCAAAATTAAGAAGTTGACAAAAGTCTGTTAAGTACGTTTTTTCTTCACTCGTGACCGATGGTGTTGTTTTAAGAACAGTGTTTCCAATCACACTTTGGTATTGATGTGAGAACCTTCTGTGCTCATTTCAAGCACTACTTGGGCTTGATTAAAGATGTTTCGTTCTCACGCTTCGAGAACGATTTGTGGTCGATTTAACATTTTTCGGTCTCCATTCAGAACGGTTTGTGCTTGATCATTGGTGGGAGTGGGAAGGTACCATTTATTTATTTTTTTATTAATAAAGCATTTTTTTGTCATTAATAAAAAATATTAATAACAAAAAAATTATTAAAATTCCAAAAGGTTAGAAAAAACGCATATATGCATTTTTTCATATATTTCTCTTATTAAGAAATTCTTCTTATTTGGTGATGAAGTCTGAATATATATTTAAAACATTACATAACAAGATTTCGGATTACCTGTGCATATGTGAATGTAACTGAACGAAAAATAAGAGTTAAAAAACTAAAATATGAAAAAATTGTTTTAAAAAACTTCAGAGTTTGACGGTGATCGAACTCGCGCCACACGATCGCAACCGCAACATCATAGCCGCTGGGCTACTACAACTGCTTGATAGATTGTGCCAAATGTCGTATTTAACATTGTAGTACACACGAATTATACCATTTCTTTTTTCTTGAACTTAATTTAAGAACATTGTCTTAATTTATGAACATTGTTCTCATTAATAGAACATTTGTTCATATTTTAAGACCAGCCTTTCTCTTTTCAAGAAAATGGTTGTCAGTTCAAGAACAAGTGTTTTAAGAACAGGTCGTTCGTTTTTCAAGAACAAAAATGTAAGAACATGAAAAGCTTGAATTGAGTCCGGTGGTGCTCGATTTTAGAACGGCGTTTTTCTCTGAGTGTAGTGTACGAAATTTCATGTAGAGGTAATGGAGAAAATAGGTGCAATAGCGTATATGTGGCACAACAAAAATAAAATTAAAGACCAGACTGTCACAGCATAAGTCGGATTTTAAAAATTGCAAGACAGCGCATAACCAAAAAACAGCACTGATGATCCACTGTTCCGCTACTGGCCATTCGCCGAATTTCGATGATGCGAGAATTCTCATACAAGAACAAACATATACGAAACGATTCACACTAGAGACACTACATATAATAAACACACCGACGGACAGAGGACTAAACTTTAAAAGTGATACAGATTACTGCGCGCATATCTATAAACACTTACTAACGAATAGTCAGTTTAAAACTCCGCGCCACACAGGAAGGACGTGAAATTGAATGTATGTACACATGATGAATGTTTTTATGTTATTTATATTATTATTTTTTATGGTATTATTTTGTTAATTGATTGATTGAAAGTGGTTACAGTGGAGTAACCGAAATATATTGGTATAAAAAACAATTGCGTTTTATTAAGACCTCGAGCCAGCAGAACAACAGAAAATTAAAATATTTTATTTTTATTTATTTTTTTTTTTACTTTTCAAAACTGCAAACCTTTCAACGCCGTAGTTTCGCCTTAAAAACGAATTTGCAATACTCTTCCATCAAGTTCACGCTA
This sequence comes from Eurosta solidaginis, assembly GCF_040869045.1. Taxonomy (NCBI): domain Eukaryota; kingdom Metazoa; phylum Arthropoda; class Insecta; order Diptera; family Tephritidae; genus Eurosta; species Eurosta solidaginis. The sequence goes on from NC_090323.1 coordinate 172,105,498, forward strand.
AAACTGAGGTCACGCAACACCTTTGCAACGTTGGCCAACCAGCTTAGCAGTTATTTGACCAGCGGCAATATGAAAAGTATGGAAAAAAGAAAAACATTTGAGTACAAAAAACAAAATGAGTTGTTAAAAAGCACCCACACACGTGTAAAATGAAAGCAAAGCGAGACTGAAATGGGTGGGCTAGAAACATATGCACATTAGGGTGCCCCTTCATTGCATGTAGAAAAAAAGTTTGGATGTTTGGATAGTCCTGAAAAAGTACAAATTTTAAACATTTCAAGTGTTCATATTCCTTTATCCTAGAAACGTTTACTTCTTTTCCAAGCAATTTTTATAACTTTCATCAGAGGTGCAGACTAAAATATAATATATGTAAACAGGGCCGTAGAGAGAAAGCCCGGGCCCGGGACTAAACAATTATTACGGGCCCCCTGTAAAAAATCCACTAATAAATTTGACTAACTTGAATTAATGACGTCTCATTCACGACTCAATATTGATGGATTACATCAAAAAAAATTTTGCCACATCAACTAAATGACTCTTGGACTAAGAGCTGGCAATAAAATTAACACAGAATATTTACTATTTATACTATTTTATTGTAACCTAGAAATAAAATTCTCTTTTAACAGCCACATATTGTTTCAAATAATCTTTTCTAGTTACTTGGTAACATTTTACATTTCTGATAAATTTAATGATGATTATAAATTTTAATTATTCAATATAGAAAGTTCGGATATCAAAGAGTGGCTTTGCTTGCTTTTTCGCTGCAATATTTTTATAATAATATCAAAACTGTCTTGCCAAAACGGATTCAACACAAAGCGTGTCAAGCATGAAGCTCGCTCTTGAGATGAACACGATCTATGAAAGTTTTTGATTCTTGAAAGGAGGCTGAAGGAACGTTCTGCACTAGCTACAGTGACAGGTATAGTGCAAAAGATACGTAAAGCAACACAAATGTTGGGGAAAATCGTATACAGATTTTGAACATATGTCGGACCTCAACATTTATGGTGGCGTCTCTAGCTTGGAGGACCACGTTTCTTTCATTAATGGTAGTCAGTATTTTCAACCAAATTGAGGACAGCACCATTCGAACTTGTTGATGTGTCCGTATGCTTGCGCAGTCAAATTTGGCTTTTGTCTGAAAGACAATGAATAGAGCTCCGTAAATTTTTTTTGAGGAGTGCTGCTGGAAATAGTAAAACATTTTTGTACAACCCCGAAAAAAGTAATTGCAGCCGTACAACATTCTGCAGCATCAACACCACATAAATTGAGACTGTGGGTTGCACAAGGCGAGTAATCAGCATTCCAGTTTTTGTCGAGAATGTGACGTAGGGCTCCGTTGTAAGGTCCTTTTATACTGGCGCCGTTATCGTACCCTTGTGCACGAAATCTTTTAATGGAATTTCAAGTTTACCTAGAGTATGGAAAATTAGATCAGCGATTTTCTGACCAGTTTTTTGGTTACAACGAAAGCCAAAAACCGTTCTTGAATTGTAAAATTTGTTGTTTTCGAATTGAAATGGAATTAGCGCAAAATGAACGTAGTCAACGTGACTAGCATGAGGCATAGCATCAACGATAATAGCAAAATACTTGGCTTTCTTGCCTTGATCTAATATAGTTTCACTCACGTGCTTTGCACAAATTTCTATAAACTCGCTCTGAATGTCTGGGGAAAAATAGTGAACTTGTAAACGTTTGTGAAATCCCAACTTTGTCCAAGTGATCTCTAAGTATCGGATCATCAAAATATGTCCATTGTTTCGTTCACCAAGACATATACATTCGCCTTTGAAAGTTACGCCTCTTTCACCCAAAAATAAAATAGTGTCCACAATTCTATATAAAATTTCTTTCCACTTTTGAGTTTCAGTAATTAGCTGTTCATTGATAAGTGTATCAATTGTAGCCTCCTTTTGAATTAGATTTTGTAAAGATCGCCATTGAAAATAACATTTAGTGTGATTTTGAGTATTTTCGTGTGATGGGAGTTTATCGTATAGCTTCTTCCATACCTGGAATTTCGGATATCCGCCAGGACAACAAATTATAGGTCGATTTAAAGTATTGGTGCTTAACAGACGACATGGTAGGCAATAAAAAGCATTGCTACTGGCACTCCACACTAACCAGTCACGGTCCACTTTCTCTCCATTTGGCCAGATTCTGTTTAACAATGAGGTAGGAAATGCCTCGTCATGACGATCACGTGGAAAAATAACTCGACACTTTTGATGATCTCGACGAATTATTACGTTGACTTCTTCAGATCGCAAAAACTCATTATTCACGGTACCGATATCGAAGTCTTTTAAATAATCTGGACTTTGATACAGAGTTGGTGGTATTGTTGGCAGACTTTTTGAAGATGAACCTTCATCAGTGTCACCACGAAAACTTTACGATTTCGGATTTATGTAAACATACATTTTTGTTTGATGTTTTTATTGTCTCCTCAGAACCAGGCAAAGAATCATTATAAATATTCGTTGCTTCTGAAATTCGGCTTAAAATTTGCACATGGAACAACTAAAGACTCTCCTGAATTAAAAAAAATGTCTTAGTACCTCTAAATCGCGGGCCCCCTGAGAAACACATTTTTGTTCGATGTTTTTATTGTCTCCTCAGGCCCAGGCAAAAAATCATTATAAATATTCGTTGCTTTTGAAATTCTACTTAAAATTTGCACATGGAACAACTAAAGACTCTCCTGAATTAAAAAAATGTCTTAGTACCTCTAAATCGCGGGCCCCCTGAGAAACCCCGGGCCCGGGGGAATCCCACCACCCCCCCCCACCCTCTCGTCGGGCCTGTATGTAAGTGAGAACAGTTTTTCTTCATTTTTGGAAAAATTACCAACACCCGTCACGAAAAAAAATTCTCAAAATTAAACAGAAGTTGACAGCGTTTTGAAACTTGCACGTCGTGAACGTCAAATTGAATGATCTACAAAGTTGTGTACTCGAAAAATTTCTAAAAATACATAACAAAAGGCTGAAAATTTTACGCGCAATTTAAATCTTGGCGCCTCTCCTATTTTAGCACGCTTATATTTGCTGTCATCCAGTGAGTTTTACAGCTCAGGCTAACGCTCAATTCGCACTGAAATGCTTTGGATCATTGAGAGACTTGCGAAGCAGATGTCGTGATATTTTCGCACACATAGGCAGATGTCGCCGCTGTTTTTCATTTAACTCATACGGCGAAAGGCTAAGCAGCGACATCTATTTTTGAAAAAGTAGGTTTATTAAAGGCAGCGTTGCCAAACTAAAGACAAGTAATTAAGAAATTATCTGACTCACAAATTGAACCAGACTTCTATCTGCATTTATCTGGCTCAAATCGTTTTTGTTACACTTACATGCAAAATTATTTATCTGGCCCAGGCTCTTTGCCACCGGATGATGGGTATTAGCTTCACTTTGTATGTTTGTAACTCCTATGTTAGGCCCGCAAAGAGAGCGGCAATTTTTGAAGAAGGCAGTGGTTAAATAACTCGCTACAAAACGAGTTGTGCTTAATAGCAGAGACACGAACCTCTGTGTGTTGTTTAGTTTTTTTAAACTATATTTATGTTATTATAAGTTTTTTTTTTATTTGACCATTTTTTATAATTTTAAATGCGTTGAAAGGAAAGTCTTTAGAGGTTATTGATAACAAGTGAGAGGCGATTTCGCCTACAATAAATGAATTAGAGTGGACCAAAAGAAATGTAAAAATTCGCCCAAGATTTCTGGGGGGTCAGATTGAGGATCGGAGCACTTTGGAAAATAAGGGCCACCCTAATATACATACAATAAGTCTACAAACTAAATACAATTACATATGCAAATTAAGAAACTAAGCATTATGAGTACACATGAGTACTTATAATATGAGTAATATTTATCAGACAATGAATTGGCGTTAAAACGAAACAAGAATAAAAAGCAAAACTACCACGTGCATCCATCCATTTAATCGCATAAAACACTCCCGAGTCCAAATATCAAAAAGCGCAGGGGCACATCGCCAGCAAACAAACTCAACGCACAAACAAACTAAACAACAAAGAAATGAGAATAATTCAATTTGCTAAATTGCAAAAAAACCTATTCATACACAAATCATAGTCTTTTCAAGTGAAACCCTAATAGTGTGAAAGAACAAAAATACATAAATGGGGGGAAATCGTTACAGCTGAACGCATAGCTGGCTGCACATTTAACGATACACAATATATGGATTTTCATTTTTATATACAAAATTGTATGAAAAACGCTCTGCCCGAACTCACATTCAATAATTCGGGCGTTTATGAAAATAATTCTCGAAAAGGGTATTTTTGAAACGGAAGCCGGGATAAGGTGAACTCCACTCAGCAGCAGAAAAATAGGTCTTGCCAAAACTGAGTCTGGCTTACACCTAGAAACGAAATTTTTGACGAACGTTTCGGATACAAATTTAAAGAATCAAAATTGCACGTTTTCGAATAACATACCTGGGAAAGGGCGTTCTAAATTAAGTTCTCTAATAGTGAGTTTTAAAAAAAATTTGAGATAAATGTAATATGTTCCAAGTAGTTATTTTTAAAATTTTCCTTTGTAGTTGACTTTTCCGATTAATTGATTAATTGATGATTATTTTGGTATAATGTTCCATCATCCTTTGTTCGATTTTTGACCCTTATTCTAAAAAAAAACCTGTCGAAAGTTACGAGTTTATTATACTAATAGTAGGGTAACAATTTAACAAATATTTCGCACTGCCGCTGTCCGAAATAGAGAAATTAAATGAGTATTTTATCACATTTCTTAGAGGAAATTTACTTTTGAAGCATGCCCTTGAATAAATTGTAAAGAGCTTTGGTTTTTTAAATCAGTTCCGACGAAGTTAGGTTCGGGCTCAAAAATAAAAACCCAAACTGGCCAAACCTTTCTCACTAAGAAATGCTTATTTCTTTTTTGTAACATTCTAAAACTTTAGGCTATCAGTGCTTTCGTTTGCTCCCCCACTTTGGATCCTCACTCTATGAAAGTCATACAAGGAGATTTGTTCGAGAACGCTTTAGCCTCGGGACGAAACTTGTAATATGGCAACGAAAACCTTAGTTGTTTTCTGTAGTCCAGTTTTAAAGGCTCAAATATTTCATCAGAGTTAGTTTCGTTACACACTTTGGACTCATTCAGTCTATGTGAGGTCATTACGGACCAACCAGATCAACTTTTCTATTTGTTGTTCAGAAAATTACAACTGAAGTTCATAAAACTAAACTAAAGTTCAGAATTTCTAGCTGTATTTCAGAAAATTTCCATTGAAGTTCAGAAAATTATCATTGAAGTTAAATTGAAAATTCTTAACTTTAATTGTAATTTTCTAAACTTCAATTGTAATTGTCTGAAAATCTATTGTAATTTTCTGAACTTCAATCAAAAATTCTGAACTTCAATTGTAACTAGCCGAACTTCAATTATAGCTTTCTGAACTAAACCTGAAAAAGGTGAGAAAGCCGTTTAAGAAACGACTAGAATAAACTTGTGTCAACAATTTGTGCTATGCAGTGCCAAGTTTACCATCAAATCGTTCACTCGATTCATATTCGAAAAAAGGACTCTCGCTAAAACCATAGCACTATTGATATCGAACACACAAATCTGGTTGTGTTTTTGTAATATTTGCAATTGTGTTCCTCCTATACAAATCAGTTCTAAGCTATTCGAATTCCCCACCTATACCAAACCTCTGACCCTGAAAAAGTTATTTATCGATTTTTCTTTGTACATACATATGACCCATACAGATGACCGCAAGAAGCCACCCTTTTTATTTGCTGTCTACTATTATTCTTTCGTTTGTCTCTTTTTGGTTTTTTTACGTTACTTACGCAAAACTTTACTAAACTAAAAATAAATTAATTGAAATGTAAACAACAGCTTACACGTGGTTCGGATAGGTGCTGAGACCAAAGCCGGCGATATAGCGCAATATGCGTCAACATTATTATTAAGAATGTAACGGTATAACCTTATAAAATTTAATCGAACAATATAACTGTTTATACTGTATGTATGTATGTATATCGTTTTAATCGAACCAAAAACGCAAACGTAATTGTTTACATTTTCAGTTAAAAGCGGCGCACACCCGCTGTAGCTGTAAGTTTGAAAGTGAAGAAGGAATTTAACTGCAATATTTAATGCTAAATAAGTTCCAACAACAATAAATTTACATGTTGAAGTGAAGTTAGCACAAACCTAAACCAAACAAGAACTGAAAAGAACTGTCGTTCACGCAGGTGGGCAAACGTCTCGTCTCTATTTGGAAAACACTTTGTTGTTGTACCTATAATACGCCCACCTCTGCGCTGTTTAAAACATGCTACATAAAACACAAGAAAATCTCAGCGTCAGCTGGAATTTCAACAGACTGCCAATGACTTCGTAACTCGGCGCTCACACTCCGCTCTGAGAGTATGCGTGCAAGGTCTCAGAATACTTTTAAAGCGCTGAGGAACAAATTCTATACCGGGGATCACGAAAAATAATCGATAAAAAATATAGCGCTTGCCACCGAAAGAGGTTGCCACGTTGAGATGCAACGAATAGAGTGTGCGAACGCCACCTGCAAACCTATCCGTGTTTTCGAGACGAAAAATTCAAATGCAGAAAAACGTGAGTTCGGAGAAGCTTCTGCTACTTGCCAGCTTGCGAACGACAAAAGATTTAAGACCGAGCGAATTTTTCTAAGAACGCTGACATCGGTCTGGCAGCCGACGTCCAGAGAGTGCTTAGTTTAAAGAAGGGAACAAATTCTGACAAGGAGGCAGCAATGAAGCATTTAGGATGTACACACTCGAATATTAGGGAATTAAAGTTCTCCCATACGACTAGGGATCTGACAGATTATCTAGTAAGCTTTTCAAATACCGCAGTAAGGTGTTGGTAAAGAGCACGTATCCACTTCTATGCACAATATTGTGAGACGTTATTTTCCAATCTAAATAGAACGTATGTTTATCCTGCAATCTGCGTTAATTGTGGAGTAATCAGCATCACAAGCATATGGTGCGAAACATTGAGATCCAACGTGGAGATGGGAGTATGAAGTAAGTTTTCTAACTGCCCCGATAGCACGAAAAGGAGCTGGCTATATGCCGCAATATTTGAATTAAATTTTCGCGAAAGTTTTATTGGGCTATGCAAAAGTGCAAAATATAAAAGTGTACTCTAAAGTCTGCAGTAAGTGGCTGGACGCCCTTGCTGTAAGGGCTAGGGTGTGATATTTCTTAAGGTTTTTAGTTTGCTACCTGTGGCAGGACGCCACCTACAATGACATGCTAATGTTAAAAGGGCATATAATGTGTATAGACGATGGTTGTCTCTGCCACAAGGGATATAAAAATCCTTATGCCTTGTGGTAGAACTGCAGAACTAATGAGTACTTATTGTTTTATTGTTATACTAGCCTTTACCCGCGGCCCCTCCGCAAGGAGAAAATAAAATCTTTGGGCTATTCACGTGTCACTGCTATTTGACCCATTGAGTTTGTAATATTGAAGGTCAGTATACGTAATATAATGTGTAAAAATTATTAAAAAGTAATTGTTCGAAGGGTCGTGGAACGTAATGACCACAAAGGGATCCCGGAAAACCACACAGAATTTATCTCTGAAGGGTCCGCATATGATCACGAAATAGTCCACAAAAAACCCCGACATTACGCTCGACGGGATGCCGGACATATCCAGAAAACCATCCAGAAATGATGCTGGAAGGGTCCCCAAATGATATCGAAATAACCCAGAGGATCACGAAATATCCCCGACGGAATACCATCCAGCAATGATGCCGGAAGGATTCACAAATGATCCCGAAAAAGTCCCGAATTCACCCCAATGGGATCCTGGACGGATACCGAAAACCATCCAGAAATAATGCCGGAAGGACCCCGAAATAGTTACGAAAAAGTCCCGAAATGACCATGACGGGGTCCCGGAGGGATCCGGAAAAACATACAGAAATGATGCCGGAAGGGTCCCCAAATGATCCCGAAATGACCCAGAGGGTCACGAAATGACCCCGACGGGATCCCAAAGACCATCCAGAAATGATGCCGGAAAGGTTCAAAAATGATGCCGAAAAAGTCCCGAATTCATACCGATGGGATCCCGGACGGATCCCGAAAACCATCCAGAAATGATGCCGGAAGGATCCCGAAAAAGTACCGAAATTACCCTGACGGGATCTCAAAAGCCATCTAGAAAGGATCCCCCAAAAGTCTCGAAATGATATAGTCCAGAAAAAGTCCCGAATTCACCCCGGACGGATCCCCAGAACCATCCAGAAATGATGCCGGAAGAATCCCCAAATGATTCCCTAAAAGTCCCGAAATGACGTAGTCCAGAAAAAATTCCCGAAATTACCCCGACGGAATCTCGGGCGGATCCCGAAAACTATCCAGAAATGATCCCGGAAGGATCCCTCCATGATCCCGGAATAGTCCCAAAAAGGTCGCAAAATAAGTCCCGAAATTACCTAGACGGGATCCCGGGCGGATCTCGAAAACAATCCAGAATTGATCTCTGAAGGGCCCCCAAATGACCCCGAAATAGTCCCGAAGTGACCTTGACGCTATCCTGAAAACCATGCAGAAATTATCCCGAAAGGATCCCCAAATGATAACGGAATACTCCCGAAATAGCCCCGACGGGATCCTGGGCGGATCCCGAAAACTATCCAGAAATGATCCCGGAAAGTTCCCAAAAAACGCCCGAAATGACCCTGACGGATACCCGGACGGATCCCGAAAATCATTCAGAAATGATGCGAGAAGGGTCCCAAAATCATTCCGAAAAAGTCCCGAAATGACCCTGACGGGATCCCGAAAGCCATCCAGAAATGACACCGGAATGATCCCCAAATGAGCCCGGAATAGTCCTGAAATAACTCCGACGGGATCCCGAAATGGTACCGAAATGATCCCGACGAGATGCCGGACGGATCCCGAAACCCATACAGAAATGATCCCGAAACTGTCCCGAAATGACCCTGGTGGGATCCCGGGCGGATCTCGAAAACCATCCAGAATTGATCTCTGAAAAAATGTTTTTTATTTCGGATAAGCCGTTTCTTTGTTATCAAGCCGGACTTTAATTTTGGCCTTAAAAAATAAAAGTCGGGATTTAACTTTTATTTCCGGACTTTTATTTTTAAAAGTCCGAGTTTAACTAGTTCTATCGGACTCAGGTAATAAAAATCCGAAAATAATTTTTATCTTGATCCAAATATATTAAAAGTCCAAAATTAATAGTTTTGCAAGGAATATATTATAAAAGGAATAACAATTTCCGCCCCTGCTCTGCAGCTTAACATCGAGCCGATCAATTTTGTAAAGGCGGGATAAACTTTAATTGAGTTGAGACTGTCCGTGTTTACTCGTTTCGGGATATTGTTGAAAGCTCCAGAAAAACACCTAGAGCATATTCTTGGTGTTCCAGGGCTTTCTCTATATTTATGACCACCCTATGCAATACAGTATCGATTGGCTTGCCTTTGGTGTAAGTATGTTGTGCTGAAAATATTAAGACCTCATTCATATTTGATGTCCGCACAGAAATTTTTCCATGAAACTCTCTTCGACCTGTTGATTTCACGTTTGAAGAACCACAACATATCTCTATATTCGTCCCTGCACTCCTTGTTTTCCGCAACTTCTACCAACTTAAGAATCTCTTTTACCTGGCGTGTAAGAAGAATCTAACTCCTTACTCCACCATGGTGGCCTTAATTTCCCTTTGAATCTTCACAGAGTTGTTGCACTCCTCCAACTCCTCAACGGTGGTAACTTCTTTTGGCTTACCAAGTCTTCCTGATACACATTTCCGAAATTTGTACCAGTCCGTTGCCAATGAGTTTTAAGAGAAGAGTATTCATTTTTTGTCAACTCATAATCGGTGAAATAGAAATAAATATATGAGTTTGGTTGAAGTCACTAAAGAAAGTAACAACTTTATTTATCACACATTCGATGAATATAACCAAAGGTTTTTATTAAATCGCAAACATCAACATTTCTTTGTAACAATACCATAAAAACGTCGCCATTTCGACTGCTGAGTGGAATTTCACCTATCTCAGCCACCATTTCGAAAACGCGCTACCTCTGCATAGATTAAAATGTTTTGACGTGAGCTGGGGCATTTATTGAAAAAATTATGTAGTGGGGCTTTCAGCCTCGATAGGGCGATGTTCCACTCATCACTCATATATGTAATACTACGATATTTCTACAACAATATGTGCGCAATGACTTTTTAATTCACGAAGTATTTTGATTGTGGCAGTTTAAGTTTTACAATAAAAAATTATAATTTAGATACATCTCTTCATGGAAAAGAAAAACGAAAACATTTTAATAGAAATATATCAGCACTCTGATGTTTGCAAGTGTACCCTCTCTGTACTATTAATTTAGAAGCATTGCGTACTTTTATGACAGCATTTGATTTATAACAACACTTATGAACATCCCGTTCTTTGCTTTATAAATAATTGAAGGGCACTGACAGCAGATAAATCTGTATACATCGTATCCAAAGAACTGGAATGCGATCCTGCCACAGCACAAAGAGCTCCTTTCACAACGCCAGGTGCTCCAGTTATTGAACGAGTTTCCGAAATCAGTATTGTTGGAGTTGTTAGTCTTTGTCCATTGACTAATTTATGACATTCGCCCTTTGATATTATAGTTTCGACAGTAGGACACATATATGAATACCATCGACTAACTCGGATACGCATGCCCTCTCGTAATACAGTTTTGCAAAGTCCTATTGTTTTTACTGAATCTTTGTTAAAGGCGGGGTGCACTTTAATTATAATTAAATCAATTCCAGCGACAAATACTTCAGGAAAATTATTGCGTACTTGTCGTCCCACCCCTCGACCAGCTTTAACTTCGAGGTTTTACCGATGTGCTATGTTCGGGCATTCTGCAGATGTAACCACGTATTCCACAGTGACCAATGAGCCAAGGCAAACATATTTTTCGGCTTGATATATTGACACCAAATATGATTGATCATCTTTATCCACACGACTGCTACAACCGCTAACTTTAACGCGAAATTCCGCATTCGTGTAGGTGAAACGGAAGCTAAGCGCGACCAACAGGAGCGTGAAATTATTTCGCAAATTCATGTTAGATTATGACTTTCAGGCGCTTGTCAAATGTTAAGTAAGTCAAGATATGTTTTGTGAGCGCTATTTAAACATTAGTGGATTATGTGAATAAAAAATAAGTAGAAACTTCTAGATTTCAGGAAATAAGCACAAAGAAAATATTTGGCTGTTTTCAAAAAAATAATTTCCATGTGATTTGTTTATATATTTGCACAGCTTAATTGTGCTATTGAATTGAGAAAGGCTATGTGATATACTGTGTGTATACAGTAAAGTACTAAAGGTACACTAATTAGTTTTATCTGTTTCCAAACTGCTAATTTGTCTATTTTATACCGCCACAAAACCAGAGTTGGGAGCAGTGCACCAAGTATTGAGCAGCACCATTGCTCGAAATGAAGTGGGCTAACATCATCAAGATCCTGTGTCAATGAGACGTTAATTGGTTGTGGACTTAAATGTCTGTTCATCCTTTCCATATTCGTAAAATGTAGTGATTTCTATAGCAATTTCACACAGACGGTTAATGAAATAATTAGCCAAGTTTTCTACATTAAAGCCCTTAATAAACCCAATGTTCCATACAAAATACAAAATCTCAATTATCTCTTATTATTGGTTTATTGAGTGCCTAATGGAGTCAAAAATCTAGACGGTGTTGTATACACTAGCCTTAACCCGCGGCCCCGCCCGCAAGGAGAAAATAAAATATATGGGCTATTCACGTTAGCCTGTTTATCAATTTATCTGTTTAAAAATTATTTTTGTCAATGTATTTTATTTTTGTAATAGAGTAAAAAAAATAACTAAATGAGCTGATATCCTGAAAGGCACGCTTAAGTGAATAGTACAATACAATTTTTTGGAATTAAAAAAAGGAGGGTGTCACTGCCAACTTTGTAAGCCCTCCACTTATTTGACCCATTGAGTTTGTAATATTGGTGACGGTCAGTCTACGTAAAGTTATACTTACTTACTTAATTGGCGCTTAACCGTCTAAACGGTTATGTCCGTCCAACAAGGCGCGCCAGTCGCGCCAGTCGCTCCTTCGCTCCGCCAACCGGCGCCAATTGGTCACACCCAGGGAGTTTAAATCGTTTTCCACCTGGTCCTTCCAACGGAGTGGGGGCCGCCCTCTACCTCTGCTTCCATAGGCGGGTTCCGATAGAAACACTTTCTTGGCCGGAGCATCATCTTTCATTCGCATAACATGGCCTAGCCAGCGCAGCCGCTGCGTTTTAATTCGCTGGACTATGTTGATGTCTGCGTATAGCTCGTACAGCTCATCATTAAATCTTCTTCGGTTCTCGCCATCGCCAACGCGTAGAGGTCCATAAATCTTTCGAAGAACTTTTCTCTCGAACACTCCCAAAGCCGCTTCATCTGCTGTTGTCATGGTCCATGCTTCTGCCCCATATAGCAGGACGGGTACGATAAGTGACTTGTAGAGTATGATTTTCGTTCGCCGAGAGAGGACTTTACTTTTCAATTGCCTACCTATTCCAAAGTAGCATTTATTGGCAAGATTGATTCTTCGCTGGATTTCAGTGCTGATGTTGTTGCTAGTGTTGATGCTGGTTCCCAAATAAACGAAGTCTTTTACTATTTCGAAATTATAGCTGCCAACAGTAGCGTGGTTGCCAAGGCGCATATGCGCTGACTCTTTGCTCGATGACAGCAGGTACTTCGTTTTGTCCTCATTCACCATCAAACCCATCTTTACCGCTTCTTTTTCCAGTTTGGAGTAAGCAGAACTAACAGCGCGGGTGTTTAGGCCGATGATATCTATGCCAGTAATTGCACGCTTTTATAGTATATTGTTCCAATGCGGTTAAGTTCTGCAGCTAGTATAATTTTCTCCAGCATCAAATTAAGGAAATCGCACGATAGGGGGTCACCCTGTGTGAAACCTCGTTTAGTTTCGAACGGCTCGGAGAGGTCCTTCCCAATTCTGACTGAGCTGATGGTGTTGCTCAACGTCATTTTGCACAGCCGTATAAGTTTTGCGGGGAAACCAAATTCAGACATAGCGGCATATAGGCAGCTCCTTTTCGTGCTGTCGAAGGAGGCTTTAAAGTCGACGATGTTGATTCTCTTTTCACGGGTTTTTTCCAAGATTTGGCGCATTGTGAAAATATGGTCGATGGTAGATTTACCAGGTCTGAAGCCGCACTGATAAGGTCCAATCAGCCGGTTCACGGTGGGCTTCAATCTTTCGCACAATACACTTGAAAGGACCTTATATGCGATATTAAGAAGGCTGATTCCACGATAATTGGTGCATTTTGCAGTATCCTTCTTGTGGACTGGGCAAAGAACACTTAGATTCCAACCGTCGGGCATGCTTTTGTCCGCCTATATTTTGCTAAGAAGCTGCTGCATGCGCCTTACCAACTCCTCGCCGCCGAACTTGAATAGCTCCGCAGGCAATCCATCAGCGCCCACGGCCTTGTTGTTTTTCAATCTGGTTATTGCTATTCTATCTTCGTCATAATCGGGCGGGGGGACATATATTCCATCATCATCGATTGCGGGATCGGGTTCTTCATCTCTGCGCGGTGAATTGCTGCCTCCATTTAGGAGAGCAGATAAGTATTCCCTCCATAATCTAAGCACTCTCTGGACATCAGTTACAAGGTCGCCGTTTTCATTCCTACAGGAGTTTGCCCCGGTCTTAAAACCTTCCGTCTGTCGCCGATTTTTTGGTAGAATTTTCGGGCGTTATTCCTGGTGGCTAGCAGCTCAAGCTCCTCGCACTCACGCCTTTCTGCTTCTGCTTTTTTCTTCCTGAAAAGGCGTCTCGCTTCCCTTTTCAACTCACGATAGCGTTCACACACTCCTCTTGTCGCGCTCGCTTTTAACGTAGCCCTGTAGGCAGCGTCTTTTCTTTCGGTTGCAACGCGGCATTCTTCATCATACCAGTTGTTTTTTCGTGACCGCCGGTAACCAATTTTTTCCTCGGCGGCAGTACGAAGTGCTTTGGAGATATGCTCCCACTGCTCCTGTATTCCTTCAGGATGAGTTGTGCTCTCAGAGAGCAGGTGTGAGAGACGAGTTGCGAAATCATTGGCAGTCTGTTGTGATTGAAGCTTTTCGACGTCTAGCTTTCCTTGTGTTTTTTGTTCCTTGGTTTTAGCCGCGTTGAGGCGGGTGCGTATTTTGGCTGCAACGAGATAATGGTCCGAGTCGATGTTAGGTCCTCGGATCGTGCGCACATCTAAAACACTGGAGGCATGCCGTCCGTCTATCACAACGTGATCGATCTGATTGCGAGTATTTCGATCAGGAGATAGCCATGTAGCTTGATGTATCTTTTTATGCATGAACCTCATGCTGGATATGACCATGTTTCGAGCACCGGCAAAGTCAATCAGCCTCAGTCCGTTAGGAGAAGTTTCATTGTGTAGGCTGAACTTTCCGACTGTAGGACCAAAAACACCTTCTTTGCCCACCCTGGCGTTAAAGTCGCCAAGCACGACTTTTATATCATGACGGGGGCAGCGCTCGTATGTGCGTTCTAATTGTTCATAAAAAGTGTCTTTCACCTCACCGTCTTTCTCCTCTGTCGGCGCATGGGCGCAGATAAATGATATATTAAAAAATTTTGCTTTTATTCGGATAGCGGCGAGACGCTCGTCCACAGGCGTGAACGCCAGCACTTGGCGACAAAGTCTCTCTCCCACCACGAATCCGACGCCGAAACTGCGCTTATTCGCTTGGCCACTCCAATATACGTCACAATTTTTGATCTTCTTTCTTCCTTGCTTCGTCCAACGCATTTCTTTGATGGCGGTGATGTCAGATTTTGCTTTGACGAGGACATCAACCAGCCGGGCATCTGCACCAATCCCATTCAGGGAACGGACGTTCCAGCTGCATGCCCTCAATTCATTGTCCTTCAAACGTTTGCCATGGTCGTCATCAATAGAGAGTGTATTTATCCGAGGCTTGTTGTTATATTTCATTGGAGTATGGTTTTACGTGGCGGGTCCCAAGCCCAGCGCACAACCCGCTCAGCGGGGGTGAAAATATTACTTGGCACGTTTATATAGCGAGCCGCTTGCTCCAAGACAGACGCCGCTTGCAGCCGCACCTAGAGGTGTACAGACGCTGCCGATGAGATCTCCCCCGGCTAGCCCTTAAACCGATTGTCAGAGTGGCCTAGCCAGGTTGTCGTCTTCTCACATTAGCTCACCGCTAAACGGGTGTTTAGCGGCTACCCAGAGGATACTTGGCCGCAAGCGACCGGCAGTAGTGAGCTGCTTGAACCCCATGCAAAAGAATCGCTCTGGCCATTCCCAGGTGAATGGCGGTCAGAAGCTTTCCCCACTTTCGTGTACTTCTACACACGGCCCACCCTCCAACGTAAAGTTATAATATGTAAAAATTATTAAAAATTAATTGTTCGACCCCTCCCCTCCACCATCCATTTTCGAAAAAACTTTCGCCAGTAGACTATTGTATATCTGTTTCCCAAATTTAATCAAAATCCATGTAGCCGTTCTGAACTACCGGTTCCGCAGAGTCCTTAAATGATCCCGAAAGGGTCCCAAAATGATACCAAAATAGTCCCGAAATGGTCCCGACGGGATCCTGGACAAGTCCCGAAAACCATCCAGAAATGATGCCGGAAGGGTCCCCAAAAAATCCCGATAAAGTCCCAAAATTGCCTTTGGCGAGGTCCCTAAAACCTTTCAGTAATGATCCCGAAAAAGTACCGAAATTACCCTGACGGGGTCCCGAAAACCATACCGGAAGGGTCCCGAAAAGATCCCGAAATATTCCCGAAAAAGTCCCGAAATGACCCTGAGCGGATCCCGGACTGATCTCGACAACCATCCAGAATGATGCCGGAAGGATCCTCAAACGATCCCGAAATAGTCTCAAAAAACTCCCGAAATGACTCTGCCGGTATCCCGAACGGATCTCGAAAACCATTCAGAAATGATGCCGGAAGAACCCCAAATGATCCCGAAAAAGTGCCAAAATAACCCTGATAGGATCCCGAAAGCCATTCAGGAATGATACAGGAAGGATCCCCAAATGATCCCCGAATACTCCCGAAAAAGTCCCGAAATCACCCTGACGGGATCCCCGACGGATCCCGAAAACTGTCCAGAAATGATCTTGGAAGGGTCCCGAAATAGGCCCGAAATCACCGGGGGATGTCACTATATGTGTGCGTGTGTTCAATTTTATTTTTACGTTTTATGTTTGTTTATCAAATGATATAAGAGAATATATAGTACAAAAACAAATTCGTGCTAATTTATAGTACAAAAGAAACATGAGAAAGCAGCGATGAGTTATCATAAATACTTTTTATCACACAAAGGTGTGATAAATATGGTTCACCAGGCGCAAATTGTATGATAGGAATTTTTCGCGATGATTAAAGTTAGAAAAGTATTAGGTATTTATATCTTTTGCTTGTCAAATAAGTTTCTGGAACACAAAATAAATATAATATCTAATTTTCTTATTATTTTATAAAAGCGTAAGTTGAAAAATGTTTCCGAAAACATTGCAGATATAATTCGTATATGATCCCTTAAACATTCCCGAAATAATTCAGTTAAGTAGAGTTCCGAAATGGTCACGCAATATTCCTCAATTATTCCGCATTACTCCTCAAAACAATCCTTATACTTCCGAAATGATCCCGAAAGCAATCCCGAAGTGGTTTCAATATAGTCACGGAATAGTTTTAGAATCGTAGTGACCCATAAAAAAAAACAAGAAATTATATCAAAATAATCCTTAAATGATTCCGAATTGAACGAAATATGTTCTGGCAACTTTACCGAAGTTATGCCATCACCAAATACATAACTACGAAAACAGTGTCAAAATTATCCGAAAATGATATGGAAACAAGAAGGATCCGGAAATTATTCAGAGATAGTTCCAAAATTATATGGATTTTGTCTCAAAATTAGCCCAATAAAGGCATGAAATTATCTTGAAATAATCCCGAAAAAACCCAAAAATTATCCACAAATAGTCATAAAATGATCCAGAAAACATTGCCAAATTTATCACGAACACAGCCCCCAAGTCAAAGTTTCTAAACATTTCCATAACTATTCCAAAAAATCCCGAATTATTCGAAAAATACTATCGAAATTATCCTGAAAGGAATTCCAAAGTTATTAGGATATAGTGCCGGAATCACTAGGAGGAAAAGTTTCGTACATTCCAATACGTTTATGTTCCCACAAAATGGTGAATTGGCACTTTCCAAAAGTCCGAATAAACGTAACCAACTTTCGAGTGGATAAGACAGCACGAACTTGAGCGCCTGCATTTTGGACGCCCCCATGCAAAATGTTTCTTTAATTCATTATAACTCCGAGTCTCTAACGTTAATATATATTTTTTTGATAAACACCCCTATTGAATAAGCAACATGCAGTTTTGTAGGCGGTCCCATGCCCCTTCCTTGAAAATAGCTATCTCCTTAACTTTCTGAATAGGAAAAAGAAGAGAAAAAAGAAATGGGACAATGAGAGTAAGAGCAAGAGTAAAGATATAAAGAAAAGGAAGAAGCAGAGCCAGAGAAATCGGCAAAAGGAGAGCAGTGAGCGTGAGCGCAAGAGTAAAGTCACAAAGAAATAAAATAATTTAAACAAAATTTTTAAGTTAAACGGTTTTATTGAAAACAATACTTACATGAAATAATAATAATACTAAAAGCTAGAAAATAATTTGGTAGGTCGTAGGTACTAGAGATATACGCCGCCGCCGCCGCCGATTAGGGTCGTTTTTCGCACGCCGCCGCCGAAAGTCAAAAATATCGGCGCGGCGGCGGCGTCCGGCGCGTTACTATATTTGCTATTCGTTTAAGACTGTTTATGCCATTTATTGTTCATGTCGAAAATTGATCGGATATGGTCGAAAGTGGTATCAACGGATGCGCATAACTGCCAGTTATAAGAAACTAATTGCGAAATTTAACTTGTTCCAAATGTTCAAAAGTTATTTAAAAAAACAGGCGTTTTCGATGTCAGCTTAACACGGACTTTCCATCATCCAATTCACCAAGTTATTAAAACAAAACACTAAAAGAAAAGTTATATAATAAATTTATATGCACTCTTTGCATATTTTTTTCAAAAAACTAATAATGAACAATGAATTCAAATAAAATGACCCAAGGCGTTTGAAATTGTTTTCAAATTGTCCTCAAGTTGTAAAAAAACCAAAATACACAAAAAAGGTGCCGATTTTTTTTTAAAATATTATATTGAGATTGGCTGAAAGAATAATCGAAATCAGTGATGCAAAATCCTTTAGTAGGTTCTAGGGGCATAAACAGTCCATTGAAATGATTCTTACCTCATACTTAAGTTGAGGAGATATGTATGTATGAGAAGGGTTTGAAAAATCGCCTGGGCTTACATTCAAACATCTGTTGTTTATTTGCGAAATTATACAATAGCGTCTGAAATGTTAATTTTGATTTTCACACTTCATCCTTCAACACCCAGGTCTCCCGGTTTGACATTTCCTAAAATTGGCGGCCCTATCCAAAGCTAGTCCCTTGGAGTGAATTACATTGATTATAGCCTATCAACCAAGTTTAAATATCAACTACACGTTACGGCTCCTTTTACAAATGTGAATACGTAGGCACATATATTTACCAGGTGGGGCTTTGTACTTCGCAAGAACACTCAAAGTGGTGAAGCAAAAGCTTTCCGAAGGCAGTCGAATTAATGACCATGTGTGCTACTACCCTAGCGTAGTGGACAGTCGAACTAGTCTGAAAACTGAAGCTACGCGGTCATCCATAATGAGCTCTTATATCATAAGGCCGGAAAACAGCAGTAAACATCTTTCAACTTAAAATCGGTCGATTTTCATTCTAAAATATCGTTTGGATTTAAGGAAGACTATTGAAATCAATGTTGTGAACACAAACGTCTGCAAACTTTGGTCTACATTTTAAAAATTTTATCCAGGGTCCTTGTAAAATTTTAATCATGCAGATGCGCCGAGGATTATACGATTTTCACCCATTACGCAATGACTTACACTTAGATTGCTTATGATTTCGAAGGCGGCATCCTTGGCCGAATAGTCACTCCCTAACGTTTCATGGCGTTTCTCTGGTGTAGCTCGGCAGCATAGCGCGACAAAAGCATCCATTTGGAAAGTCTTCGGGGCTACACCTAGAGCTTTTAGGAAAGTGAAGTCGACGAAGGTATGAGTTCGAAGTCGCAGTCCTATAGCTTCTGTACTGGCATATGGTGTGAGGGCCAGGAGGCGTGGTAGCGACTGGTTGTAGGGATTGCTGCTGTTCGCACATCGGGAATTGTAGCTCTTAAAAATAGCCGAAAACACTGGAGGCGCCCTGTGCTATGAGAGTCATGAGTATTAATAGACCATTAATAGCAACCGTAAGTCGCCTTTGTGTGTGACTGCCAAGGAGCCACAATTGATTTAAAGAAATTGTGTTCGCGACGATTATTAGGAGTTAACCCTAGGTGAAACTACGCTTTGCACGAGATATGCAGACAAAAGTGTGGCTATTTTATGTATCTCTATTTCTTTTCAGCAGACGCAGCAGTACCAATTTCAAAGACCGGGGTTAGGTTCGAAGCCTCTCTGGAGTAAGTGAACGAGGGGCAATCCCTCCCCTAGGAGCTACTCCTGAAAATTTTTGAACGGTCTGCGAGATCTTGAGGCAAAAACCCCGGATCTTTCTGAAATGTCCAACACGTTGATTTCCTTAAATACATACAACAAACCTTTCCTAAATATTATTTTTTTAAATAGAAAAATCAAGCTTTTTAAAGTAAGAACACCGGCGTACGCCGTCGCGCCGCCTACGCCGCCGCCGCCGATAAAGCGATCGGCGTAAACCTCTAGTAGGTACTAGTCATCACACTCCTCATCAATCTAGGGCGTTGATCAGACAACTAAATAAAAGCGTTCGGCGCGTGAAATTTCTAAAAATGTGAGGTGTAGCATACATATTAAGGTTCAGTTGGTCTTATATATGACTATCAATAGAAATTTGACGCGTCCAACGCTTTTATTTGTCTGATCAACGCCCTAGATTGATGAGGAGTGTGATGACTAGTACCTGGGACCTAATTAATTATTTTCTAGCTTTTAGTATTATTATTATTTCATGTAAGTATTGTTTTCAATAAAACCGTTTAACTTAAAAAATTTTTTTTAATTATTTTTTTTTCAAGTTTTTAGTCTTTATTTAATCGCCTGTTATTTCTCATTCTATTTAGTTCATTTAGTGACTCATTATTACAAGGACTCTTTCCTGACAATTTGTTACAATCTAAGTCCTCAATACATATTCCTTCCAAAGACTTTACTCGACTCTGCGCCACGTATGCTTGTTCCTCCTCCAACTCCAAAATATTTTGATGTCACTTCTACCGTTTTGTATGTAATATTTGTTCCAAATATGAGCCAAATTCAACATCATAGGTCGCTTTCTATTCATGTATGTATTATGTGTTCCAAATATGGACCAAATCGGACCACAAATACGATTTTTTTAATATCTCGATCTTTGCGCCACCTAGCGGCGATTTTTTTCTTATTAATGCATTGTCATCGGGTTCTGAACTATATTCCAAGCTTCAAGCTTGTAGCTTATCGGAAAGTTAGTTAAATTTTAACTACAAAATTCGTTCACAACGGCCGTGCAGCCGTGCAGCCTGTCAAGACAACCTAAATAAAACCGTTTAAAAAAAGAGGCAGACCGGTAGAAATCGGCATGAAAATGAAATGGTTTGAGTACTTAGCAATTATTTGTATATTATTCTTAACCGCAGGGAAGTCTATAACGGTTTGGAGTTTCGCCTCGGTTAATATTTAACATGTTTTTTTTTAGGAATTGGACAAGGGACTGATCGATCGTATTTATCGAGCGATTTCCATAAAATTAGGTACGCAGGTAGTTTCATGCTTAGTTGCATATTATGGACTTATGCGAGCGATTTTCTTGAAATTTTAGTTACATTTTTTTCTAGGTTTCTTCCAGGAAATTGAGCTGACTATAAAAAAACCGTATTTACCGTATTCAGGTGATGTTTCAGTGATCGCAAGGGACAAGTCCCTGCCCACAAAACAAGGCGACAGCTGTTTTAATGATACCTTGTAAATCTCTTCAAAGCCTTTTCTCCCGGGAGCGTGGTTTGAACCCGCACTTCTGCGATATTTGTTGGGATTAAAGTTTGAAAAAATATACATACATATATTTAAAATCGCAAAACAGCAGCTAAAGAAATTTAAATTTACAAACATTGACACCCAATAAACAAACAAAAAATGAGCTTGGCAGCAACAATTTATAAAACCGCTTTAGCTCAACGGCATCAAAAATAAGTGAAATAAAACAAGTAAGGAAAGCTAAGTTCGGGTGTAACCGAACATTACATACTCAGCTGAGAGCTTTGGAGACAAAATAAGGGAAAATCACCATTTAGGAAAATGAACCTAGGGTAACCCTGGAATGTGTTTGTATGACATGTGTATCAAATGGAAGGTATTAAAGAGCATTTTAAAAGGGAGTGATCCGTAGTTCTATAGGTGGACGCCTTTTCGAAATATCGCCATAAAGGTGGACCAGGGGTGACTCTAGAATCTCTTTGTACGATATGGGTATCAAATGAAAGGTGTTAATGAGTATTTTAAAAGGGAGTAGCCCTTAGTTGTATATGTGAAGGCGTTTTCGAGATATCGACCAAAATGTGGACCAGGCTGACCCAGAACATCTTCTGTCGGGTACCGCTAATTTATTTATATATGTAATACCACGAGCAGTATTCCTGCCAAGATTCCAAGGGCTTTTGATTTCGCCCTGCAGAACTTTTTCATTTTCTTCTACTTAATATGGTAGGTGTCACACCCATTTTACAAAGTTTTTTCTAAAGTTATATTTTGCCTCAAAAAACCAATCCAATTACCATGTTTCATCTCTTTTTTCATATTTGGTACAGAATTATGGCATTTTTTTCATTTTTCGTAATTTTCGGTATCGGAAAAGTGGGCGTGGTCAATTTTGAAATTTTCTTTTATCCTTGTATTTTGTTGCACCATATCATTACTGGAGTCGAATGCTGAAATAATTTACTTTTATACTGTAAAGATATTAAATTTTTTGTTAAAATTTGACTTTAAAAAAAATTTTTTTTTAAAGTGGTCGTTTTCGTCATCCGATTTCGCTAATTTTTATTTAGCACACATATAGTAATAGGAGTAACGTTCCTACCAAATTTCATCATGATATCTTCAACGACTGCCAAATTACAGCTTGCAAAACTTTTTAATTACCTTCTTTTAAAACTGGGCGGTGCCACGCCCATTGTCCAAAATTTTTCTAATTTCCTATTTTGCGTCATTAGGTCAACACACCTACCAAGTTTCATCGCTTTATCCGTCTTTGGTAATGAATTATCGCACTTTTTCGGTTTTTCGAAATATTCGATATCGAAAAGTGGGCGTGGTTGTAGTCCGATTTCGTTCATTTTAAATAGCGGTCTGAGATGAGCGCCCAGGAACCTACATACCAAATTTCATCAAGATACCTCAAAATTTACTCAAGTTATCGTGTTTACAGACGGACGGACGGACATGGCTCAATAAAATTTTTTTTCGATCCTGATGATTTTGATATATGGAAGTCTATATCTATCTCGATTAATTTATGCCGTTACGGATTACCGTTATGCGAACAAAGTTAATATACTTTTGTGAGCTCTGCTCAGCTGAGTATAATGAAAGCAAAGTTAAGCTCATAATCCGAGGTAAAAAAATTGAAATGTGTCAACGGTGAGCTAAGTCGAGGGAGTGAGTTGTATGACGAATATGGTGGAAAGCAAACACTTTTTATAAAAAGGAAGAAAAAACGCTAAACGAATGCGAGTAATTCAGTAATTCGTTAGTGTGCAAAACGTTATCAACTAAATGGGACTATTTAAGGACTTACACAAATAAAAACAAAATAGCACGACAAATTCGCTATAGATGTTTTATATACATATTTATGAATGAAATCCCCTTGTGCGTATGACCGCTGCCTAGCTCCTATTGGGTTAGTTATTGACTTGCTTGGGACTATGTAATTAAAAATTATTGGCATAGTTTGATTTGAATAAATTGATAAACGATAGTGCAGAGTAGGAGAGTCTTAGAGCAGTGCGGTGCACAGTTCGGTCCCTCTTTTTATGGAGACACCAAAAATGCACAACACTTGCTCGAACAGGGAAACACTGTTGGTGTATTAGTGATTGAAGGTTCGGTCTTCAACGCTAACCGTTTGTTCCGTAGGATGGAATAAGAGCTTTCGGCTTCGAATGGCAATTACGCTTTGGATAGGAGATGATCATCAGATCAATCTTCAGCATCCGCTAATATGTTGCCCTACGTCGAACACGAGTTGATATACTCGTTGTTCTTATCGAGCAGCCTGGTTGAATAATAACGGTGGAAAAATCTCCGAACTGGCAATGACGCCAACTTTGTTACGGCAGTGAGTTACAGACTTGTCCGAAATCACGTTAGACGCTCCGTTAAAAAACCTGACCTCGGCCAGCAAGGGCAAGCCCCCATAATGGACGGAATCTCCTGACAATCTTGGAGCTACTAATAAAGCCTGGAAGTGTAAGCAAGCCCAGAAATGACGGTTCTACAATAGATGTTTCGTGGGAGTTTATAAATATGAATTAAGGATAGCCAAGCGGGATTCTGTATAGCAAGAAAGGTTTGAATTTGCCAAAAGCTACCAGCTCTTTCAAGTCTCTAGCACTGTACAGCATATGTCCCGCTAAACTGCAAAAAAAATATTGAACTTTATGCTTGATTTGATATTACAAAACTTGTTTAAATCACAATCCATTGCTTAGACGGCTGTTTAATTGAACTGTGTACCCAAAGCTCCCCCTCCAACCCGTGAACACGTGATGTTAGGCTCATACGACTACCTTCGTCTCTCCTTAAAACTTTCAAGAGGCTAATAGATGCCTACATAAGATATAAATTGTATCCAGAAGGAATTCGGCGGCCTGCCCTGTCTCACAAAAACCTAAGTTTGTTGGAGTGCTGAAACGCCAGAAGTTAAAAAGCCCAAAGTTTATGTCTTGAAGGCTGATGAATGTCCGGACTGAGCCTTTTCGCCCCGAAATCTATGATGTATGTTCAGCGTCACATTTAGCACCAAGCTATTGTGTGTTTCTTAGAGCACCGCTTGTTCCAACGACAACAACATTTTGGTAATGTTCGGCCTGTCTGTTACGCTCTATCAGACTTGCAATCAAAAGATGGGCGGTTTCTATGACTCTATCATACTTCAATCTGATATTCAGCTTGCAATCAGACCGCAACAAAAAACAACCACGTCCGCTAGGAGAGTTAGATAATGTTGAGCAGTACTGATTGAACTATGGGGGTTTAAATTAAATTAAATACACTGAAAAGACAGCCCTTGGGCGGGAAAAATCTCGAGACGCTCCGGTGCATAGAACCGGCTGCCTTGGTAAGTACTAACTATACTATGTACCCCGGACGTGGTATGGGCTTTTAGACACAGAAGCAACTTGCCGTGGACGGTTCAGCTAGAAGGGCCACGGATCTATCGGGCATCTGCCGAACCGAGTATCAAGCTATATCACATCGTATTTCTAAGAAGAATAATCACGTAGGAATGCCACCTGACCTTATAATTTAGTTCCTTTGCATATCTGTCACTATGCCTATTAGGCTTATCCTCTGCGCATATACAGTATGGAAATGGGGCTCTTCACAAATAGCTTTCGCCGCAGCTGCAGGCGTAAGAATGAGATGGAGTGTTGAATACTTTATTTATCTCTTTACGCAGAACTAGGCTCTCTTAAAATCGGAAACACAAAACGTTACACCAAACAAAATTTACTGTTTCATTTTGTCTAAGACGCACTGTACGCATCATTGTTTACCATGTAAATTCAGTTATTCGGTAGCATTGACAATGTAATGATGATTAAATACCATAATAAATGAGTTAAAAATTCATATTTAGCGGGTGCTTGAACTTGAATTTTAGACGGCCAAATTTCATTTCGATTCTCTTCATCACAATTTAGAGTTTTATGCGAGATTTAATTTCATTCAAATTGAGTATCAGGTTTTAAATGAGGGAGTCTTTAATTTCATTTCATATAAAACGAATATTTAAGCCAAAGTTGGTTGTTAATTTATCGTTCATTGTTTAAAGCACTTAAACGCAGTAAGTATCCACATGCCGAATATGTCATACATATATCACACAAAATCGCAAAATTTAAAACAATTGAAAAAACAACAACAAACTTGTCATGTGCCTGAAGAGCTTAAAATCTGCAATAAAGTGCAGCCAATTTTCTTGCTATCAAAAAAAAACATACAACGTACATTGATCCTAGGATAATGGCAGTGGGCGGCAAATGTCTGAAGTATTTTTGCTGACGCAAGAACTGTGCTTAGTTAAGCAAAGCAAAGCAAAGCATAAATACAACCATAAACTTATAATAATTTGTTTGTGTAAAATTTGGTGAGTGTACGATAATTGCGCTTTCAAAATTAGTTCTTTATCTTGATTGAACGTTTTTGAGAAATCATTATCAAATGGATGCCAAAGAGCAGACATTCATTTGGAGAAAGGGTTTTGCTTTGAAGTAGACGTATGCACATTAGACCGGGACGAAAAAAAAGTTGCAAAGGAAAATCCTTATTTTATTTTGTTTTATTTCATTTTTATCCATATTGTAATTACAGCCAAAATAGTTTTTTTAATTGTAAATTAAATTAGATTCCGCATTGTCAATAGTAGTAAATATTTAAAAGTAGCACGAAGAAAATTGTAAGAGAAGCTCGGCCTAATCTGCTTGGAGATATTTCTCACTCATTTATTATTCAGCCCAATCACGCAATCCCTCGTAGACTGTTTTTTTTTTTCGGGAAAGTTACGAAATTGCTATCATGCAATTCGACCGTGTTTCCGAACGTCTCCGAAAGTAATAAGTAAATTCAAAATTCGTACAGTGGCATCTCTGAATTCACTCGGCACGTAAACTTTTGACGTTTATTTGAAAAAGATTTAAAACAAACAAATCAGTGTTACGAATTCGAATGATACGAATCCCGAAAAAACAGTCTACGATGGATTGCGTGATTGGGCTGATTATTATATTCAAGTGCTTTTGATTTAAAGCTTGTTGGTTTTAAACTTTCTTCACACAAATGTAGGCAGTGCCGCGCCCATTTAAAACAATTTCACTTAATTTGTAAATTGCATATAAGATGAATGCAGTAGCCAAGTTCTTTCAGTTTATCTGTATTCCTTAATGAATTATACCATTTTTTTTCTCTTTTTCGAAATTTTCGATATCGAAAAGTGGACGTGGCTATAGTTCGAATTAGCCCATTTTTCAAACCAAGATGTTCTGACGGAATATCATATAATGTAGTTAGAAACTACAAGGAACATGCAAATTTTTCTACGGTTTGACCTAGATAACATCCCACCCAGTCTTTAGTTAATAGCAGCAACAACACGTCTGCACAGTTTTAACGGCTGTTAATGAAACAGGATTCGCCACGGGTAGGTGAGGTTAACAATTGGGTTGGAGAGGCTATATATTGCGCTGGCAACCCCTTGAATCAATTTGGTATTTTAGTCGCCTCTTACGACAGGCATACCTACGACGGGTATATTCTAATCCCCCTAACCCGCTGGGGTTAAGCGCACAATATGCTTTCCCTACATCTTCAGTTTTCGCTTAGAAGACAATACAGGGACCTGGTAGTCTGTAAATGTGTAAAAAAAAATGTGCAAATCCTGCGATATCTTAATATTTAAAAATCACGTGTCACTATGTTTGTTCCCGATGGACTACTGAACCGATTTTGAATTTCTTTTGCACCCCGTGTGTAGTTCGATCTAACTTGAAATATAGGATAGGTTATATCTCAGTTTATTTTCACAATATTATTTTATTGCAAATTTTTGTATTTGTTTATACGTAATAATAAAATGTTACGTATACGCACCCGCACTCACATTTTCAGGTGGTGCAGATATACTTCCGTATAATTGGTTGGTGTTTAATTAAACAACGTGCTTATCAATAAAAAATATTATAGCGAATGATATCAAGTATGTCACATCACCAGGCCCGCCGAGAAGGTGTGGGGAGGAGAGGGATGCAGAAGAATGAGAAGAAATTGAGAGAAGAAAAAAGAGAGAAAGAAAAGGAGATTGAGAAAGAGATAGAATGAGACGAAGATGGAGATAGATGAAGCGAAAAAGACGGAGGGAGGAGTGAATAAAAGGATTAGGAAAAAGTGAAGAGGGGGGGGGAGGGCAGAGTCAGACGGAAAACGCTTATTAAAATGTATGCAGATAGGCCAAATTTAGGGCAGAACAACGTCTGTCGGGTATTCTAGTTAGGACAAAAAAAGTTGGCCATATCTCTAAAGACAGAAAACATGAGGCTTATGATAGGTATACTAGCTGGATACTTAATTCTGATGTCACATACTTAAAAATTACGCCTCGACAATAAGAGCAGAATTGCGGGCTGAAGGAAGAAACGGTTCAGGGAACCCCTGTGCGTGCCATGCGCACGCGAGTTCAAGGCTCCAGATAGTTCAAGGCTCCAGCGACGTCAAAGTTTTCAGTTTTAGAGGCAGCAATAGCTATATTATAGTTTTTGCCAAAAGAACGGAGTTATCTAATGACAAAAGTCCTGGTTCCTATTTGGGGGTTTTCCGTTTGGTCGTCAAACGAATTCCGATAACACTATGTTGTTGTTGTTGTAGCAGTGCTTCGCCCCATCCAATAGGTCTGACCTATCACAAATTGTCATCAATGTCCTCTAACGGGAGTCCGAGGAAACTTTCTGTTTCGACAGGGGTGGACCATAATGAGAGGTGTTAGAGGCGTTGGTTCCACATTACAATTGAAGAGATGGTTGGTGTCATGTGGGGCATTGCAAGCAGGGCATACATTTTGTATGTCGGGGTTGATTCTGGATAGGTAAGAGTTTAACCTGTCACAGTATTCAGATCGAAGTTGGGCTAGAGTGACTCGCGTTTCCCTAGGGAGTGTGCGTTCCTCTTCCGCAAGTTTAGGGTATTGCTCTTTGAGTACTGGATTCACCGGGCAATTCCTGGCATAGAGGTCCGACGCCTGTTTATGGGGTTCACCAAGGACCTGCTTATGTTTTTGGCTTCATACGACTGTGTTCTCAGGTGCCGTATTTCCTCATAGTGCTTACGGAGGTGACTTCTTAAGCCCCTGGGCGGTGTTGGCTCTTCAATCAGATGTCTGTTGGGATGCCCAGGTTTCTAGGTATTCAACAGAAACTGTCTGGTTAGCATTTCATTTCTTTCCCTTAGTGGGAGTATTCTTGCGTCATTATGTAGATGATGTTCTGGGGACATAAGACAACTCGTGTCGCTTCTGAGGGCAGTATTTTGGCAGGCGTGTAGCTTCTTCCAGTGGGTAATCTTTAGGCTTGGCGACCATATCGGGGACGCGTAGCATGCAATCGGCTGGCCAATTGCTTTGTAAGTGGTAGTGAGCGTTTCTTTATCTTTTCTCCAAGTACTGCCAGCAAGAGATTTGAGGATTTTATTGCGCTTCTGGATTTTCGGTACAATTGCGGCTGCATGCTCACCAAAATGTAGATCCTGATCGCACGTCACACCTAAGATTTGGGGTGTAAGACAGTCGGTAGCGTAGTGCCATCGACGTGGATGTTCAAAATGGTCGACATTACCGTTGGTAATGAATAACAATTTAGGTCTCACGCTTACGTGCTGCCACTTAGAATACCTTTACAAGGTCGCCACCTTTTTGAAATTAAAAAAAAATTTAATGTTATTTGTTATGTTATTTAGGTAGGGTAGTCAAACAGGGATGCCATTTAAGATATTTCTTTGTGTATCCACTATAAATTCAAAAACCGTTAAAGTTAGTATATGTATGAAAATTGTTACATAGATAATGTATTTCATTTTGAGTTTTCCTGCCTAGATTTGCCACTATGGGCGGTTTTATAAGATTTCCACCTATTTCAAACCAAAAGAATATATTAAATGCAGCTTGCCAAAATGAGAATCAAACCAAACCTATTTCACGTCGTATTTCTAGTTAAGATAGTCACTTTAGATTGCCACCTGGCCTCATTATATTAATTCCTATATATGTACGTAACTATCTCGAAAACGGCTTTACGTATTTGGAAGAAGTTTTGTACATAGACAATATGCTACATTCTAATCTGTTCCAACTTTGCAGACATATAATAATAACAAGTAGATATGGGTATCAAACAACATAGGTTTTATATAGTTCTCCAAACAAAATAACATAATGTGGCGAATGTTGGCATCACTAGGCAGTTAGTAAATAATCACGCTACAACAAAAACATTAAAGCGAGCCCCACTGGTGTACATGAACTCATAAATCATCATTTACACACATACATACAAGGCAACCAAGAGATACTCACAAACACAATATGTTACATTCTAAGCTCTCTCTCTTACTGAGCTGTTCCAACTTTGCAGACATATAATAATAACAAGTAGATATGGGCATGAAACAACAAAGGTTTTATATAATTCTCCAAACAAAATAACATAATGTGGCGAATGTTGGCATCACTAGGCAGTTAGTAAATAATCACGCAACAACAAAAACATTAAAGCGAACCCCACTGGTGTACATGAACTCATAAATCATCATTTACACACATACATACAAGGCAACCAAGAAATACTCACAAACACATGTAATCATCAGCCGAAATTGTTACTCACACATACACACGCATATATGTAGCTCAATTACCAGACAGGAGATACAGCAGTTCTAGAAGGCGAAACGTCTAGACTTTAGTAGAAATATGCGAATAAAGCAACGGAGATTACAAAAGCTGCGCAAGCTGAGTAGTCAGCAATCAGTTTGGTTTAAACACGCTACAAAGGAATTCAATGACCCCTACGTCACTAAAACTCTTTTTTTATCGTTAGTAAGACCTATATTGGAATATGCTTCCATTATCTGGAACCCGCGTTATCAGGTTCATAGCGACAAATTGGAATCGGTCCAGAAGCAATTTTTGCTCTTTGCTTTAAATCATTTGCCCTGGGATCCATCAAGGAACCTACCGCCCTATTGCAGCCGGTTAAAACTTTTACAGCTGCCTTCACTACAGAGCCGTAGGGAGATGCTTGGCGTTTAATTTATGGTAAAACTATTAAGGGGGATGATAAACAGTCCATTTCTGCTTGGCGAGGTGATGTTTAATGTCCCTTTTAGGCCCTCTCGGTATTTCCAACCGCTATATTTAAATACATGTAGATTGAATTTTCAAATGCATGATCCTCTTCGTTGTCTGTGTCAAGATTTCAATAATCACTGCAATAGTATCGATACTTGCGACACACTTTACAGTATAAAAAAATATATACTCACTGCCTTGAACTCATAACTGTTTCAAAATCACATGTTAAACTAAATCGGTTACCTGCTCCAGTTACTTTGGGCGGGTGGCTTGGAATCACGTCCTTTCCAACTTCCCACACATCGCAGCCCTACTCATTGTGTGTTAAATATACATCAGCTGCTCGAAATCACGTCCATTCCGACAGCACTAATAATCAATAGTTACTTTGGGCTGGTGGCTTGGAATCACGTCCTTTCCAACCTCCCACACATCACTGCCCTACTCATTGTGTGTTAATATACATCAGCTGCTGGAAATCACGTCCATTCCGACAGCACTAATAATCAATAGTTACTTTGGGCGGGTGGCTTGGAATCACGTCCTTTCCAACCTCCCACACATCGCAGCCCTTCTATTGTGTGTTAAATATACATCAGCTGCTCGAAATCACGTCCATTCCGACAGCACTGATAATCAATTCCGTTGCTCGGCATCACAGTCCATCCCGACAACTGATTCAATAATATATGTATATACATATTTTATAATATAATTTTGCTCACTATGTATGCTTGTTAATTTTACACTGTTATCCGCATTTATATTCATTCATTAATTCATATTTAGTCTGATTGATTGTAAAATTTGTAGACTAACAAATAAATAAATAAATAAATTACTTGCGAAGTGAAGTATAATTGTACTACTCTCATATTAGTCTAATAAAGACCATTTTGCAATACAGAATATTGAAGTGATTTATTCAACAGTTTAGCGATTCGAACGTTAGCAAATGGTTTCAAATAAGCGGAATTTCCCGAAATTCGTTACAATAATAATGAGTAAGGTGGCCACCCAATTAAAAATATATTTGTAAAACTATAGACATTCTGAGGCAAAGTCCCGCTGAGCTAAGCTCCGTACAAATTACTTTCACATAACACATTATAGATATGTGTGTATGTATTTATGCATTATTGCTAATTAGTTTTTGAAACGAGTTCAGCTAAATAGAATTCTAAGTAATACCTTCCAATGATTTTGAACAAGTTGATTTCAATGAAACATACAACAGCACCACGTCATGGTATGCAATCAAAATAGCAAATTAATCAATGCAATAGTTAACAACAAAAACAAAATATCATGGCGGACGATGCATTAGCTGATATGTTATTCAATGTATTCCAACCACTCAATACGTACTCAAATAAAAATATTTTCAATGAATGCATACGCAAAACTGAAACAGAAACTTACAATAATCATTATTTATGGAAAGTTGCATATTTGCACTCATATTTAAAGGGTGCTTCAAAAATTATATACACCTGTGAGTGAAAAAAGCAACATAATGATTTATCAGAAGTTTTCGAAAGAATTCGAAAGCTTTCGAAGCTTTTCAAAAAGCTTGCAAGTTATATCAGTTATTTCCCTCGTTTATTAAAAAAAAGTTTAGTGAATATTATATCGAAAATATGTAAACTAATTTCGAAACCTTTTTCGAAAATTTTCGAAAAGTTTTAAAATATAATGTCAATTAAATCAGTTATATTCGTTCATTTATTAAAAAAAAAGTTGTATTAATTGTATAACGAAAACTATGTGTAAAAAGTACCAGCTGTGCACTTGAAATGCTGTTGTTGTCTGCTTTGTGTGGTTAATAGTGTTATAAGACTGCGCAAATTGGGCGGCCCACTAACAAAACATTTTTAATCTATTTATGTAAGTGAATTTTGTTTTGATAGCTTAATGTTCGTGAAAAATGTTATTCATATAGTTTTTCGCAATGCTCGCAATATGTTTGGAATTCGAAATCAAAACGAGACAGCCTATAAAATTTTTGTGATTGTAGCAGCATAAGTCTGACAAGAAAAAATTGAAATTTAGGTACATTCGATTATTGAATACAAAAACAAAAACGTTTACACGAAAATATATCGGCACTCTGATGTTTGGGAATGTACCTAGCCTTTTGTAGCAATATAGGAGTATTACATATGTCCATATATGTACATATATTATAAAAAAGTGGGAGTGGCCTGCAGGCGATTTCGCTCATTTTCATGAAAAAAATGTTTATTCCAAATTTCGCTCCGATTGGGAGATTTTTGTTCGACTTATGGCATTAAAAGTATTTTGGAAAGAGTAACAAAAAAATGGGCGGGTTACGCCCATTTTCAAAATTTGTTTTTTGTTCTTAACTCAACCATACCACTACTGAAGTAGAATATCAGTCAAATGTAGTCAAATACCATAGTTACTGCAAACTTTGTTAAGGTTAGACCTCTAGGAAAAGTGGGCGTGTTCTTTAACCGATTTTGAAAATCTTTACTCAGTCTATATATTTTGGCAAGGATAGTATGTCTGCCAAATTTCAATGTAATATCTTTAACGACTTTTGATTTACGGCATGTTAAATTTCCAAATTTTCTTCTTCTTAATGTGGGTGGTACCACGCCCATATTCCAAAAATTTCAGATAAACCCATATACCGAGTTTGGTGAAGATATCTCAATATTTGCTCGAGTTATCGTGTTAACGGACGGGCATGGCTTGATCAAATTTTTTTCGACACTAATAATTATGATATACAAGACTGAATGTAAAAAAGTTGATGACGAATTTAGTTGAAGCAACAATACTGACCGGCAAATCGAAAGGTGAAATTGTGCTTATACCGCGAATCCCACTGATACCAACAAGCAATCCATTTGAATTCAAGCGTTTGCAATTTCCAGTGCGCCTGTCATTTGCTATGTCAGTCAACAAGGCGCAACGACACACGCTTCGAGTATGCTGATTGAATTTGGAGGAACCGTGCTTTTCGCACGGACAGCTATACGTTTCCTGTTCCAGAGTAGGTATTCCAAATTGTTTGTTTATTCATATCCCAGATGGAAAAACGAAAAATGTAGTGTATCCAAATGTTTTGGACTAAGAATTGAAATAAAGTTTAAAAAAATTCTATGTTATTTTATTCTTTTTCCAATATTTCTATTGGTGTAGCGAAGCACACCGGGGTCCCGCTAGTTGTATATGTAAATCTAATGGCTATCAGATTTGGTAGTCGTAAATTTGCAAGTTGAATGGCAACAGTCAACGATTCTGTATATTCGTTTTCCCAATAAGTGATTTCTCGTCGTGAAAGAAGATTGAACACGTTACGCCGAACCGTTGTTTGTTGGGACAGTTGTGTAATGAAGAGATATTATAAATTTTCAGTAAGGAAGTGACCATTTGAAAAGAACCAGTTGAAATTTGCGGAATGTCGGGTTTTGATTTCGAGAAATCTAAAATATTGACCGAAATAATGCATCAGCGCATCGTCGTAAAAAATGCGATGAACTCGATACTCTTGAATTCTTGTTGCCAAAATCCCATCCAAAAATGAATTTGCCTATGCGAAATGTATGACATCTTCATCAGAATGCAGTCGGTCAACAATTTCCAAGATTATTTCAACTGTATTCATGGTTGTTTCTGAAGAAAAGCAACGCAATTCTATTACAATGTTGTTTCTTTGACACAACAAAATCACACTAAATGAATTTACTCAAATCCAGTTCATTTTTTTCTTTTTCAGTTTTTATGAAAAAAAAAACCAAAACAAAACAAATGACTTCTTTTTTTTGTTGGGTTTTCACTTGAGAAATGCCGGAACATGAAATTATAATTCTAGAAACGTCAATTCCATTGAATAATGCAAACTGGAAATAAGCACCGCCTATTCCATTTCATGAAATAACGCAAATATGCAAATAAGCACCATCTGTTGGTATGAAACGTAGCCGTAGCTTGGTGTAATATATCTCATGAACCGCTCGACCAAATTCAATCAAACTTTACAGAAACCATCTACATGATAGCCCAAATGTACCATAGAAATTTGGTTGAATTTGGTGGAGCCGGTCTCAAGTTATAAAGTAACACCAAAATGTGCACTTATTTTTATATATATAGAATAGATGGAAGTCTATATCTATCTCGATTCATTTATACCTATACAGCCAACCGTTATCCAATCAAAGTAATAATACCCTGTGTACAAGTACAGCTGGCTATAAAAAAAAGTCAATTACGAAATGTTTCGACCGAATTCGAAAGTTCGAGTTTTTAAAAATCTTACATAGTTTCAATTATATTCCTTTGTTTATTAAAAAAAGTTGAATGAATTGTTTATCGAAAACTGTTTGAACCAATTTCGAAACTTTTAATGGACATTGGTTTACATTTCAAAAAAAATCTTTTAAAAGGAAAGGAATCTTACAAACTTTATCATTTATTCTTCGTTTATTTAAACAAATTTATTTCATTATTTCATTTCACTATGTAAGCCAATTTCGAAACCCTATGTAACCAATTTCGAAATCTTTTTCTCAATAACTCGAAAGCTTTAGAAGCTTTTGAAAATCCTGGAAATTGTATCAGTTATTTTTGATAGGTTATTCGAACAAAAAATAAATCTTATATCGAAAACTATGCAAACCCTTTCCGGTAGCTTGTTCAAAATAACTCGAAAACCGAGAATTTTTAAAAATTTTGATATTTTCATCTGTTATTTTTCTACGTTAAAACAAAACTGATATGAATTTTGCATCGAAAATTAGGTAAACGGAATTCAAAAGCTTGGGAAGTTTTTAAAAATCTTGCAAATTTTATCAGTTGTTGCGTTTATTCACAAAAAAAAATTAAATAAGTTTTAAAATGTATGAGACCAATTTCGAAAATGTTGTAATAACAATTCGAAAGCTGGAGTTTTCAAAGTTTTGCAAATTTTATCAGTTATGAATGACTGAAACGAAATGAGTTTGCATCGAACATTATGTAATATAATTTCGAAGCCGTATTCGAAAGAACTTGAAAATTTAAGAAGTTTAAAAAAAAAACTTAAATTTTAAAAAGACTTCGAAAGCTCTTGAAGACTTAAAATATCCTGCAACTATAACCGTTTTTTTAATTTATTTAAAAAAACTTCAATCAATTTTATATCAAGAACTGTGTCAACTAATTTTCGAAAACGTTTTCCAAAAATGTTTAAATTTTCCAAATCTTGCTAATTTTAACACTTTGTTTTAAAAAAACTAAAATGAGTTTTATGTATATCTAAAACTAAACACTTAGTCAAACCCTGGCGACGATATTGTTGTTGTAGGCATGCTGATGACATTGATACGCGCCTTGGCAACCACGCTACTGTTGGCAGCCATAATTTCGAAATAGTAAGACTTCGTTTATTTGGGAACCAGCATCAACACGAGCAACAACATCAGCACTGAAATCCAGCGAAGAATCAATCTTGCCAATAAATGCTACTTTGGACTAGGTAGGCAATTGAAAAGTAAAGTCCTCTCTCGGCGAACGAAAATCATACTCTACAAGTCACTTATCGTACCCGTCCTCCTATTCATATAGTAGAAGCATGGACCATGACAACAGCAGATGAAGCGGCTTTGGGAGTGTTCGCGAGAAAAGTTCTTCGAAAGATTTATGGACCTCTACGCGTTGGCGATGGCGAGTACCGAAGAAGATTTAATGATGAGCTGTACGAGCTATACGCAGACATCAACATAGTCCAGTGAATTAAAACGCAGCGGCTGCGCTGGCTAGGCCATGTTATGCGAATGTAAGATGATGCCCCGGCCAAGAAAGTGTTTATATCGGAACCCGACTATGGAAGCAGAGGTGGAGGGCGGCCCCCACTCCGTTGGAAGGACTAGATGGAAAACGATTTAAACTCCCTTGGTGTGACCAATTGGCGCCGGTTGGCGGAGCGAAGGAGCGACTGGTGCGCCTTGTTGGACGGCCATAACCGTTTAGACGGTTAAGCGCCAATTAAGCAAGTAAGTAAGTTCCTTGCCGCAGGTAATTACTAAGGACTTCTAGCGCTTTGGAACTAACTAGACCCAACTGCAGTGGGAATGCTCAACCGTAGCCATGGATATACTGTACTAAGAAAAATAGAGCTGAGGACAAAGTTATATAGTTCCAGAGTAAGTAGATAGTTCCCACCAAAACCACAAAGCGAGGTTTTTGGCACAAAGACAGCTCGAAGACAGCTGATCGCATCACAGCGGGAGTCTTCAACATTAAAAGCATTATGTAAATACCAATGGGATAATTCCTGAGCTTCTTTCAGGCGGTTGTAATGCTATGTAGATATATGATAAAGCATTTTGAGAAGATTAGGCTACAAAAGACCCATAAGTAGCAGCAAATATATGTATTCTTGTTCCTAATCATAAATCGGGTTGTTGTTGTTGTTGTACCGATAAGGTTGCTCCCTGAACGCTTTGGGGAGTGTTATCGATGTGATGGTCCTTTGCCGGATACAGATCCGGTACGCTACCACAGCACCATTAAGGTGCTAGCCCGGCCATCTCGGGAATGATTTATGTGGCCACATTAAACCTTCAGGTCATTCCCTGCCTCCCCACCCCCAAGTTCCATGAGGAGTTTGGGGTCGCCAGAGCCTCGTCTGTTAGTGAAACAGAATTCGGCGCTGATAGGTGAGGTTGACAATTCGGTTTGGAGAAGCTATATATTGTGCTGGCAACCTGAAGGGTTGCGCTACACAGCCCCGTGAATCTGGTATTTTAGTCCCCTCTTACGACAGGCATACCTACCGCGGGTATATTCTGATACCCTAACCCGCTGGGGGGCATAAATCGGGTGATTATGGTTTATTTCGTCGAGTAGTGTTACCAAGCGCGATCTGTCAATAGTTTAATCATGTGATAGATTATCAATACAATAATAATCGTCTTTCTGGAGTTGAAATTCAGTCCCACCCCAGCACATTTTTTCGGTTGTTGTTGTTGTTGTTGTAGCGATAAGGTTACTCCCCGCTTTGGGGAGTGTTATCGATGTGATGGTCCTTTGCCGGATACAGATCGGGTACGCTTCGGTAACACAGCACCATTAAGGTGCTAGCCCGACCATCTCGGGAACGATTTATATGGTAACATTAAACATTAAGGCCATTCCTCCCTCACCACCCTCAAGTATCATGAGGAGCTTGAGGTCGCCAGAGCCTCGTCTGTTAGTGAAAGAGGATTCGCCGCCGATAGATGAGGTTGACAATTGGGTTTGGAGAAGGTTTATATTGCGCTGGCAACCTGAAAGGGTTGTGCTACACAGCTCTTTGAATCTTGTATTTTTAGTCGCCTCTTACGACAAGCATACCTACCGCGGGTATATTCTGACCCCCTAACCGGCTGGGGTGGTAATTTTAGTACTCTCCGAACAATATAGCAAAAAATACTATCTAACATCCCTCTTGCAATAATAACAATGTTATCAGGATGGGCTTGGAATCAAACTCCGTTGCAAGAGTTCTAAGGGGGAGGCGATATAACTCCTTCCATTGCGCAGCAGCCTTGGCTCCACTTGTCGAAAGTCATCTATATATCCACGAAGGCGCAAAGCACAGCAACTTCATATTCAAGGCACTCTCTTAATGTTCCTCAAATGAGTGCAATGTCCTCTATCTCAGGATATTTGATCTAATCTCATAGTACATTCTTTTCCACATCACTTTCAGAGGGAAGATGGTGAGATTAATTGGCATGAAGGACTTCCCTTGTTTTTTTTTTTTTTTTTTTTTTGTAGCGATAAAGACACTCGCCGAGGCTTTTGAGGAGTGTTATCGATGTTGACGGTCCTATAGATCCGTACAAGACTGACAATCTCTGGCACTATTTAATATGACCATATTGAACCTTCTAGGCTATCACTCTACCCACCCCCTAGCTCCATGAGGGACTTTGGGTCGCCAGAGCCTTGGCTGCTAAGAAACAGGACTTAAAATGGGTGAGAAAGGGTTGACAATCGGGTTGGAAAAGCCTTTGAAAGGGTATTTTAGTCGACTTCGCTGAGGTTAATTACTTCGCTTCCGAGTAGATGGTTTTATGTGATTTAGGTATAAAAACTACTTCGGCTCGTCTTTACACCATCAGGATGTATTTCAGCGATATGCTGTCTCCTGTAATATCCGTCGAAAGTGTGGAAAGTTGTTTTTGTTTTATTGACTCTGTCTACTTAGTTTTGAAGTTCTAATACTTAATAAAACGCAACATCAATTAACACAAATAAACGCAAAATCAATTTCCCAAGAATCAGAGGGGCGTTGCGGATATGGGCGCTCCTTTGCCAGATATGAGCCCGGTATGCCCCGGAACAGCAAGTTCTCGTGGTAGGTTGGCTCGGGAACATTTTTTTGAACCTGCGATAGTTTCTCTATTGCAACTAAGAGAATTCTTTGGTAATGGCGTTATCCGCTTTCATCGAGGCGTATACACAAGAAAAAAAGCAATTGTCTTTGTCTGCTGTAGCAGTGCTTCGCTTTGATCAGTCCTGAAAGTCTATCCACCTCTTGGCCGATAAATAGTCATTTTAGTTTAGTGGAAGAAGAACAAGGATCGTTAATGGACTAACACGACCTTCTCGGGAACGATTTGCACAAATTTGAAGGTTGAATAATCGGGCAATCTCACCCCACACCCCTTAGTTTCGTGAAAAAATTTGTTGTAGCCATTGACTCGCCTGCTAATATGTGTATGATACATTCATATTTGTAAGAGGATGCGCCTCAAATTGCTGACAAATGGGTTGAAGAAGCGGTGAAAATATAAAGCTTTGAATATCGCTTATCAACCCATAGAACCCCATCCAGGGAATTTCGAACTCGTAGCTTAATCGGTTTAAATAAGTGTTTGTTTGTTGTTGTTGTAGCGATAAGGTTGCTGCCCGAAGGCTTTGGGGAGTGTTATCGCTGTGATGGTCCTTTGCCGGATGCAGATCCGGTACGCTCCGGTAACACAGCACCATTGAGGTGCTATCCCGACCATCTCGGGAACGATTTATGTAGCCACATTAAACCTTCAGGCCATCCCTCCCTCCC
This sequence comes from Eurosta solidaginis, assembly GCF_040869045.1. Lineage (NCBI taxonomy): Eukaryota > Metazoa > Arthropoda > Insecta > Diptera > Tephritidae > Eurosta > Eurosta solidaginis. Next base: position 172,145,024 of record NC_090323.1, read on the forward strand.
CACCCTCAAGTTCCGTGAGGAGTTTGTTAGGATGTAAATTTAAGTACTAGTAACTATAGTTGAACTAGTTATACGAATTAGTCTATTACGTTTGTTTACGCAAATGCGTAATAAAAACTTCATAGAACATAAAAGTTTAATCAAGTATACAAATAACAGTTGCTAATGAGAGCATTTTCCTTCAGCGAATACAAAATTTAAGTAAGCTTATCTATAACATAAAATATTTGGCGCACCTGAGCCCTATTTGTATAGGTAATTATGTATGGTTATACGTATTAGGATATTTGCTGCTTTGCTTTCGCTTTTATATTTAGGAGCACTATTACTTTTCGCGTTACTGTTTTCTATTGTCTGACCACTAAGTGCCTCAATAGATCCAACTGAGACCAGCAATATAAAAATGGCTAATTCTTTACTTTATGTCACGAGACACAAACTGATTGGCGAACTGGCCGGTTGCCCGTATGGACTGACTAGAATGACAATGTTATTATTAATTATATTATACCGTTTAAGTTATTTTCCTTTTTTTCGTCTTATTGCAGATGGTTACTTTTTACATTGGGCGTATATTGACGACAATGACTAGCAATATGTCACACACCAAATGCGTGGGAGCTGTTGGTTCGCCGCACAATTAGTGGAGTATGCAGTACACAGCAGAGCAACGCACGCCAACAACTAGGCAAGGGAGTACGAGTGGCCTAAAAGCGTCAGCAATTGATGACTATCTATGTACTAAGCAAGCTAGTATGTAGTTGGTTTGTTGTTGTTTTGACTTTTGCTATTGCACAAATATGCTGGCTGTCAATGCCGACGAATATCTTAACTTTTTTATCTTCTTCGAAATGTATTTAATGTATTTGCCCCTTCTCCTCATGCTTCTCGCAACATTTTTCTTTCGCCTTTGCACACAATTTCACACCATTTTTTACTTTTCACACTTACTACGTTTCTGTATTTTGGTTTTTTTTTGTATTTGCAAATGCTATTTTATAAATGTTTAACTATTTTCTTCTATCACTTTGTATTAATTTGGCCACAAACGCGTAGAATTTTCACAAAATATTACCATCTAAAATTTCTGACGGAAACAATGAGTACGTCGTCTTGTGTTAGTATGGCTAGCAATTGGAATTTCAAGAATGGGAATGGAAAGTTAGCACAAAGCGTAATCCGATGACACCATTGACAATTGATGACGTTTTCTCGTTTTTGTTTCGCTCTCTTCTTTTGTTTCTGCTTTCCTTGATTCGTTTATTATATCGGCTGTGTTGTTGCTTCTTCTTCTATGCTAATTTCTTCATTTTCAAAATAGCCAGTCATTCATTTTAACTCTTTCCTAACAATTGCTCTTGTTTCGGTATTAAATTTCTGAGCAGTATTTGTAAAATTCAAATATTCTAACAAAAATAATTTTTCACGGGGTTTTTAATTAAAATACACAACAAAGAAAATTGAAGACAATTCAAGCTGACACAGCCTTATGGACTTTTACTAGGAATGTGCGTTTGGTTTATGATATCGAATATATCGATATCGTGGTAAGGTATATGTGCTAATACTATGTCTACACGGCACACGATTTCGTAGTATGATTTCGTAAATTACATTCCCGTCCACACGATTACGCATCTTCTTTTGCATAATTTCAAATGACATTTGTTTTCGCTTTTTTCCCACTGCCGAATTAACGGCCAACTAATGGTGACTTATAACCATAAAACCTTAACCAGATTAAACAGCTGATCGAACCTACTTTAAGCTGGAGACATTGGTGCTTTATCGGTAACCGTATCGGTAACCTTATAACAGCTGATTCGACCAACCTTATGAGAATCAATGCAATTGATTATTGGTGCCGCTAAGATCGTAACCGTATCGTAGCCAACCAATTGGGTTTTGGTTTACCGTCGTAACCATGGTTCAATTATGTACAGGTTGGCTCATCTCATCAGCTGATTTTATTTATGTCATTGCATGGTCGAAGGGATTGTCAAAAGGAGACGGCAAACTCAAAATGAAACCAACACATTGGCAACATTTTACTTACACATACAAAAACTGCCAATTTTTCTGTTTCCATTCTATACCATTCGCACCAACACCAATACACAGATTTTGACAATTTGAACAGACATATTTTGTTGCTTTACAGACGAGCCAACCTGTATATAGTTGAACCATGGTCGTAACGATAAACAGCTAATTACGTTAGCGATACGGATACAGCGATACGACATACGGCACCAATGACTCCAAAACCCAATTGGTTGGCTACGATACCGTTACGACCTTAGCGACACCAATAATCGATTGCATTGATTCTCATAAGGTTGGTCGAATCAGCTGTTAAAAGGTTACCGATACGGTTACCGATAAAGCACCACTGTCTCCACCCTGCAAAAACGCTCCACGTCATTTTACTAGTCATTTTACGGTCATTGTGACTTTCTGCAGCGGTTATATTCATAGTCACGTTTGCATGGGCGTGATTAACTTTTGTGACCAAATTTTCCGTTTCGTTCCTATTAATGTGATCGTGCATTCCGCTCCCACTTATAGGATGTGAGCATAGCACTGTGCTGCTCACACACGTCACAATGCTCGTCAAATGGCGGTCATTTTTCCGTCATTTCACTCTACATTTTCGAGCCATTTGACAATCAATTTTACTGCGGTTTTACCATTTATATAACCGCCATATAACGTGAATTTTACCTGCAGATTTACTTTACCTGGAGCAGCCATATGAATAAAATATGAACCAAAAAAATTGAATTTTTAATATTTATTATTTTCAATATTATTATATATGTACATGAAATTGGAACTTATATTAATCCAGTTCATATAAAACAGAAGAACTTTAATAATAAATAAACTCGCTTAATTGGCTTTTGTTTTCCAATCTCTTCTAAGCGAGCAAAAAAATAATATTAAGCTTTAGACAAAACTCCAATTATTTGAATAATCTACAACTTAAAGCTTAGTAGAAATTCAGATCAAGAATATTCAAAGGTGTCGTGGATCCCATTGCTGTCGTAATTGAAGAACTTAAAAATGTACGACTATTAATTGAGTCAGACTTATTATTGTAACCCTTAGCAGGAGTATTGATTGGTTTCAAATCTAATTCCGACAGCAATCATATCACGACATCCCTTATTATATATGCACATGAAATTGTAACTTAAATTATATAAAGAAAAGTAAGTATTTTAATAATAAATAAACTCGCTTGATTGGTTTTCGTCTTCCAATTGAAATCTTTTCTAAGCGAACAGAAAATAATTTTAAGCTTTAGAAAAAACTCCAATAATTTGAATCAATTTAAATCTACAACTAAAAGCTAATTAGAAATTCAGATTAGATTTACTATTTTTTTTCAGATCAAGAATATTCAAAGGTATCGTGGAATCCGATTTCTGTCGTAATTGAATTTGAAAGTAATAAAGTAAAGTAAAATATGAATTTAAAAATGTAGGACTAGTAATTGAGTCAGACTTATTATTGTTCTAAATCTAATCATTCCAGCAATAATTCTGCAACCCTTAGCAGAAGTATTGATTGGTTTCAAATCTAATTCCAACAGCAATCGTATCACGACATCCCTTATTATATATGAACATGAAATTTTAACTTAAATTAATACAGTTCATATAAAGAAAAGTAAGTATTTTAATAATAAATAAACTCGCTTAATTGGTTTTCGTTTTCCAATTGAAATATTTTCCAAGCGAACAGAAAATAATTTTAAGCTTTAGAAAAAACTCCAATTATTTGAATCAATTTAAATCTACAACTTAAAGCTAATTAGAAATTCAGATTAGATTTACTCTTTTTTTTCAGATCAAGAATATTCAAAGGTGTCGTGGAATCCGATTGCTGTCGTAATTGATGAACTTAAAAATGTACGACTAGTAATTGAGTCAGACTTATTATTGTTCTAAATCTAATCATTCAAGCAATAATTCTGCAACCCATAGCAGGAGTATTGATTGGTTTCAAATCTAATTCCGACAGCAATCGTATCACATCCCTTATTATATATGTACGTGATATTGCAACTTAAATTAATACAATTGATATAAAGAAAAGTAAGTACTTTAATAATAACATAAACTCTCTTAATTGGTTTTTGTTTTCCAATTGAAATCTTTTCCTGTGCAAGCACATCGCTAACCTGTGTTGGCAAAATATATGATTATACTGTCTTCGATAGTCGGACGAGCCGTTACTCGGCGAAGTAGAGATGACCGTTGTGTCGGTGGCAGCTGTTACAACAGCAGTTTCTAACTTTACACCATCCGTACAGTGTGATGAATGCTTCACTGCCTTTTCCAATTGCTTGGCGCCAGCAATTTTTGCTGTTTGTAAAGCTTTAGCTGTAATGCAAATATATAAATGGGTTAAAGTGGTTTTCGTATGTTATTCAACAACTCACCCTATACCATCATCACAGCCTCCTCATCGATTTTGAATATGTGTACTGTTTCAGTATTCAGACCCAGTTCGTTTGATGCAATATTTTCGATTTGATGAATATGTATACTATCCGTTAGGCAGACAATCGTTCGATTCATTCATATACTGTGGGCATTTGAGCCGTAGACGCAATTGATATATTGTAACATTTGTAAACAGTTGGGTTTCTCTGCTGTCACCATCACCACTAGAGAGCTATTGAAGAAACGCTCGACCAAGATATGTTGCGATTTACACGCATAGATTTTTTCCACCTTGTCAGATATTGATGGAGAAAATGCGAAAGCCATATTTACCATCCAATACGGAAATGGAACTGTGGAGGAAGAAACATTTTATAAAATTTAATAAAATCAATAAATGATAGTTGTGTTAAAATGGGGTAAAGTATCGTATGTTAAAGTATAGCGAAGTTTGAATAGGTCTCATTCTTCATTCTTAGAAACATGTACGAAGGTACCTCGTAAGATATTAAAAATCCTCAACGCTTTTTTGCAATAACTTAAAAAAAACTCATATTCATCAAATTTCTGTTTAACTTCCACATATCAATAGCTACCTTTACCACCAGAAGGAGTCACTATTTCTTCTATACCGATGAGCTTTGTAATAAAATAAACAGCTATCTCCCCAATCTCTCCAGTTTTGTCGCCTCGCGAAACCTGATATTGTAACCAACCAAATCATCTGTGATCTTATTTAAAACATGGCCGCGCCAAATGTCGACCATATGACATTACCCTACCGACTGTCTTACACCTTAAAATTTTGGGTGTGACTTTCATCAGGATCTACATTCCTCCTACACTCCTCAAATCCCTACTGCCACCTGGGGAAAGGATAAAGAAACGCTCATGACTACACACAAAGCAATTATCCAGCCGACATACAAAATGTATGCCCCGCTTGCAATGTGTCCCAACATGACACCAACCATCTCTTTAATTGTAATGTGGAACCAACGCCTCTAACACCCCTTTCATTATGGTCCCCCCTGTCGAAACAGCAAGTTTCCTTGGACTCCCGTTAGAGGATATTGATGATATTTTTCTGATCGGTCGCACCTATTGGATGGGGCGAAGCACTGCTACAATAACAACGTGTGAAAGATGGTTGCATCATTCGCTTGTTGCTCCCTGTTGCTTTGCTTATATTTTTTTTCTCAATTTTAAACAAATTCGCAACAATAACTAAACTTTTAATTTGTTAACAAAAATAGAAATGCGAAACAAAATTTCAATTGGCAAATCAGCTGATTTCGAAGATTCGAAATTCCTATTCCCCAATTATTGTTCTCTCTAGGAGAAAAGAATTGGAGGAATTTTTCTGCGGTGCTATTAAGGCAATGACCTTTGACCTCGAGTAATTTTTTTTTGGCTCGAATAGGATAGATGGGGACTTTTAATTTTAATATTTTTATGGTAAACTAGAGGTCCTCACTAAAATTTGGCTTTGTAGTAATTTTTGTTATTTTAATTGTCTAAATTAGCCGTTCTAATATTAAAATCGCCACTCTCAATACAAATCAAAAAAAAAAGTATGAAAAAGTTGTTAACGTTACAGTGTTATGGATTCATTTTAAGAGTGCATTAAAAGAAAAAAGTTTTGTTAAGCACATTTTTAAAAAGGAAAGGAAAGGTCGGTAAAAATGAGACTTACCATATATTCATATCGGCTGCTGAGTGGAATATCACCAAATCTCGGCTGCCGTTCCAAAAACTTCCTTTCTCAGAATTCGTTTGAAGAACGCCCTATCTTAGAATTTGTTTCATAAACACTACAGCTATTGTCAAAATGTGTTGTATTTGAGCTCAGATCGGTCATTTTTGAAGCCAAATCTGAGTTAGGGCATTCTTCAACCGAATTCTGTGATAGGGCTTTTCTAATATACGGGGTTATTCAAATGTTTTCTGAGAAAGGTGCTTTTCGAAACGGCACCCGAGACCGGGTGATATTGTTGTAGCAGTGCTTCGCCCCACCTAACTGCTACAACAACAACCGGGTGATATTCCAATCAGCAGGCGATATGGATATAAGGTTTCATTTAGTTGTCCCATTTTTACTGAGCTTTTGTTTTTGTGCCTTTCTTTTTACGGATATGTTTAGATATACGTTTTTTTATTAACTTTTAAAATAAATCCATTTTTAACTGCCGGCCGTTCAAACTCTGAACCCTATTGTATATTCTTACGATTTCAATGAGAATGATTTCCCACACTCTGAGCACGAGTATGGTCGCTCGCCGGTATGCATACGTATATGGCGCTTTAGCTTAGATGAAGTTGTAAAATCTGTGAATTAACGATCAGTAAAATGAATATCATTTACAATCACAGTCTTATAAACCTTTACCCTTGTTGCAGAAATTGCACGTATATTTTCGTTTGGGTTTTGGCGGCTGCTGAATTTTAGTGGCCAAATTTTGCTTTAATTTAGCCTCCTCCTCCTTTAAGGCTGTCATATTTCGCTCCCGCGTTTCTGGATCTTCGTCTTTGTGCGTAGTTAAATGCGTGCGTTAAAGCTTTTTTTTTAAAAGCTTGTTGTTACTGAAGTTTCACTGCCTTTTTGAGCGCTTTGAAAGCTTATGTGTGATGATGCATCATCACCACCCTAAGAACTTTTAAACTGATCTTCGCAATTTTCCTCTAGTATAGTAGATGGTCTGAGAAGTCTCACCATTTTCAAAGGTGAAGTTTGTAAAGTGGTATCGCCCACTATTGTGGAGTCCCACATTTTAGATGGCGCTTCAATATCTTCTAGTAGTGTTACATCAATACTTTTTAAAGGAGTTTCATTATCCAATTGATGCTGCTCCTGTACGCATAAGTCATGCAATAGACGTTGCAGTGATTGTGCTTCTTCATCTATTTCTTGTAGTTCTAAGATTATATTATTAAATTTATACCACGCAATCTTATCAACTTTCAATATGTTGTATATTCACTTACCTTGTTTACAAGGGATTTTAAAATAGTTTCCATCGGCGCTGCGCTTTTTAGCATCTTCTTTAACCATATCCTTGTTCTCGCTATGTCTGTACTTAAATAGTGTGCTGTCAGGATCGGATGCTGTTTTATCACACATTTTTTCCAAAGCCATAAAACTTTCATCAGACGTACGTTGCTGTTGGCATACGAATATAGTTTCGCCACAAGATGCCTTAGTTGAAAAATTATAAGGAATCCTCTTTATAGTGTTTGCATTGTTGGATTTATTTTCATCCTTCATTTCAAATAGTTTGTTCATTGCATTTCCGCTAACAGCAACGTTACTTTCGTGTTGATCCACATTCGCTACATGAGGAGCTGCGCGTGCTTCTAGCAAAGTTTGTAGATCCTCCTCTAAATCCAAGCTAATGCGTTGGCAAGATACCGGCTCTTTAGCAGGCGTTGTAGCCTTTCTAAATATGTTCGTGAATCGAAAAAAAAATGTTGAAGATATTGTTTGTATTAATTTTTAATAATAGGTATATATTACCATGCTAAAGTGATTTATCTTTTTAAAAGTAAAGTAATAAAGTTCTACAAGCTAGTAGCTACTTTTTAGTCAAAGATTTGGAAAAATTTCAAATTCTTATATAGTAAGCCAATTTACTCTACAGTATTTAAAACATCCATCTCCATGCTCACTCGAATGGCTCATCATAAACAAGCATGCAATTTTAATGAGCATTTACCGTTGCATGACAAGTAATTTCTTGACTTTTGCACGCCAAGCTTTATTTGCTTGAAATTTTTCCAATCCAGACATTTGTATTCAGGAAAATTGAAAAAGAGCAACAAACATCCAAGTTATATTTTGTTGAACCACAGCAGACAAGGCGCGGTAATCTTCCAGGGTTTTCGTTACGAAATATCTTTTCCAGATAAGCTTATACCACTTGAGCACGCTACGTTGTGTTATTATTTTATCCAATAGTTTCTTAATGGTTGCCCCATCATTTGAAATTGTGGCCTTACCACTGGAATCAACAATATGCTTGTCCATATTACGTGAACCCAATGTAGTGCGTACAGCGTCCACAATTGAATGCGAGGTATTGATGTTGGATATGATGAATATTTTTTACATAAAAACTCATGTACCCAATACAAGTTCAGGCATACCGCCGATAACACACCTTTTAAACGACGTTGTGTCCAAATCACTTAGCGGTTTTTCTTCTATGATTTGTAACAATTCTTCAACAAACGTTGGATCATGTATGGGATGCGACCAAAGTGGACCGCCCATCTATATTTGGGAATATAAGAAACAATTTGGTGTGAACAATTGGTGCCAGTTAACCCTCTGAAAAAGCGACTGACGCGCCTTTTTGAACGGACATAACCGTTTAAACGGTTAAGCACCAATTAAGTAAGAAGGAAAAAATTTGATTTATTCGAGTTTAAATACTTAAGTGGGATAGTTGAAACTTACATGATTTTTATCACCGCAATGCGCACAATTTGTATTAACATTTGGTCCAGTTGGTATACCGAATTTTTCTTCCGCATTGCCTTTATCTGAGATCTTGCTTTTTACAATACCCATAGGCTGTAGCGTATAGGTATCACAACCAGTGCATTGAAATACCATTCATTGTTTGCTGTGTTCATAATATAAAGATATGGTAAGTAATTGGATTGTGGTAAAAGGCCAAAATGCTGTATACCAACCTCATGCTATATTTACACTTCGCTTGACTACTATGCATACGCACAAATACGCGTATATAAAAATTGGCAGAAATGCTCAAAAGTGGCTCAATATATTTTCCATAACGATTAGAGTGCGTTTCAATGCAATGCAATAGTATACGCAATCCCATCTCATGGCAGCATTTCATACGCAAAGGCACAGAACTATATTTGGCATTGCAGGCTTCAGGCGTATTGCCTGCCAGCACAGTCATATCATTCGCAGTTACAAGTAATGAACCCCAACTCGTCAGTGATTGTATAGCGCCATCCAGAAAGCGATTCGGACAATCATAAGGATCTAGGTCTATAACATCGAAACGCTTCTCATATGAAGTTGAAAGGTACATGAGAGTCCTATTGCGAATTTTATTATTGATTATTACAGTTAAATCACTAGCTATTGATTCGTATATCAAACCTACATTGCATCCCCTTCGCTTGGCACAATTAAATGTTCCACTCCATTGTGTCGCATATTTACGCTAATGGAATCTACTGCCACCTTAGATAGATCATTTGCAACAATTTCACGCACGCCTGCTACTTCTTTTGCATAACTTATGCTACGTAAACCTGTTGCAGCAAGCGCTTCCAATATTCGCAGTCCATCGTCGTATTTTACACCACCAGCCGTGTATGGTTTCTTGTCATTAGCATTGCTTGCTTTCCTTTGTATTTTGCGGAGTTTTATGCACCGCCGCTTCCCGCTCTCTTATCAACCGCTTTGAGTATACATTAAGTACTGAAATACTTAAATCACGATAAAATTCTTGTACTGGATTGTAGAATACGGCCCCGCCGGCAATAATTTCTGTAGTGCTTTCTTTGATCACACGTTCGGGTGCTTTGCCGTTCGTAGCGATCTGTTAATTCATAAAATTTAGGGCGATTTTGTTAATAACGCGAAACATATATTTACCTTATTTTCAGATATTTCCTCAACTTCCATTTTGGCTTTAAACTGCTGTGCATCCAAGTTTTTGTTATCAGCTGTTCGGTGGTGGCATACGCTGGCTGCTGCTTTCGTTGAACAGTGAATCGTGGAAACTGTTTCAACAGAGAAAATATTTAAGCATTAAAGATGCACAACACTGTTTTTTTATAAATCAACGATGATAGCCAGCCTTGGGAGGTTGTTGCTGCTGCTATCGTGGCCTTGCATTACCCGGTTGCTGTTGTGGTATATACCTTGGTATAACTGGATGTGGCGTCATTGCCCCACCTGGTCCAGTTGATGCGGACCACGAACAACAACCACCACGACCTACACTGTTTGGGTTCACTTTGCTGCTGCAAACACACCTGCGTCACAATAATTAATGCAGACCATAGAGGGGTATCTCAACAAAAGAGGCTATTTTATTGCACACATAGCCGTTTTTTTACACCGAATTGTCTAATCTTTTTTTTTTCAATTTTGGATAATAAATCTTAATGGTAACAAGAATTTTTTTCTTGTATGTATGTGGAAATCAAAATTTACTATTCTGCATTAGAATTGCTCACGATTATTTATACTATGCAATTACATATTTCACTTTCTTTCTTTATAAACATGCACACATTGATATGAGTTTTTTTTTGCTAAAACACACTTTAGTAGACCAAAAAATATTAAAGAATGCGTATATTAATTTCTGCAAAATGTAAATCACACAAATTGAAAAAATTTTCCACTTTTCTGCAGAATTAGAAATGGCGATTTTTTTTGCACGCAAAAATGACGTATTTTGCTATCCCTATGAAAATAATAGGTGCGAGAGAGCACGATACATTGTGGGAAAGCAAAATTTGTCAGCATGCTATTTCATTTGCACAATTTTTCATTCCAAATCGTCACCTCTGTCAAAAATTCGTGTGGCTGTGTGCGTTTTTGGTCACACGATTTTTGCAGGGCAGCTTAAAGCTGCAGACATTATTCCGTTTTGAGCATTACAAGAGAAAATACGTGCGATACTTGTTGGTTTTTGTGATTCCTCTTGGCGGCCATTTTAAAAGTTTTTCTTTCTTTTTATACCTTTCATGAAAATGAAATGGTATATTAATTTCGTCACGAAACCGAAAATTGTAAGTCCTTAAAGGAAAATAGATAGACCCACCATTAAGAATACCGAAATAATCAGGTTGAAGAGCTGAGTTGATTTAGCCATGTCCGTCTGTCCATCTGTCCGTCTGTCTGTTTGTATGCAAACTAGTCCCTCAATTTTTGAGATATCTTGATAAAATTTGGTGAGCGGGTGTATTTGGGTGTCCGATTAGACATTTGTCGGAACCGACCGGATCGGACCACTATAGCATATATCCTCCATACAACCGATTTTTCAGAAAAATAGGATTTTTGTAATATCTTACCTAATTTAACAGATTGAACCTTCAAACTTCAAAATATACTTTCGTATATTGCACATATTGTTGCCTGAAAAAATTTATGAGATCGGTCGTATATATAGTATATATCCCCCACAACCGATTGTTTAGATAAGGAACTTTTCGTAATTACTGCCCTATTTTAAGAGCTAGACGCTTCAAATTTCAACGAATGCTTACATATATAGCATATATTGTTTTCTGAAAAAATCATAAAGATCGGTGGTATATATAGTATATATATGGTGGTATATATAGTATATATATATATATAGTATATATATATATATTTTCGCAAATTTTAGCCCCATTTTAACAGCTAGAATCTTCAAATTTCACCGAATACTTACGTATATAGCATATATTGTTGTCTGAAAAAATCATAGAGATCGGTTGTATATATAGTATATATCTCATACAACCGATTGTTCAGATAAGAAACTTTTCGCAATTTCTACCCCATTTTAACAGCTATAAGCTTCAAATTTCACCGATTGCTTACGTATATAGCATATATTGTTGTCTGAAAAAATCATAGAGATCGGTTGTATATATAGTATATATCTCATACAACAGATTGTTCAGATAAGAAACTTTTCGCAATTTCTACCCCATTTTAACAGCTATAAGCTTCAAATTTCACTGATTGCTTACGTATATAGCATATATTGTTGTCTGAAACAATCATAGACATCGGTTGTATATATAGTATATATCTCATACAACCGATTGTTCAGATAAGAAACTTTTCGCAATTTCTACCCCATTTCAACAGCTATAAGCTTCAAATTTCACCGATTGCTTACGTATATAGTATGTATTGTTTTGTCAAAAAATCATAGAGATCGGTGATATATATAATATATATATGATGGTATATATAGTATATATATAGTATATATATTTTTTTTAACGATTTCGGCCCCATTTTAACAGCTAGAAGCTTAAAATTTCACCAAATGCTTACGTGTATAGCATGTATTGATGTCTGAAAAAATCATTGAGATCGGTGGTATACATAGTGTATATCTCATACAACCGATTGTTCAGATAAGAAACTTTGCGCAATTTCTGCCCCGTTTTAACAGCTAGAAGCTTCAAATTTCTCAAAATGCTTACGTATATAGCATATATTGTTGTCTGAAAAAATCATAGAAATCGGTGGTATATATATTATATACTTCATATAAACTGTCATTTTGACCCCTTTTTTACGGCTAGAAGCTTCAAAATTCATCAAATAGTTACGTTTACGTCATATATTTTTGAAATACGTGATTCGTAGTCATAGTTTTTACATGCAGACCACAAAAAACGTGAAGCTTTGCATCCTCACACAGATTACATACCTATTTTTTATTTTATATTTATCTTAAAAATCGTTTAGATATGTTCAAATTTCACCAAATGCTTACGTGTATAGCATATATTGTTGTCTGAGAAAATCAAAGATACCGGTGGTATATATAGTATATATCCCACACAACCGATTGTTCAGATAAGAAAGTTTGCGCAATTTCTTCCCCATTTTAACAGCTAGAAGCTTCAAATTTCACCAAATGCTTACGTGTATAGCATATATTGTTGTCTGAAAAAATCGTTGAGATCGGTGGTATATATAATATTGTCACGGATATTAGCATCCCTAAGCTATACCATCACTAAGGCGATGCTAAGCGATGTTCACGTCAATAATCAAATCATGTATACACATATATAAGGCAGCCGAGAGATGTCACACACAGATGCATTTACTTATACGCCTATGTGTGTGCGAGAGACTGTAAACTACAAACTCACATACATCTGAGAGACGCTGAAAAGTAGAAAATTGTAAACAAGTAGAAACTATATGAGAACTATAAACACTCGCAATAGTTGGTAAGTTCTGGAAATAGAAGAGCCTAGATGTATGCAGCGTAAACTATAAAAGCGGCACAAGCAAGTAAAATGTAATTCAGTTTGATTTGAGTTGTCAAGCAGTTTGATTAAGACGATATCTAGCGAGCAATAGCAGTGTTATTTTGAATAGTAGAGTTTCATTGAGCTATCAATCAGTGTGGTTATTAAGCAAGCTATTCGTTGCACAGTTTGTTATTGTGAAGTACTTTAATAAAGGCCATTTTGCATTATTACAAATTGGAGTTATTTATTCAACAGTTTAGTGATTCGAACTTAGCAGAGAATTGCAAATAAGAGGATTTGCAAGCAATTTCGTTACAATTGGTGTCAGAGGAGGAATTGTTGAATAAATTCCAGAGGACTACAAGGACATGGCAAAGTTCAACGAATTGAAGATCCAGCAATTGAAGAAGGAGTTGCAGAGCCGTGGATTGAATACAACCGGCAATAAGATCGAACTTCAAGCACGGCTACGAGAGGTAATGGAGTTGGAAGGAATTGATGTGGACGAGTATGTCTTTTATCCCGATGTGGAAGAGCCAGCGACTAAATTGGAAGAGAAGATAGAGACTCCGAATGTAGACACTAACGCGATACTAGCAGTGCTGAAGCAAATGTCATCGCAAATGTCATCTCAACTTGAAGAGCAGAAGACATATATGGCATCCCAGCTGGAATCACATGAGACACGTATTTCAGAAATGTCGACACAGATTACATCAAGGATGGAAACACAACTGAAAGAGCAAGAGGCGCGTATATCATCAAAACTCGAAGCGCGTATAGACGAGAAAATAACGCAGTTTGAAGAAAAATTTGAGGCAGAGGTGGATGCTTTGAGAGGTCGTATACAGGAATTGCAACTTAATCGTCCAGCAGTTTCAGCGAGTAATCCAAAGGTAAAAACACAATCCTTTGACGGTTCTGTTCCTTTCCAGGTCTTTAAGCTACAGTTTGAGAAGACCGCAGCAGTGAACAACTGGAATGTGGAAGATAAAGTTGCCGCACTCTTCGTAGCATTGAAAGGACCAGCTGCCGAAATCTTACAGACTATTCCAGAGTACGAACGGAACAGTTATGACGCATTGATGGCTGCTGTAGAACGGCGATACGGAAGCGAACACAGGAAACAGATATTTCAAATAGAATTGCAAAACCGCTACCAAAAAGCTAACGAGACTTTGCAGGAGTTTGCTTCGGACATTGAAAGATTGGCTCATCTTGCAAATGCGGATGCACCCGTGGAATACACGGAAAGAGTGAAGATTCAGAGCTTTATAAATGGCATACGGGACGTCGAAACGAAGCGAGCCACATACGCGAACCCAAAGCAAACATTTTCTGAAACGGTATCCCATGCATTGACCCAGGAAACGGCGTCATTATTGAGTAAACCAGCATACAAAGCTCATCGTGTGGAAGTAGAAAGGCCGGAGTGGGTAGATACAATTTTGGAAGCTCTGAAGGAATCACAACAGAAAAATGCCGAAGTTATCAAATGCTTCAAATGCGGGAAGTCCGGTCACATAGCACGTCATTGCGATCTAGGTCTTAATAGTTCCAACAATGTGGGTGGCCGTAAACGCAAAGCTGGAGGAGATGAACAAGAGCGAGTAAGAGGTAGAGAGCTAGATCCAGCTATTGAATGCCCTGTGATATCTGTGTCGAAAATTGGTAGAAAATCGAGCAGTCTTACCGTCAGAGGGAATGTGGATGGCAACGAACGAGTACTGACTGTAGATACGGGCGCATCTCATTCCTTGATCCGATCTGACTTGGTCAACAGGAGAGTAAAACCGTTACCTGGAGCAAAGTTGCGTACGGTCACTGGCGAGTATAACCAAGTTCAGGGAGAAGTGATATGTGAAGTATTGATTGGGAAGGTCATGGTTCTACACAAATTTGTTGTGGCGGAGATTGTTGATGAAGTTATATTGGGAGTGGATTTCTTGGTTGACCATGACATCAAGATCGATATGCAGAGAAGGGTGATGTGTTATGAGAACCAAGATGTGCCACTTAACTTTAGTTTGGAAAAAGGGTTCAGCAGTAATCGGGTACTGGTGGAGAAGACTCGACGAAGGCCACGAAATTCAAAGGTAAAAGTTGATGGAACAAATGGGCCAAACAAATCAAAACCGAAGGTACCTGTGAGAGAAACACTGGCATTGAAAAGCCCTAACGGACGTACTGAAACGAAGAAAGAATGCAAGGGTGTTTTCAAGCCAAGGCACACTACTGTTGTGAAGCGTCGGAACGATACTGATTATGCAAAGGAAATCCGTCCAGCGCAAGCTCTGCGAAGTAGTTCTTCATTGGTCAAGCAACAGAGTGCGAGGGAACGATCCAGGATAATGAGTAGTAAGATGAAACACAGGTACGACAAGGAAAATAATTCGAAAGGTTTCTTGGCGGGAAATTTGGTACTGTTATACAACCCTCACCGGCGGAAAGGTGTTCCATCCAAATTTCGGTGCAGTTGGGAAGGCCCGTACAAGGTTGTGAAGATCAGTGATACCATCTACCGCATACAAAGCATTGAGAAACCACGGAGTAGAAGAGTGGTACATTTGGCGATGCTAGCAGCGTTTAGATCGAGAGATTTGTCTGATCGGGACGATCAGACTTAGGTGGAGGGCAGTGTCACGGATATTAGCATCCCTAAGCTATACCATCACTAAGGCGATGCTAAGCGATGTTCACGTCAATAATCAAATCATGTATACACATATATAAGGCAGCCGAGAGCTGTCACACACAGATGCATTTACTTATACGCCTATGTGTGTGCGAGAGACTGTAAACTACAAACTCACATACATCTGAGAGACGCTGAAAAGTAGAAAATTGTAAACAAGTAGAAACTATATGAGAACTATAAACGCTCGCAATAGTTGGTAAGTTCTGGAAATAGAAGAGCCTAGATGTATGCAGCGTAAACTATAAAAGCGGCACAAGCGAGTAAAATGTAATTCAGTTTGATTTGAGTTGTCAAGCAGTTTGATTAAGACGATATCTAGCGAGAAATAGCAGTGTTATTTTGAATAGTAGAGTTTCATTGAGCTATCAATCAGTGTGGTTATTAAGCAAGCTATTCGTTGCACAGTTTGTTATTGTGAAGTACTTTAATAAAGGCCATTTTGCATTATTACAAATTGGAGTTATTTATTCAACAGTTTAGTGATTCGAACTTAGCAGAGAATTGCAAATAGGAGGATTTGCAAGCAATTTCGTTACAATATATATCTCATACAACCGATTGTTCAGTTAAGAAACTTTGCGCAATTTCTGCCCCTTTTTAACAGCTAGACGCTTCAAATTTCACCATATGCTTACGTATATAGCATATATTTTTGTCTGAAAAAATCATAGAGATCGGTGGTATATATATTATATACCCCATATAAACTCTAATTTTTGCCCCCTTTTTACGGCTATAAGCTTCAAAATTCATCAAATTTCATCAAATAGTTACGTTTACGTCATATATTGTTGAAATACGTGATTCGTAGTCATAGTTTTTACACGCAGACCTGAAACCTGAAACTTTGCATCCTCACACAAATTACCTACCTGTTTTTTATTTTATATTTATCTTAAAAATCGTTAAGGTATGTAGATCTGTTCACTATATATTTCTTATCTTATACATCCGATTATTCGGAGATTACGAACGGGATAAGATTATTGTTCAGCCCCATTCATGAAAGGTATGAAGTCTTCGGCACAGCCGAAGACAGTCCCGTTTTTACTTGTTTGAGACTGGTTTTGTACCAAATAAATTTGAGTTTCATTTGTGAATTTGATTGAAATTATTAACCATTGAAAAATTTAAACAGAAGTGGAGAATTCTTGGATACGGGTACTGTAAGTATTTATATTATACTGGGTAAGGTAGCTGACTCTTTTTTGTGTTGTTTTTGCGGCAAAATCTGTAGAAGTTTCTCGGGACTTCTACAAAATGGCGGACGCTTCGGCGTCCGGCGTTACTGGTAACGCTATGGATGTAGTTGAGGGCATTGTGAAGGATTGCTTATCGGAATTAGGAGCAATGAGAGAAGATTGGGAACCGAAAATACGTAGGTCAAAAGGAAACAGGCATAGGGAAGCTAACAAAGCTATGCGAACAGATAGTATGGAGGAGGAAAGTGAAGATAATAAGGCCATTGGTGGCAACATGTCTGGAATAAATGAGGTGAATAATGAAAAGTTGGAGGAAAACAAAAAGGAGAATAAGGACAGGGAAACAATTTTTTTGATAAAGAGTACAAAGGAGTGTATGCAGTTCTAGTTGACACTTCCAAGTCAAAACACTTTGAAAATCTGACTATGAAGAGTGGGCTTGTATTATGGTCCAAAATTAGAAACCTAGGAATTGAAGGAATCAAAGAGGTAAAGGCTCTAGGGAAATCACTATATAAAATTTTTTTTGAGACTGCGGTAACTGCGAACATGTGCGTAACTTATGAAAAACTTTTAGAAATGGAGGTAAGGACATTTATTCCGAGATCATTTGTAGAAACGTATGGGGTAATAAGGTATGTACCTGAAGAATTTTCAGAAGAGGAAATTTTCAATAACTTGGTATCTGAGGTCAAAGTGACGGCTGTGTCTAGGATTAAACGTAGGGACAAAGAAGACAAACTAAAATTCATAAACACACAGACAGTAAAAATTGCATTTGCTGGTGGAGAACTGCCATAAAAGGTACAACTATGGTTTACAAATTGTTAGGTAAGGCATTATTTCCCCCCTGCCAAGCAGTGTTATAATTGTGGAAGTTTGGGTCATACGAAGGCCAGCTGTAGAGCAAATACCAGATGCATTCTATGTGGATATGAGGGTAAATGTGGTGAGGATTGCAAAAATAAAAAATGTATCTTGTGTGGTGATAACAATCATGTGTCTCTAAATCGAAATGTATGCCCAGCATGGCAAAAGGAGAAACAAGTAATTGAAGTTATGACAATTAAAAAAATTAGCAAAAAAGAGGCGTATGATACATACTCGCAATTGCACAGTCCAGAGCGACAAAATAGGTTCAGTTTGTTAACAGAATATGAAGAAGAGTTTCCGCAGCTAAATTCAAACAGCACAAAAACAATAAATGCCAATCTAGAAACAAATAAAAGATTTGTGACAAAGTCATATAATTTAGTGGCTCGTAAAGTCAGCAATACTGAGAAGAAAATAGCCCCAATGCGGGAAAAAAGGAGTAGGGCTGAAGTCATACCTTGCTATGACAGGCCAGGATGGACAAGAGTTTCGGAGTTAGAAAGAGTCATAGATCAGCTACAAAGTAGGTTTTCAATAACAAGAGATGATCCACTAGTCTCAGTATTATACAACATGTGAAAAAATGCAATGGGGGAGTTTTTGGAAGAGAGGGTGGAAAGATTTCGTAATCCTAATGGTAAGATTAGCACAATATAACTGTCAAAGTTTAAAGACAAACAAATTCAATATTGATATATTTAATCAACAAAATTTAATAGATATTATATGTTTGCAAGAGATTTTCTCCCATGATGAGGAGAATGTTGACCATAAATTAACAAATTTTAAGATGATCAAAAAAACCAGATTAGATGGGTATGGAAGCGTAGCGATAGGCTTTAAGAAAAATATCTTATTTAGCAAAATAAAGTATAGGACTACATTTGATATTGTTATTGCAAGAACCAGAAATTTAAACAAAAACTTCACAATTTGCTCGGTTTACTTGCAGCCATCCATTAATTTGGAAACATTTAATAATGAAATGGCCAGGTTGATTTCTTTTTTAAATGGTCAAACCAATGTAATTTTGCTCGGTGATTTCAATGCCAGAATGAGTATTTGGGGTGACACGAATGACACACCCAAAGGAAGGGCTCTACTTTCTCTCATCAATAATTCAAATCTTAGTTGTATAAATGATGGTACAAAGACTTTTTTTAGGAATGCGGACTTAATGGGTACTGGCCAGGCCAGTGTTTTAGACCTGTCATTTATTGGTTTTCGGAGTGAAGTAACATGGCAATGCAAAAATTCATTCGTAGGGCACAGTCATCACTGTCCAATCGTAATAGATGTAAAAGAAATTTCAAGAAAACCAATCAAGTTTTTATCCAAGAAAGCTCTAGCTAAGAACATTGGAGAAATTCAAAATATTAGTAATGTGAAAGATCTGGTAGATGCTTTTAAAAATGCGAAGAAGAAGGCCACAATGGACTTAAATGACCTGCAACATACCCCAAAAGCGTGGTGGAGTAAAGATCTTGAAAGGAAATATAGACTTTTGAATGCTGATAGAGCAAAAACAAAAAAAACTAATAAAATTGAGGATCTTGAAAATGCTTGTGTACTTCAAGATGAATGGAAGGAAGCTGTAAAAAAAGCAAAAAAGGAAAATTTCAATTTAGCCAAAGAAAATTTAAATCAAGCTCCAAACACAAAAAAAGCGTGGTGTTTCATAAATAACATGAAAAACTTTCAAAAGAACAGTGACACTCAATGGTGTGCAGAGGACAATTCAGACTTTTTGAATTTTCTGAAACAGCAGGTGATGATTCCTAACTCACCCACTTTTGAAGAAATGTGCACTAAACTATCAATAAATCCAGAAGTTACACAATTTCCTTGTGGAAGAGTAGAAAGTAAATTGCAAGGTCTAATTTGTAAAAAACAAAACACAGCGGGGGGAGATGATCATATTACGTACAAAATGTTGAAGATGTTATCTTCTGACATATTTATAAATCTTGAGAAAATTCTGGAACAACATTTTAGGTCTAATATTATTTTAGATGAATGGCGTAGAATAAGAGTGGTGCCCATTCCTAAGAGAAGTGGAAACTATGAAAATATTGAGAACTTTAGACCAATCTCACTCATTTCAGTTTTAGTTAAAAGCATTAATATGTGTATAAAAGACACATTGACTACATATTTGGAAACAAATGAAATGATACCTGCCAGAAGCTTTGCATATAGGCAAAAGAAGTCAGCTCCAATGTGTCTGAATGAAATATTACATGTGATACAAACATTGAAAAGCAATAAGTTCAAGGTATTTGTTTGTGCTTTGGATTTGTCCAATGCATATAATTGTGTTGACATTGTAAGTCTCACCACAATGCTTCAGGGGTTGGATGTTCATCCTAATATTTTTATGTGGATATATAACTTTCTACACAGAAGGACGTTAATGTTAGGAGATAGTAGAGTGCTTATAGAAAATGGTCTGCCACAGGGCAGCGTTTTATCGCCAATTTTATTTAATGTATATACAGCCCAGTTACATGAGTTGGAAGACAGCCATACTAATATTTTTCAGTTTGCTGATGATTTTTTAATTGTGTCAAATGATAAAACTGCTGCTAAGGCACTTGATAACCTAAAGAATAAAATAACAGATTTTAAAAAAAAGCAAAATGTACCGAACTGTGCCTTAATATAAATTTGTCTCTTAGATTTTAAAAAAAAGCAAAATGTACCGAACTGTGCCTTAATATAAATTTCGAAAAGACAGGTTTAATGTACATGGCGAGGGGGATCCAAAAACTCCTTTTCATTTAACATAGGTCTAGACAGAATAAAACAAGTTGGTCAGTTACGGTTTCTTGGTAGGATTATTACTGTAAGTGGCATATTAAGGGATCAGGTTTTGAAAATTAAAAAAGAAATTGTGCCAGCTTCTAATCTCATTAAAAGGCTTACCACGGTTAAAGGTGGTATTACTCCAAAAGTGGCTTTAAATACATACAAATCATTTGTAAGGTCAAAGGCTGAATATGGATGCATAACGTGGTTAAATGCTCCATACGGGTATAATAATAAGCTCCAAGTATGCTTAAACAATAGTATTAGAAGATGTATAGGAGTACCTCCAAGTGCACCTGTACACTCAATGTTTGCTCTGGCTGGTGAGCTGCCACCCTTATTCAGGGCTGAGTGGCTCACTGCTAAGGAACTGATGAAGCAATGGTTTGTGAATTCTACCTTAAAGTTGAAAATTCAAAATGACAGTATATAAATACAAGTTACAATGTAACATATCAAAAACATAAAACTATTTTTGATAGAATCAACACAAATGTAAGTTTTTGTAAACATCCTAATATGACAATTGTGAAATCAGACCTTACCGGATCAAAACAAAATTATTCAAAAGTTCAACTTTTAGCTACATACAATGCCGTCAAAGAGGAATTGTTAAATGGGTTCCAAGTCATATTGGAATTAAATTCAATGAGAAAGCAGACATTGCAGCTAAAACTGCAGCAACGATCGGAAAAATAATTAATTCATGACAGGTGGTGTTATCCCATCAGCTGATTGCTTCTACTTGATAATTTTCCATACAACGCCTTGTACTGCAACATGTCAGTTAATCGAAATCAATGAAAATTTTCTTTTGACTTGACATTCTTCTGTACGGCGAATAGGTTGAATTCGCTTTGCCACCACCTAGTATTGATTCGCCTTGACAAAGCCTTGCACAACAATATGTCAGTTAATCGAAATCTATGAAATTTTTCTTTTGACTTGACATTCTTCTATACGGCGAATTGGTTGAATTCACTTTGCCACCATCTGGTATTCATTCGCCTTGGCAAATTCAATCAATACACTGTGCAGAAGAATGTCAAATCAAAAGAAAATTATCACTGATTTCGATTAACTGACATATTAGCCGTGTTTTTTAACACGCGCGTATACGTTTCGTTTGCGCGTGTTAAAAAACGCCTATCTTCGCTTAGATAATGCTTAGGAGACCCATCTAGCGGCTGTGGTAAAACAACTAGCTACAGCAACAGGGTGTACCGAAAAGCGGAGACGCAACGCTCTGATGGCCATAGGGTATAACATATAGCTGAATCAGTTGCGATGAATTGTGGACACACATATAATACATAGAATTAGTGTACAGGGTGAAACAAAGACACATATTTCAGTTACATCTGAGTATAATGCGTATTGAAATTTAGTAGGACAAAATTTATGCGCAGCAATTTCAGAGGTGTATTTATAGTTTGTCTCTTAGCAGTCAATATAAAGTTTAAGCGTAAACGGATATACGCGTGTTAAAAAACACGGCTATTGTCAAATATAGATCGAAGAGTAAAGATGTTGCATGCGCGAACTTCAGTGGAAAGCAGCGGAGCTTTACAAAATTCTAGTAGGTCACTTCCACCACACCAAAAACTTTAACAAAAGTTTTAACATAATTTAAGCACACAAAATACACGTATTGTAGTTTTAGAGTGTAAAAATTTAAATTCTGTACACATTATCTGAATAAAAAGTGTACAAATAATTGTTAAATAACAAATACAGACCGTGGTAGTTTAGCAAATTCTGCCGTGGTAAGTGGTGAATGTGACCTATTAGAATTTTGTGAAGCTTGCTTCACACTATTTTTCGTCCCTGCAACATCTTTACTCTTCGCTCAATATTTGATATTGTTGTACAAGGTGTTGTATTAAAAATAAATAAGAAGAAGCAATCAGCTGTTGTGATAACTGCACCTGGTACTGAATTACCTCTGATTCTGTTATATGTGCATTAATTGAACGTTGAATATAAAAGGGTTGAATAAGAGTTGGTGGAAAAGACTTTCAGGAATTTAAGACTGTATATACCAATGTCCGGAGTAAATTAAATTGAGGACGAGTTAACCTGTTGAAGGTTTTTTGACGTTAAAAATTCGCTTGAATTACAATTCGAATTCGCGTAAAAACCCCCTAATGGAGTTTTTGCACCAGGGACCCGTTACACAAAAACACAAATCTTGTAACCCGATATACGTAATGTATGAGTATGTCCTGAATGTGCTGTGACCCACACGATACCAAACATATTTTCAATTGTAATTTGAACCTACACCTCCTCTTCTTACACCTCCCTCTTTTCCGCTGCACAGGCGGGTTCCGATAAAAATATGTTTTTAGCCGGAGCGTCATCTTTCATTCGAATGGCATGATCTAGCCAGCGTAGCCGCTCCGTTTTAATTCGCTGGAATATGTTGATGTCTGCGTAAAGCTCGTCATTTAATCTTCTTCTGTACTCACCATCGCCAACACGTAAAGGTCCATAGATCGATCTTTCAAAAAACTTTTCTCTCGAACCATCAAACCCATCTTTACCGCTTCTTTTTCCAGTTTTGGGTAAGCAGGTCGATGATATCAATGTCATCGGCATACGCCTGTAATTGCACGCTTTAAAGAAGATTATTCCAGCGCGCTTAAGGTGGGCCAGGGGTGACCCTAGAATGGGTTTGTAAGATATGGGTATCAAATGAAAGGTGGTAATGAGTATTTTAAAACGGAGTGATCCTTAGTTCTATAGGTGGACGCCTTTTCGAGATATAGCCATAAAGGTGGGCCAGGGGTGACTCTAGAATGTGCTTGTACGATATCGGTATCAAATGAAAGGTGTTAACGAGTATTTTAAAAGGGAATGTGCCTTAGTTCTATAGGTGAACGCCTTTTCGAGATATCGCCATTAAGGTGGACCAGGGGTGACTTTAGAATATGTTTGTACGATGTGGGTATCAAATGAAAGGTGTTAATGAGTATTTTAAAAGGGAGTGATCCTTAGTTCCATAGGTGGACGCCGTTTCGAGATATCGCCATAAAGGTGGACCAGGGGTGACTCTAGAATGTGTTTGTACGATTTGGGAATCAAATGAAAGGTGTTAATGAGTATTTTAAAAGCGAGTGGGCCTTCGGTGTATAGGTGGACTCCTTTTCGAGATATCGCCATAAAGGTGGACCTAGGGTGACTCTAGAATGTTTGTACGATATGGGCATCAAACGAAAGGTTTTACTGAGGATTTTAAGAGGGAGTGGGCCTTAGGTCTATCGGTGGATGCCTTTTCGAGATATCGCCATTAAGGTGGGCCAGAGGTGACTCTAGAATGTGTTTGTACGATATGGGTATCAAATGAAAGGCGGTAATGAGTATTTTAAAAGGTAATGGGCTTTAGTTCTATAGGTGAACGCCTTTTCGAGATATTACCATTAAGGTGGGCCAGTGGTGACTCTAGAATGTGTTTGTACGATATGGGTATCAAATTAAAGGTATTAATGAGGGTTTTAAAAGCGAGTGGTCCTTAGATGTATATGTGAAGGCGTTTTCGCGTTATCGACCAAAATGTGGACCAGGGTGATCCAGAAAATAATCTGTCGGGTACTGCTAATTTATTTATATATGCAATACCACGAACAGTATTCCTGCCAAGATTCCAAGGGCTGTTGATTTCGCCCTACAAAACTTTTTCATTTTTTTCTACTTAATATGGTAGATGTCACACCCATTTTACAAAGTTTTTTCTAAAGTTATATCTTGCGTCAATAAACCAATCGAATTACCATGTTTCATCCCTTTTTGCGTATTTGGTATAGAATTATGGCATTTTTTTCATTTTTCGTAATTTTCGATATCGAAAAAGTGAGCGTGATTATAGTCGGATTTCGGCCATTTTTTATACCAAGATAAAGTGACTTCAGATAAGTACGTGGACTAAGTTTAGTAAATATATATGGGTTTTTGCTCAAGTTATCGTGTCAACGGCCGAGTGGAAGGACAGACGGTGGACTGTGTACAAAAACTGGGCGTGGATTCAACCGATTTTGCTCATTTTCACAGAAAACAGTTACCGTCATATAATCTATGCCTCTACCAAATTTAAGAAGGATTGGTAAATTTTTATTCGACTTATGGCATTCAAAGTATTCTAGACAAACTAAATGAAAATGGGCGGAGCCACGCCCATTTTGAAATTTTCTTTTATTTTTGTATTTTGTTGCACTATATCATTACTGGAGTTGACTTTTGACATAACTTACTTATATACAGTAAAGATATTAAATTTTTTGTTAAAATTTGACTTTTAAAAAATTTTTTTTTTAAAAAGTGGGCGTGTTCTTCATCCGATTTTCCTAATTTTTATTTAGCACATATATAGTAATAGTAGTAACGTTTCTGCCAAATTACAGCTTGCAAAACTTTTAAATTACCTTCTTTTAAAAGTGGGCGGTGCCACGTCCATTGTCCAAAATCTTACTAATTTTCTATTCTGCGTCATAAGGTCAACCCACCTACCAAGGTTTATCGCTTTAGCCATCTTTGACAATGAATTATCAAAGAGTATATATTTGTTAAGAGGCGTCACTCGATACTTTGTTGTTGCCAAAGCAACCCTGTCATGTCGAATGTGATTCTCAAGGAAGTTTTGTTTAGTTTTTTTAATTGAATCCTATATAGTTATGCGGTAAAGTGACTTTGCATAATTAAGATTTTTGGAAAGAGAATTAATTAATTAATTTAATACAATCAGTAAAATAAACACAAATACCCCACGAAAATGTATAGAAGGCGTTTTTATAAATACATCTGATAAAAAAAAACAACGACTACCTTGAGAAAACATCGAGTAATTCGCTTTGGCAACAACAAAAGTATCGAGTGACGCCTCTTGACAATATATACTCTTTGGAATTATCACAATTTTTCGGTTTTTCGAAATTTTCGATATCGAAAAAGTGGTCGTGGTTATAGTCCGATATCGTTCATTTTAAATAGCGATCTGAGATGAGTGCCCAGGAACCTACATACCAAATTTCATCAAGATACCTCAAAATTTACTCAAGTTATCGTGTTAACGGACAGACGGACTTTGACGGATTTTGATATATGGAAGTCTATATCTATCTCGATTCCTTTATACCTGTACAACCAACCGTTATCCAATCAAAGTTAATATACTCTGTGAGCACTGCTCAACTGAGTATAAAAATCTAACAGGAGTCCAACGATACTAGGAGTTTCAACAGGAATATACCATTCCCTACAATTATGCTAGCTGCAGAACTTAATGGCGATATCTCGAAAAGGCGTCCACCTATAGTCCTAAGGCCCACTCCCTCTTAAAATGCTAAGTAATACCTTTCATTTGATACCCATATCGTACAAACACATTTTAGAGTCATCCCTGGTCCACCTTTATGGCGATATCTCGAAAACGCCTTCACACACACTCCCTTTTAAAATACTCATTAACACCTTTCACTTGATACCTATATTGTACAAACAAATTCTAGAGTCAGCCCTGGTCCACCTTTATGGCGATATCCCTAAATGGCGTCCATCCATAGAACTATGGCCTACTCTCTCTTAAAATACTCTTTAATACCTTCCATTTGATAAACATGTCATACAACCACATTCCAGGGTTACCCTAGGTTCATTTTCCTACATGGTGATTTTCCCTTATCTTGTCTCCATAGCTCTTAACTGAGTATGTAATGTTCGGTTACACCCAAACTTAGCCTTCCTTACTTGTTTGTAATAATTTGTGAGTGGTCGCACCGTTTGAAGGGGCGAAGTACTGTCAGCACAACAACAATAAGTTTTGTAATACAAGTAAATTTGTTCAGAAAAACTTTGATTGTCGGAAGAAATTGACTTAAAAGACAAGAGTGGCGGGTTTGCGAAATGGGCCTCTGGTTATGAAACTGCATAAAATGTAATATCACGCATTTTATTGGGATCTTCTTGCAGCAATTCTTTAATTCAGGTAATATTTTGAAGTCGTGAAATTATGAATTCAAGATACCAATGTCTTTGTTATCGCGGATTTCTAGTCTGACACTAACGAAGTAAAGATATAAAATTCAATTTTAAAAAACTCGATATATGAAATTAGAAGTAAAGATAATCCTAAAATTTTACGGTTTCCAAATAATTACATCAATTACGGGTTTCCTTGTGTTATTTAAATGTTCTTCCTTGAATTTTACGAGTATCTTACCCCTAATATGATTTTTGTACTGATGTTCTGTTAATCCAACACATGAAAATCATAATCATGCTAAAATTTTTCCGTTTTATCTACATTTGATCTGTTCACGCCACCATAATTATCAATTTATCTGTTTGAAAATTATACTGGCTGGGTATGTTTTGATTTTGTAAAGCATATATGACACTACTTTATTTTTGCTTGGATTCCAAGCAAAAAACTGACGAACTTCAAAACTCAAAAACAATTTCTATCAAAATTAGTGAGCTTGACATGTTTTTGTTTGTGTTTTACATTTTATTTTTACATTAACACTTTTAACAATAAAAACAATGCAAATAACACGCGAAAATTACTTCGGTCTCTAATGGTTCACTTTTTTCACAAGAAGGTTGATTTTAATTGTGTTTTTATGCACCAAATTTTCAAACTAAAAACAAAATTCTCATGCGTCAGAAAGAAATAAAGAAAAAACGGTCGAATGTCAAAAAACCTATCGAAATACAAACTGGCTCGTTTGTTTGAACTGGATTGTATTTTCTTTGTATTTCGTTCGTATTTTTCAAATATAGTTTACACACTTACACCAGTACTGAAGCCGTATTAGGAGGGAGTGCGACAAAAAATTGAGTATAAAATACAAGAATACACGAAAATAAAGTAGTATCATACAGGTATAATAGAATAAAAATCATAAGCATATAAGCAGATACGATGATAAGCACGCCCAACGCGTTTGTGAATAGCTCAGTTCATTTCAATATGGTCAAATTTTATGAAAAAAAAAAACAATAATAGCTCAAACTGATTTATTAAAGCGATAACTTGACAAATGCCCAATGTAGATCTGATATAAACGCTTTGTGCCAAATTATTCCCAGAACCCCAGAAACTTTAATAATAATAATAATAACTAATTTCTCGTACCTCGTCAAATGGAAATTCGACCATTACTACACAGTTCAAACTTTTAAGACTTTTCAATAGTAAATATGAAGACTGTGGCTAGATTCAATTAATGTGAGTTTTGAAATGTACATTTTTCTCTAACACAAATTACATTGAAATAATGTACATTTCAAGACCCGCACTTACTGAATCTAGACCATAGTTGGGAAAATTGAAGCGTGAGGGTGCACTGGTAAACGGAAGAGTAAAGAATTAAATTTAAAAAAAGTGGAGCACCCAGCTATTGGAAACAATTTTTTTAAAGAAATCGACACTGATGATGGCACAACGCCGAAACCGGTTTGTCTCAAACCAAATTTGACAAGGGATGACGGAAAATCGTTCCAATATACATAATTTTTTTCTACTTTTTTTCTGATTTTATAATAAAATTGATACAACCGAGCCCTGGAGAAATTTAGTTTAAAAATACAATTTTTATGTAAAGAAAACAGAACTAGTTTGGCTTGCGGCACGTGTTTGCTCTAAGGTTTTTCGTTAAAACAATTACATATTTATATAAAGATTTTCGTTAGAATGAAAGTGTGTGTGATTTTGTACTTTACCACAACCTGAAATCAAAGATTTTGTAAAGAATTCGGACACATTGGTGAATTGCCGAATTGTTTGTAAGCCCATTAAAACTACAAAAATTTGGTGTGGCTACCGTGGTTGTTGCCGTTGTTGTTATTGTAATAGTAAAATTTCCACGAATAAACATCAGAATGTAATAACAGAATTCTACATAATGAGCCGAGAATACTCCCCATCAGGGAGAGAAATGAGATGCTAACCAAACAGTTCCTGTTGAATACCTAGAAACCTGGGCATCCCAACAGCCATCTGATTGATGAGCCAACACCGCCTATGGGATTAAGGAGTCATCTCCGTAAGCATTACGAGGATAAGGGCACCTGATAACTCAGCCGTATGAAGCAAAAAAACACAAGCAGGTCTTCAGTGAACTCCACAAACAGGCGTCGGAACTTTATGCCAGGAATTGCCCGGTGAAAACAGTACCCAAAACTTGCGGAAGATGAACGCATACTCCCCAGGGAAACGCGAGTCACTCTAACTCAACTTCGTTCTGGATACTGTCTAGTTTATTATTTAGATTAAATAAAAAGTACGAGATCGAAGAGAACCTCATTTTATCTAAACTAGGTCCAAGATGACTAATGAACAAAGTATCTGGCTCACAAATTGAAGCCGACATCAGGCTGAAATCGTTATTGTTTCACTTACATTCAAAACTGTTTATCTAGCTCCCAATACTTACATCCTTACGACGGGGTGATAGGGATTATTCAGTGATGTATATTGGAAAACCCACAAAGAAGGTCAAACGACTAAAATTACGGATTTTTACCTGCCTCAGTCAGTCACACAAATAGATCAGTAAAATCACCCTCGGTTCTGAATGAACACACAGCACATACACATAACTAAATATACACAAGCATCAATTTGACAATACCTGCTCATGTACCTACGAACTATAAATACAGGACAAACGACAACAACAGATCAGAACGAAAATCAACACTAATGATGACACAACGCCGAAACCGGTTTGTCTCCAAATCAAATTTGACAAGGGATGACGGAAAATCGTTCCAATATACATCATTTATCCACCCTGTCGGAATATCAACAAAACAAAATAAGTCAATTATTCATTGACTTTACCAGACGGTTTCACCGTGGTATAGAACCCCAGCGGGTAAGGGGGTTAGAATATACCAGCGCAATATATAGCTTCTCTAACCCAGGTGTCAACCTCACCTACCCGTGGCGAATCCTGTTTCTTTAACAGTCGAGGCTCTGGCGACCCCAAGTTCCTTATGAATCAAGGGTGTGCGAGGTCGGGATGGCCTAGAAGGTTTCATATGGTCTTACTAAATAGTTCCCGAGATGGTGGGGCTAGTACCTTAATGGTGGTTGTTACCGGAGCGTACCGGATCTGCATCCGGCAAAAGACCATCAACATCGATAACATTCCCCAAGCCCTTCGGGAAGTGCCCTTATCGCTAAAACAACAGCGTGGTATAGGGATAATGTGCTGCCTAACACACCGAACGCTCTAGGTTGAAGTCACGGCGCCAGTAAAATCTTGCATTCCCTAGAGAACTTTAGCTAAATGAGGCCACCCTCAGGATTCTTTGGTAATTCTTTTGATCTATTGCTGGCATAAAAAGCTTCTTAGCAAATTTGTTAGACAAATTCAAAGAAGCATACCAATATGGCATGTGACTGACCATAATCTGCTCGGGGCTTTGTAAATTGCGCGAAATTATTATTAATATATGTAGATACTAGACTAGGCCCTACACCAACAACAAAATCAATAGCCACTGACGCTTGGAATATATTGAACCCAACTTTCAATGTGGATGATTCGGTTTGATATACATATATATCCGTCGAGACATTTTCGTCATTGCCAAATACGTGCTTCATAATAGATAAGCTCTTTTAATTTTTAAAATTTTTAAACCCAAAAGCCGCAAGCGCGTAGTAGTAGAGTTGTCCCTACTAGAGATATACGCCGCCGCCGCCGATTTTGGTCGTTTTTCGCACGCCGCCACCGAATGTCAAAAATATCGGCGCGGCGGCGGTGGAGGCGGCGTCCGGCGCGTTACTATATTTTCTACTCGTCTAAGACTGTTTAGGCCATTTATTGTTCATGTCGAAAATTGGCCGGATATGGTCGAAAGTGGTATCAAAGGATGCGCATCACTGCCAGTTGTAAGAAACTAATTGCGAAATTTAACTATTTCTAACTGTTCAAAAGTGATTTAAAAAACAGGCGCTTTCGATATCAGCTTAACACGGACTTTGCATCACCCAATTCACCAAGTTATTAAAACAAAACACAAAAAGAAAAGTTATATAATAAATTTATATACTAACTTTGAATTTTTTTTCAAAAAATTAATAATGAACAATGAATTCAAATAATAGTGCCCAAGGCGACTATGTTTTCAAATTGCCAAATTGTTCAAAAAAGCAAATTACCTAAAAAAGGGGCCGATTTTAAAAAAATTGTGTATTGCGATTGGCTGAAAGAATAAGCGAAATTAGTGATGCAAAATTCTTTAGTAGGTCCTAGGGGCATAAAGACTCCTTTGAAATGATTCTTACCTCATACTTAAGTTGAGGATATATGTACGTATGAGAAGGGTTTGAAAAATCACTTGGGCTTACATTCAAACATCTGTTGTTTATTTGCGTAACTTAAAAATAGCGTCCGAAATGTTAATTTTGATTTTCATACATCATCCTTCAACACCCAAATCTCCCGGTTTGACATTTCCTAAAGTTGGCAGCCCTATCCAAAACTAGTCCCTTGGAGTGAATCACATTGATATAGCCTATCAACCAAGTTTAAATATTTACCAGGTGAGGCTTTGTCCTTCGCAAGAACAATCAAAGTGATGAAGCAAAAGCTTTCCCAAGACAGTCGAACTAATAACCGGGTGTGCTACTACCCTAACATAGTAGACAGTCGAACTTGTCTGAAAACTGAAGCTACGCGGTCATCCATAATGAGCTCTTATATCATAAGGCCGGAAAACAGCAGTTAACATCTTTCAACTTAAAATTGGTCGACTTTCATTCTAAAATATTGTTTTGATTTAACGAAGACTATTGAAATCAATGTTGTGAACACAAACGCCTGCAAACTTTGTTCTGCATTTTAAAAATTTTATCCAGGGTCCTTGTAAACGATTTTCGCCCATGAGTTACGCAATGGCATCCACTTAGACTGCTTATGATTTCGAGGGCGTCATCCTTGGCCGAATAGTCACTCCCTAACGTTTCAAGGTATTTCTCTGATGTAGTTCGGCTGCATAGCGCGACAAAAATATCCGTTAGAAAGTCTTCGCAGCTACACCTAGAGCTTCTAGGAAACTGACCTCGACGAAGGTACAGTCGCGACGAAGTCGCAGTCCTATAGCTTCGGTGCTGGCATATGGTGTGAGAGTGAGGAGGAGTGGTAGCGACTGGTGGTCGGGATTGCTACTGTTCGCACATCGGAAATTGTAGCTCTTAAAAACAGCCGAAAAAACTGGAGGCGCCCTGTGCCACGAGAGTCATGAGTATTAATAGACTATTCATAACAACCGGAGCCACAATTATTAGGAGTTAACGCGACGATTATTAGGAGTTAACCCAGATGAAACTACGCTTTGCACGATATATACAGACTAGGGCTGGGACTATCCGCATATTCGAATATCCGGATAACCATACGGATATCCGTTGACACGGATAAAATCCGGAGGGCATGGATATCCGGATTTATGAAGATCTGGCTAATAACCGTATTTTTGGATATCCAGTGAAAGAACCAAATTGATGCACCATATATTTTTATTTAACATTAATAACAAGAAATTCGTGGGGCATTTAAATCAATTAACAGTGAATACAATAAAGGCTCGTATTGAGAAATATGTAATATGATGTTAAACTATTTTCTTCTTGTTCTGGTGTAAGAAAACAAGTAGCGATATCATTTCCCAACTGAAACAATTTCATGTGGGACGAACTACATTTCCAGTACTTGAAAATACCCTTTCAGAAGCTGTTGAAGTGGCAGGTACCGCAAGATATCTTTTGGCGATTTTCGACAGATTGGGATATATTTTTTCATGGTCTTGCAACCAATTGCTGGCACTGAGATTGTGGTTTATTTGTTCTTCGAATAAGTAGCGCTGAAACTCGTCTTCTCACTGTTTTCCGGAGCTTCTTTTTGGGCATTCATATCAGCAGTACCCATTTTATTGCACATTTTTTCCATATGATTTTGTGCTTTTACTCGAATCATTGAAACTCATCACCAGTTTCGAAACCTTTTGGATGACTCCACAAAATTTCGGTAGTTTTATTCCTAAATTAACACTCAATTGAAGTGTATGTGCACTGCATGGATGACTGCTTATGTCAGGGCTCAAACCTCGCACAGCATATGTTATATTTTTCGCGTTGTCGTGTACAATATTTGTGACTTCTTCTTTGATATCCCATTCTTCCATGCCATCTCGAAACGAGTCTTCTAAATTCTCAGCTGTGTGGCTTTCAGTCATTTCTTCGGTGAGCAAATTAAAAGAGCGAGGAGTCCAATTACAGTCTAAATAATGCGCTGTAAGTCCCATATAGGATCGGGTGGCTCTTGACGTACAGCAATTAGTGATCAAAGCTATATCAGATACTCAACTGAGATTTTTCTTAACTTTCTCTATTTCACGGTTATGTTTTGCGGAAAATTGCGGAAATTGTTTTGCCACAAGGAATTACATACTCTGGTTAGAGGACATTAACAAACTTTTTGAATCCTTCACATTCCACCAATGAAATAGGCAATAAGTCAACAGCAATCATATTAATCAAGGCTTGTGTTATTATCTCTTAACGTTCTTTGGACATATACTTATTGCGGACAGTTTGAGCTACGCGTGATATTCAAACTTTCTTCATTTGGTGTTCTGAACATTCCGAATTGTGATCAAAATTACTTTGTGATGAACTGCTACTCGGCTTATAATCTGGCGCAGATTCAGATAGAAAAGCTGCGTCTATACCGTTCTCTTGAAGATGAAAAACCCGATAGTGGCTCCATTGACTTGATGTCGATGCTGTGTTTTGTAGCGTTTTTTCACAATATAAACAAATGGCACTTTACTTTCACTTTTTTGGAAATGATTCCAAATTTTGCTGACCATTTTATCACTCATTATTAGTTTAAATTGACTCTTGGTGAAATTGTTGATGTTTGTAAAATTGTAGCTTTTTAATTTTTGACGTTAATTTAATAATCCACAAACATATTTTGTGAATAATTTTTCGATGTTTGCTTCGTTCAATTCTCATATGCAGATATTCAACATTATATATTCCAGTATCCGGACATACGGATATCCGGATTTTCCATTTACGTATCCGGACATCCGAACAGCAGATATCCGGATTTTCCATTTACGAATCCGGATATCCGGATAGCCGGATTTTTTGCTTAGCTATCCGGTTATTCGAATATGCGGTTTATCCGGATAGTTGAAAAATGCAGTTTACAGCCCTAATACAGACAGTGTGACCATTTTATGTATCTCTATTTCTTTTCAGCAGACGCAGCAGTACCAATTCCAAATACCGGGGTTAGGTTCGAAGCCTCTCTGGAATAAGTGAACGAGGGACAATGCCCCGCAGCTACTCCTGAAAATTTTTGAACGATCTGCGAGATTTGGAGGCAAAACCCAGGATCTTTCCAAAATGGCCAAAACGTTGATTTCCTTAAATACATACAATCAAAACCTTTCCTAAATATTATTTTTTAAATAGAAAAATCAAGCTTTTAAAAGTAAGAACACCGGCAAACGCCGGTATATAATAGAGCATACGCCGCCGCTGCCGATAAAGTGATCGGCGTAAACCTCTAGTCCCTACATTGTATTTCGATTCTATCAATGTCCGCAACTATCAATAATTATGCTTGTATATTTAATTTTAAAGTGTTGTTTATAAATAAGTCAATAATTCTACTTAAATGTTTTACTATACTTTTCATCCTGTGCCAATTAAAATAGCACTGCAACGTAAACATTATTCAAGCAATGAAACAATCGGTATATCAACATTGGTAGGTATATGTTTACTCACTCGTATGGGCTTCAGTTTTTTTATAAACCTACGTCTGCAATTTATTTATTTAGGCTTAAATTTCTTGCGCACACGCATAGTGTAATAATATTAATAGAAAGCGTTTTTTATTAGTTTGTAAAAGGAAGCGATAAAAAGTAAGTTTTGCTGTTGTGGATCAATAAATAATTTTTTGTTTGTAAATTATATATTTTCAAATCTAATCATATTTCAAATACATCCAGATAAATAATAAACAATAAGTACTTGTTTAATTAAATGACACCATACGCAAAACGTGTAAAATTACTTTCCTAAAAAGGTATAAATAAATCGACTACTGAGTGGACTATCAATCTATCTCGGCTGCTGTTTTAAAAACGACCTATCTCAGAAAACGTTTGAATAACGCTCTAATTCAGAATTTGTTTTAAAAACAATCTCAAAATTCGTTAAAAGAACGCCCTATTTCAAAATTGGGTTCAAGCCCTATTTGAGCTTAAATCCAACACATTTTGACATTAGCTGGGGTGTTTATGAAAACTGTTCTGATCATGATACAAAAAATGGAGGTAGTTCCGTTTAGTGTGACATTAGCCACTTAACTTTTACGGGGATAATGACAATTTCACCAAAAACAATTGTCAATTGTCAAAACATTTTTTAGAGAGAACATTACCCTGTAGCTCTGCAGGTTAGCCACTAGTTATGAGAGTGTTTTTACCCGTTGTGCCAGGGGTCACCTTGGGCAGCCCCGCCTATACACATTATGTGCCGTTTTAGCATTGACATAGATGTGCAGACCTTGGAGGTACACTTTTTCTCAACATTCCTTGAGAAATATCCACTGTAGGGGCATGATAATAGGGCCATGCTAGAACAATAGGATTTTTCGTGTATTTTTTTTTCTGTCTACGGGTCAAGCTGCCATAAATATATGATCCATTAACCAATATATGAGTCATTATCCACTATTTTTCAACCAATTGCATGTTTTACTTTATTCTCAATCGATATATATACACATAAATAATGCTAAAGCTTATTATTATTGTCTCAGATTACCATTGCGTTTTCATCCCTATGGCAACGCTTCTGGCAAAACAAAAAACTTTATGAAACTTCGAAAATCCCCAAATACGTCAAAAAATTTTGAGTGCAACTACCTTCTTTTTTGGTTCTGAGATAGGGCGTTTTTCAACCGAACTTCAGGGCAAGTATTACGAGGGTTGCTATTTTTATTTTGGCCCTAATATTGAAAAGACAGTAATTTATTATCGAAAATGGCTTTATTCTTTTTCGAAGTGTTCTCCATGATAATCAATACACTTTTATGCGTTCAAACCAATTTTTGTAGCACTTTTTCCACTCCGATTGAGGTATCTCCAAAACATGGGTTTTGAATGCATCAACGGCTTCTTTAGGCGCCAAAAAACGTTGGCCACGCAATTTATTCGTGATTTGCGGAAATAAAAAGAATTCATTTGGCGCCAAATAAGGGCTGTACAGAGGGTGACTCATTAATTCGATGTTTTGGCCAGTCAAATAGACGGTTGTTTCAGCCGATGTGTAAGAGCTGGCATTGTCATGATGAAGAATGATCCTTCTTCTTCTTCCGTATTTCACCAAGCACTACTGGCAAACAAATGGTTGTGTACCATTCGGAATTCACTGTTCTTCGTTGCTCTAATGGCACGGTAGCCACATGTCCAGTTATTCCGAAGAAACAGGCGATCATTTTCTTCGAAGTGCTTCGCGCACGAATCACTTTTGTCGCATTTG
Source organism: Eurosta solidaginis (assembly GCF_040869045.1). Taxonomy (NCBI): domain Eukaryota; kingdom Metazoa; phylum Arthropoda; class Insecta; order Diptera; family Tephritidae; genus Eurosta; species Eurosta solidaginis. Next base: position 172,181,627 of record NC_090323.1, read on the forward strand.
GTTCATCTTGGAAGATCCATACAGTGGATTGCTGTTTTGTTTCTCACGATAAGTCGTATGACGATCTTGCAATATAAGTTCGCGCACAGCGTCAATGTTTTGTTGCACAACAACTTATTTTGGACGACCTTCACGACTTTCGTCCCTGAGCGAACGGCGGCCACGATGGAATTCGTTATGCCAGCGTTTCACAGTGGCAAAGGATGTGGCTTCATCACCAAAAGTGGAAGTAAGTAGTTTAAAGCACTCCTGTCTTGATAATCCACATCGAAAGTTGTAAAAAATCATCGCACGAAAATTTTCACGAGTTAATTCCATTTTATCGCAGAGATGCAATTTTTAAGTTACTGTAAACAACACAAGTTGTGCTCGAATGTGAAAATGTTCAGAAGAAGGTTATGCGTCAAACTTTCAATTGAAAACGTCAGATGGCGCCGGAAAACAATTAGTGTTGCAAAGGCTCAAAATATAAATACTCGTATTTTTCTCTTGTTTAGCGTATTCGCTTTTACTTAAGTGCATTTTCAATTCGAATTTGTTTGCTTTAAAATTTTTTTTCTGATGCATTGCTGAATCTGATTTTTATGTCATTCAGGGAAGTGACGCCTCTTCATAGAGAACAGAAAGATGAAGGAAACGTAAAAGTTACTTGGCTATTACTATACCAACATTTTTCTTGATTATTTTCTTATAGTGTGAATACATAGCTTTAAGTACGAAAATAAAGATAATCTAGCTATATGTAAACTAGGTCTGCACTAAAAATGAGAGCACAGTATCCCTAAAATTGAGCAGTAATAAAAAAATAATATAGTTTGGTACAATTAAAAATTTTATTGCTGATCGATAAATAAATGATTGCTTTGCCCCCAGCGGGTTAGGGGGTCAGAATATACCCGCGGTAGGTATGCCTGTCGTAAGAGGCGACTAAAACACCAGATCAAAGGTGCTGTGTAGCGCAACCCTCTCAGGTTGCCAGCGCAATATATAGCTTCTCCAAACCCAATTGTCAACTTCACCTATTCGTGGCGAATCCTGTTTCACTAATAGACGAGGCTCTGGCAACCCCAAGCTCCTCATGGAACTTGGGGTGGGGAGGGAGGGATGGCCTGAAGGTTTAATTTGGCCATATAAATCGTTCCCGAGATGGTCGGGCTAGCACCTTAATGATGCTGTGTTACCGGAGCGTACCGGATCTGTATCCAGGACCATCACATCGATAACACTCCCTTATAACCTTATCGCTACAACAACAACAACAACAACATAACATTTGTTAATCAATCAACGCAAGGATTTCGTAAAATTTTCTACATAGTACACAATAGGGCTGATCACATTCACGACGGCGATGTAGCCGCCACATCTGTCATATTATTTTTACACATGTTCTTCTGATTGTCGTTATTTTCGGCATAACAGAGCGGCACGACAATCAATCACGAAAGCCGTTGTAACCAGATTAAACCTAATTCTATTTTTGGGAAGCTTTTAAATGTTTTAGAAGTCCTTTCGACCGAACCAATTAAGTGAATAAAAAAGGTAAGCGCACAAAAGAAAACACGTTTAATTAACAGTTGAACAATTCGCTTTTTTTGAAGTGCTTCTTCTTTAAACGTCACATTTCAACTGTAGCTAACGAAGGTAAAAATAATAAAATAGAATACAGAAAAAAGGGTTGCCATCTTTGTTTCGACAATGGGTAATTCCAATAGAAGCGACAGTGAGTGGCGTCCTTTTTATTTTGTCAATAAAAACTAAAATAGAAGTAAATAACAGATAATAAAAGCTAAAATCATTCTTTTGGGCGTTTTTTAAACATAATATTTTTTTAAAAATTTTTCGCTAACGTTTGCTGAAATTTATATTGGTGGCTGCCGCTTTCAAAGTAATTAAGAAGCCAATGCTTGGCTACGGCTGTCGTCAAGCTTTGCTTTATTGTGGTTGTGGTCTGTAAACGCCGTGTTGAATGTAATCAGCCCTAGTAGTTGAAAATCTTAAATATTTAAAGACGTGAATGAATTTTTGTATCTATAATCACAAAGTATTAACTTTAATTTAATTTTAAGACACAAACAAATCAATATCTACATATAATTTCGTTTTAATTCGCTATTTCGATAATTTTGTTTTCGTGTGCAACCATCTTTATGTAGTTTTTATTTTTGTTAGTTTCTTCATAGCTAATCTTTAGTACAGTAAATGAAACGGTAACTTAAAATTAGAAAAAAAACTAATAATAATAATTTTATTAATACATAACTTAGATATTCAATTTTAATTTAACGCTAAAAATCTTTTTATAATTTCTGGGTGTGTGTGTGTGTGTTGAATATGCATTGACTTCTAGGCAAGACTGACGGGCCTCAGCTGATTCTAACTAACTAGCTTAAAAAGGGAATTGATTTAAGCATAACTGAGTACATAATTCGGAGTATTACAGCTTCGTATAAGATTACTCTTTCTCGGTTTTTTTTTATAGCAATGTGAGTGTGAATTCCAAATAACAGGTACCGTGCGAATATCATATAACAAGGTTGATGTGAGTTTTGAATGTCGTTGCTGAATTAATTAGCCCCGAAATGCATTACCATTGTTTACTATATAGCTTGGCAGCTTAATTCGAGGTTATGTTGCGAATAGAGTGGAAGGCACTCGCAGGCCGTGAGAATAGGCACTCGAATGGAGTGGAATGAAGAACAGTAGGAAAACCAGAGTTGCATTGGATCAATCATTGCATAAATATTAAAGATAAATTTAGAAAAAATAATTAAATACTTGAGTATAAGCAAACATTTTTTTTTCAATTACTGCAATTAAGGTGTCCTAGGTGCTAATATTCCAAAATTATAAAATTTTATGTCTGTTTAAAAATTTAACTTTAATTTCCCTAAAATTTCCGTAATATGGCCATTAGTAATGTTTGTGTGTGTGTGCAAATTTTGAGCGATCAGCTGTTAGTTGCGCTACTTGGTAAAGTTTACAATGTGCATTACTGTTCAACAACGAATTTTTTGCTTCGGCGATTGTTTATCTAATGTGTTTTACTTTCGTATGTATGTATGTACGTTAGACAGGGTCGATTTATTAACCGATATCGCGCCATCGATTCTTCGATAGGATTTGGGCTCAGGAAAAAAGTTCCACTACGCATACCCAAAAAAATAATTTTATCACCTGCGAAATTTAATTTTTTTGACTTTTTTTCGACTTTGATTTTTAAGGTTTTTTTCATGACCTACTAAAAAATTTTCATTTTATTGTAAAATTATCATGTTTTCAAAAAACTGTTATCGCCAACGTTTTTAGCGGACTTTTTGGGTCGGGCAAGGTATACATACGAAAATTTTTTTAGTAGGTCATGAAAAAAACCTTAAAATTCAAAGTCGAAAAAAAGTAAAAAAAAATGAAATTTCGCAGGCTCGAAAATTATTTTTTTGGGTATGCGTAGTGGAACTTTTTTTTCCTGAGCCCAAATCCTATCGAAAAATCGATGGCGCGATATCGGTTAACTGTCGTCCATACAAATCGACACCACCCAATGTATCAATGTATCTATGTATCTATTGTAGATCAGATTAAATGCTTAAACAATCGGAATTAAATGTTACCGTCTGTCTACGCCTTTATTTAAGTTTTTATGTGCATGTGCTTGTGATATGCGAATTTCAATGTGTTTCAATCATAGATGGGCATTTTATGGGCAAAATTAATGCATATCAACGACGCGGTGAAAGCTGCTATCTCCACAGAATCGCTAAATATAAAAGCTCCTAACTCTCACAAAATTATGAAAAGCCGCTAAGTATACTAATTTTCAATACATTTTAAAATTGAAAATGTTGACTGACGTTTTCATGGAGCTAGCAGATTTTATCGAGGCATCGACGATATACATAGACCAGGCATGCTTAACGAACGAAACGATATCATTTCGTTACGATAATCAACGTTAATAAACGAAACGAAGTCATTTCGTTTCGTTTATTAACGTTAAGAACGTCAAATTAACGTTAATTTTACGATCTTAACGTTAATAAACGAAACGAAGTGACTTCGTTTCGTTTATTAGCGTTGATTATCGTAACGAAATGATATCGTTTCGTTCGTTAAGCATGCCTGACATAGACTATAAAAAAGTGAGATAGTATGAAGACTACTATGATTCATGTTCGGTTTGATGGAAGAGTGGTCAGTTTGAATCGTTTCTATCGTGAACAATCCATTCCATACTGTTTGGACTGTTAAAAAATTTAAGGAAGTTATGGCAAATGTTTTTAAGCTTTCGATAAAGTTTTATAACGGGATTTCTTCTATATCTGATAGATCTTTGTATATACGCAGTTGCTTCCATCTGCAGATATCTAACTTTCAGGAGATTTCGGTGAATCCTATTTGTTTGTTTTGTCAGAGTACTTCTAGGCAACATATAAGGCGCAGCTTTCAGTGGGAGTTTGCCTCTGACGCTAATATAAGCAGGAAAATGTTATGTTATCGACCAAGGTAATAAAATCTCGGGGTCTGGGTCTGTCCGATTTTACATTATACGATCATTGAATTCAATTCTGTTAGCGTTTCTTTTTGTGTTTTCTATTTTTTCTATTCGCGTGTGTCGATACAAACCTGAATGCACGAATTGATAATGTAAAAGTGGACTAATATTTGAATTCAAGATCTCAAAAACGATAAAGAAATACTATAATACAATACTTGGTTTTCTTCCAAATTAAAACCGCTAAAAATGTAAACGCACGTTTTTCAATGCTCTATTTTGAAAATTAAAGAGGAGCACGACGCAAATTGGAAGCGAAGCTCGGCCTAAAATCTCTTCGGAGGTTATCGCGCTTTACATTTTATTTTTTTTATTTTGAAACTTTTTACGAATACTCCAATATGTCGTCGCTTAGTCATATATAACCCATTGTTGCAGCGCGTTATTCAATAAAATTCTCCAAGAGGCCATTTTCGCAGTGGCAGTCGATATAGAGCGATATTCCACTTATCAGCCAATGTTTTGTTTGGGACTACCCTCTCTAGCTCTAACTGTTGCAGGGGTATTGGTTTGTGAGAAAAATGTTTACAAAATATCCCACAGCGCGAACCGATATGAATTTTGCGAGTTCTAACTTAAACCAAACTTAATGGGAACATGTGAGAAGAAACCGCAAACCCTGCTTATTACGATTATTACCATATATATACAATTTCGAGCAGGGATGACAAAACGTCAACTGACCTACCTTGAATTGACTGACTATGACCATTTCAAATTTCCCAAAGCCAATTAAAGTTATAACCATATGATATGGTCACGTCAATGTAAATGATATTGACATTATGACCATCCTACTTTAAATTTAATTTCTTTAAACTAAGAATAACATGCATTTAATTATAATTTCATTAAAGTTCAAAATCGGATTAAAAGCTGATCTGGTGTGGTTTCATTGAAATAAAAAGAACAACTTATCAATCCCGCAGAAATTGTGTGCTTTTGTGTTAATCTTAAATTACTGCATATAGTTATTACAGTTTTCTCCAGAAATGGTGAAAACGTCAAACAGAACCATTTAAAGTGGGCATATTAAAATTGATGTTATGGCCACGTGAAGTGGTCATAACGTCAATTTACCTTTTGGCCCTTAACCTTATGTCATAGCAAAAAAAATTTCCTAACTTGTTTACCAGCAGTAGTATGCCCATATATGATTTCAGTGTATGCATGTGCGTGTGTGCGTACGACGTATATGTGAGATTATGCAAATATCGAAACAAATTATATATGTATAATAATAATATTAATTTCAACTATAACTACTAAAAACTAAATACGATAAACAAATTTAAATTAATTTATAATTAACTTTTAGCGGGGACAAAAGACAGCACATTTTTTGGGAGTCTAGGTAGGGTTAAGGCTTAACTTAAACTTTTATAATGTAGTTACTTTATTTTATATATATTAATTTTGTTTTAATTGTGTTTGTGCGTGCGACCCTAAAATTTAAGGATTTTCAGGCGGCTCATCCGGTGTTAATAGACTTTGTGGTGCATTATCGAGATCGGCCAATACGACCGATGGATATTCCAAATGCACTGAATTCGAATTCGAATCTTCTTCAAGTGCATTCGGTGGTGGACGATTACCCGATAGGAATTCATTCAAATTTGGAATATACTCAACAGTGGCATACTCAGTTGGTGGCACCAATGAAGCGGTTTCATGTAGAGGAATTGCAATGGGAGTCTCTTCAATTGTGGACGGTGGTGGAAACACAATTGGCGTAGCTACAATTTTTGTTAATTCCGATATTGAGTGCTCTTCTTGCACGGATTTGTTTTGCATATTCATTAGAATTTCTATTGAGCCCTCGTCCACAGAAGTTGGCTGCACATTTTCTATATTGAGTCGATCGTCAGTTTTAGCTCCTACATTGCTTACCAACGTTGTGTTATTATTCAAATCAATCACTTGTGTTGCTTCTTTTGTTGTGTTTGGTGCTGTTGTTATTGCATTTGCCGCTCCCAAATCTTTCTTAATTCCATCAACTAAACTACCAATTACACCGGTCTCATTAGTTTCCACGGTAGATGCTGTGGGTCTGGTTGGTGCGCCCAAAGTCTCCATTGGTTCATGCACAATAGGTTCGATTGTAGTTGTGGTGGTAGTTGGTATAGTTGTTGTAGTAGTAGTCGGTGCGGGGGTAGTTGTAGTCGTAGTAGTTGTTGTTGTTGTAGCAGGTGTTATTTGGGGCATTGGCGCAATTATTAACGGTTTTATAAGCGGTTTACCTAATGGCGCAATCAACGGAGGTAAAATATCATCACCATTATTGAGTAGTGGCACTATGACGACAGGCTTAGCATTGGCCAAAACTTGTTGACTCAATTGTGGTGGTATAATTAAAGGATAACTATTGACGAATAACATTGGTAGCACAGTGCACACTTCCTGATCACTTTCGAAGCATTGCGATTTGCCCCGGATGCGCGTCTCCTGCTTCAACATGATAGGGCATATTTCATTCAGGCGATTGTCACAGAGTATTGGATTGTCTATAAGAAAATGGTAAACCATTTAGTCAAAATATACAAGTGGACTATTGAGTGGATTTGCTCACCATCTAAATACAATTCCAATTTACCAGGCACATTATGATTCATGCATCTTGTATGTAGCACTAATTCGGAAGAAATTGATGATATTTGGTTGCTGGTCAAGTTAGCTTGGCATAGCACCGGTAAGCCATGGAAATCTTTTTCCAATCGTGTAATGTTATTGTAGGCTGCTTTGAGGATCTTTAGATTTGGAAGGAATGTCTGAAATGGAAGAAAATTAAGTTTAAATTTGACGGATTCCAGTGTTAGTTATATGATACACTAGCAAACCCGACAGTCGTGGTCTTAAAAGAACTGTCTCTCCTGCCAGCACACTTTACGGTTTCTCCCACCCAATTGTCAACCTCACCTCCCCATGGCGAATCCGGTTTCTTTAACAGCTCAGTCTCTGACGACCCCAAGTTCCTCATGGATCAAGGGGGCGGAAGGTAGGGATGGCCTAGAAGGTTTCTGGTGGTCATACTAAATCGTTCCCGAGATGGACGGGCAAAGGACCATCAACTTCGATAAGGCCTCCGCTATAATAACAGACACGGACCTGCCTGAAATTTCCCCTACCTGCCTATTTTAAACTCTCTTTCTCTATTCCTCAATCTTCTGCTTCTTGCATCATCTCTCATCTCATTTTTGTCATTTTATATGTCTTTATTTTTCCTAACGTTCCGCTCTTCGCATCCTCCATTTTCTTGGGCTATCCCTCCCTCTCGCTCTCTAATTTATTTCGCCTTTTCCTTCACTTTCCATCTCTATATTTTCTTCAAGCAAATCGTGCTATAAATAAAATAGCTTTTGGGGTTTTTCCAATGCCAGTTCTTTAAGCATATTATCGACAGAGGTGTGGGTTTTTTGGTTTGAATCTGTCCCAAAGATGCCTTTAAGTCACATAATAAATATATCGATCTGTTTAGTTAGGAGGTGACAGGAATTGAAAATTCTCTTGTTGCAGTAAATCCCGACATTAGATTTATTCTCAGTCTGCATTTTCTGCTTACAATTCTTGTTCCTCTCAATACTCTTCTACCTGAAAGGAATTTGAGTGAAACAGAGGGTTGGGTGTGTGGGGCTTTACAAAGTTAATTGCATGTGTTGTACGAATTTCCAGAGTACTCGACCATTAGGAACTTATGTAGTGTTATCCGTGCTCTATCAAATAGTCTCAGAGTGGATCTGTTGAATATGCAAGCCTTAGAAGTCTGTAGACGAGACGTGATGGACAATGGTGGGTGACGCGCCAGTGAATGTCTACATATGTATGATGGGGGTTTTCAACCCAACTTCATATCTAGGCCGCGAGTCCGGAGGTGGGTTCGCCAGCCGATAAAGTAGCTTCGACCGCTCGAATGTTTAGTGACACTGCCGTCGGGTATCACGACCGATAGAATGCAAGACGTTTTAAGTAGGTAATCAACTGGTTGTAGTGCGCTTGCGGATTGAAAGAACTGGCGCCTTAAAAATACCGTGTTGGAAGACCTGTGTTGGGGATCGATTTGGGAGTATCCAGACATCCTCTTGCGAACTTTATATTCGCTGAGTTCGAGCAGTTTCAGAAACTTTTTTTTATTATTTTTCTAAAACTGTTTCGGCATCATTTCGTAACTATTTGGCCATTGTTTTCGGGACTATTTTGGGATGATTTTCGGGATTATTTTAGAGACCATTGCAATGATCCCAGGACCATTGCGGTCTAATATTCGGATTGCTTTGAGGATGATTTCGGAAAAGTTTCAGCACTATTTCGGGATCATTGTGGATTTCGGAATATTGTTCGAGTAATTTATAACGGTTCATGGCTTTCACTAATTCAATTCCTCTGTCGGGACAATTGTCACCAATTCCGACGGGTTACTATTGAAATCAAACATCTCACTTACCCTTTCCATTTCCTTCAGCGTCAACAGTTGATTATGCGACAAATCCAGCAGCTCCAATTTCGTCATACCAATAAAGTCCTCTGGTAAAATGCGTTCCAATTGATTATAAGATAAACTTAAAATGCGCAAACTATTCAAACCCATAAGCGCACCATCTAAAGATTTCAATTCATTATGATCTAAATTTAATTCAAATATATATGAATTCTGATCAATCGTATTTTCCTGATGACCCGTAAGTAGCCTTATTTTATTATTATTTAACATCAAATGACGTAACATAATCAAACCGCGAATTTCATTCATCGAGAATTCCTCAATTTCATTATAAGAAATATTTGCGCGATACAAAAGTCTCATAGGCAATAATGAATTATTCAAAGATTTTATATGATTAACAGAAAAATCAATATCCTCCAACATTTCACATTCCAAAAAATCATCTTGACGCAAATATTCGATTTCATTGTTGAATGCATGGAATTCATTCAAATTTCTGGCATGCTTGAAGATTGCATCGAAAGTGCGTATGCGATTATGTTGGACCTGTAAATTTTCTAATTTATGCATATAGCGCATAATCTCTGGCAGACGTTCCAAACGATTATTTTGTGCCATTATCAATTTTAAACGATTCGATTCGGGCAATTCATTATCCAAACTAATGATTGCATTCATATTTATAAATAATGATTCCAATTTATCCAAATGACGAAGTGTACCATTGAGATTCTCAATTTGATTGCGTCCAAGATGTAGTGTAACCAAACTTGTGGGGAATGCTCCCTTATCCAAACGTTTTATATTGTTACTAGGCAAAAAAATATTCTCCACCATTTTTATGCCTTTGAGGTCATCCTGCAGCACAGAGCGTATACGGCAACGTCCCATATCGAATGTCTTCACAATTGGCATATGATTCAGCATGTGTTTAGGGATTTCTTCGAGTTCATTGTCGCCAACACTCAGATACTCTACATTTGATAACCCTCGAAAAGGTAATTCAGGCACCGATCTATAAATAGAATTAAAAGAAATCAAAATAAGAGATATATATAGCGAGAAATTAATTTAAGAAAATAATAAGCAAAATGGCACTTAAAATAAAGAAAGAGAGTAAATAATGATGAAATGGTGTATGAATATGAATGGAAAGCCTTCCAACGCTAAAATGGACTCTAAAAAGTATATGTAAATACTTTATACTTATTACATAGTCACATGTATACGTATGGGGAATTCATATAGGGCTTATCTGTGTAATCACACTTTTATATTTATTACATTAGGATGGTCCTTAAACATGAAAGGAATTATTTTTTTCAGCCTCACCCCTTTCAAACGGTAACAACCCGGCCTAAGATGTGAAACTTACCTTTTAGGTATTATCGCGCCTTACATTTATTTTTTTTTTGTCGCAACAACTTTTTTTTGTTCATTTGACTACTAAAACGGTCAATAACGAATCAACGATTTGTGCGCAGTTGATTTAACATCTTGTTACGATGGATAAAAATTTACAGAAATTTTGGTTGAACTGACCCGTATTTCAGTTGATTTTACCAGTCTTTTTCTTTCAGTGTATTTGGGTGTTCGATTAATCATTTGTCGGAACCGATCGGACCGGACCACTATAGCATATAACTATCACCCATGCAATCGATTTTTCGAAGAAGAGGTTTTTTGTCATTTATTCCTCATTTAACAGCTAAAAGATTGAAGTCTCGCAGGATGATAGACATTAGGGATATATTGTTGTCTAAAAAAATTTTCAAGATCGGTCATATATATAATATATGTGTAGCCGACCGATTGTTCAGATAAGAGATTTAGTAATTTCTTCTTTATTTTAACCGCTATAAGCTCGACATTTTTTTGGGTGCCCACAAGTACGGCATATATTATTGCCTGAAAAAATCCTTAAGATCGGTCATATATGACGATATCTATATCTATTACATGTGAACACATCTACGTTTGCGGGTAAGAAAAAAACCGCTTATCATCACTTAGATAATGTTTAGAGGAGACCCATCCAGCGGCAATTATTGAATACTCGCGGCAGTGGTAAGTAAATTGCAAAACAGGTTGTACTAAATATTATATAACCTATAGCTGAATCGGCTGCGATGAATTGTAGACACACACCCTTTTCGGTCATAAAAGTAGAGAATAGTGTAGAGATAAAATGGAGAGACACATCTCAGTTGCAACTGCGTATAATGCACACTGAAATTTAGCAGTACTAATTTTCTGCCCAACAATTTCATAAGTTTAGATAAAGTTTAGATACATATACAGTTTAAGTGCATATGTATATACATAAAAAAAAACATAGCTAATGTGTTGAAATTTCAAAAATTCATAAAATCTGAACAATGAGTTGTATGGGATATATAATATATATCTATATGACCGATCCAGACCGTTTTTTCGGACAATAACGTATTAAGCATCTTGTAAAATTGTAAGCTTCTAGTTGTTAAAAAGAAGAATAAATTGGCAAAAACCTCTCGTCGTCATATATGACCGATCTTAAGGATTTTTTCAGGCAATAATATATGCCGTATTTGTGGGCACCCGAAAAAATTTCGAGCTTCTAGCGGTTAAAATGAAGAAGAAGTTACTAAATATTTTATCTGAACAATCGGTGGGCTACACATATATTATGATATGACCGATCTTGAAAATTTTTTTAACAATATATCCCTAATGTCTAAACATCCTACGGGATTTCAATCTTCTAGCTGTTAAATGAGGAATAAATGACAAAAAACCCCTTCTTCGAAAAATTGATGGCATGGGTGATAGTTATATGCTGTAGTGGTCCGGTCCGATCGGTTCCGACAAATGATTAATCGAACACACAAATACACTGAAAGAATAAGACTAGTATAATCAACCGAAATACGGGTCAATTCAACCAAATTTCTGTCAATTTTTATCCATCGCAACAAGATGTTGAATCAACTGCGCACAAATCGTTGATTCGTAATTGACCGTTTTAGTAGTCAAATGAACAAAAAAAAAGTTGTTGCGACAAAAAAAAATAAATTTAAGACGCGATAACCTCCGAAGAGATCTAAAGCCGAGCTTCTCTTCCAATGTGCGTAGTGCTCCTTTTTAATTTTTCCTACAAATTGGCGGGACGGGACCTACTTGTTTCATGCCGACTCCGAACGGCATCTGCGAGGCAGATGAGATTTCACTGAGAGTTTTTCATGGCAGAAATACACTCGGAGTTCTTGCCAAACATTGCCGAGGGGCGACTCCGCTTAGAAAAATTGTCTTCTAATTTCACAGAAAACAGTTATCGTCCTAGAATCTAAGCCCCTACCAAATTTCACAAGGATTGGTAAATTTTTGTTCGACTTATGGCATTAAAAGTATCCTATACAACTTAAATGAAAAAGGGCGGAGCCACGCCCATTTTGAAATTTTCGTTTATTTTTATACTCAGTTGAGCAGAGCTCACAGAGTATATTAAGTTTTATTGGATAACGGTTGGTTGTACATATATAAAGGAATCGAGATAGATATAGACTTCCATATATCAAAATAATCAGGATCGAAAAAAAATTTGATTGAGCCATGTCCGTCCGTCCGTTAACACGATAACTTGAGTAAATTTTGAGGTATCTTGATGAAATTTGGTACGTAGGTTCCTGAGCACTCATCTCAGACCGCTATTTAAAATGAACGATATCGGACTATAACCACGCCCACTTTTTCGATATCGAAAATTTCGAAAAACAGAAAAAGTGCGATAATTCATTACAAAAGACCGATAAAGCGACGAAACTTGGTAGATGAGTTGAACTTATGACGCAAAATAGAAAATTAGTAAAATTTTGGACAATGGGCGTGGCACCGCCCACTTTTAAAAGAAGGTAATTTAAAATTTTTGCAAGCTGTAATTTGGCAGTCGTTGAAGATATCATGATGAAATTTGGCAGGAACGTTACTCTTATTACTATATATGCGCTTAATAAAAATTAGCAAAATCGGAGAAGGACCACGCCCACTTTTAAAAAAAAATTTTTTTTAAAGTAAAATTTTAACAAAAAATTTAAAATCTTTACAGTATATAAGTAAATTATGTCAAGATTCAACTCCAGTAATGATATGGTGCAACGAAATACAAAAATAAAAGAAAATTTAAAAATGGGCGTGGCTCCGCCCTTTTTCATTTAATTAGTCTAGGATACTTTTAACGCCAATCCTTTTGAAATTTGGTAGGGGCATAGATTTTATGGCGTTAACTGTTTTCTGTGAAAATGGGCGAAATCGGTTGATGTCACGCCCAGTTTTTATACACAGTCGTCCGTCTGTCCTTCCGCATGGCCGTTAACACGATAACTTGAGCAAAAATCGATATATCTTTACTAAACTCAGTTCACGTACTTATCTAAACTCACTTTATCTTCGTATGAAAAATGAACGAAATCCGACTATGAACACGCCCACTTTTTCGATATCGAAAATTACGAAAAATGAAAAAAATGCCATAATTCTATACCAAATACGAAAAAAGGGATGAAATATGGTAAGGTAATTGGATTGTTTTATTGACGCGAAATATAACTTTAGAAAAAACTTTATAAAATGGTTGTGACACCTACCATATTAAGTAGAAGAAAATGAAAAAGTTCTGCAGGGCGAAATAAAAAACCCTTAAAATCTTGGCAGGTATTACATATATAAAAAAATTAGCGGTATACAACAGATGATGTTCTGGGTCACCCTGGTCCACATTTTGGTCGATATCTGGAAAACGCCTTCACATATACAACTACCACCACTCCCTTTTAAAACTCTCATTAATACCTTTAATTTGATACCCATATCGTACAAACTCATTCTAGAGTCACCCCTGGTCCACCTTTATGGCGATATTTCGAAAAGGCGAACACCTATAGAACGAAGGCCCACTCCCTTTTAAAAATACTCATTAACACCTTTCATTTGATACCCATATCGTACAAACAAAGTCTATAGTCACCCCTGGTCCAGAAAGGCCCACTCCCTCTTAAAATACTCATTAACTCCTTTCGTTTGATACCCATATTGCACAAACGAATTCTAAGTCACCCCTGGCCCACCTTTATGGCGATATCTCGAAACGGCGTCCACCTATGGAACTAAGGATTACTCCCTTTTAAAATACTCATTAACACCTTTCATTTGATACCCATATCATACAAGCGCATTCTAGATTCACATCTGGTCCATCTTTATGGCGATATCTCGAAAAGGCGTCCACCTATAGAACTAAGGCGCACTCCCTCTTAAAATACTCATTAACTCCTTTCGTTTGATACCCGTATTGCACAAACGAATTCTAGAGTCACCCCGAGTCTCGAAAAGGGGTCCACCTATAGAACTAAGCCCCACGCCCTTTTAAAATAATCATTAACACCTTTCATTTGATACCCATATCATACAAACAAATTCTAAAGTCACCCCTGGTCCACCTTTATGGCGATATCTCGAAAAGGCGAACACCTATAAAACGAAGGCCCACTCCCTTTTAAAAATACTCATTAACACCTTTCATTTGATACCCATATCGTACAAACAAAGTTTAGAGTCACCCCTGGTCCACCTTTATTGCGGTACCTCGAAAATGCGTCCACCTATAGAACTAAGGCCCACTCCCTTTTAAAATACTCATTAACATCTTTCGTTTGAAATATTGTGCAAACAAATTCTAGGGTCACCCCTGGTCCACCTTTATGGCGATATCTCGAAACGGCCTCCACCTATGGAACTAAGGATTACTCCCTTTTAAAATGCTCATTAACACCTTTCATTTCATACCCATATCGTACAAACGCATTCTAGAGTCACCCCTGGTCCATCTTTACGGCGATATCTCGAAAAGGCGTCCATCTATAGAACTTAGGTCCACGCCCTTTTAAAATACTCATTAATACCTTTCATATGATACCCATATCGTACAAACGCATTCTAGAGTCAACCCTGATCCACCTTTATGGCTATATCCCTAAATGGCGTCCACCTATAGAACTATGGCCCACTCCCTCATAAAATACTTTTTATTGCCTTTCATTTGATACACATGTCATACAAACACATTCCAGGGTTTCCCTCGGTTCATTTTCCTACATGGTTATTTTCCCTTATGTTGTCACCATAGCTCTCAACTGAGTATGTAATGTTCGGTTACACCCGAACTTAACCTTCCTTACTTGTTGTATTTTGTTGCACCATATCATTACTGGAGTTGAATGTTGATATAATTTACTTATATACTGTAAAGATATTAACTTTTTTTTTTTTAATTTGACTTACAAATTTTTTTTTTAAAGTGGGCGTGGTCGTTCTCCGATTTTGCTAATTTTTATTAAGCGTACATATAGTAATAGGAGTAACGTTCCTGCCAAATTTCATCATGATATCTTCAATGACTGCCAAATTACAGCTTACGAAACTTCTAAATTACTTTCTTTTAAAAGTGGGCGGTGCCACGCCCATTGTCAAAAATTTTAATAATTTTCTATTCTACGTCATAAGTTCAACTCACCTACCAAGTTTCATCGCTTTGTTCGTCTTTGGTAATGAATTATCGCACTTTTTCGATTTTTCGAAATTTTCGATATCGAAAAAGTGGGCGTGGTTATAGTCCGATTTCGTTCATTTTAAATAGCGATCTGAGATGAGTGCCCGTGAACCTACAAACCCAATTTCATCAAGATACCTCAAAATTTCCTCAAGTTATCGTGTTAACTAACGGACGGACATGGCTCAAAGAAATTTTTATTCCATACGCATGATTTTTATATACGGAAGTCTATATCTATCTCGATTCCTTTATACCTGTACAACCAACGGTTATCCAATCAAAGTTAATATACTCTGTGAGCTCTGCTCAACTGAGTATAACAACTCAAACTTTTATGCTGTCGGAAACATCAACATTAAAAAGGATGTTTTTTATTATCTTATTAGATTAGATACGTTCGCGTGAGTGAAAATTCGTAAAAACTTGAACAAAATGTTACTAACTTTGGAAAAATTCTGTTCGTTCAAACAAAACTTTTGTAACAAGAGGGCGCAATTTTGCATTTCGCTTGGAGGAGAAGTTGCAAAATTGTACCCGATAAATAGGTGTCCCGGTATCCCATTTTGTGTGTTTTTTCGGTTTGGTGGTTTTCTTATTTTGTTGTTTTTTTTTTTTAAACAAGTGGCACCATCGTCATAAGTGCAAAGTAGAGAGCGCAGTGAGCGTAAAATTCTCTTTGAAATTTGCTCATGTATTGACTGTTGATCGCTGTTGAAATGACCAGTCAGATCAGTTGTGTTAACAAAAAAATCTGTTAGATTGATTAGGAATTTGTCAATTTTACAGAATCTTGTTAACTTAAGAGCGACAATTTCTGTTCTGTTGAAATGACTAAACTAATTTGTTCGCTTGACAAAGAACTCGGTCGAATTAACCGTAATTCGATCAATTTCACCGAATCTCCGTTAAGTCAAGAACAGCAGAACAGATTTGTTGATTTTACTAACACCGTTTCTTTCAGTGTATGCCCGCTCCTCAAATTGATTAATCGAACACCCATATATGCACGCGACTAGTTTGCGTTCAAACAGATACACAGACGGACATAGTAAAATCAACTCAGCTCGTCAACCTGACCATTTCGGTATACTTATTGGTGAGTCTCTCTGTCTATCTGAGTCTGTCTATCTCCTTTAAGGACTTACAATTTTGAGATTCGTGCAAAACAGCAGTTCGAAAGGAACTGTAGCTCCGAAACGCAGTTGATTATAGGCCTGTCTTTCTTTTCTTTTGTGGATGAGTAGCAGGCTAGTGAACATTTTTTGAATCTCACTCCCCCTACCCCTACCCCTACCTCTCCCTCTCTCACTCCTTCTCTCTTCATCACTGAGTTTCCCCATTTTCTTCCAATTCTTCTTTTTTCTCCTTCTCTGCCACTCTTCAGCTTTTTCCGGGTTCTTTCCCCCAACAAACACAAGCTAAATTCCAACCAATACAATAAATAAAACTGCTCAATTATGTCTTACTTCCTCTCTACCATTTAAGCATCTGCCAATCTGTCAACACACTTGTCTTGGGCGCCACATTTAACAACCGATGTTACTATAAATAGATCTCATACCCATAATTACCAATCATTTGTCTGGTATTAGAATTTCTAATTTCCTTCAATATTGAGCGACAACCGTACCTACAACACTTTCTTTGTATGCAAGCTTGCGCGCATGCGCAAAACAAATCATATTAAGCTGGTTGAAGAAAATCTACTAGCCATGCATTGAATATTTGTCTGGCACCGCCCATTTAATCACAGCCTACAAAAACGCTTTACAACCTCCTCTATCGTTGCTTATAACTGAATTAATTAAACTGTTGCAAGAAATTCCGATGGCGCCCGCTGCAAAATGCTACTGGAATACGCACGCGATTCATGTATGTATGTAATAGGTACGTCTTATAATCCCTGTTGGAATATTTAGAGCTTAATAGCATGTCCAATTAGTGAGAAATGCAGAGTTTTTTCACAAGGAATTGTTATTTACCATAAGCCTTGAGAAGTGTTTTGGTTGGCTTTCTCCTAAATCAGGGGCAGATTCAATACGGGTATTCGGACTGACACCGCCTTCTGGCGGCACATACCTTTGAATTAGGCTTGGTCAGTGCTAGCAGATGTAGGAAGTGCAGGTTGGAGGAGGAAATGTTTGTGCTCGTGTCCTGTGCTTCTCCGGCTAAGACTACAGCTATTAGGAGTGATACAGCTATCAGATATAGAAGCAGCAAGTGGCTTAGGTCCTAAAAAGCTTCTAGTATTTGCCAAGAGGATGGAGTTATTTTATAACTTAGGTCCTGGCTTTTTATAGGGTTTTTCAGTTTGGTTGTTAAATAAACTTCTGGTAACACTATGAGCTCATTCAGCCTATGGACCGGCCAGTTCAACCTAACCTAACCTCCCAAATCAGGTAACCCTCTATTCCTTTTATCTGAAAATGTCTTGATTAAAGTGCAAATAAGGACAACGCGACGGTTGGAAGCAGCTCAATATGTATAAAGGAAAGGGAAGTCGGATGAAAGTGACTTTCATGAAGTGATGGATTACCTGTTGTTGTTTATGTTGCAGCGATAAAGACACCCCACGAAGGTTTTGGGGAGTTTTACCGATGTTGATGTGGGCTTGAAATGCAAATTGACTTCCAGAGGCAGTACTCAGGGACGCGTGTTATCGCCTCTCCTATGGACACTGGTATTTAACGAATACTTGAGTGCAAAAGAAATAAGGTAGGCAGTCCAGAGAACAACGTAAAGAAAGATATTTGCTTTAACAGACATGCTCCTTTAAGGTCATAAGAATCGTATTTTATAAAATCTGATAATCTGAAATCTGGGCTTAACAGTCTTACTAACTTCCTGACAATTTCACTGCTTTTGAGCGGAGGTATGACATAGAAAGAGCAGTGATACTGCTCCAGTACAGTCTCAGCGATAAATGCAACGATCTTTATGGACAGCATTACTGCCATAAAGTGTCGCTGGTGCACATAGGGCATCTTACTGCCTCCCTTCTCTGGATCCCCCAGTGGGGATTGAGTTTGTTGATGACCCAGCAAAGGTGGCTGTATAAATATAAATGAGGCAGACAGCCCAGCTCCAATGGGATGAGGGACTTTGAATACTTCCGCCGTAAGCATGCCCGTCATAAGGCGACGAAACTTACAGACCTGAAGTTTGGCGTAGTCATATCAAAGCGTTCCCGATATAATCGGATTACTACCTTAAATGTGCTAGTTGCCGGAACGTACCGGAGCAATATCGCAAGAACCATCATCAAATACTGTTATTGCAATGAACTTGCTGTGGACTAGCAGGGCTGGCTGTGACGATAAGAAAGGGATGAGCTTTCTTCTTCTTATCTTCTGTCAATCAGTGCAACATGCATTATAATTTTGATTTCCGTATATCTTATGTAAATTTCTTACAAGGCTTCTTCACACTTATGGCATGCTGCTTTCCACTTGAGCGAGACTATCGTAAAATGCCTCATTCGTGATGAAGGATGCTCTGGTTGTTTGGACACATGTTCGAACACATGTTCGAACACAAATAAATACACATGACTTTGTATGTGTGTACATACATTACTGCTTACAATGTGAAAATTGCATTATTCATTTGGGAGTTGCCTTACAGATAGTTATGATAGATATGTATGGGGTTTTTTTTCGCAGTGGCTTGGCGCCGTTGGACATAGTCTTCTAGCACCGCTATTAACAAAGTTTGCCAACTTGATCACAATCGCGATCGTGATTGGGACGTGCTTTTCATAATGATAATAATGTATATGTTGTTGTTGATGATAGACTATTGCGAAAAATGATTGGAATATCCTCGCGAGACCCGACCAATCACTTACATATGTACATCTTAACTATACGACGAGTCTTTAAGATGTGTCAAAGTATTGCACATTCCATGAATTCCGTTATCGCTGAGGATGATGAAATACCGTCTATTAGAATTTGGCTATTTTTAGATTCTACTTGATGCCTAACATAATAACGTGTGCACGTGTGTGCGTAAACGTGACAACTTATGTGTTTTTAATTTGGTCGAGATTCCTTTCGGTATGCTGTACATAAACTTAAATTTTTTGCTCAAGAAATGGGAGATGATGAAGAAATTGAAGTTTGCAGTTGCTCACGATGATAATTGCTTAGGAGTGCGAACATACCATTTAAGGACTCTATTACAGCAGCCAAGAATAACAAGGCAGGTAGGTGTGCAGCTCATATAAAAACACCAACACCTGCAGTTTATTCACCTCCTTATACATATCTTAATAACTCTCTTTCCATTCTTGATATTCTATTTCCAAGGTATCCATTGTCTTTAATTACATACATTCCGATTGTGTTGAGATATGCCGACGTTGTTTCATTGACTACTTTAGGAAAACACACCTTAACCATCTCCGATAGGGTCCAACATCGGCGCTGGTTAGTAATGATTACTTTAGTAATCAATTAGATAAAAGTTTTCCTAAGAGGGATCATCAGCACCTCAGCAGTTATTTGGCAAACACCACGAGTATATTGCTGCCATGAAAATTTCACAATGACACCTCATAGGCCTTGCAAATGCGTAAAACGGGACATACATGTTTTACGCCCACCAATTTGTAGGAAAGTTTAAAACAAACACGATGCAAATTGAAAGAGAAGCTCGGCCTAAATTCTCTTCGGAGGTATTGCAAGAGTAATTCAAAACTTTTTGTGTACAAAATATTTATGCGATTGAAGGGGTGATGGTATGTAGTCATACTTTAGATGATTATTATATTCCTGTCAGAAATCTATATGCGATAATTAGTACCAGAAAAGATACTGAGATGTTCCGTCATCTGTCACCTACCATACACACTGGCAATGAGAAGTGATGCCTAGTATAGCTTCACCAAGCTCTGCAAGTCGGTTAACGCGTTGCTATCATCGCTCCTTTAGAAATTGTCTCCGGTTTTGAAACCCTCCATCATATGACGGGTTTTTTTGATAGAATTTTTGGCAATGCTCTCTACCAACAAGAGATTTGTATAAACCTTTTGCTTGCCATTGTGCGCATTAAAAATAGAATAACAACCGACCTTTGCTTGCTGCTTGCTAATAACACAAGTATACACGGTTTTGGATCTGGGCAACTAAAAGTGGTTTTTAAGTCAATTTATGACGCTGAATCCGAATCTGCATTCCGCTTTTTAAGATTGATTCTAGTTTTTAATATAGTCAATAAATTCATTTTTTAAGATTTTTGTCAAATAATATTCATTTTATTAACTTAAAAGTAACAAATCAGAAATGAAGATTGGTGGAACTTTGCCTTTTGTATTGTTTAGTATCTGTTTCGTGTATTAGAGTCCAACAATAGTCGCTCATCATGCCTTCATCCCAAAATCCTTGGTATCGTCTTTCAATGTTGGCTAGATCTTGGTGTAACCGCTCTCCCTGTTCGTCGCTCGTATCACCCAAGTTTTCGGGAAAAAAATTGAGATGGGAATGCAGAAAATGCATCTTTAGAGACATCTGAGCTCCAGTCTTGCGATAATTTTCCAACATATCGCCAATAATTTCCTCAAAATTAGGGGATTTGTGATTACCAAGAAAGTGGTGAACGATATTTTGAAAAGATGCCCACGCGACTGCTTCATCGGGCGTTAAACATTTTGTAAATTCTTTATCAGCCATTAGTTTTCTAATATCAGGTCCGACAAATATTCCTTCTTTGATTTTTGCATATGACAATTTAGGAAACAACTTGACTAAGTACTGAAAAGCCGGTCCTTCACGGTTTAATGCTTTGACGAAGTTCTTTATAAGACCAAGTTTAATGTGAAGAGGTGGCAGGAAAATGTCTTGTGGATTTACAAGTGGTTCAGCGGAGACGTTTTGCTGTCCAGGCTCATATTGAGTACGACTTTTCCATTCTTTCCTCACATAATGATGTTCAGTTGCGCGGCTATCCCACAGGCATAAGAAACAACAAAATTTGGTGAATCCAGATTGCATCCCAGTTAAGATGCCAATAACCTGTTGAAATAATATAAAAAATAAGTGTTTTCGATTTAATTGGAATTAATGTTTATACCTTTAGATCACCACATATTTTCCATTTATGATCATTGTATTTGATGAAGCACAGGATCTTCCGCATTGTTTCGTAGCATTCCTTCGTTTGTACTGCATGAACAATCGGAATAGATGGTTTGCTATTCCCGTTGTGGAGAAGAGCAGCTTTTAGGCTGTATTTGGAACCATGAATAAACGCCATTCGTTTCGAACGTAGGGTACATTCATTTAATTAAATAAACCATTAATATCATTACAGAAACTTATGTTGTCTTCTTTTTTGAAGAACGATCGAAGTGCCTCATTTCTGTTTCTGTATACAGTAACTTTTGTTCGAGAGTCTAGATTTTTCCATTTTTGCAGCCGTGATCGTAGCAACTCTGCTTTTTATTTGGACAAATTCAAATCACGAATCAAATCGCTTAGTTCATCTTGCAAAATTAAATGCGGCCCTTCCATGACAAAGTCGCTTTCACTGCTCGGGGGTGATGGAGTTAAAGTTTCCAGGACGTTTGCACTTATACTTCGATAAACTGGCAATGGATAATTAGCAGTACGTGGAACTGGCTTGGATACTGATGATACATCAGGATAATTATATTTTGCTAATTTTTTTGCATTTATACCCGTAACTTTCATCAAACAAAAGTAGCAATCATTTTTATGGTTTTTAGGTTCTCTCCGGAGCGCTGGCATTGAAAAGGAAAAGTACTCACGTTCTCCCGATGACCACTTATACAGCTTTGTTTTGCATGCATTACAAATAAATTTCGGTATTCATAACTTATGACTGTCTGCTACTCTGAAACCAAATTAGTGCAGATACGCATCTTTGAGCGCATTTGTTATTATTTTGCCACTTTTTTTAATCATATAACCACCACAAACGTAACAAAAACACTTTGTATCAACTTTGCAACACTGTCTCTGCATTTTTATTTTTATATAATGGTGTCGATGGTTTAGAATATATTTTAATTCTGAGTCTTAAACTAATTTACATTTGCTTATATACTAAATCTTAAAACTATGTTCCTAAACGTAACTATACTTGTAAGTGCGTTTCTGTATCTAATGTTAGACAAAGGACTAATTTTAATGTCTTCTTAGTTTATTCTATTGTTTACTTCTATTGTTCTATTGATTCTATTGTTTGTTTGTTCAAGGGCATTGCTTGAATATTAAGAAACCATCTGTTTTGTATGAGGGTTGTTTATACTTATCTTTCCTCAAGTGGACTGTATGTGTGTACATATGTGTGTGTATGTGTGATAGGTTTAGGTACCTTATCCTGTTTGTTTTGTAAGTATGTATGTATGACAATATTATCTTAAATTCTAGTGGACTGTATAAATTTACTTATTTTAGAGCGGCGTAGTTATGTATATGTTCATACTTTTATGAACATTCTGCCATTTTTACTTACTTATCAAGCAGTGCCACGATTTAAAAGCTGCTATAACAGCACAATGGTGCTATCATGCGAGATCTCGGAAACTAGAATCAATCTTGAAAAACTGAATGCAGATTCGAATTCAGCATATCAAATATAGTTAAGAATCGCTCTTATCTGCTCAGATCCAAAAGTTGACCTGAATTTGTAAACTTGTGTAATCGAATCATAGTAAATTTTACCAAGTTGCGCAACTAACAGCTGTTCGGTGAAATCCGCACATTCCCACGCACAGTTCTCCACTCAGTTTCAAAAAAAAACTTTAGAATATTTAGCTTAAATTTTAAAGTGAGATAATCCTTACCAATTGATATATATATAGAATATATAAGGCTTTTTGTTGTTAATAAAAGAATCTTTTTAATTATATTAAAGTTTTTATCATTTATTTTTGAACTTTACTTTAACAATTTCATGCGTTTTTAAAGCATTTTCGTGAATATAAATACAACCATGTGCATATACGTTTTAACATTACATTTTATACACGTTCGTATTTGCCATTCTCATTGTTTCTAAATTCGTAAACAATGACTGAGATAATTTAGGCGAGGCATTAAAAATGAAGTGTTGAGTGTTCGGACAAATACATTGTCATTAATTTTTGCGAAACAACGCACTTATCAGAAAAATACTTGTTTTAGTGTTTAGATATTTCGATCGGTATTCAATTATTATACAGTTGAAACTTTTAAGACGCTTCATTTTTAGTCTGAGGTCAAAACTCACACTTACTGAATCTAGGCTCTGGTATGAAGTTTAAACTGTGAGTGAAAATGAAAGCATCTATAAAAATAGCATTAATACTATTGCTTAGTTTCATTTATGATTTATTGAGTTTGCCACAATGCAAATTTTTTAACCGTTCCTTACTAAAACCTAACTGCGCTATACATTTTATTTCATTGCAATCAAGCCAAACTAGATTCACAACGTTTGATTGGTGAAAGACATAGTCTTATCCTAAAAATTTGAAAATGTGATACCTAAAGGTACACTTTATTTTTGTTTGTGCAGTTTGAACTAAAGCCAAGTGTCTCCTTTATTAAAATTTTATATAGGACACCCCTGAAACATCCTAAAATTTTAGCTTTTTACAACAAATACGATACTCTAGTAACTTGCCGAATTGTTTGTATACCAATAAAATAAAATTAAAATTTGGTCCTTTTTTTGAGGTCTGGTCCTTTTTTCGATAAATTTTGGTCCCAAATGACAACATGATTTGGCAACCGTGTTTGAGAATGCACGTGATAAGGTTGCATTTTTCCGAACTTAATTTTTTTTAAATAATGAAATAGTAGTATGCAAGCGACTGCCATAGTAGTAGACATGTACATGAATATTATGAACAAAGTTTAAAGCTAAAAAAAATGTCTTTGAAATATAATCTAAGTGAAGATGGACACGAGGCGTAGCTTCATAGACGCGTATGAGGCATAGCATAAGCAATCTTGAGGTATAGAGAGATCTTAGCTGCATGCCATATTTTGCAGGCGTCTACGAAGCTACGCCTCTTTTGTATCTTGCCTAAGTTCAACTTTTTAGGAGATCTAACATTTTTAATTAATATTGGTAAATAACACCTATACGCTATATCGAAACATCGATGTATCGATATTGCTCCTCAAACTTTGCATCCCTATGCATGTGTATAAAATGCATGCAATTTATGAAATCATTTTTATTATATAAAATTAGTTTGACATATCAGATTTGTCAATATTATTTTAGTCCTGCTACTTTTAACACATTTATAATATTTAAGAAGAACATTTAAGAAGTAAGAAATATGATTAATGCTTACATTAATACGCGTTTCATTTACTTTCATTGGGGAATAAGTTCGTAAAACTAAAAAGCACGTTTTTATAAAGACATGCACATGAAGCTCCATAGTTAAAATGAGTAATAGAAGGAACATTGGTTTATATTGTAACGAATGTTAGCAGCACTGAGCGATGCTATCGTCTCTAAGCCGATGCTAACCAGTGACGTGAATGCACATCAATAATTCAATCATTATGTATCTACATAAACGAATAAATAATTGCGTCTACACATATGTACGTATACGAGCAGCGGAGCGGCAATGCACAAACACATGCATATATCTTATTTGAATTGTCACAAGAGAGAGCAATAATTTATGCACGTAGTTGTGGCTGGCGATTTTGTAGCCGAACTAACTAGTAACTTCTGGAAATCGAAGAGCCTAGAAGTATGCATTGTAAACTATAAAAGCGGGGCAAGCGAGTAAGAAGTAATTCAGTTTGAGTTGAGCAATCAATCAGTTATTGATTAAGCACGCAATCTGGCGGCCAATAGTAGAGTTTAATTTGAGTTATCAATCAGTTTGGTTATTAAGCCAGCGAGTAGCAAAGTATAAGTGTTATTGTGAAGTACTTTAATAAAGGCCATTTTTCCATTATTCAATATTGGAGTTATTTATTCAACAGTTTAGCGATACGAACTTAGCAGAGGATTGCAAATAAGAGGATTTGCAAGAAAAATCGTTACAATATATATACATACATTTTTAAAATGAAAATCTCCTGCCAAAAAGGAGCAAAACCTAACTAAATTTTTTCATTTTCGTACTTAACTGCACTCCCTTTTGTGATTCAGGATTTCGGGCAAATTTTGAAAAAACTCCGAACACCAATTCCTTCATTATTTGATATTCGTCTGCCTAGTCCACTGCCTTCCACTCTTTTCGCAACATAAGCTCTATTTAAGCTGCCAAACTATATAGTAAACAATGAATTGAATGAACTACGCAAACCGATGCATCAAGTGGTGTGTGCGATTATCGCCCTCTCACTAACACATCGGCATTTCCATTTTAAGCGGGAGTCATTGGTGCCGTATGTCGTATCGATGTAGTCGTATCCCTAACGTAGTTAGCTGTTTATCGTTACGATGGTAAACCAAAAACCAATTGGTTGGCTACGATACGGTTACGACCTTAGCGGCACCAATAATCGATTGCATTGATTCCCATAAGGTTGATCGAATCAGCTGTTATAAGGTTACCGATACGGTTACCGATAAAGCACCAATGTGTCCAGCTTTAGGGTCAGTTATACTTACATAGCCAAGGCAAATTCAGTATAGGTGGTGTTATCCCATCAGCTGATTGCTTCTTCTTGATAATTTTTCATACAAATCCTTTACAACAAAATGTCAGTTAATCGAAATCTATGAAAATTTTCTTTTGACTTGACATTCATCTGCACGGCGAATTGATTGAAGACGCTTTGCCACCACCTGGTATAGATTCGCCTTGTACATAGCATAGCAGGGCACAGCAACATTGCTCTCACAAACAATATCTGTTCAACGAGATTTGCGTGTACTTGATTAGACTATGCGGTGCATTGCATTGCATGGAAGTCTGTTGAATTTTGATTTTCATGTATGTGCTATGCGCGCGACTCTCTCACTCACCGTGCTGTTAACATTGTTATTGCAAAGAGTGGAAAAATGAGCACCACTCTCAGAGTAGCACATATTTCTTGCTTGTGGTTGTGCATATTTTACATACAAACTTTATTTGTGTGTGTGCTTGCCCTTGTCAACGATAGTCTATGTACGCTCCGTAGAGTAAATCACGTTTATGTTTCATATGCTATGTACTGTTTTGTCATGCAATTCACTGTAAGTATAACTGAGCCTTTTGCCGATGCCTGCTCTAGGGCATAGATGGGCAAAGCTGAATCACATGAGCAGTATGCTCATCACACGTATTCTTACGCTCTTCATTTCAGTCGTTGTTGAGAGCGCAAAAGCAATTGCGCCACAGTGGCGTAAAAACATAATTTTCATATCAGTCGTTTCACAGACGGCAACGAGGTAACAAGACAGTCGCTTAGTTCCTTACATTTTATGAGATAGCAGTTTATGCGCGATTAAAAATGAATGACAAACACTTTTTAAACGGTTTTATTTAGCTTGACTTGACAGGCAGACCAGACCGCACGGCCGTTGTGAACGAATTTTGTAATTGAAATTTAAGTAACCCCCAATAAGCTATAAGCTTGAAACTTTGAATATAGTTCAGAACCCGATGACAATGCAATAATAAGAAAAATATCGCTGCTAGGTGGCGCAAGCATCGAGATATTCACAAAAATCGCATTTGTGGTCCGATTTGGCTCATATTTGGAACAAATAATACATACATGAATAGAAAGCGACCTATGATGTCCGATTCGGCTCATATTTGGAACAAATATTACAAACAGTCCGGTAGAAGTGACATCAAAATATTTTGGAGTTGGAGAAGGGACAAGCATACGTGGTGCAGAGTCGAGTAAAGTCTTTGGAAGTATTATGTATTGAGGACTTAGATTGTAAGAAATTGTCAGGAAAGAGTCCTTGTAATAATGAGTCACTAAATGAACTAAATAGAATGAGAAATAATAGGCGATTAAATAAAGAATAAAAACTTGAAAATAAAATAATTAAAACAAATTTTTTAAGTTAAACGGTTTTATTGAAAACAATACTTACATGAAGTAATAATAAAACTAAAAGCTAGAAAATAAATAGGCAGGTCCTATGTACTAGTCATCACACTCCTCATCAATCTAGGGCGTTGATCAGACAATTAAATAAAAGCATTGGACGCATCAAATATCTATTGATAGTCATATATAAGACCAACTGAACCATAATAAGGGTATGTTACACCTCACATTTTTAGAAATTTCACGCGCCCAACGCTTTTATTTAATTGTCTGATCAACGCCCTAGATTGATGAGGAGTGTGATGACTAGTACCTAGGACCTACCTATTTATTTTCTACCTTTTAGTATTATTATTACTTCATGTAAGTATTGTTTGCAATAAAACCGTTTATATTAAAATATTTTTTTAAATTATTTTATTTATGATTTCAGATGCCTTTGGTAACGCACAATGTCTCTTGTGTTACGCTTCTATACAGGGGACCCGGCAATATAATTTTTGAAGACATTGTAATTATTTCCATACATTTTGATACATTTGATTCGAAATTTCGTGACTGTAGTTCGATTCTCAGCTCGGGAGAATATAATTTAAAAATACAAAGACATCTGATGAAATCTTTGGCAGGATGGAAATAATTGTAATGTCAGCCGATATGTTTAATTCTTTTCAGCTTCTCTGTCATAATAAAGCATAATAATTTAATAAAAACAACTATGTATATGACTCATTAAAATTTACAAATGTATAAGATGAAATGGCGATAAAAATTCAAGATCAGTCCTAAAAGTTAAAAAAAAATAAAATAGTTTCCAATAGCTTAGTGTTCCATTTTTATACTCAGTTGAGCAGAGCTCACAGAGTATATTAACTTTGATTGGATAATGGTTGATTGTACAGGTATAAAGGAATCGAGATAGATATAGACTTCCATATATCAAAATCATCAGGATCGAAAAAAAATTTGATTGAGCTATGTCCGTCCGTCCGTCCGTTAGCACGATAACTTGAATAAATTTTGAAGTATCTTGATGAAATTTGGTATGTAGGTTCCTGAGCACTCATCACAGATCGCTATTTAAAATGAACGATATCGGACTATAACCACGCCCACTTTTTCGATATCGAAAATTTCGAAAAACCGAAAAAGTGCGATAATTCGTTACCAAAGACGGATAAAGCGATGAAACTTGGTAGGTGAGTTGAACTTATGACGCAGAATGAAAGCTTAGTCAAATTTTGGACAATGGGCGTGGCACCGCCCACTTTTAAAAGAAGGCAATTTAAAACTTTAGCAAGCTGTAATTTGGCAGTCGTTGAAGATATCATGATGAAATTTGACAGGAACTTTACTCCTATTACTATATGTATGCCTAATAAAAAGTAGCAAAATCGGAGAACGACCACGCCCACTTTAAAAATTTTTTTTTTTTAAGTAAAATTTTAACAAAAAATTTAATATCTCAACAGTATATAAGTAAATTATGTCAACATTCAACTCCAGTAATGATATGGTGCAACAAAATACAAAAATAAAAGAAAATTTCAAAATGGACGTGACTCCGACCTTTTTCATTTAATTGGTCTAGGATACTTTTAATGCCATTAGTCTAACAAAAATTTACCAATCCTTGTGAAATTTGGTGGGGCTTAGATTCTAGGACGATAACTTATTTCTGTGAAAAAGGACGAAATCGGTTGAAGCCACGCCCAGTTTTTATACACAGTCGACCATCTGTCCTTCCGCTCGGCCGTTAACACGATAACTTGAGCAAAAATCGATATATCTTTACTAAACTCAGTTCACGTACTTATCCGAACTCACTTTGAATTGGTATAAAAAATGGCCGAAATCCGACTATGACCACGCATACTTTTTCGATATCGAAAATTACGAAAAATGAAAAAAATGCCATAATTATATACCAAATACGAAAAAAGGGATGAAACATGGTAATTGGATTGGTTTATTGACGCAAAATATAACTTTAGAAAAAAACTTTGTAAAATGGGTGTGACACCTACCATATTAAGTAGATGGAAATGAAAAAGTTTTGCAGGGCGAAATAAAAAACCCTTGAAATCTTGGCAGGAATACTGTTCGTGGTATTACATATATAAATAAATTAGCGGTATCCAACAGATGATGTTCTGGGTCACCCTGGTCCACATTTTGGTCGATATCTGGAAAACGCCTTCACATATACAACTACCACCACTCCGTTTTAAAACCCTCATTAATACCTTTAAATTGATACCCATATCGTACAAACACATTCTAGAGTCACCCCTGGTTCACCTTTATGTCGATATCTCGAAAAGGCGTCCACCTATAGAACTAAGCCCCACGCCCGTTTAAAATACTCATTAACACCTTTCATTTGATACCCATATCGTACAAACATATTCTAGAGTCACCCCTGGTCCACCTTTATGGCGATATCTCGAAAAGGCGACCACCTATAGGGTGAAGGCCCACTCCCTTTTAAAAAGACTCATTAACACCTTTCATTTGATACCCATATCGTACAAACAAAGTCTAGGTTCACCCCTGGTCCACCCTTATGGCGATATCTCGAAAAGGCGTCCACCTATAGAACTAAAGCCCACTCCCTTTTAAAATACTCATTAACCCTTTCATTTGATACCCATATCGTACAAACAAATTCTAGGGTCACCCCTGGTCCACCTTTATGGCGATATCTCGAAACGGCGTCCACCTATGGAACTAATGATCACTCCCTTTTAAAATACTCATTAACACCTTTCATTTGATACCCATATCGTACAAATAAATTCTAGAGTCAACGCTCATCCACCTTTATGGCGATATCCCTAAATGGCGTCCACCTATAGTACTATGGCCCACTCCCTCATAATATACTCTTTAATGCCTTTCATTTGATACCCATGTCATACAAACCCATTCCAGGGTTACCCTCGGTTCATTTTCCTACTTGGTTATTTCCCCTAATGTTGTCACCATAGCTCTCAACTGAGTATGTAATGTTCGGTTACACCCGAACTTAACCTTCCTTGCTTGTTTATTATGCACATTTCCTTTTCTTCACCACTGTAGTGAAATTCATCTCCCGTTTACCAATCCACCTTCACGGTTCAATTTGCCCACCTATGCTCTAGGGGTGTTCTTCGTCCATTCGCATAACATAACTTAGTCAGCGAAGCTTTGGGTTTTTATTCCCTGCACTATCCCCATATCTGCGTAAAGCTGCTACAACTCATCATTATATCTCCTTCGATACTCGCCTTTAGCATCACGGTCCGGATCATAAATCTTCAGGCATTATGAACGACTTGTTTATCGTGATTTTTGTTCGTCAAGAGAGAACTTTTCTTTTCAATTGCCTACTCAGTCCAAAGTAGCTCTTGTTGGCAAGAGTTATTCTCGTCAATGGTTTGGCACACCTTCCGAGTATATTCCCTGCAGCAAAGTGGGAGACAGTCACGTTAAGGACCAGTTTCGCACCACATTTTAATGACTGCCTCCGAACTAGTGGCAATCGGATGCAGGGCGTTGCAGTTGGCAGCCACACTTGTATCAACAGCGCAAGGGCTGCGATTATGTGAAAACTACCTACCGATTCCGATGCATACATCAGGACAGGCATTATGAACGACTTGTTTATCGTGATTTTGTTCGTCGAGAGAGAACTTTTCTTTTCAATTGCCTACTCAGTCCAAGTAGCTCTTGTTGGCAAGAGTTATTCTTGTCAATGGTTTGGCAAACCCTCCGAGTATATTCCCTACAGCAAAGTAGGAGACAGTCACGCAAAGGGCCAGTTTCGCACCACATTTTTAATGACTGCCTCCGAACTAGTGCCAATCGGATGCAAGGCGGCGCAGTTGGCAGCCACACTTGTACCAACAGCGCAAGGGCTGCGATTATGTGAAAACTACCTACCGACTCCGAGGCATACATCAGGACAGGCATTATGAACGACTTGTTTATCGTGATTTTTGTTCGTCGAGAGAACTCTACTTTTCAATTGTCTACTCAGTCCTAAGTAGCTCTTGTTGGCAAGAGTTACTCTCGCCAATGGTTTGGCACACCTTCCGAATATATTCCCTGCAGAAAAGTGGGAGACTATCACGCAAAGGACCAGTTTGGAACCACATTTTTAATGACTGCCTCCGAACTAGTGCCAATCGGATGCAGGGCAGCGCAATTGTCAGCCACACTTGTACCAACAGCGCAAGGGCTGCGATTATGTGAAAACTACCTACCGATTCCGAGGCATACATCAGGACAGGCATTATGAACGCCTTGTTTATCGTGATTTTTGTTCGTCGAGAGAGAGCTTTACTTTTCAATTGCCTACTCAGTCCTAAGTAGCTCTTGTTGCCAAGAGTTATTTTCGTCAATGGCCTGAGAAACCCTCCGAGTATATTCCTTGCAGCAAAGTGGGAGACAGTCACGCAAAGGACCAGTTTCGTACCACATTTTTAATGACTGCCTCCGAACTAGTGCCAATCAGATGCAGCGCGGCGCAATTGGTAGCCACACTTGTCCCAACAGCGCGTAAGTCTCAGCTTTATTTATTTAAACTAATCACCCAACGAAAGATTGAAGCCCACCGTGAACCGGCTGATTGGACCTTATCAGTGCGGCTTCCGTGAAAAGAGAATCGACACACATCACCTCTTCGTCGACTTTAAAGCCGCCTTCGACAGCACGAAAGGGAGCTGCCTATATGCCGCTATGTCTGAATTTGGTTTCCCCGCAAAACTTATACGGCTGTGCAAAATGACGTTGAGCAACACCATCAGCTCAGTCAGAATTGGGAAGGACCTCTCCGAGCCGTTCGAAACTAAACGAGGTTTCAGACAGGGTGACCCCCTATCGTGTGATTTCTTTAATTTGATGCTGGAGAAAATTATACTAGCTGCAGAACTTAACCGCACTGGAACAATATACTATAAAAGCGTGCAATTACTGGCATATGCTGATGACATTGATATCATCGGCCTAAACACCCGCGCTGTTAGTTCTGCTTACTCCAAGCTGGAAAAAGAAGCGGTAAAGATGGGTTTGATGGTGAATGAGGACAAAACGAAGTACCTGCTGTCATCGAGCAAAGAGTCAGCGCATATGCGCCTTGGCAACCACGCTACTGTTGGCAGCCATAATTTCGAAATAGTAAAAGACTTCGTTTATTTGGGAACCAGCATCAACACTAGCAACATCAGCACTGAAATCCAGCGAAGAATCAATCTTGCCAATTAATGCTACTTTGGACTAGGTAGGCAATTGAAAAGTAGAGTCCTCTCTCGGCGAACGAAAATCGTACTCTACAAGTCACTTATCGTACCCGTCCTGCTATATGGGGCAGAAGCATGGACCATGACAACAGCAGATGAAGCGGCTTTGGGAGTGTTCGAGAGAAAAGTTCTTCGAAAGATTTATGGACCTCTACGCGTTGGCGATGGCGAGTACCGAAGAAGATTTAATGATGAGCTGTACGAGCTATACGCAGACATCAACATAGTCCAGCGAATTAAAGCGCAGCGGCTGCGCTGGCTAGGCCATGTTATGCGAATGAAAGATGATGCTCCGGCCAAGAAAGTGTTTCTATCGGAACCCGCCTATGGAAGCAGAGGTAGAGGGCGGCCCCCACTCCGTTGGAAGGACCAGGTGGAAAACGATTTAAACTCCCTTGGTGTGACCAATTGGCGCCGGTTGGCGCAGCGAAGGAGCGACTGGCGCGCCTTGTTGGACGGCCATAACCGTTTAGACGGTTAAGCGCCAATTAAGTAAGTAAGTAAGTAAGTAATCACCCAACGGCTGCGACTATGTGAAAACGAACTAAGACTAAACCAGTTCAGAAAATGTTCGAAAAGTCTGCTTGGAGGAGGGTAATTGTCATTTCGTAGGACATCACTAAGTATGGAAAATGTGTCAGTTGAGAACACTGCCAGGAGATAGAATTAGCATTAGTGCGATTCGATGCAGGGTTTCGGCCACGGAAAGCATTGTAAATAAATAAAATAAATACCTACTTAAAATGGAATTACGTAAACAATGTTGAGAAGATTCCCGGCAAAAATTAATCTGACACAAAAAATGCCCTTAGATGTCGGTATTGAAAAGGCATACCCGAACTAATTTTGTTTTTATTATAGAACACATCGTTAGCTTAATGTGAAAAGGTGCTAAGTCACTTTTTACAAATTTTACAGGAGACGAAAAAAATTAATAATTTTTTAAATAACCTATTTTTTCAAAACTGTGAATGAGGATACCTTAGTTGCAATACTTCTGAGCGTAGAAGCTTTGAAAAAGATAAATAAAAATCATGTATGCTAACAAATTTTTTCTCCTGACTTAGCACTTTTTACACAATGTATTTCCCCATCACTCCTCCCCTTTAATGAATGAAATATAACACTAAAGCTATATACATATTTCAGAAAAAATACTATTTATTTGTCAAACTATTTCTAACGGCTCTGATCTGGACTCTTTTGTCGGATGGTGCGTACACAGTAATTTATTTTTAAATTCAAACAAATGCTGTGTTGTGTCTTATTCCATAAAAAAAACTGCCACATACTTTATCTACAAACTAAATACTAAATCTCTTAATCGTTGTCAAGAGAGAATAAAACTTGGGTGTAATTTTTTACTCCAAACTCTCTTTTTCTAGTCACATTGACTTCGTTGTTTCAAAATTTGTTGCAATGGTTGGGTTCAGTAGATGTAATACCAGTGACTAAAGACCCCATGACGTTGAAGGCACTTTATATATATATATCTCCGTTGGTCAGAAGTGGTCTTGAATATTGCTCAATAATATGGAATTCTTTCTATGAATCTAACTCCTATAAAATTGAGAAAGTTCAAACATTTTTTACAAAAATTGCTTTACGTATGCTTCACTGGCCAGACGGCCTCCCATAATATACCAGCAGGCACAAATTGCTTGGTCTTCAGGCTTTGCATGACAGAAGAACTTTTATCTCACTCATGCTTGCCTATAATTTAATAAACTTTAGCACGAATTGCTCTGATTTATCTAATTTGTCCATTCCAAATATTCCACTGCGCGATCTTCGGCATAATAGATTATTTATCGAAATAACTCATAGAACGAATTATGCTATGAATATAGGTTCATTCACACTAGGACTATACATCTAGCAAATCGATTCAGTAATGTTATTAATTTTAATAACAGCTTAAGCTTGAATTGTTTTCTATTTTTAACTAGTCTGTAAGAAAGCATGTAGTTATCGACATGTAAGAATTGAAGTAGATTATGGTCAGCGCAAAGCATTTATCAAACACTAAAGGCATGTCTCAATTAGGTGAATCCAATTTCAAGAGCTTGTGTTCGCAACCCTCTCAAGGATGGTCATATAAATAATTCCCGAGATGGTGGAGCTAGTACCTTAATACTGCTTTGTTCCCGGGACTTACCGGATCTATGTATATCCGGCAAAGGACCATCAACATCGGTAACACTCCCCAAAGCCTTCGGGTAGTGTCTTTATCGTTAATACAACAACAAAGCATGCGCGCACAAAGAAATGACTGGTAATTCAGATTGATATTATTGACAGGTTGACTAGCACATTCTTTTTAACAACTGACGACTTAGCACATTTACACATCATTGCCCACAGAACGTAAAAATTAAAAATTAAATTTTTTTTTTCTGTCATCGATGTATTTTGAATTCAGTTTTAAAACTGCATTAAAATACAATTTTTCAAAAAAAGTGACTTAGCACATTTTCACATTAAGCTAACGACGTTCTAATAATGGATGAGAATATTTTTTGTTGCACATTTTTAGGAAACTCATTTTACAAATTTTATGTGAAAATTCGATGCCTTTGCAAGCAATATTTTCGTTCCTTTGACAAACTAAAAAATAGCGCTTCCTATTAATATTATTACACTACGCGTGTGTACAAGAAATTTAATCCTAAATAAATAAATTCCAATCGTAGGTTTTTGAAAAAGATAAACTCATTCGAGTGAATAAATAAATATCTATCGATTCCCTCATTCTATCAATAATGTTTACGTTCTAGTGCTATTTTATCTGGGACAGGATGAAGAGTGTAATAAGAAATATTTATAATTGATAATTGATTTATTTATAAACTGTAAATTAAGGGCCGTATTCAACGTCTTCGTTTAACGCTAACTGGCCTTCTATTTGACATATCACCGATTTCTGTGGGAATGCCTACACAACATTCGATGAGATTTTGAGTATCATGTTGCTTATTAATGGAGTAGATACTGTATAATGTCATGACAGGTCCCATTGGTCAGTAATTTATTCACAATATTCGTTTTTCTTGTCAAATAGGTAATCTTTTGCACTGATGCACAAAAAACAAGAAATTTCCTAATAAAGCAATTTTATGTGAAACACGCGCGGTTAACGTCAATAAGACCATTGTACAGGTTTACAAGTATGATATGTATGAGAGGGAAACAATTTCTTTCCCTTTCTAACACACGGCAGTTTGACACTTCGGTCAGTGTCAAACTAGCGTGGAACCCAGTGGAACCTGCGTGGAACATGAGTTTTGACACTGAACGAAGTGTCAAAATTACCGGGGTTGCTTCGTCGAAAGCGACACAGGGAAGCACAAAAGGGATCGGAATATCAGATATGGGTTGCTGTGATGGTAAATTTCTTTTAACGAATTTAGTGGGAAATTTTAAGTGCACCCATGTGGGTCCTTCAGAAAATTATAAAAAAGTCTTCAATTGGGGTATCTGAGGACGCGTAGTTATTTCAGTATTAAGAATACAAACACGGGAGTTAAGTTTTTCTACCCGTTCAAAAGTTCTCCGCGAAAAACAGTTTGAAACCGAGGTCGACTGCAATAACCCGTCCAAAAAAGCGGAAAGAAAAATGAATAGACGCGTTTTGTCCTGTTGTCAATAGTCCGAAGATAAAAAGTATTCGAATTATTGGAAGCGAGGCAAAAACGCGTCTATTAATACCTCCCCCGACGGTTTTGGTCGTGTTTTAGCAATCGTCCCCGTAAAAAAGTATCACAATTTGTTAATTAAAATTGTCCAAAATATATGGTTATTAAAGAGAGATGTAATTAAGTGCTCGTTTGAAAGTAAATAAGTATATTTCTTTGTAATATAAGAAAAAAAAATTTTAAGCAGTTTTCGATAGCAGCTAGTAAACTTTGTTTGGTCCTAAGAAGTACAACAGTGCCAAATAGCATCCACAAAAAAAACGAACAAGAACAAGCATTTTATCAGGTGAGCGTGGCTGTGTATGTGCGTGCTGCTACATATCCTACTTGTAGACCTGTACAATGAATAAGACTATAAATAGCATAGGCAGATGATCGAGCCAGATATTTTACGGCGAATTCAATCCTCGACAGCTAGTCGTCCATCTGTGTATTTCAAGGCGAATCTATACCAGGTGGTGGCAAAGCGAATTCAACCAATTCGCCGTACAGAAGAATGTCAAGTCAAAAGAAAAATTTCATAGATTTCCATTAACTTACATATTGTTGTACAAGGCTTTGTATGGAAAATTATCAAGAAGAAGCAATCAGCTGTTGGGATAACACCACCTCTACTGAATTCGCCTTGGTGTATTTCAACTACTCTCCAGAAATCATGTTTTCTCTGACATTGAAGAATTACGAATACATCGGAATCGATTCGTATGGCATAAGCTCATTGTGTTTTTGCATTTCATTGAAATCCCAAAGGATCCCACATCATTGAGCACTTTTAGCGAACACAAGTGTTGATCAATCGTTGAGTGATAATTTTATGAACCCTGAGTATTTTTGATCCCCTCATCTGTTGGGATTCTACGTCAAATTACTGAGCATAAATTGTTTTCGGTACCTACATTCGCTCAGCTCAGTGATTATGAATACAATTTTTCCTCCTAATATTACAGTAAGTGTGAAAAAAAATTTAAGAAGTACCCAAACACGTCAATTAAGTGATAGAAATTTTATTTTATGAACGGCGAGTTGAGCCAACTGCCAAATGAATGAGCTATCTTTAAATTTTAAGGGAAAGGAATTCTTAAATTATTTTTACTCTTCAGCATAATATTAAGAGGACAGACGAATAAACACGTTGAGCAAATGTAGCGAAAAATATTTCAGCTCCATAATTTGAAGTAAAAATCCAACCGTTGAATGGATCGTAACCACTCAACGGTGCGTTCAGAACGTTACCACTTAACGACTCCTCAACATTTGTGTTTCCAGAAAGTGCACATTGATTCAACGATTAGAGGTATAATTGTACAATGCAACATTAGCCGTGTTTTTTTAAACGGTTTTATTTAGCTTGACTTGATAGTGGGGACGGCCGGAACGAATTTTGTAATTGAAATTTAAGTAACTTCCCGATAAGCTACAAGCTTGAAACTTGGAATATAGTTCAGAACCCGATGACAATTCAATAATAAGAAAAAATCGCCGCTAGGTAGCGCAAATATTGAGATATTCACAAAAATCGTATTTGTGGGCAAAAATTGGTTCATATTTGGAACACATAATACATACATGAATAGAAAACGACCTATGATATCCGATGTGGCTCATATTTGGAACAAATATTACATAGAGTCCGGTAGAAGTGAAATCAAAATATTTTGGAGTTGGAGGAGGGACAAGCATACGTGGCGCAGAGTCGAGTAAAGTCTTTGAAAGGATTATGTATTGAGGACTTAGATTGTAACAAATTGTCAGGAAAGAGTCCTTGTAATAATGAGTCACTAAATGAACTAAATAGAATGAGAAATAATAGGCAATTAAATAAAGACTAAAAACTTGAAAATAAAATAATTAAAAAAAATGTTTAAGTTAAACGGTTTTATTGAAAACAATACTTACATGAAGTAATAATAATACTAAAAGCTAGAAAATAATTAGGTAGGTCCTAGGTACTAGTCATAAATAAAAGTAAGTGTTGGACGCGTCAAATTTCTATTGATAATCATATATAAGACCAACTGAACCATAATAAGGGTATGCTACGCCGCACATTTTTAGAAATTTCACGCGCCCAATGCTTTTATTTAATTGTCTGATCAACGCCCTAGATTGATGAGGAGTGTGATGTGTAGTGCATAGGACCTACCTAATGATTTTCTAGCTTTTAGTATTATTACTTTATGTAAGTATTGGTTTCAATAAAACCATTTAACTTAAAAATTTTTTTAAATTATTTTATTTACATGTATAAACATCTACATTTGCGTGTAAAAAAAACGCTTATCATCTCAAGACTCATCTAGTGGTAATTATTGAAGACACGCGGCAGTGGTAAATAACACGTTACAAAACGGATTGTACTGTATAGTGGAGACACGCACCTCTGTTGGTCATAGTTTATATTTATAACCTATATCTGAATCGGTAGCGATGATGAGTGGACATGCTCTTTTCGGTCAAAGAAGAAGAGAATAGTCAAGGGATAAAATAGAGATAGGTAGAGTTATACACTTAGCAGTTCATATAAAGTTTAATTACTTAGTATTATGTTTGTTTTTTAAACTATGTGAAAAATGCGAATTGTATGGGATTTTACACTACAATACAAAAAACTTTATCTGTATTTAATTAGAGACATGATCAAATTGCTTTATACAATTGTTTTTCTCTAATATCAATAAAAAAAACACTAAAGCGCCAGTACTAAACAACCGGGGTAAATAACGTCCAGAAAAGTTGGGAGAGGTGTTTAAACAGTAGTCTGAAGGCTGATACTAAAAATTTTGCAGAAACACTATGGATCGGGTGCCGAGTTTTCTCTTTCTTGACAGAAACAAAATGTTTAGCTTTCCTTACGGATTATTGATATAAAACGTTTCAACTTCAAACACCTTTAACAGAGTGTGTTTATCCAAATTTAAGAAGTATTGTTTTTCTGGCATGGTTAACAAAAAAACCTTAATAATTTGTGTTCAGACCTGAGTAAAAATTTAACGGGTGTCGAGTGCAAATCAGTTGCTAAATATCGGACACCCTAGTGCATATATTTGTAAGTGCTACGAAGTAAAAGGATCAAAAAACTACCATAAAGAACGAAATGAACAGAGCCACCCTGTAGATCCAAAGTTGATTCAAATAAATATAAGGATAAAAAAGTTGTTGCATTTGCATGTTAACTTTTTATTGGAATATGGATCAGTGTTCATTGGAACTTAGCTTATGCTATAAAACTAAATACATATATACAAGTATGTACATGAAAAATATGGAAGACCTTTTCTTTAACCACACAGGGTGCAATACATATTAACCAACTTCCAACGATCACATTTTACTCAAATGTTTATAAAAATAATCTGTTTCGCTTTATCAATTAAAATTTGTTAGTTCAGAGATGCCATCAAAATATCAGTTTTCTGACAACAGATAAGAATTGTACACTACTACATAATTTTTGTTTATTCCTAACATATGTCAGTAATTTTGTTGTTTATTTGTTTTTTTTTTTAAGTCTTTCCTAGAAAGAATTTGGGCATTTAAATTTTTATGTCTGGCGCCTATTGTGCACATAAAATTTATTAGGTGTTTACGTACTTATGTTTTTATCAGCAAAAGTTTTTAATAGTTTTGCTTTTTTTATTTAAAATGTACTAGATAGCAACAATTATAGGAAAAAGGTAGTAAAGATGTATCCCAATGCGCAATCAAAAGCAGGGTTTAGACTTTAGTCCAATCGGAAGGGGTACACCCACATTAGCTTAATTAAAAAATAATAATCCGTTAAACTTGATATTATCTACAGAATACCAGCCACGCTTAATCAAAAATAACAACGCCAAAGTAATCATTTGATTTTTCAAGCAGTGCTTAGCAAAAAATTTTGTCCCAAAAAGTGTGGACGATTTGAAGCTCACATTAAACTAAAACTATTTGAGATTAAAAAGTGCACGACGCTTAGAGGAACAATTGATGTCCACGCGCGGTAAAAGCTACTAACTCCATCCGACAAAATTTTACAGTAAAACGAAAAAAATCAATTGAATGACGACTTCAGAACTGGACAATTTACTATCCACCAGATCTTCACGATACGTCAGCTCGTGGAGAAGACTCACGATAAGAAAATCGACAATCACTATGTTGTTGTTGTTGTAGCAGTGCTTCGCCTTATCCAATAGGTGCTACCACTCACATATTATCATCCATATCCTCAAACGGGAGTCCAAGCAAATTTGTAATTGAAAAGGTGGTTGGTGTCATTTGGGGACACATTTCAAGCAGAACATACATTACGTATGCCGGGGTTGATTCTGGATAGGTACGAGTTTAGTCTGATACAGTAACCAGATCGAAGTTAAGCTAGAGTGCCGCACGTCTCCCTATAGAAATAGCTTTCCTCTTCTGCGAGTTCAAGGAATTTAAGAACGGGGTTCGCCGGGCAATTTCTGGCTTAGAAGTCCAACGCCTTTTTGCGATATTACTGAGAACCTTTTTGTGTTATTCTTCAGTTGCGGTATATCACCATAATGCTTGCGGATATGACTTCTTAAGTCCCAGGGAGGCGGAGTCTCTTCCATCAGATGCCGTTTGGGAAGCCCAGGTGTCTGGGTATTTAACAGGAACTGTTCGTTCAGCATTTCTTTTTTCCCCCTAATGGGAAGTACTCTCTCCTCACTATGAAGGTGGTGTTCTAGGGACATAAGAAGACAGCCCGTAGCGGTTCTGAGAGCAGTGTTTTCACACGCCTGTTTTCTTCTTTTTATCGGCTTCAAAGCAGCCTTTGACAGCGCGAAAAAAAAGATGCTTGTAAGATGCTATGTCTGGATTTAAGTTCCCTGCAAAGCTAATGAGGCTCTGCCAAATGACGTTGAGCAACACTATTAGCTCCGTGAGATTTGGGAAGGACCTTTCCTCATTCGAAACCAAACCAGGCTACAGATAAGGCGACTCCTTTTCGTACAATTTCTTTAACATAATGCTGGAGAAGATAATTTTAGCAGTAGAACTAAACTATTGTGGCGAATATTAGCAGATATTTACATCACTATGCTGCTAGTAAAAAATGCACAACAGCAAAATAAGCAACCAGTAAGCAACCATAAATATGAACATGTAAACATCAAAGCAAGCAGTGAAGAGTGAAGAGATTATTTCACATACACACATGTAGTAATCACCCGACAGCAGAAACTATTACTCACACATACACGCGCATATAACTAGAATACAAAAGTGAATACGAGATACATAATGCTTGAAACACAATACCGAGCGACGACGATATACGCCGCGTTGGGCGATGACATTTTTCAAATTACGCCCAGACATTTCGTCTACTTAAAGCTGGAGACATTGGTGCTTTATCGGTAACCGTATCGGTAACCTTATAACAGCTGATTCGACCAACCTTATGAGAATCAATGCAATCGATTATTGGTGCCGCTAAGGTCGTAACCGTATCGTAGCCAACCAATTGGGTTTTGGTTTACCGTCGTAACGATAAACAGCTGATTACGTTAGGGATATGGATACAGCGATACGACATACGGCACCAATGACTCCGGCTTAAAACACAATGCCGGGCGAAATTGACGCTGTTTATTCAGAGTGGCCATTATTTAGAAATAAAGATGAAAACAATTAAAACTTTTTTAATTCTCTGCTTTAGCACTTGACTGCTAAAACACGCCCAAAATGTAAGAAATTAACAAAACAAAACAAAAATGTTAAGAAATTAAATAAAAAATTATATGTAAAGAAAAAAAAATTTTGTTTTTGGATATTATGTTTTCTTTTTTTTAAAAATTGAACAGCAGCAACCCTTGGGATGTTTGTCGTCATCGCCTGGCAGCGACGATAGAAATAAATCTATCGCCGCAAAATGACGTCGCGTAAATTTCGCTCTTGGCGTTCATTGTGTTCACCTTCATGTAATTATCTGGATTCTATTTTTGACAAGACGATGTTCGTCGCGTTTATTTCGCGGCGTTAGGGCATTGTGTTTCTAGCTTAAAGGAGAAAAGCAGCTGTTCGCGAAAAACCTAGACCCTAGGAACAACAGGCGAACGAGGCAACTGACAGCAAAACAGGAATAATGAATGACATTGATTTTAACACGCTTTAGTGAAGTACGCGAGTATTGTGATTGTGAAGTACTCCTACTACAGTAGAGTTGTAAACAAAGGTCTTATTAGTATATTAAATATTTGAGTTATTTATTCGACAGTTCAGCGATTCGAAAGATAGCAGAGGGTGCAAAATAATCAGAATTTCCTAAATTCGTTAACCCCCCCTAGAAGTTTTGCTAGATCCGCCTCTGATATCTCATTAATATTAGTTTTTATTATTTATTTTTTTTTTCGTTGTTATAATTGCGTTTACTATGCAATGGTTATCAGTGGTCATGGCTGAAGAATATATTAAGTATGGCATATAAAAAGATCAAAAGGGACCATTATTAAAAAAATAAGAACAGTTCGTAAAAATTGCGTACGAGTATTTCGATTCATTGTGGAAAATTTTCTTTCTGCTGTCTTATTTATGTACAAACGTGAGTACCATACGAGTAAGAGCATACGAAATATGCGTTTAATATGAAGCTCTTGCAACTTGGCATTGAATATTATTAAAAAAATATAAAAAATATTTACTTTCTCTAACAAAGTTCAATGAACATCTATCAAAAGCGATTAAGATTTGTGAAAACGTAAGCTGAAAGAATAAATATTTAAAACGCAACAGTTGTATGTTGCACGGAATGGTATGATCAGATCGTAGGGTCGATGACGTCGCAGTGGGAACATCATATAAGAGCTTTCGCAATTGACAATACTACATGTTTGTTTGCTGATCATACCGTTATTGCCAATTTTTAATAGAAATAAGAAATTTATTCTTCTTATATTCTAGGAAAATTATATATTTTCTGAGTTCATGCGTAAATAAATGATTTCGTCGAATAGGAATGTAAAATACTTAGATGCTACAATGTGCGCATATTTTGCATATGGGACTTTCCACGGTACTCATCCTATTTGTAAATATTGTCCAGCCAATCAGCAGGTATGAGTTTTCAAATTTCGGCATAGAGCGAGGTCACCGCCAAAGCAATTCTTAGAGGAAGCCTCCTGGTTGCCGGTGTTCGAAAACCAATACGAGGAGTTTT
The DNA here is from genome assembly GCF_040869045.1 of Eurosta solidaginis. Taxonomy (NCBI): domain Eukaryota; kingdom Metazoa; phylum Arthropoda; class Insecta; order Diptera; family Tephritidae; genus Eurosta; species Eurosta solidaginis. The sequence continues at coordinate 172,225,320 of NC_090323.1, forward strand.
CGCAGCCTAGTTGATCTTTGTGAATGAGATTATCTCCTCTTTACTACCCCTTTGCTTATATAGTCACTTCTCAAGGAGAGACGTACCTCAAAATTTTTGTCAAATTATAGGGAAGGCAAGACATAGTTGATGATAGTAGATGTTGTACCACCACAGGGAAACGCATTCACGATACTGTTATAGTCAAACAAATGTGAAGGCCGAATGATAATTGGACTAGGATTATATGCTTTGTGCTCCCGTAAAACCCCTGGACAAGGTACAAGCTCCAGCCGACTATTCTGGTGCTTGAAATTTGGGCCGTAGACTCTGCCAAACAAAACGAAAACGGTCAGGTTGCTATGAAAACCAAATGACAAAGGAGTTTCATATCGATCGAAGTCATTCTTTTCGCCTGTAACACATTATACTGCGGTCTTCCCTTATTGTACTGTGAACCTGCGGTCACAAATACATAGCACCGCCACTATATCAAGCAACAAAGTACACTCAACTAAATCACCGTCTCAACTAAAACCGCTGTAACAAAGTAATGGTCCAGCTTCCATTGAGACAATAAAGGTGGAACGCAAATTATTAAAAAAAAAAACAAACAGAAACCGCTCTAGCTGTAAGTTGTAGGGCAGAGGGGGATAGTATCGATATGCGAACCACAGAGGTCACGGATGTGAAAATGGGCGATAAGCCAAAGGGAGGGACCATCAAAACTGTGGCCTGGCAGGGCGAAGAAGTTCCTGACAGTGGCGCTAATTGATCGTCACTATCACTTTGGACATATGTCTACCGATAGCTGAAGATTTGTGAAAAGGGCGATAGTTAACTTGAAATTATTCGGGATGAACAGAGTAATCTGCTTCCATCGATCCGTCATGATAGTAATAGTAAAGAAGTGATGGTTAGGGAGCTGATCCAAAAGCTAAGTTATGGATCACAAGTGCTATATGCTTCTTCTGCAGCGTAAGGAGCCGAATTAATCAACACAAAACTTGAAAACATATCTCGTTTTTCCACCCACTGAGGGTAATCACTACACCCAACAAATGAACAAGGAATCAGAGGATATGTTGTACTCAGAGCTTACAAAAATGTTCTGGCAGTTTGTTTGTGGGGGGACGGATAGCCCAATGGTGCTTAGGGACCTAAGAATAAACTTCAACACAGTAAAGTAGCTTTTAAAGAACTTCTCCTTATTCTTTAGGAGCGTCATTTGACGTAGCGCTTACAGAATCACGGCTTTCATTTGGAGGGAAGGTTTATGGGCACCGCGTGCGGTGAGAGGACTTAGTAAGGGTCTAGCAATCGAAGTCATCAAGTGGGATATGGCACATAACTTCGAGGTCCCCTTGGAAAATCTCAGAAGGCTGGTGGATGGGAAGGTGCTCTAGAGGTAGGTAGTTGGCGAAACAATTGTTGAAATTTAAGAACTATCGTATACACGTTTTTGGGGTTAACGTAATTTCCAAACCTAGGCATTATCCACCAATTTAATTCGGTATGCAAAATCCATTGCCAAAATAAGTTTCCATGGAGAGCCCCATTTGTACACCCTGTAGGAAAAAGATTGAGGCATATTTTTTGATATATATTAGAACGATTTTTCGTCATCCCTAGTCAAATTTGGTTTGGAAAAACCCGGTTTAGGCGCATCGCCGACAGATAGTTCCAAAATACATCAATAATTCACCCTGTCGGAAATTAAAAAAAACAAAACAAAACATATATTTTTGCATTATGCTTATCGATTCGGCAGTGGATACCTAGATACAAGAATTTATTGATACTGCAAAACGTGTCCTGATAATTTAAAATTTTTTGAGTTCAATGTGATAGTTCAATGATAAAAACCTGATTATTGTCGCAACCCATTCGCTTAACTTAGTAATTTAAAAAGATAATCTTGAGTGATATTCATAACTGAAAACTGAAGTTTTCCCCTATCATTTGAAAATATGTAGTTAAAAGACAATTCTATAAAGAACATTTTTACTATTGTAAACCAATGGATTTGAATACCGGTTAAAGTTTCCCTATTGGGTATCTCTACAAACTATTTGCAAATTATATTGTTGGGGTCATCGATGAAGGGGGAATGAGCAAGCTCTCGACGAAGATACTACACAGATATGTAGATATACTTAAATTGAATTTTATTATTATGTTCAATCATTGATCAAGAGGCCACTAAAGGTCGTGTGACAATTAACATATTGATCAAGTTCACCAACTCAATTGTACAATTTTTACTATATTTGTATGTGATTACGAAATTTTTTTCGAAAGCATAATACACATGTTTACATATGTATATCTATAAACAAAATTTTGAAATTCATCTCGCCGAAATTTAGCGATTTAATGATCCGTTGGTGAGACCAACCTCATAGGACTGGCACTTAGCCAATAGCCATTTTTCGGAGGCCAGAGTCAGATGGGCAATGGAATCCTTCAGAAATACAAGTCCCCAGAGGTGGACGGCGTCTACCCAGCCCTAATACAGCAAGAACCTCATCCCCACCTCGCCAGGATCATGAAAGAAGCGTGGCTCTGGAAAAGATAACAAACCACGAGATCAAGCCAAACGTCCATGGATACAGTTCTCTATCAACTGTCGAATGAAACCCAGAGGGCGTTCGGAGGAGGAAACAGTTCTTTGCGCTTTCCTTTACAAAGAGGGTGCTTTCAACAGCGCGTCTCACGAAAGCGTAAATATAGCACTGAAGAGAAGAGAAATATAGAGGCCTATCCAAAGATGGATAGACACTACTTGGTACGAAAATCACTGAAGCCTAGTTAGGGAAAAGTGCAGTTCAGGTCAATACCACGAGGGGGTGTCCTCAAGGAGGAGTTCTGTCACCCCTTATCACCTTATCACCTCTATCAAACAATGGCATCAGATGTCAGGGATACGCGAATGACATAGTAATAATTACAAGGGGTAAATTCGAGGTCACGCTTTGTGATATAATACATAGAGCATTGAGTATAACAAAGAGATGGTACGCCAGTGTGGGGCTTAACATCAACACATCTAAGAAGGCCATCAACCCTTTCAAAAGCTAAAACAACTAGGAGCACACATCGTAGTACTGGAGTTCCAGGCCACAGCAGAGTAGAGGGCAATAAGAAGTCGGACAGCCTGGGGAGGGAGGCAGGGACTGCACGACCCATCTCTCCTAAGCCTACCAGTTGGCCCACCCGAAATAAAGGGGCATTTATTCTTAGAAGAGATGGGAAGGAGAAAAGAGCACTGGGACAATGCGCCAGGTTTTAGACATACTAAGTCGCTACTAGGAGGTTGTAGTACCATTCACTATAGGGCACTCATAGTCCTTTCGAAAGATAACCTAAGAATTCTAAAAGCTATTCTTACAGGACGTTGTAGACTCAACAGACATATGCAGAAATTGGGCATACAATCAAATGACACCTGCCGATTATGTGAACGATTAGCGTAGACTGCGGAACATATCCTCATGGAAAGCGGCGCAATCTGAAGAAGTAGGACTTGGCTTTTGGGGGTGACATGCCCAGAGCATTTCCACATTCAACCCCTTAAGCCAAGGGAACTACTAAGCTTCATCAAGAAATTCGGCTTATATGAAGGGCTGTGAAGAAAATGAGGGCACAATAGAAGAATGGTCGCTGATCAATCCTTAACGATTTTTTCACAGTCATCGCAGTTGTCGTAATATTTAACGTAGAAATACGTAACCGTAATAGCCTTTAGCGTATGCGCATATTAACAGGCCAACGAGCTATCAGATTGCTTAGTAGTGCCGCTTCAGACCTGGTATATCTATTATCCACCCGATCTTAACGATAGCAAATCCTGAAAAAGACTCACGATAAGAAAATCCACACAAATGGTGGAAAGTGATGAAACAAAGTTTGAAAATTTTCTTAAGTGATGTTTACTGCTTGAAGAAGCGAAAACTAATTCATTGATTGCATCGCTGAATCTCAGTCGTTGCGCTGAATTCCGGTCGTCACCTGTATGGTTCCGCCATGTGAAGTCCGAATAGATTTCTAAAGCTCTGAAAAGCTCTAAAGGGCACCTCCCGCCATCCCTCTGTCGACTTCAAAGCTGCTGTTGACAGCGCGAAAGGGTGCTATGTCTGAGTTTGAGTTCCCTGCAAAGTTTATAAAACTTTGCTAAATGACGTTGAGCAACACCATCACCTCCGTAAGAGCCTATCTAAGTTATTCGAACTTAAACGTGACTACAGACAAGACGACTCCCTATTGTATGATGTCTTTGACCTAATGCTGCTGTAAAAAAAATATAAAATATTGTAATTGTGATTTTGGCGACCTCTTAATTAATTACTTATTTTGTTTAAAGCTGGCTTCAGGTCAAATTGAGTAAAACACAATATGCTTAAGTCTTACTACCAATATATTTCGGCTACTCTTCCGGTAACCGTCTTCAGGGCGTAAATTGCATTTATTTACACGTCTGCTCTGTCTGATGTGGAGCTGAGTACACAGCAAATGCAATTTACGCCCTGAAGACGGTTACCGGAAGAGTAGCCGAAATATATTGGTAGTAAAACTTAAGCATATTGTGTTTTACTCAATTTGACCTGAAGCCAGCTTTAAACAAAATAAGTATAAAATATTGTATTAGCAGCTCTAAGCCGCGAGGTTACAATCTGAAATAGGCGCATATAATGGCTGGTGTATGCTGATAATATTGATACCATTAGCCTTAACAAACGCATCATAAGATCTTCTTTAGAATGGATAATGAGAAAAAAAAATCGGGTCTTGCGGTGATTTAGGACAAGGCAATGTGCTTGTTCTCCTCCAAGAAATAGTCGGTGCATTTGCCGATTAGCAGCTACGTCACTGTTTCTGGATATGAATTCGAGACTGTGAAAAACTTGGTCTGTTTGTTAGAGCGGAAATAATGTGAGCTTTGAAGTGAAGCGGAGAATAACTCTAGACCACAAGTTCTTCTTTGGATTGAGCAGTAAATTATAAAGCAAAGTTCTCTCTCGATAAACAATATTACGCTCTACATATCGCTCATCATATCGGTCCTGATGTATGGCTAGGAATAATTAACGGTGTCGAGAAAAGACGGAATGGCCCATGGAGTGCTCGAGATAAATGTTATCCGGAAGATGGATCATAAATCATCTTTTCTTGATGCCAGCAGCGAGTATCGAAATAGGTTTAATGAGATTTACGAAGATATGAAGAAAAATTAACACTTGCGCGGTTTACTTCCAAAGAGATTTAGGCCGAGCTCCTCTTCAAATTTGTTCAATGTGCTCCTTTTCAATTTTATCTACAAATGGCCGGGGCGAGACGTACATGAATTTTCACTTAGAAGCTTTTCATGGCGGAAATACACTCGAAGTGTTTGCCAAACCACTGTCGAGGGGCCACTCCGCTTGGAAAACTTTTGTTTTTTTAAATTGCGATGTTGCTTTGCCTGAACTCGATGCAACTACATGCAAAGCTGGATCGGTCATGCTATGCGAAGACGCTCCGGCCAAGAAAGTTTTTCAATCGACAGTTTGGAAGCAGAGGAATGCAGAGATCTCCGTTGAGTTGTGAGAGGCATGTGGAGGCAGACTTGATCTCCCCGATTGTTCTAAGATATCGCGAAACAGGGATAGCTGGGTAGACTTTTTACGAAACGAGCAAAATCGCCCTGACGGTTAAGCCTCAATTGATGATGACGACGGACTTTTGAAATTCTTCATGAAATTACCACATTTATTAGGCGTTAGGGTTAAGTGAAGCTTGCCACTGCTTAAAGAACAGAATTATCCAAGGCTAATTATCATTAATTTGGTATTTCGTATATCTACTTACAAGATTTTCTGGTTGTAAATTTGCATTTTAATTAAATGTTTTTTGTTTTTTAGTTACTAATGAATTGGGTTGTTTACGATCTCGATTTAGTTATGCTTCTTAAATGTAATTAATTGGATTTCATTTGCCTCCTTCTTGCATTTTATACATATGTCTGTATGTGTACAATCATATAGGTACGAATGTAGGAAAAAATCGTGCGATTTATCCCTAAAGAGATTGGTCTCCGATTGTTCTCTCTTGTCTACATTTGGGCATAACTGATCCCCTTTAGTCCCTTTCGGGTAGAGTTGTGACTTTTTTATACTCAGTTGAGCAGAGCTCACAGAGTATATTAAGTTTGATTGGATAACGCTTGGTTGTACATATATAAAGGAATCGAGATAGATATAGACTTCCATATATCAAAATAATCAGGATCGAAAAAAATTTGATTGAGCCATGTCCGTCCGTCCGCCCGTTAACACGATAACTTGAGTAAATTTTGAGGTATCTTGATGAAATTTGGTATGTAGATTCCTGAGCACTCATCTCAGATCGCTATTTAAAATGAACGATATCGGACTATAACCACGCCCACTTTTTCGATATCGAAATTTCGAAAAACCGAAAAAGTGCGATAATTCATTACAAAAGACAGATAAAGCGACGAAACTTGGTAGATGAGTTGAACTTATGACGCAGAATAGAAAATTAGTAAAATTTTGGACAATGGGCGTGGCACCGCCCACTTTTAAAAGAAGGTAATTTAAAACTTTTGCAAGCTGTAATTTGGCAGTCGTTGAAGATATCATGATGAAATTTGGCAGGAACGTTACTGCTATTACTATATGCACGCTTAGTAAAAATTAGCAAAATCGGAGAAGGACCACGCCCACTTTTAAACAAAAATTTTTTTTAAAGTAAAATTTTAACAAAAAATTCAATATCTTTACAGTATATAAGTAAATTATGTCAACATTCAACTCCAGTAATGATATGGTGCAACAAAATACAAAAATAAAAGAAAATTTGAAAAATGGGTGTGGCTCCGCCCTTTTTCATTTAATTTGTCTGGGATACTTTTAACGCCATAAGTCGAACAAAAATTAACCAATCCTTTTGAAATTTGGTAGGGGCATATATTTTATGACGTTGACTGTTTTCTGTGAAAATGGGCGAAATCGGTTGATGCCACGCCCAATTTTTATACACAGTCGTCCGTCTGTCCTTCCGCATGGCCGTTAACACGATAACTTGAGCAAAAGTCGACATATCTTAATTGAACTTAGTTCACGTCCTTACTTGAACTCACTTTATCTTGGTATGAAAAATGAACGAAATCCGACTATGACCACGCCCACTTTTTCGATATCGAAAATTACGAAAAATGAAAAAAAATGCCATAATTATATACCAAATACGAAAAAGGGATGAAACATGGTAAGGTAATTGGATTGTTTTATTGACGCGAAATATAACTTTAGAAAAAACTTTATAAAATGGTTGTGACACCTACCATATTAAGTAGAAGAAAATGAAAAAGTTCTCCAGGGCGAAATAAAAAACCCTTAAAATCTTGGCAGGTACTACATATATAAAAAAATTAGCGGTATCCAACAGATGATGTTCTGGGTCACCCTGGTCCACATTTTGGTCGATATCTGGAAAACGCCTTCACATATACAACTACCACCACTCCCTTTTAAAACTCTCATTAATACCTTTAATTTGATACCCATATCGTACAAACTCATTCTAGAGTCACCCCTGGTCCACCTGTATGGCGATATCTCGAAAAGGCGTCCACCTATAGAACTAAGCCCCACGCCCTTTTAAAATACTCATTAACACCTTTCATTTGATACCGATATCGTACAAACATATTCTAAAGTCACCCCTGGTCCCCCTTTATGGCGATATCTCGAAAAGGCGAACACCTATAGAACGAAGGATTACTCCCTTTTAAAATACTCATTACCACCTTTCATTTGATACCCATATCGTACAAACACATTCTAGAGTCACCCCTGGTTCACCTTTATGGCGATATCTCGAAACGGCGTCCACCTATGGAACTAAGGATTACTCCCTTTTAAAATACTCATTAACACCTTTCTTTTGATACCCATATTGTACAAACAAATTCTAGGGTCACCCATGGTCCACCTTTATTGCGATACCCCGAAAAGGGGTCCACCTATAGAACTAAGGCCCACTTCCTTCTAAAATACTCATTAACTCCTTTCGTTTGATACCCATATTGCACAAGAGAATTCTAGAGTCACCCCTGGCCCACCTTTATGGCGATATCTCGAAACGGCGTCCACCTATGGAACTAAGGATTACTCCCTTTTAAAATACTCATTAACACCTTTCTTTTGATACCCATATTGTACAAACAAATTCGAGGGTCACCCCTGCTCCACCTTTATGGCGATATCTCGAAACGGCGTCCACCTATGGAACTAAGGATAAATCCCTTTTAAAATACTCATTAACACCTTTCTTTTGATACCCATATTGTACAAACAAATTCTAGGGTCACCCCTGCTCCACCTTTATGGCGATATCTCGAAACGGCGTCCACCTATGGAACTAAGGATAAATCCCTTTTAAAATACTCATTAACACCTTTCTTTTGATACCCATATTGTACAAACAAATTCTAGGGTCACCCCTGGTCCACCTTTATTGCGATATCTCGAAAATGCGACCACCTATACAACAACCACCACTCCTTTTAAAACCCTCATTAATACCTTTAATTTGATACCCATATCGTACAAACACATTCTAGAGTCACCCCTGGTCCACCTTTATGGCGATATTTCGAAACGGCGTCCACCTATAGAACTAAGGCCCACTCCCTTTTAAAATACTCATTAACACCTTTCTTTTGATACCCATATTGTACAAACAAATTCTAGGGTCACCCCTGGTCCACCTTTATGGCGATATCTCGAAACGGCATCCACCTATGGAACTAAGGATTACTCCCTTTTAAAATACTCATTAACACCTTTCATTTGATACCCATATCGTACAAACGCATTCTAGAGTCACCCCTGGTCCACCTTTATGGCGATATCTCGAAAAGGCGACCACCTATACAACAACCACCACTCCCTTTTAAAACCCTCATTAATACCTTTAATTTAATACCCATATTGTACAAACACATTCTAGAGTCACCCCTGGTCCACCTTTATGGCGATATTTCGAAACGGCATCCACCTATAGAACTAAGGCCCACTACCTTTTAAAATACTCATTAACACCATTCGTTTGATGCCCATATTGTACAAACAAATTCTAGGGTCACCCCTGGTCCACCTTTGTGGCGATATCTCGAAACGGCGTCCACCTATGGAACTAAGGATTACTCCCTTTTAAAATACTCATTAACACCTTTCATTTGATACCCATATCGTACAAACGCATTCTAGAGTCAACCCTGATCCACCTTTATGGCTATATCCCTAAATGGCGTCCACCTATAGAAATATGGCCCACTCCCTCATAAAATACTCTTTAATGCCTTTCATTTGATACACATGTCATACAAACACATTCCAGGGTTTCCCTCGGTTCATTTTCCTACATAGTTATTTTCCCTTATGTTGTCACCATAGCTCTCAACTGAGTATGTAATGTTCGGTTACACCCGAACTTAACCTTCCTTACTTGTTTTATACTCAGTTGAGCAGAGCTCACAGAGTATATTAAGTTTGATTGGATAACGGTTGGTTGTACAGGTATAAAGGAATCGAGATAGATATATACTTCTATATATCAAAATCATCAGGATCGAAAAAAAATTTGAGTGAGCCATGTCCGTCCGTCCTTTAACACGATAACTTGAGTAAATTTTGAGGTATCTTGATATAATTTGGTATGTAGGTTCCTGAGCACTCATCTCAGATCGCTATTTAAAATGAACGATAGCGGACTATAACCACGCCCACTTTTTCGATATCGAAAATTTCGAAAAACCGAAAAGTGCAATAATTCATTACCAAAGACAGATAAAGCGATAACATTTGGTAGATGAGTTTAACTTATGACGCAGAATAGAAAATTAGTAAAATGTTGGACATTGGGCTTGGCTCCGCCCACTTTTAAAAGAAGGCAATTTAAAACTTTTGCAAGCTGTAATTTGGCAGTCGTTGAAGATATCATGATGAAAGTTGGCAGGAACGTTACTCCTATTACTATATGTACGCTTAATAAAAATTAGTAAAATTGGATTAGGACCACGCCCACTTTTAAAAAAAAATTTGTTTAAAGTAAAATTTTAACAAAAAATTTAATATCTTTACAGTATATAAGTAAATTATGTCAACATTCAACTCCAGTAATGATATGGTGCAACAAAATACAAAAATAAAAGAAAATTTCAAAATGGGCGTGGCTCCGCCCTTTTTCATTTAAAAATAAAATTTACCAATCTTTTTGAAATTTGGTAGGCGCATAGATTTTATAACGTTAACTGTTTCCTGTGAAAATGGGCTTAATCGGTTGAATCCACGCCCAGTTTTTATACACAGTCGTCCGTCTGTCCTTCCGCTCGGCCGCTAACACGATAACTTGAGCAAAAATCGATATATCATTACTGAACTTAGTTCACGTACTTATTTGAACGCACTTTATATTGGTATAAAAAATGAATGAAATCCGACTATGACCGCGCCCACTTTTTCGATATCGAAAATTCCGAAAAATGAAAAAAATGCCATAATTCTATACCAAATACGAAAAAAGGGATGAAACATGGTAATTGGATTGGTTTATTGACGCGAAATATAACTTTAGAAAAAACTTTGTAAAATGGTTGTGACACCTACCATATTAAGTAGAAGAATATGAAAAAGTTCTGCAGTGCGAAATAAAAAACCCTTGAAATCTTGGCAGGTACTACATATATAAAAAAATTAGCGGTATCCAACAGATGATGTTCTGGGTCACCCTGGTCCACATTTTGGTCGATATCTGGAAAACGCCTTCACATATACGACTACCACCACTCCCTTTTAAAACTCTCATTAACACTTTAATTTGATACCAATATCGTACAAACACATTCTAGAGTCACCCCTGGTCCACCTTTATGGCGATATCTCGAAAAGGCGACCACCTATAAAACGAAGGCCTACTCCTTTTTAAAAATACTCATTAACACCTTTCATTTGATACCCATATCGTACAAATAAATTCTAGGGTAACTACTGGTCCACCTTTATGGAGATATCTCGAAACGGCGTCCACCTATAGAACTAAGGCCAACTCCTTTTTAAAATACTCATTAACACCTTTCGTTTGATAGCCATATTGTAAAATACTCATTACCCTCGTTTTTTTGATACTCATATTGTACAAACAAATTCTAGGGTCGCGCCTGGTCCACCTTTATGGAGATATCTCAAAACGGCGTCCACCTATGGAACTAAGGATTACTCCCTTTTAAAATACTCATTAACACCTTTCATTTGATACCCATATCGTACAAACAAATTTTAGGGTCAACCCTGATCCACCTTTATGGCGATATACCTAAATGGCGTCCACCTATAGAACTATGGCCCACTCCCTCATAAAATACTCTTTAATGCCTTTAATTACATCATACACATGTCATATAAACCCATTCCAGGGTTTCCCTCGGTTCATTTTCCTACATGGTTATTTTCCCTTATGTTGTCACCATAGCTCTCAACTGAGTATGTAATGTTCGGTTACACCCGAACTTAACCTTCCTTACTTGTGATTCCTTTTTGAAAATCGGGCGAACAACTTACATCAAATACCTAGATTTGGTGGATTGGCAAATCCTTGGATTATGTTTCTGCCATGAAAAATGCGACTGGACCCTATTTGAGCCGAAAAGGGACTACTCTTCACATGTTCCCATAAGGGTACAAAGGGGATTGATCCTATCGAGCCTCAAAATCAAATGTGCCCCAGTTTACCCTAAGTCACGGACCGGCCAGTTCAATCTAAACTAAACTACCCTCCTACTTAACCAAATTAGGTGTAAGGCATGTGCCCCCAAAAAAATATTGAAATCACCCTGAAGTGAGACGCCATGCTATAATAGATCTCGCAACTAGGCATAAAATTCAAAACTTAGATTTCCTTACTTGTTTGATTTCCCTTTGTCAGCTTTTGGTCCGGTCAGTTGCATATTATGGCAATAGGTCAATTGATATAAATTACTGCTAACGGCAAAGATTGAAGCCACTAATGAATTGAAGCATTGGCTGCTGAATAATTCGATTATAGTTAAATATTGTAAAAGAATACATACATGCATATGCGTATAACGCACGTTTTCACATATACACTTATGTATGTATATACATACATTAGGGTGGTAGTTCATAAATCAGATGAACGCTTTTCTTAAAGCGCCAAATACACGACACGAACATTTCCGCGAACATTCCGCAATCTGGTTCGCAGCTTTGGCCATACACCATACGAACTTTTGGCCGAACATTAGTTCTCTTTCAGACAGCGATGAATACGGACAACAATTGTGCTGCAGCAATATTACAATAATCTTTGCTTTTTACTTGCCACAAAGATGGCAAAGATTTATACATTTCAATAAATTCACTCAGAAATTTTTTATTGTCCATTTTACTTTTCCTCGCACGTCTGTTCCGTTCAGAAATTACTACGATTATGAGCTATTTCGCCATATACGCACGAACAGTTCGCGCAAATGTTCGCCAAAAATTAAAATATTTTGATTTTTGGCGAACATTTGCGCGAACTGGCAAACACCACCACCATACACGACAGAAAAGGTCGCAGAAACATGACATAACGGGAATGTTCGCGGAAATGTTCGTGTCGTGTATTTGGCGCTTAACCATCACCTCTACAAACGAGGTGTTATCGTTTTAGGATATAAGATATACATTTTGTTTGCGGTTGGTGTCTGACCTATGAAGACACAACTCAACCGTCTGCAACCGTTACCAAAACTCACATAATTTATTCAGCTCAATTCTAAACAAAATTTCCTTAAACATTTTTGTCTTTATCCCATTCCTCGAGTTCTAAATAAAAATCATTGTGCGTTTTTCCTTTCTCCCTTACCTCTTATTCTGAACAATGTTCGAAGAAGGGAAAACCGTTAAAGGAGATATTATGAATGTAATTGAAAGGGAGATTTCTCTGCCATTTGCCACTTGTTAAATTAAAGGGAACGCCTCATATTAGTTAATGTAAATTGTATCTTATACAAAAAAAAAAACAAATTTTTGTACAAACTTGTGCCAAAATACATTAATATTCTGCCACAATACTCTTTATTTTAAGTCGGAAAGTATATAAATAAACAACGGCAGAGCTCCTAGTAAATTTGATGCAGTCATCCAGAAATTGCACAGGTATCTTTTTTAAACGGTTTTATTTAGCTTGAGTTGACAGGCTGCACGACCGCATGCACGGCCGTTGTGAACGAATATTGTAATTGAAATTTAAGTAACTTCCCGATAAGCTTCAAGCTTGAAACTTGGAATATGGTTCAGAACCCGATGACAATGCAATAATAAGAAAAAAATCGCCGCTAGGTGGCGCAAGGATCGAGATATTCGCAAAATTCGCATTTGTTGTCCGATTTGGCTCATATTTGGAACACATAATACATGCAAGAATAAAAAGCGACTTACGAAAAAAAATCGCCGCTAGGTGGCGCGAGGATCGAGATATTCACAAAAATCGTATTTGTGGTCCGATTTAGCTCATGCTTGGAACACATAATACATACAAGAATAGAAAGCGACCTATCAAAAAAAATCGCCGCTAGGTGGCGCAAGGATCGAGATATTCACAAAAATCGTATTTGTGGTCCGATTTGATTTGGTCCATATTTGGAATACATAATACATACATGAATAGAAAGCGACCTATGATGCCCGATTTGGCTCATATTTGGAACAAATATTGCATACAGTCCTGTAGAAGTGACATCAAAATATTTTGGAGTTGGAGGAGGGACAAGCATACATGGCGCAGAGTCGAGTAAAGTCTTTGGAAGGATTATGTATTGAGGACTTAGATTGTAACAAATTGTCAGGAAAGAGTCCTTGTAATAATGAGTCACTAAATGAACTAAATAGAATGAGATATAATAGGCAATTAAATAAAGACTAAAAACTTGAAAATAAAATAATTAAAAAAAATTTGTTAAGTTAAACGGTTTTATTGAAAACAATACTTACATGAAGTAATAATAATACGAAAAGCTAGAAAATAATTAGGTAGGTCCTGGGTACTAGTCACTCCTTATCAACCTATGGCGTTGATCAGACAATTAAATAAAAGCGTTGGACGCGTCATATTTCTACTAATAGTCATAAGTAATACTAACTGAACCTTAATCAGTCACATTTTTAGAAATTTCACGCGCCCAACGCTTTAATTTAATTGTCTGATCAACGCCATAGATTGATAAGGAGTGTGATGACTAGTACCTAGGACCTACCTAATTATTTTCTAGCTTTTCGTATTATTATTACTTCATGTAAGTATTGTTTTCAATAAAACCGTTTAACTTAACAAATTTTTTTTAAATTATTTTATTTAATATTTTATTTCTCAAGTTTGAACAAATTCCCTATAATAAATAAAATTCTTAGTTTCTTAAACTAAAATAAAAATGCGCAAAAAACTGTCATTTGGCAAAACATCTGATTTCGGAAATTCGAAATTCCTATTCCGCAATTATTGTTCTCTTTAGGGAAAAAGAATTGTAGGAATTTTTCCGCGGGAATAAAAAACCCGCAAGAATAAAATTCCGAGGGAATATTTAGAATTGGACTGATTGTTGACCATGGTATTCTTTTAGAAGCGGGAGACTTAAAAATTCCTTCGCTTGATTTTTAAGGGAATACCCTATTGTGCGTATCTTCTTTTATGAACGCATATGTAAGCATTTGTTTTTATATTCAGCGTGCTTTGCACGCAGTAAATATTGAGATATTTTTCTGAAATTTGGTATATGGGTTCCTTGGCTCTCATCTCACATCGCTGGCGTGGCACCGCCCATTTGTGAAAAAATAAATTTTACAAATATTATTAATCATAACTCAAAAATCGTTAAACCTATTACAAACTTCGACAGAGACCTTTACTATAAAGAATGCTTCGAAGAACATGTAAGGAAGGCTAAGTTCGGGTGTAAACGAACATTACATACTCAGCTGAGAGCCGAGCAACTGACAAGTGGAGCAACTTGCCTTTGCTATCTTTCTTCAGCTATCATTTCGTTTTATTTGAATATTTTTTTTAAATATGAAAACTTGGTTAAACTTGAACGCATTTCTATATACATTTTTTTTTAAATCACTCCTGAAATATTTTTGAAGCGCTCTTTATTATGAGTCCGATAAGAGTCCGAAATTGTAGACCAAGGGTGACGTTTTTTAAACCGATTTTCCTTCATCCTTTGTCAAATAAGGGAAAATCACCAGGGAGGAAAATAGATCTAGGGTACCCCTGGAATGTGTTTGTATGACATAGGTATCAAATGAAAGGTATTAAAGAGAATTTAGTTCTATATGTGGACGCCTTTTCGAGATATCACCATAAAGGTGGGTCAGAGGTGACTCTAGAATGGGTTTGTACGATATGGGTATCAAATGAAAGGTGTTAATGAGTATTTTAAAAGGGAGTGGACCTTAGTTCTATAGGTGGACGCCTTTTCGAGATATTGACCAATATGTGAACCAGGGTGGCCCAGAACATCATCTGTCGGGTACCGCTAATTTATTTATATATTGATTTCGCCCTGCAGAAATTTTTAATTTTCTTCGACTTAATATGGTAAGTGTCACCCCAATTTTACAAAGATTTTTTCTAAAGTTAAATTTTGCGTCAATAAACCAATCCAATTACCATGTTTCATCCCTTTTTTCGTATTTGGTATAGAATTATGGCATTTTTTTCATTTTTCGTAATTTTCGATATCGATAAAGTGGGCGTGGTCATAGTCGGATTTTTATTCAGAACACAAAGAGTAATAGGAGTAACGTTCCTGCCAAACTTCATCATGATATCTTCAACGACTGCGACAAATTACAGCTTGCGAAACTTTTAAATTACCTTCTTTTAAAAGGGGGGCGGTACTACGCCCATTGTCTAAAATTTTACTAATTTTTTTTTTCTGCGTCATAAGGTCAACCCACCTACCAAGTTTAATCGATTTATCCGTCTTTGGTAAAGAATTATTGGACTTTTTCAGTTTTTCGAAAGGGCGTAGTTATAGTCCGATTTCGTTCACTTTAAATAGCGATCTGAGATGAGTGCCCAAGAACTTACATACCGAATTTCATTAAGATACCTCAAAATGTACTCAAGTTATCGTGTTCAGCGACAGACGGACGGACGGACGGAATTTCTTCTTTCGCCCAGATCATTTTGATATATAGAAGTCTATATCTATCTCGATTAGTTTATGCCGTTACAGGGTACCAAATTAATATTCTCTGTGAGCTCTGCTCAACTGAGTATAAAAAGGAAAAAATTTAATTTTTGAAAATGGGCGTGGCGCCTCTACTTCTATGTTTTGGAAGCCATAACTCGAAGAAAAATTCACGGATTTATAACGGGAAATATTTCTAGAAAAATACGACGATATCGGTTAAGGACCACGCCCACATGTATAAAAATACTATTAAAGGGGTTGTAGATGTATATAATAATCTATTACTTTGCGAAAAAGGAGCTTAATATAAATGATGTTTTACTTTCTAGTTGAAGTTATAACAAAAAGTTAGAAAATATTAAGATTTTTTAAAATAGGCGTGGCACTGTCCCTTTTTTGACTAAGCAATTTTCTATGTTTCGGGAGCTATAATTCGAAGAAAAACAAACATATCGTAATAAAATTGGGAGTACATACATTCCTTATAGCAGAAAATAAAATAAATAAAAATAAATGTAAGGCGCGATAACCTCCGAAGAGATCTAAGGCCGAGCTTCTCTTCCAATTTGCGTCGTGCTCTTGATTTTTCCCTACAAATTGGCCGGACGGGACCTACATGTTTTATGCCGACTCCGAACGGCATCTGCAAGGCAGATGAGTTTTCACTGAGAGCTTTTCATGGCAGAAATACAATCGGAGCGCTTGCCAGACACTGCCGAGGGGCGACCCCGCTTAGAAAAATTTTCTTCTAATTGAAAAATCTTATTTCTAAAATTTTGATGTTGCTTTGCCCGGGAGTTGAACCCAGGGCATACGGTGTGATAGGCGGAGCACGCTACCATCACACCACGGCGGCCGCCATAGCAGAAAATAGTTCTAGTAATAATGAACGGGATCGGCTAAGGACGCTGAAACTCACGCTGAGTATATAATGTTCGGTTATATCCGAATTTAGACACCCTTTCTTGTTTATTTTAATTTTGTGCGACATTATTCATCGTGCATTTTGCTGAATAAAATAGAAGTTTTTTTTGTATGGAATCATAAAAAGTATTTTTTCAAATATTTATTCGGAAAACTAAGTTAATTATCATTGAAAATCACATAGTTCAAACATCGCATGACATTTTTTTGTCTGCTAGTCAGTGTTTGTGATTAAATTTTTCTTACTATTTTAGTTAATTGTTAAATGAAATCCATGCTTAACAACTACAAAACGTGTCTGGAAGGGTTTGATAATTTCCAGTCGTATGCCGATTTGTTTTTTTCACAATCAATTTTACGTAAAGCGCGTGTGAAAAAATATTTTTTAATAAATTTATATGATAACCAACATGTTAATGTATTTCATTACATACTCTCAGCATCTACATAAATACTACTAGACTAGGGGCACAAATTTTGATACGATACCATACCGATGCTTTTACAGCTTGATACCGATCATTTGTACCGGTATTTTTAGGGATAACTACAGGAAGTTGGACGATTTTTTTCATTTTGCTATAATTGAGAAGCCGATTTCTGACACCTGTTCTCTCAACCCGGTGGAATGCAAGAGCTGTGGGAGAATATTTCTCACCGAGGAAAAAATTGGTTACAGGCGACCACGGAGAAACAACAGATATGATGAAGAATGCTGCGTTGCAACAGGAAGAAAAGACGCAGCCTACAGGGCTACATTAACAGCGAACACAACAAGAAGAGTGTGTGAACGCTACCGCGAGATGAAAAGGGTATCGAGACGCCTTTACTGGAATAAAGAAGCAGAGGGAGAAAGGCGCGAGTGCGAGGAGCTTGAGATTCTACCCACCAGGAATAACACCCGCAAGTTTTATCAAAAAATTCGGCGACAGAGGGAAGGTTTTATGTCCGAGTCAAACTTCTGTAAGAATGAAAATGGCGACCTTTTAACCGATTTTGTTATTGTTCGTAACAGTGCTTCGTCCAAAGGCAACTAGTAGCTTCAACAGTATTGAAGTATATGGATGTTGCTATTAATAGCGTAGGTTCCACATTACAATTAAAAAACAAAAATATAGTTGGTGTCGTGATTCAATTACTACAGGTTTGTTCTCCAATGACAGAGCTTTGACACTCCCAAGTTTAAAAATCTGGACGAGTCGCTTTTACGAAGTAAGGAAAAAGGGTAATAATTCAATTCCCCTCAGCGAAAATATTAGTAGAAAAGTAACTGTAGTAGAATATTAGTAGTGATAATAAATGTGTAAATGCCAACAGGTTTTGGGGTAAATAATTAATTTTCTACTAAATATTTCGTGAATTGACAAATGTTGGTTTGGTACGTCTGTCAGACTTTTTTGAAGAATACCGTACGTCAGAGTTTTATTCAAATATGTATATGCTGTCTCAAAATTTGTTTCAAAAACTCCCTATCTAAGCATAAGTTCAATGCATTTTGACATAACAGGGAGTTAAGGAAAATTATTCTGAGATAAGGCGTTCTTCAACCTAATTCTGATACAGAACATTTTTGTGACAAATCCTGAAATGGAACATTTTTGAAAAGAATTTTGAGATAGGGCGATTTCGAATTGGCAGCCGGCATGGGGTGATACTCTAATCAGCAGCCGCAATGAACCGACAAAAACAAAAAAATAAAGAAAATGGCTTATTGACTTAGAACTTTATATTCCGGCCTTGATTTTGTGCGGTCTTGCTACACAGGGAGTATATACCTTTTTATTCTGAAATTTTGGAAAACTCTTTTCCGCTGAAGTATTAATGGAAGTGTTTCGGATAAATCGTTAATTTAGAATATTCGGAACACGTTCGCTTAATACTACCTCACGAGGTCCGAATATTCAAAATAAGTATATACATAATATTCCAAATGTAAAACGACTCAACATATTCTTAAATGCAGACCAATGTTCCGAACATACGGAATGAATAAGTTAACTCGCCCAATGAGTACATTTCGTTATGTCATCTCCATTATTTACTAATTACATTTTTACGTGAATCGATTTAATACTCCAGTTTTTGACGTTGAACGATGAATTTTAAATTAGTTTAGGTTTCGTATATTCATAGGTTGACGAAAGTGCACGATTTCTTGGTGTCCACACTTTTCATAAAATTACCTATGTTCCACACTAATAGACCATGGCATGGTTAATAAATTCATCATAAAATTTAAAAAAAAATGTCTAAGGAATTATGCAGCTTAGTACTTATCGGGTATTTGTAAACTAATTGCTTCCCATTTCTACTACTAATATTTTTCGAAAAATCGCAAAGAAACAACACAGTTAACGCATGTCAACTCGATTTGGGAGCAAAATGGCTGCAATTGCCAAAAAATTTGTCAGCCGAGCAAACCTCTTGTGATTGAGTCATGAGTTGGTGTCATTTTTTGACACATCATCACGAGAGTACTTAGATAATGGAGGGAACACTTCTCTGCCATCCTAAATGGACAGCTGTACCATTCAGGGATGGTGAGGTAATCGGTTATGAGGGAACTATTATCCCCCGCCCGATTATGACGAAGACAGAATAGAAATAACCAGATTAAATGGCTACAATGCCGAGGGCGCAGATGAATTGCCTATGGTGCTATTCAAATACGGTGGCGGGGAGTTGGTAAGGCACATACATCAGCTTATTTACAAACTGCTCCAACTATAGCGGAATCAGCTTTCTTAGTATCGGAAATTAGATCTTGTAAAGCGTATTGTGCGAAAGATTGAAGCCCACCGTGCATCGGCTGATTGGACGATATCGGTGCGGCTTCAGAGCTGGCAAATCTATTATCGCAGAGAAACCGGGAAAAAATAATTGCCACACATCACCTATTCGATTCAATTTTAAAGTCGCCTTCGACATTCGCTATGTCTGAATTTGTTTCCTCGCAAAACTTTTACGTCTGGGCAAAATGATGTTGAGCAATACCATCAGCTCATGCGATTTCTTAAATTTTAAGCTGGAGAAAATTAAATGGAAAAAAGCGGAAAAGGTGGGTTTGATAGTGACTGAGGTGTCATCAAGCATAGAATCATCACATTTGTGCCTTGGAAACCATAATTTCGGAATAGTGCAAGAATTTCTTTATTTGAGAACCACAATTAACACAAAAAACCACATCGGCTTTGAATTTCGGCGAAGTTTCACTCTTGCTAATAAATGCTACTTTGGACTACATAGGCAATTGAGAAGTAAAGTCGTCTCTCGGTTAGCGAAAATCATGGGCAAGTCACTTATCGTACCAGTCCTGTTTAATGGTGCAGAAGCATGGACCATGACATCATCAAATGAGGCGACTCTGGGAGTGTTCGAGAGAAAAGTTCTTCCAAAAATGTACCGATCTCTACGCGTTGCCGAGTACCGAAGAAGATTTAATGATGAGCTGTACGCAGACATCAACATAGTCCAGCGAATTAAAACACAGCGGCTGCGCTGGGTAGGACATGTTATACGAATAAAAGATGATGCTCCAACCAAGAAGGTATTCCTATCGGAACACACCTACGGAAGCAGAGAAAGATAGCAGCCTCCATTCTGCTGGAAGGACCAGGTGGAAAAGGATTTAAGCTCCTTTGGTGTTACCAATTGGCGGCAGTTAGCACAGCGATGAAGCGACTAGCGTGGCTTGTTGTAGTGCCTTAACCGTTTAAATGGTTTTGCACAATTAAGTAAGTAATTGAGAAGCAAACGTAGCTGCAAAACCTCAGTGCACTTACCTTAGACCAATAACATTGTCGGTCTAAAATTGGAAGGTTCGGAAGCCTCTGGATTGTTACCTAGTAGGGTACCATTAGCCACTTTACAAGGAGAGGTTGTGTTATTCTATTGTTATTCGTCTGCCGAAAAAGTGGAGTACAGTCACGCAGAGTGAAGCTCTCGCGCCAGAGGTTTAATGACTACCTTCGAACTGGTGATAATTGGATGCAGAGTTAGCAGGCACGCTTGCACAAACAGTGAATAAATCTGGGCTATATGTAGTTAAGAACGCGTTCTTTAGGTCTATTTCGTAGGACAATACAATGAGCGCTTTCAGCGAACATAACTTTTATTGATACGTTGCAAACATGTTTCCATCAGTTCAGTGATAGAAGTTTTATTTTATGAGTTGGTAGTTGAGCCACCTGCGAAATGAAATCACTTTTTGAAAATTTTAGTAAATGGACTTCTTAAATTATTTTGGTATTGTGGTATTACTGTATTCCGATGAAAACTTGTATTGAAAACCAATACTCTAAAAGGCCAAGGAACTTCCGGCTTGCTGAAAAAACAAGTTTGAGTGAATGTTAATGTTGCAGTTATCACATAACGATTGATCAAAAGTTGTGTTCACTGAAACTATGGATACGAATCTCAAAAACGTTTTAAAAAAATCGCATATATTCTAAATTGCGAACTTTTTACTTAGAGTTTTCTGATTTTTTATACCCAGCTGTACTTGTACACAGGGTAATATAACTTTGATTGGATAACGGTTGGTTGTACAGGTATAAAGAAATCGAGATAGATATAGACAAAATCATCAGTATCGAAACAAAATTTGATTAAGCCATGTCCGTCCGTCCGTTAACACGATAACCTGAGTAAATATTGAGCTATCTTCACCAAATATGGTACACGAGTTTAAAAAAATCAGAAAACTTAAAAACACATAAAGAACATAATTAAAGTAATTTTCTTAGCTAATAAGTTGCATCACAAAGAAATTTGCAACGATTTCTATAAGTAAGTCCCATTTTTATTGCGAGCTCTATGTCCAGTTTAAGTTAATTGATGTTTAACCCTGCCATGATCAGCGACAATGCCCGACAAAGTTGATCAATGGAGAAAAAAATTGTCACGCCACAGCCGCTACATGTCGCGTCGCATAATGTGAACGCAGCTTTAAGCTACATTTATATCGCACCAAGTGAGTCATTTCAGGTACAAAATTTAAAATGTGATGCATTTCCTCAAACAAATCGCATTTCCGAAATTACCCATTTCATCGCACCATAAACTCCTCTATATTTATACTCAGTTGAGCAGAGCTCACAGAGTATATTAAGTTTGATTGGATAACGGTTGGTTGTACATATATAAAGGAATCGAGATAGATATAGACTTCCATATATCAAAATAATCAGGATCGAAAAAAAATTTGATTGAGCCATGTCCGTCCGTCCGTCCGTCCGTCCGTTAACACGATAACTTGAGTAAATTTTGAGGTATCTTGATGAAATTTGGTATGTAGGTTCCTGAGCACTCATCTCAGATCGCTATTTAAAATGAATGATATCGGACTATAACCACGCCCACTTTTTCGATATCGAAAATTTCGAAAAACCGAAAAAGTGCGATAATTCATTACAAAAGACCGATAAAGCGACGAAACATGGTAGATGAGTTGAACTTATGACGCAAAATAGAAAATTAGTAATATCTTGGACAATGGGCGTAGCACCGCCCACTTTTAAAAGAAGGTAATTTAAAAATTTTGCAAGCTGTAATTTGGCAGTCGTTGAAGATATCATGATGAAATTTGGCAGGAACGTTACTCTTATTGCTTGCGTACGCTTAATAAAAATTAGCAAAATCGGAGAAGGACCACGCCCACTTTAAAAAAAATTTTTTTTTTTAAGTAAAATTTTAACAAAAAATTTAATATCTTTACAGTATATAAGTAAATTATGTCAAGATTCAACTCCAGTAATGATATGGTGCAACAAAATACAAAAATAAAAGAAAATTTAAAAATGGGCGTGGCTCCGCCCTTTTTCATTTAATTTGTCTAGGATACTTTTAACGCCATAAGTCGAATAAAAATTAACCAATCCTTTTGAAATTTGGTAGGGGCATAGATTTTATGGAGCTAACTGTTTTCTGTGAAAATGGGCGAAATCGGTTGATGTCACGCCCAGTTTTTATACACAGTCGTCCGTCTGTCTTTCCGCATGGCCGCTAACACGATAACTTGAGCAAAAATCGATATATCTTTACTAAACTTAGTTCACGTACTTATCTGAACTCACTTTATCTTGGCATGAAAAATGAACGAAATCCGACTATGACCACGCCCACTTTTTCGATATCGAAAATTACGAAAAATTAAAAAAATGCCATAATTCTATACCAAAAACGAAAAAAGGGATGAAATATGGTAAGGTAATTTTGCTTTATTGGCGCGAAATATAACTTTAGAAAAAACTTTATAAAATGGTTGTGACACCTACCATATTAAGTAGAAGAAAATGAAAAAGTTCTGCAGGGCGAAATAAAAAACCCTTAAAATCTTGGCAGGTATTACATATATAAATAAATTAGCGGTATCCAACAGATGATGTTCTGGGTCACCCTGGTCCACATTTTGGTCGATATCTGGAAAACGCCTTCACATATACAACTACCACCACTCCCTTTTAAAACTCTCATTAAAACCTTTAATTTGATACCCATATCGTACAAACTCATTCTAGAGTCACCCCTGGTCCACCTGTATGGCGATATCTCGAAAAGGCGTCCACCTATAGAACTAAGCCCCACGCCCTTTTAAAAATACTCATTAACACCTTTCATTTGATACCCATATCGTATAAACAAAGTCTAGAGTCACCCCTGGTCCAGAAAGGCCCACTTCCTCTTAAAATACTCATTAACTCCTTTCGTTTGATACCCATATTGCACAAACATATTCTAAAGTCACCCCTGGTCCCCCTTTATGGCGATATCTCGAAAAGGCGAACACCTATAGAACGAAGGCCCACTCCCTTTTAAAAATACTCATTAACACCTTTCATTTGATACCCATATCGTACAAACAAAGTCTAGAGTCACCCCTAGTCCACTTTTATTGCGATACCTCGAAAATGCGTCCACCTATAAAACTAAGGCCCACTCCCTCTTAAAATACTCATTAACTCCTTTCGTTTGATACCCATATTGCACAAACGAATTCTAGAGTCACCCCTGGTCCACCTTTATGGCGATATCTCGAAAAGGGGTCCACCTATAGAACTAAGCCCCACGCCCTTTTAAAATAATCATTAACACCTTTCATTTGATACCCATATCATACAAACAAATTCTAAAGTCACCCCTGGTCCACCTTTATGGCGATATCTCGAAAAGGCGAACACCTATAGAACGAAGGCCCACTCCCTTTTAAAAATACTCATTAACACCTTTCATTTGATACCCATATCGTACAAACAAAGTCTAGAGTCACCCCTAGTCCACTTTTATTGCGATACCTCGAAAATGCGTCCACCTATAAAACTAAGTCCCACTCCCTCTTAAAAAACTCATTAACTCCTTTCGTTTGATACCCATATTGCACAAACTCATTCTAGAGTCACCCCTGGTCCACCTGTATGGCGATATCTCGAAAAGGGGTCCACCTATAGAACTAAGCCCCACGCCCTTTTAAAATAATCATTAACACCTTTCATTTGATACCCATATCATACAAACAAATTCTAAAGTCACCCCTGGTCCACCTTTATGGCGATATCTCGAAAAGGCGAACACCTATAAAACGAAGGCCCACTCCCTTTTAAAATGCTCATTAACACCTTTCATTTGATACCCATATCGTACAAACAAAGTCTAGAGTCACCCCTAGTCCACTTTTATTGCGATACCTCGAAAATGCGTCCACCTATAAAACTAAGGCCCACTCCCTCTTATAATACTCATTAACTCCTTTCGTTTGATACCCATATTGCACAAACGAATTCTAGAGTCACCCCTGGTCCACCTTTATGGCGATATCTCGAAAAGGGGTCCACCTATAGAACTAAGCCCCACGCCCTTTTAAAATAATCATTAACACCTTTCATTTGATACCCATATCATACAAACAAATTCTAAAGTCACCCCTGGTCCACCTTTATGGCGATATCTCGAAAAGGCGAACACCTATAAAACGAAGGCCCACTCCCTTTTAAAATGCTCATTAACACCTTTCATTTGATACCCATATCGTACAAACAAAGTCTAGAGTCACCCCTAGTCCACTTTTATTGCGATACCTCGAAAATGAGTCCACCTATAAAACTAAGGCCCACTCCCTCTTAAAATACTCATTAACTCCTTTCGTTTGATACCCATATTGCACAAACGAATTCTAGAGTCACCCCTGGTCCACCTTTATGGAGATATCTCGAAAAGGGGTCCACCTATAGAACTAAGGCCCACTCCCTCTTAAAATACTCATTAACTCCTTTCGTTTGATACCCATATCATACAAACAAATTCTAAAGTCACCCCTGGTCCACCTTTATGGCGATATCTCGAAAAGGCGAACACCTATAAAACGAAGGCCCACTCCCTTTTAAAATGCTCATTAACACCTTTCATTTGATACCCATATCGTACAAACGCATTCTAGAGTCACCCCTGGTCCATCTTTACGGCGATATCTCGAAAAGGCGTCCATCTATAGAACTTAGGTCCACGCCCTTTTAAAATACTCATTAATACCTTTCATTTGATACCCATATCGTACAAACGCATTCTAGAGTCAACCCTGATCCACCTTTATGGCTATATCCCTAAATGGCTTCCACCTATAGAACTATGGGCCACTCCCTCATAAAATACTCTTTAATGCCTTTCATTTGATACACATGTCATACAAACACATTCCAGGGTTTCCCTCGGTTCATTTTCCTACATGGTTATTTTCCCTTATGTTGTCACCATAGCTCTCAACTGAGTATGTAATGTTCGGTTACACCCGAACTTAACCTTCCTTACTTGTTTTATACTCAGTTGAGCAGAGCTGACAGAGTATATTAACTTTGATTGGATAACGGTTGGTTGTACAGGTATAAAGGAATCGAGATAGATATAGACTGCCATATATCAAAATCATCAGTATCGAAAAAAATTTGATTAAGACATGTCCGTCCGTCCGTTCGTCCGTCTGTCCGTTAACACGATAACTTGAGTAAATTTTGAGATATCTTGACGAAATTTGGTATGTAGGTTCCTGGGCGCTCATCTCAGATCGCTATTTAAAATGAACAATATCGGACTATAACCACGCCCACTTTTTCGATATCGAAAATTTGGAAAAATCGAAAAATTGCGATAATTCATTACCAAAGAGGGATAAAGCGATGAAACTTGGTAGGTGGGTTGAACTTATGACGCAGAATAGAAAATTAGTAAAATTTTGGACAATGGGCGTGGCATCGCCCACTTTTAAAAGAAGGTAATTTAGAAGTTTTGCAAGCTGTAATTTTGCAGTCGTTGAAGATATCATGATGAAATTTGGCAGGAACGTTACTCCTATTACTATATGTATGTTTAATAAAAACTAGCAAAATCGGAGAACGACCACACCCACTTTTAAATATATTTTTTTTAAAGTGAGATTTTTACAAAAAATTTAATATCTTTACAGTCTATAAGTAAATTATGTCAACATTCAACTCCAGTAATGATATGCTGCAACAAAATACAAAAAGAAAAGAAAATTTCAAAATGGGCGTGGCTCCGACCTTTTTCATTTGGTTTGTCTAGGATACATTTAATGCCATAAGTCGAACAAAAATTTACCAATCCTTGTGAAATTTGGTAGCGCCTTAGATTCTAGGACGATAACTGTTTTCTGTGAAAAAAGGCGAAATCGGTTGAAGCCACGCCCAGTTTTTATACACAGTCGACCGGCTGTCCTTCGGCTCGGCCGTTAACACGATAACTTGAGCAAAAATCGATATATCTTTACTAAACTCAGTTAACATAATTATCTGAACTCACTTTCTATTGGTATAAAAAATGGCCGAAATCTGACTATGACCACGCCCACTTTTTCGATATCGAAAATTACGAAAAATGAAAAAAGTGCCATAATTCTATACCAAATACGAAAAAGGGTTGATACATGGTAATTGGATTGGTTTATTGACGCAAAATATAACTTTAGAAAAAAACTTTGTAAAATGGGTGTGACACCTACCATATTAAGTAGAAGAAAATGAAAAAGTTCTGCAGGGCGAAATCAATAGCCCTTGGAATCATGGCAGGAATACTGTTCGTGGCATTATATATATAAATAAATTAGCGGTACCCGACAGATGATGTTCTGGGTCACCCTGGTCCACATTTTGGTCGATATCTCGAAAACGCCTTCACATATACAAGTACCACCACTCCCTTTTAAAATTCTTATTAATACCTTTAATTTGACACCCATATTGTACAAACATATTATAGAGTCACCCCTGGTCCACCTTTATGGCGATATATCGAAAAGGCGTCCACCTATAGAACTAAGGCCCACTCCCTTTTAAAATACTCATTATTACCTTTCGTTTGATACCCATAATGTACAAACGCATTCTAGAGTCAACCCTGGTCCACCTTTATGGCGATATTTCGAAAAGGCGTCCACCCATAGAACTAAGACCCACCCACTTTTAAAATACTAATTAACACCTTTCATTTGATACCCATATCGTACAAATTAATTCCAGAGTCACCCCTGGTTCACCTTTATGGCAATATCTCGAAAAGGTGTACACCCATAGAACTAAGACCAACTCCTTTTTAAAATACTCATTAACACCTTTTATTTGGTACCCATATCGCACAAACAAATTCTAGAGTCACCCCTGGTCCACATTTATGGCGATATCTCGAAAAGGCGTCCACCCATAGAACTAAGACCCACCCACTTTTAAAATACTCATTAACACCTTTCGTTTGATACCCTTATTGTACAAACGCATTCTAGAGTCACCCCTGGTCCACCTTTATAACGATATCCCGAAAAGGCGTCCACCTATAGAACTAAGGCCCGCTCCCTTTTAAAATACTCATTAGCACCTTTCATTTGATACCCATATCGTACAAACAAATTCTAGAGTCAGCCCTGGTCCACCTTTATGGCGATATCCCTAAATGGCGTCCATCCATGGAACTATGGCCTACTCTCTCTTAAATTACGCTTTAATACCTTCCATTTGATACACATGTCATACAAAGACATTCCAGGGTTACCCTACGTTCATTTTCCTACATGGTGATTTTCCCTTATTTTGTCTCCATAGCTTTCAACTGAGTATGTAATGTTCGGTTACATCCGAACTTAGCCGTCCTTACTTGTTGATATTTTTTTAACTTTCTA
This sequence comes from Eurosta solidaginis, assembly GCF_040869045.1. NCBI lineage: Eukaryota > Metazoa > Arthropoda > Insecta > Diptera > Tephritidae > Eurosta > Eurosta solidaginis. The sequence continues at coordinate 172,253,663 of NC_090323.1, forward strand.
TTGTTTAATCAATTATGTCTGTCTATTTTCTTGCAATGGTTTGGTGTACTGGCAGTCGTATCTTGCACGGACAATGCAAGCGAAAATAGCTGCGTTACGTACTTTCAACGAACGAATTTCAATACCTGTCCCTAAATATAATCAAGTAATGTGAGTACTGTAAACTTATTAATTCGACTTTTATAAATTTATTTTCTTTTTTGAAATAAAATAAAATAAAGTTGATAAGAAACAATGTTGCTTTGAAAAAAATAAATAAAAGCGTTTTGTTGTGATTGTTTTTGTCATCACAACGTCAACAAAATCGCAAACCATTTAGATCAGTTATAACATGCAGGGAGTAATAACAATCCTCGTGTTCCAATGACACATGCACCAGATACGGATAGAGATTTAACATGTAAATGCAACAACAATGTGATCCATATGGTTCACATTGTTGTTGCATTTGCATGTTAAATCTCTATCCGTATCTGGGTCATGTGTCATTGCAACACGAGGAATACTAACGCTAAAAATTTTTAAATATTACCAGCATCCAAATAAAGCCGCCAAGCAATCTCAATGACGAGAAAATATACTCACGTAAATTCATACATACATATACAAATATAGGTGCATATTATCAAGAGATTAAAAATTAAAAAAAAAATGTAAATAGGCACTTATACACACACACATACATACATATGTACATCCTACATAAAGTACATGTATTTATACTCAGTTGAGCAGAGCTCACAGAGTATATTAAGTTTGATTGGATAACGGTTGGTTGTACATATATAAAGGAATCGAGATAGATATAGACTTCCATATATCAAAATAATCAGGATCGAAAAAAAATTTGATTGAGCCATGTCCGTCCGTCCGTCCGTCCGTCCGTCCCCCCGTTAACACGATAACTTGAGTAAATTTTGAGGTATCTTGATGAAATTTGGTATGTAGGTTCCTGAGCACTCATCTCAGATCGCTATTTAAAATGAACTATATCGGACTATAACCACGCCCACTTTTTCGATATCGAAAATTTCGAAAAACCGAAAAAATGCGATAATTCATTGCCAAAGGCGGTTAAAGCGGTGAAACTTGGTAGATGGGTTGACGTTATGACGCAGAATAGAAAATTAGTAAGATTTTGGACAATGGGCGTGGCACCGCCCACTTTTACAAGAAGGTAATTTAAAAGTTTTGCAAGCTCTAATTTGGCAGTCGTTGAAGATATCATGATGAAATTTGGCAGGAACGTTACTACTATTACTATATATGTGCTAAATAAAAATTAGCAAAATTGGATGAAGAACACGCCCACTTTTTAAAAAAAAATTTTTTTAAATTCAAATTTTAACAAAAAATTTAATATCTTTACTGTATATAAGTAAATTAAGTCAAAATTCAACTCCAGTAATGATATGATGCAACAAAATACAAAAATAAAAGAAAATTTCAAAATGGGCGTGGCTCCGCCCATTTTCATTTAGTTTGTCTAGAATACTTTTAATGCCATAAGTCGAACAAAAATTGACCAATCCTTCTCAAATTTGGTAGGGGCATAGACTCTATGACGGTAACTGTCCTCTGTGAAAATGGGGGAAATCGGTGGAAGCCACGCCCAGTTTTTATCCACAATCCACCGTCTGTCCTTCCGCTCGGCCGTTAACACAATAACTTGAGCAAAAACCGATATATCTTTACTAAACTTAGCCCACGTACTTATCTGAACTCACTTTATCTTGGTATAAAAAATGACCGAAATCCGACCATAACCACGCCCACTTTATCGATATCGAAAATTACGAAAAATGAAAAAAATGCCATAATTCTATACCAAATACGAAAAAAGGGTTGAAACATGGTAACTGGATTGGTTTATTGACGCAAAATATAACTTTGGAAAAAACTTTGTAAAATGGGTGTGACACCTACCATATTAAGTAGAAGAAAATGAAAAAGTTCTACAAGGCGAAATCAACAGCCCTTGGAATCTTGGCAGGAATACTGTTAGTGGTATTGCATATATAAATAAATTAGCAGTACCCGACAGATGATTTTCTGGATCACCTGGTCCACATTTTGGTCGATATCGCGAGAACGCCTTCACATATACATCTAAGGGCCACTCGCTTTTAAAACCCTCATTAATACCTCTAATTTGATATCCATATCATACAAACACATTCTAGAGTCACCCCTGGCCCACCCTAATGGCGATATCTCGAAAAGGCGTCCACCTATAGACCTAATGCCCACTCCCTCTTAAAATGCTCAGTAACACCTTTCGTTTGATACCCATATCGTACAAACATTCTAGAGTCACCCCTGGCCCACCCTAATGGTGATATCTCGAAAAGGCGTCCACCTATAGACCTAATGCCCACTCCCTCTTAAAATGCTCAGTAACACCTTTCGTTTGATACCCATATCGTACAAACATTCTAGAGTCACCCCTGGCCCACCCTAATGGTGATATCTCGAAAAGGCGTCCACCTATAGACCTAATGCCCACTCCCTCTTAAAATGCTCAGTAACACCTTTCGTTTGATACCCATATCGTACAAACATTCTAGAGTCACCCTTGGTCGACCTTTATGGCGATATCTCGAAAAGGCGTCCAGCTATAGAACTAAGGATTACTCCCTTTTAAAATACTCATTACCACCTTTCATTTGATACCCATATCGTACAAACACATTCTAGAGTCACCCTGGCCCACCCTAATGGCGATATCTCGAAAAGGCGTCCACCTATAGACCTAATGCACACTCCCTCTTAAAATGCTCAGTAACACCTTTCGTTTGATACCCATATCGTACAAACACTCTAGATTCACCCCTGGCCCACCCTAATGGCGATATCTCGAAAAGGCGTCCACCTATAGACCTAATACCCACTCCCTCTTAAAATGCTCAGTAACACCATATCGTACAAACATTCTAGAGTCACCCTTGGTCCACCTTTATGGCGATATCTCGAAAAGGCGTCCACGTATAGAACTAAGGATTACTCCCTTTTAAAATACTCATTACCACCTTTCATTTGATACCCATATCGTACAAACACATTCCAGAGTCACCCCTGGCCCACCCTAATGGCGATATCTCGAAAAGGCGTCCACCTATAGACCTAATGCCCACTCCCTCTTAAAATGCTCAGTAACACCTTTCGTTTGATACCCATATCGTGCAAACATTCTAGAGTCACCCCTGGCCCACCCTAATGGCGATATCTCGAAAAGGCGTCCACCTATAGACCTAATGCCCACTCCCTCTTAAAATGCCCAGTAACACCTTTCGTTTGATACCCATATCGTACAAACACATTCTAGAGTCACCCCTGGCCCACCCTAATGACGATATCTCGAAAAGGCGTCCACCTATTAACCTCATGCCCACTCCCTCTTAAAATGCTCAGTAACACCTTTCGTTTGATACCCATATCGTACAAACATTCTAGAGTCACCCTTGGTCCACCTTTATGGCGATATCTCGAAAAGGAGTCCACCTATAGAACTAAGGATCACTCCTTTTCAAAATACTCATTAACAGTTTTCATTTGATACCCATATCGTACAACTAGAGACACCCCTGGTCCACCTTTATGGCGATATCTCGAAACGGCGTCCACCTAGGGAACTAAGGATCACTCCTTTTCAAAATACTCATTAACAGCTTTCATTTGATACCCATATCGTACAAACACATTCTAGAGTCACCCCTGGCCCACCCTAATGGCGACATTTCGAAAGGCGTCCACCTATAGACCTAATGCCCACTCCCTCTTAAAATGCTCAGTAACACCTTTCATTTGATTCCCATATCGTACAACTAGAGACACCCCTGGTCCACCTTTATGGCGATATCTCGAAACGGCGTCCACCTAGGGAACTAAGGATCACTCCTTTTCAAAATACTCATTAACAGCTTTCATTTGATACCCATATCATACAAACATATTCTAGAGTCACCCCTGGTCCACCTTTATGTCGATTTCTCGAAAAGGATTTCACCTATAGAACTAAAGCCCATTCCCTTTTAAAATACTCATTATCACCTTTCATTTGATACCCATATCGTACAAACACATTCTAGAGTCAGCCCTGGTCCACCTTTATGGCGATATCCCTAAACGGCGTGCATCCATAGAACTATGGCCTACTCTCTCTTAAAATACTCTTTAATACCTTCCATTTGATACACATGTCATACAACCACATTCCAGGGTTACCCTACATGGTGATTTTCCTTATTTTGTCTCCATAGCTCTCAACTGAGTATGTAATGTTCGGTTACACCCGAACTTAGCCTTCCTTACTTGTTTTTTTTTTAAATTTTACTAGGTGGAACAAACCAGAACAAAATTGTAACTTAAATTATGCATCATCTTCTACCTATTTAAAATGAGTTCAGAGAATTCACCAACGAATTTCTTCCTCAATAATGCAATGCAGGCTTCTAAATGCCTTAGAATTCTGCTATACTACTATCCGTATACTCACGCATCCATATTGAGGCCACCAAGCAAACCCTTACATTCGTTAACTTTTCTACTAAGATACATATTTCAACCAGTGTTGCCAGAAAAAAAATCCTTTGGGGCTAGAATTTAAAAAAAAAGAGCTAGAAAGAGCTAAATTTCTTCAAGAAAATTCAAAACCCGTTGCAAAAAGAGCTAAAAGTATATGTATATTTTTATACTCAGTTGAGCAGAGCTCACAGAGTATATTAACTTTGATTGCATAACGGTTGGTTGTACAGGTATAAAGGAATCGAGATAGATATAGACTTCCATATATCAAAATCATCAGTATCGAAAAAAAATTCGATTGAGCCATGTCCGTCCGTCCGTCCGTCGGTCCGTTAACACGATAACTTGAGTAAATTTTGAGGTATCTTGATGAAATTTGGTACGTAGGTTCCTGGGCACTCGTCTCAGATCGCTATTTAAAATGAACGATATCGGACAATAACCACGCCCACTTTTTCGATATCGAAAATTTCGAAAAATCGAAAAAGTGCGACAATTCATTACCAAATACGCATTAAGCGATGAAACTTGGTAGGTGAGTTGAGCTTATGACGCAGAATAGAAAACTAGTGAAAAATTGGACAATGGGCGTGGCACCGCCCACTTTTAAATGAAGGTATTTTAGAAGTTTTGCAAGCTGTAATTTGGCAGTCGTTGAAGATATCATGATGAAATTTGGCAGGAACGTTACTCTTATTACTTTATGTCTGCTTAATAAAAATTAGCAAAATCGGAGAACGACCACGCCCACTTTTTAAAAAATTTTTTTTTTAAATTCAAATTTTAAAAGAAAAGTTAATATCTTTACAGCATATAAGTAAATTATGCCAACATTCAACTCCAGTAATAATATGGTGCAAAAAAATACAAAAATAAAAGAAAATTTCAAAATGGGTGTGGCTTCGCACTTTTTCATTTAATTTGTCTAGGATGCTTGTAATGCCATAAGTCGAACAAAAATTAACCAATCCTTGTGAAATTTGGTAGAAGCTTAGCTTCTAGGACGATAACTGTTTTCTGTGAAAAAGGGCGAAATCGGTTGAAGCCACGCCCAGTTTTTATACACAGTCGACCGTCTGTCCTTCCGCTCGGCCGTTAACACGACAACTTGAGCAAAAATCGATATATCTTTACTAAACTCAGTTCACCGCCGAAATCCGACTATGACCACGCCCACTTTTTCGATATCGAAAATTACGAAAAATGAAAAAAATGCCATAATTATATACCAAATACGAAAAAATGGATGAAACATGGTAATTGTATTGGTCTATTGACGCAAAATATAACTCTAGAAAAAAACTTGGGAAAATGGGTGTGACACCTACCATATTAAGTAGAAGAAAATGAAAAAGTTTTGCAGGGCGAAATCAAAAGCCCTTGGAATCTTGGAAGGAATACTGTTTGTGGTATTACATATATAAATAAATTAGACAGATGAAGTTCTGGATCACCCTGGTCCACATTTTGGTCGATATCTCGAAAACGCCTTCACATATACAAGTACCACCACTCCCTTTTAAAATTCTTATTAATACCTTTAATTTGACACCCATATTTTACAAACACATTATAGAGTCACCCCTGGTCCACCTTTATGGCGATATCTCGAAAAGGCGCCCACCTATAGAACTAAGGCCCACACCCTTTTAAAATACTCATTAACACCTTTCATTTGATACCCATATCGTACACAAAAGTTCTAGAGTCACCCCTGATCCACCTTTATGGCGATATCTCGAAAAGGCATCCACCTATAGAACTAAGGCCCACTCCCTTTTAAAATACTCATTAACACCTTTCATTTGATACCCATATCGTATAAACAAATTCTAGAGTCACCCCTGGTCTACCTTTATGGAGATATCTCGAAAAGGCGTCCACCTATAGAACTAAGACCCACGCCCTTTTAAAATAGTCATTAATACCTTTCATTTGATACCCATATCGTACAAACAAATTCTAGAGTCACCTCTGGTCCACCTTTATGGCGATATCTCGAAAAGGCGTCCACCTATAGAACTAAGGCCCACACCCTTTTAAAATACTCATTAGCACCTTTCATTTGATACCCATATCGTACACAAAAGTTCTAGAGTCACCCCTGACCCCGCCTGGTCCACGTTTATGGCGATATCCCGAAAAGGCGTCCACCCATAGAACAAAGGCCCACTCCCTTTTAAAAAACTTATTAGACTTTTCGTTTGACACCCATATTGTACAAACGCATTCTAGAGTCAACCCAGGTCCACTTTTATAACGATATTCCGAAAAGGCGTCCACCTATAGAACTAAGGCCCACTCCCTTTTAAAATACTCATTAACACCTTTCATTTGATACCCATATAGTACAAACAAGTATGTAATGTTCGGTTACACCCGAACTTAGCCTTCCTTACTTGTTCAATGTAAGTTTTCACATTTATTTCAAATCAAACTTAAACAAAGTTTTAAAAAAGTACAGTTAACTCACAAAAAAAAAAGGTAAAATAGAGGTACGTGAATAGTTCATTTTATATTTTTTAACAACAAAAAATTGTTTCTTTTGTTTTGCCATATGGCGGTGAAGTATCGTGAGATATTTAAGTTTGTGTTGGGACGAGATATATATGAAGGGCCTTAGACTTCAAAATCTATGATTTGGTCCTCAGAAGATGAATTATTATTATTGCTATATTCATAAATATTTTTTGTGTTCATCAATTTTAAGAGATCTTTGTTTATTTCAAAGTCATGACAGCATTTATTCAGCCGTTTAAGACCACTTCGTATTGTCAGAAGCGAATTCAACATAACTAAATTCGTTTTGTTTCTGTGTTTGCTCTTAATTAAACTCATGTCTGAAAACGTTCTTTCAACTTCAGCATTACTTATTGGCAGCAAAAGAAATGTAAGCACAAAATCGACAAGCTCTTGAAATGGGTTTTCATTTAACGCGTTCTTAAACTCTTTAACCTCAAACCAAAAAATTAAAGTTGAAGTCTCATTTTTCCAATTTTGGAATTTTTGTATTTCTAACCTAGTTATTTCATTAGTGCTAGCCTTTTTTTTCATTTGTTAAATATGAAAATAATTGAGGTTTCACAATTCTCAATGTGTTTTCAACTGAAAAGAAATCTATTTTCTTAAGCGTTTCTATATTTTACGGCAAGCGTTGCCTTAATTGCTTTATTAATATTACGTATCTTTCTTTCAATAAATTCCTCTATACATTAATCTTCTTTTTTAATTCGTATATATTCTTCAAAGGTATAATGAAAATAAGGTACGGGAGACAAAAATTTATTATAATCTGATGTTAAAGGGTCGAAACTCCTGGAAGGTGACACTATGCTGTTGCACAAGCTGGAAGAGCAAATGTACAACCTCATGACACATAAAATATATAAAATGAAACTTCACACATAAGACACATAACAAATTTCACAATACGTATTGCCGAAATAGATTTGGAGCCAAAAAAGGGCAAACATTTTAAAAAGGGCCAAAAAAACAGCTAGGAGCTAAACCGGAATTTTTGGAGCTAAACGCAAAAAATGGGCTAGATTTAGCTCCAAAAGCACTAAAATGGCAACACTGATTTCAACGACGTACAATAAATAGTAAACATTATATAGAAACAATTATTAAGCTATCAATCGATTTTTATGAGAGGGAATGGAAGAGTTTTGATGCTGCATTTCCTAATTAAAAATTTGAATTCATTTACAGTAAATTTTATTTGGCATAAGACGCGTTGCATATAATTACGTTGTACATATGACTATCGTAGGGACACCCACCCATCGTATCAAATTACAAACAACAACAACATTACTTAGTAGCAGAAGATTTCGAAGAAAATTACAAGTCAAATTGGCTGAGAATATCACTTTGTTATTGTTTATATGGAAATAATTAGTTGATTGAAAGCATAGCTAATTAAATGCTATGATCATTATAATGTAATTTCTTTTTGTTGTATTTGTGTATGTGATGTATGTATGTATGTACCTATTCATAACACGACAGGCAACTCATTTAGAGACTTTCCCGATTATTATAATACAAGTCCCCTTAAAACAGATTTAACTTTTGTGTATTTACAAGATCTACAGTAAATGCTGAAGAAAAATTGTGTGTGCTTTCTAAGAAAGAATTTCTTTTATAATTGCTTTCGAACCATGATTCAAGCACAAGAGGTTTGCTGGCCTGACATATTTTTTGACAATTGCAGCCATTTTGCTCCCAAACCAAATTGACATCCGTTACCTTTGTTGTTTCTTTGAGATTTTTCGAAAGATATTAGTCATAGAAAAGGGAGACAATCAGTTTACAAATACCCGATAAGTACTGAACTGCATAATTCCTTAGAACAATTTTTTACATTTAATGATAAATTTATAAACTATGCCATGATCTATTAGTGGTGTGGCTGAACATTGGTAATTTTATGAAAAATACGGACAACAAGAAATGGAAAAGTTCATCGTTCAACGTCAAAAACTCGACTAGTAAATCGATACACGTAAAAATGTCATTAATAAACAAGTAAGAAAGGCTAAGTTTGTGTGTAACTGAACATTACATACTCAGCTGAGAGCTTTGGAGACAAATGTTGGAGTTGAATGTTGACGCAGTTTACTTATATACTGTAAAGATATTACATTTTTTGTTAAAATTTGACTTTTAAATTTTTTTTTAAAGTGGGCGAATTCGTCATCCGGTTTTGCTGATTTTTATTTAAAACACATATAGTAATAGGAGTAACGTTCCTGCCAAATTTCATCACGATATCTTCAACGACTGCCAAATTACAGCTTGGAAAACTTTTAAATTACCTTATTTTGAAAGTGTGCGGTGCCACGCCTATTGTCCAAAATTTTACTAATTTTCTATTCTGCGTCATAAGGTAAACTCACCTACCAAGTTTCATCGCTTTATTCGTCTTTGGTAATGAATTATCGCACTTTTTCGGTTATTCGAAATTTTCGATATCGAAAAAGTGGGGGTGGTTATAAACCAATTTCGTTTATTTTAAATAATATGAGTATCCAGGAAATTACATACCAAATTTCATTAAGATACCTCAAAATTTAGTCAAGTTATCGTGTTTACGGACAGACGGACGGACATGGCGAAATTAATTTCTTGTTTCGGCCAGATCATTTTGATATATAGAAGTCTATATATATCTCGATTAGTTTATGCCGTTACGGGGTGCCGTTATGCGAACAAAATTAATATAATCTGTCAGCTCTGCTCAGCTGAGTTTAAAAATGGGGATGCCATAACGAAATGCACTCATTGAGCATGTTAACTTATTCATTTCGTATGTTCCGAACATTGGTCTCCATTTAAGAATTTGTGGAATCGTTTTGAATATTATGTACATACATACACATATATACTTATTTGGAATATTCGAACCTCGTGAGGTAGTATCAAACGAACGTGTTCCGAATATTGTAAATTAACCCGGAACGCTTTCATGAATACTTAAATGGAAAAGAGTTTTCCGAGATGTCAGAATAAAAAGGTAAATACTGCCTCTGTAGCAGGACCGCACAAAAGCTTAACTCTTCTGTTAAAGTCACGGGGAAATATAAAGTTCTAAGACAATAAGCCATTTTCTTTCATTTTTTTGTTAGTTCATTGCGGCTGCTGACTAGAATATTACCCCATGTCGGCTGCCATTTCGAAATCGGCCTATCTCAAAATTATTTTCAACAAATTCCTTATTGCAGGATTTGTCACAAAAACGTCTTATATCAGAATTGGGTTGAAGAACGCCTTATCTCATAATGCTTTTCATTAACTCCCTCTTATGTCAAAATGCATTGAACTTATGCTCAGATAGGGAGTTTTTTAAAGAAATTTTAAGAGTGTGTCTTTAAATAAAACCTGTTGACATTTACAATTTATTATCACTACTAATATACTACTAAAGGTACTTTTCTGCTACAATTTTCGCTGAAAGGGATTGAATTATTCCCCGTTTTCCTTACTTCGTAAAAGCAACCCGTACAGATTTTTAAATTTGGGAGTGTAAAAGCTCTGTCATCATTGAAGAACAAACCTCTAGTAATTGAACCATGCTTCCAAACATTGCATAAAATTTTTAATGATGTTTGGGGGTTTTTGAAGTTTCATAATTTGTTTTGTTTAGTCAGCAGCGTTGGTCGGTTTTTGGTAGTCATTTTAGGATGACAATTTTCAGAAATTTCAGAGCTAATGGGAGATGACACCAAAGAAGAATTGTTTTTATGTACAGTGGGGGCCATATAGATAGACACCACATATTTATAGACGGTGTTCAAGAATTCAGGTTTAGTTTATAAAATGAATTGCACAACAATTCAACAAACTTCAAAAATTGTACATTAAACTTTTTAACTTTCCATTAGGAATTTTTTAGAATTTTTTTCTGGAGGGTGTTGCCATATTTCCGCATATACAGATTTTCTTCGTTCGTTGTATGAACAACACCCCTGGATAGAAAAAAATCTCTGAAATAAACAGTAGTCGATAGTGTTTTGAAACTTGCATATCATTACTACTATGTGGGACCAGGGGTACTTCTGCATGTTTTGTGTTGTGATCACCCAAATACGCGCACCTTATAGTTCGGATTCGCGTATGGCTAAAAATTTGCCGAACAATCGAGCTTTATCAGGTATTACAGTATTAACAACTTTTTATTAAATTTTTTTTGTCATTTATCGCGGGGATTGTACTAACAAATTAGCACAGGGCTAATATAAAGATTTCGTCTATTAACACAAACAAATCAGCCTTGAAATCCAGCGAAGAATCACTTTTGCGAATAAATGCTACTTTTGAGTAGGTAGGCAATTGAAAAGCAAAGTCCTCTCTCTGCAAACGAAAATTATGCTCTACAAGTCATTTATGTACCTGTCCTGCTTCATGGTGTAGAAGCATAGACCACGACAACATCAGATGCAGCGACTCTCGGAGTGTTTAAGAGAAAAGTTCTTCAAAAGATTTACGGATCTCTAAACCTTGGCGACGAGTACCGCAACAGCTTTAATAATGAGCTGTACAAGTTTTACGCTGACACCAACCCTGGCTTGATCACGTTATGTGAATAAAGGATGAAGCTACAGCCAAAAAAGTATTCTTTTCGGAAATCGCCTATGCAAGCAGATGTAGAGGGCGTCCACCACTCCGCTGGAAGAACCAGATGGAACACAATTTCAATTCCCTTGGTGTGACTTGTTGGCGCCAGTAAGCCCAATCGGCAATCGAGAGATTTTGATATATCAATTTTATCTTGTGAAACTTTGCAGCCACGGTCGTCATAGTATGCTTGCCTACCATATCGGAGATTTTAAGCGCATAAACTGGGCTGGTTAACATCATAAAATTACTTCAGAATATTAAAAATTCTCACAACGCCTTCCAGTTAAAAAAGATTTTTATTCTCTTTTTAAGTGAAATTGAAAGTATTTTGCTGTCTACTAATAACTAAAATTTTAATTATATTATAATTATTTGTTAACACATTAACACACTTACTTCAACGAATTCCACTGCATTCTCAATTTAACCAATTTCAATTTCATATCCATAAACGAAAGCATTTCCAAATCTTCAAGTTGTGAATGTGATATTTTTAAACTTATATTCACATCCGGATCAAATTTATTCGATAAGGCATTAACAATTTGATGAAATGAATCCACCTTCTCGCATGATAATTCCACATAATTATCAGCATAGATGGGCTCACAGGTACAGGGTGACAATTCAGGACGCACAGCACAATGCACCGAAGCGACATTGGTTATACTCCAAACGGCATAAACAAATGATGCCATTTTGGATGTTTTGAGTTAATTTTCAGCACTTTTATTTTATTAAATTTTATTTTTACAATTGTTAATAAAAGTCACTAATTTATGTGAGATAAAATTTTTTTGTATGTCACTATGTCGAGCATGCGTAATTCGCTGATATTTTTTTTTTATTTTTAATATTTATAATTACACGATATGCGGTTTTAAAATGTTAGTTTGTACCTTTTTTTGTTTTCTTGTTGTTTTTGCGATTTTTGTTTGATGCAATTACTATTGTTGTTGTTGCAGTCAACCCTTATCACTTTGACTTTCACGCCACTCATACAAATTTCAATACAAAACAATGCGCTGCAAAAGATTGTACAACACATACATATAGGCGCCTAAGCATGTGGTGTTACTTTACATGAATGTTTGTTTGTGTGTGTGTTGATGTGTGTGTGCCTGCCGGTTTTATACGATTATCACAGTGACTTTTTTTATCACCAAAGCTGCTGCGTTGTTGTGTAGGCGTTTTGTTTGCTTTTTGCTATTGTGTGTTCACATTCATAAATTTTTCCAAGGATATGAGGGCATCAAATGATATTTTAAGCAGGCGAACAGGCAGTTCTAATGCCCTGACTATGAGATGCCGTGGTCACTAAGGCGCAGTTATTGTTTGTTGTTGAATTTGTTTTATTTTCATGTGTGGGGATTTTTACACGTTAACGCGCAGTTTGAAGAAAAACTTTTGCCAAATTTCCGTAAATTAAGGGTTTTACCGTTTTTTTTCACATAGAATTCATTACGTACTTTTGAATGTAGATATATTAGGGAGGATCGTAAAATTTTTTTCTTCGTTTAAAATTTTCAGTCGTGCAATTTTTTTTTTACTGATTCGACAAGCCCTAGTCAGACCGAAATTGTGGTTTTAGTAGTTGATATATTTTTTAAATGGTATTTAATTTTTTTTTAATATTTCAAATATTTAAATTTTGTTATTTATTTATTTTTTTTAATTCTTCTTTAGTTAAAAGCTTTAATATGTATGTAAGTGTGTGTGCTGCTTTATAAATTCTTCTTTAGGCGCATTTCGCAATACTTAAGGCATATACAAAAACTTAAAAACATTTGACACTTGACATCTGTGCAACATTTAATGAGCTCGTATCGCTTGAAATAATCGCTTAGATTTTTTTTTTACAATTTCCTAGAAAACGCATAGTAATAAAATATATTACTTACTTTTTTATATTATTTGTTTGTAGAATTCTGTAAAAAATAATTTTTGTGTTTTATAAATGTAATTTAGTTGTAGTTTTTATATTTTTTTTTTTGTAGTAGTTTTATAATATTAAAAACTTGTTAAAACAACAAAATTTTGCTTTTTTCTTTTTTTTCTTTGAAATGGTTTATACAAATAGTTGTTTTGTGTCGTGCAGTTTTTTTTTAGTTTTTTATAAATTTTTATTCATTTTATACATTTTGTATCAAGAAATTTTTTTATCAAAATTAAAAAAAAAAGATTATGTACCTCCAGTCAACTGCGTAACATGGCATACCATTTTCGATAGATTTTTGTTTTTTTTCACCTTATCAGTTTACTTACTGTTTAATTCTTTTATTATTTCCTAATACTGGAAAACTTTCTTCATTTTCTGCTCTTCTTTATTATTATTGTTATTTTCCGATCTTTGTACTCTGTTTTACCGCTTCACAATTTAATCTTTTTCACTTTAAATACATAATTTATATATAGATTTTTTATGTATTTTAAATATACTAGTACATATAGACATTTTTGTCTTAGCCTTTGCAGTTCTGAGCTTCTACTGATATGCGCGTAACTGATCGTTACTGTTGATCTACTACACTTGGTTCACACTTCGGTCTATTTAAATATTTATTTCAATCTCAAATTGCTCCGCAATTGACGTCCGTTCACCAACATGTTCCGTTTACGACTGCTGGGAAAAAATATTTACTATGACGATGGAGGATAGTCTCGTTGTGAAGATCAGAACTGATTCTTGGATGGTTGGTTGGCACAGTGGTGGCCTTTTTTATGTCACTTACTGTGTGTGTGTGCTGTTGTGCGTATATGTGGTTTTATAGCAACGACATGCTAATTAGATGATAGTTTTGACTTTTTTTGAAAATATTATTTCTTTAATAAATGTGTAAGATCAAAACAATTGGTTCAAAATATGTATGTATGTATATCTTCGACCTCTTAACTACACTAATGAATGATATTCAGTTGAGGATTATTGGCCGCATAAGAAAGGGGTTTCCCATTTTTATGAGTTTTGATGCAAAGGAAAACATCGATGAAACTAATTTCGACTTGCCCATTCCCACACAAGATTTTGAGAAGCGCTATGAAATCATTCACACTTTATTTGAGAAATACTTGCTACAATTTTTGTCTCTCTACTGTTTATTATTTAAAATGCAGTTTTTGTTTGTGAAAACTGTTAGAAAATTACCCACGAGCTGGATAAGCAATATCACTTGCAAAGTCTGAAAGCACTCAGTGCAATAGCTAAAAAGCGAGGGACCTATCTGAGCCTTACCGAAAAAACGTCCTCGGATGTAGGAATGGACACTTGGGTTTTGCGGCGCACAAGGACAAGACGAGTTCATTGTTGACGGATATATATTCGAGGTAAGGTATGAGACTTTTTTAAAAGTCTTTCATCTTATCTGTACTGATGAGCGAGCTTTAGCCACATACGAGCGTGTCCGACAGACGTTGTACCGCTCTATATTTGTAAAGTGAATCTCCTTTCCCTCTATATCATCGAACAGACTACTACTTTATTACTTTTTCTTCATCTTCTGTTATTCCTGTCCTTCCATTATTTATTTTACATACACCCACTTCTCAGTCTAATTATCCCTCTTACTCCCACTGCTCTCCCTTCGCTCACTCTTATTGCCATTCCCACTAAATTACCTCATGTTTGGAATCTATATACCAAATATCAGGTACCCCTTTCAAAAAATTACGGAGACATTGCTAATTAAACACTCTCGCCCCTGCCCCCCACTTACATGCCCTCTTCCTTCTCCACGTGAATTACCTCATTTGTGGAGTTTTTATACTCAGCGTGCTTTGCGCACAGAGATTGGATAACGGTTGGTTGTACAGGTATAAAGGAATCGAGATAGATATAGACTTCCATATATCAAAATCATCAGTGTCGAAAAAAAAAATTGATTGGGCCATTTTCGTCCGTCCGTCTGTCCGTTAACACGACAACTTGAGTAAATAATGAGATATCTTCACCAAATTTGGTACACGAGCTTATCTGGACCCAGAATAGATTGGTATTGAATTTTTTACTTTTTATAATTTTTATATATATAACATTTTGGGAAACACAAAAACCTGATTATTTAGTAAATAATAAACCTAGAATGTTGAAATTTGACGTGTGGACTGATATTGAGACTCTTGATAACAAATTGAATTTTGTTAAATGGGCCTGGCACCGCCCACTTATGATAAACTCAAATTTACAAATATTGTTAATCATAAATCAAAAATCGTTAAACCTATCGTAAACAAAATTCGGCAGAGATATTGCCTTTACTATAAGGAATGCATTGAAGAAAAATTAACTAAATCGGTTAAGGACCACGCCCACTTTTATATAAAAGATTATTAAATGGGTCGTGGACGAATAAAAAAAGCTATATCTTTGCAAAAAAGAGCTTTATATCAATGGTATTTCATTTCCCAAGTGGATTTATAACAGTAAATAGGAAGAACTTCAAATTTTAAAGAATGGGCGTAGCACCGCTCCTTTTTAGACTAAGTAATTTTCTGTTTCAGGAGCCATAACTCGAAGAAAAATTAGCGGATCGTAATAAAGTTGGGTACAGAGATTTTCCCTATAGCATGAAATATTTTTAGAAAAACTGGACGAGATCGGTTAAAGACCACGCCCACTTTTATATAAAAGATTTTTAAAAGGTTCGTAGACGAAAATAATAAGCTATATCTTAGCGAAAAAGAGCTTTGTATCAATAGGATTTTACTTTCTAAATTGAATTATAACATTAAATTGGAAAACACTAAATTTTTTGAAAATGGGTGTGGTACCGCCCCCTTTATGACTAAGCAATTTTCTATGTTGCGGGAGCCATAACTCGAAGAAAACTTAACGGACCGTAATAAAATTGGGTTCACAAATTTTCCCTATAGTAGAAAATATTTCTAGTAAAAATGGACGGAATCGGTTAAAGACCACGGCAACTTAGATATAAAACAAGTTTAAAAGGGTCGTAGACTAGAATAATAAGCTATAACTTAGCAAAAAATAGTTTTGAATCAATGATATTTCACTTATGAAGTTTTATTGTAAGAGCAAATGGGGAGATATTTTTTTTAAACGGGCGGTGCCACGTGTTATGTACAAAAGTAATTTATCTGAAATGAAATTGAAGCTTACGAAGAGTATATAATGTTCGGTTACGCCCGAACTTAGACACCTTTACTTGTTATAACAAATACTGGATATCCCCTCAAATTATTACAGAGGCATAGCAAATTTACCACTCCCGTTTTCAATATCACTCCCGCGCCCTATACTTTTCCAACCTGAACTACCTCATATATAGAATTTATAAACAAAATGTTCTAAACATCATTAAATTAATTACCTAAATATACCGCATTTGAATGTATATTTCACTTCTACTCCGACTTCCAATCCCACTCCCACTATCACTCCGATTTCCACTCCATCTACCTCTAACACATATATGGCCTCATCTATGGAATCTCTACCTATACCAAATATTAGATACCCTCTCCAAATAATTACGGAGTTATAGGGATTTAATTTTCCTTTAACTCCCACTCTCACTCCTACTTCGACTTTCATTTCTACTCTGGTGGACATTAACATTAACCTAACTTTTTTGATGTTAAGAATTTCTTCTTCAAATATTACGGAAACAATAGATATAGCGAATTCAAATATTTCCCAGTAGGGAAATGGTACCGAATTTTTCGCTAGCCTCTATCGACTTGATCGGCTACTCGACTAAGCGACTAGTTCATTAGCCGAAAACGATAGCACACAAGTATCTTTAGTAAAGTAATGGGAAATAACGGCACACTGTTCTTTATCTCAAGATTTTGAATTCTTTTGGAAAAATGTGGCTTTTTCTAAACTTTTTTTCTTGTTCATAACTTCAGTTCAATCTAACTCGAATTAAGTTTGTAGATATTTTCTTATTTAAAAAAAAAAATTTACAATATTTTCCCATTTTTATGACCGCTACTGTATCCATAGTACGCAATATACGATTGTTGATCGCACAGCCATCGGCAGCAAAAGCATCCTCCTTCAGCCTACACAGAGGCTGCAGCTATTGTTTTTAGATAGTAATAGTTTTTTTATTGCTCGTTTTTACAATTAAATTACAATTCTTAATCAATCGGAATAGAACATTTGATTGTTCGGATAGGCGATCCGTAGACCGTCGGCAACAATACGAGTATGATATCTGTGTGCCTTTTTGAGTTGCAGCAATAACCAATCAGCAGCTATAAGTGTACATATCTATGTACATATATATATATATACTCAGATCTTACTTCGCAAGTAGATGCTTAAACGGTTGAGGTTTTAGATTGTGATGGATTGAACGTTTTTTTTTATCAGTTGCCCATATGATAAATACATCATATCAAATGCAATAATTGGATAATTATGCACGCAATTCGGCCGGAAGAAAGTATCAGAGCTTCTGTTGCATTTATTGAACCCCCATTATGGTATATTGTTTGAGGGTATGTATGTATGTAAGCGCCTTTGGTGGTTTAATCTCTTCCTCCTCCGGCCTTTTGTTATTTAAGTACTAATCACATTTAAACTGGGTATATTCGATAAGGCTATTGCTATTGTTTTGCTCAATATGCAATTCATGGAGTGTTTATTGGGTGAACCGAATAGAAAAGTTGAAGTATGTACTTTTAATTTCTAGTTTTGAAAAGATATCGTATGTGGTTACAAGCTCCTTCAAATAGAAACCAATTTTTTGATTTTATCTTTTCTTTTATGCGTACAAGCTAGCGATGCCATAATCTCGTGAGCCTTCCACTGGCCACTGATGCCACTCGGAAACATCAAGGAATTTAGTGTCATTCCCCACCAAGTTCTCCAACTCAGTCGAAGCGAAAACATCCTGCGTCGCAGCATCTTTATTCATTCGCATAACATGACTTGTACATGGAAGAGGTTGAACTTTTAAAGACCGGAAACTGTAAAATGCAGTTGTAATTGAAGGTAGCCAATTGCCACCGTATAGAGACTATGGTGAAAGATCTGTGATGGGTTGAAAGAACAGGTTCTTTCACAATGTTGTTGAAGCAGCCTTTTGCGATTGAGCAACCTCCCCTTCTCTAGAGCTGATTCCAGCTGTCTGAGTGTTTGTCCATTTCTCTTAACCCTGCCTGCCCACCTCGAATGTTCCCTGATGCTTCCTTACGCATGGCGGAGCGATATTGGATGTCGACGACGAGCGCGTCTCTCCAGAAACACAGAACTTCAGCACTGTTCTCGGGATGTCGGGTCACCGCTCTCAGCTCCTCCTTAGGTATGGAGGTTCCTTGTCCCTCCAAAAACCGTGCGGTCTTTAACCTGCCGTCAGGGTTCGCCGAGCATTTATGTGGATGACTCTGAGGGCCTTTTTATGCTCTTTTGGTTCAAATGGCTGAATATTTGTGTGCGGAGATGACTTCTTGTATCCTTAGGAGGCAGTGCGTCTTCAATGAGATTTCTATTAGGATGGCCAGGTTTCTAACGGCGTCAGACACGGAATGTACCCTAAGGCCTGCCAAGGTTTTAACGAAACGTGGGCAGCTGAGATCCTAGGGTTTCATCCCAATTTACTCAGGTTGAAGAAAACCACAACCATCAACTCAAAGCAATCTAGTCCTAAAGTTTGTCCTGAAGTAGTCATTTAAATCTGTCGACTTCAGTTGCGTGGGTGCCGTTTGGCACGTCCTCCCATCCATGACAGCGGCACCATCGCTCAGTGATGCGGTCATCGTCGTGTGGTGGTAGCGTGCTCCGCCTAACGTACCGAAGCTTCTGGGTTGAAGTCCTGGGCAAACTACATCTAAAATTTATAAACAAGTTTTTTCAATAAGAAAATAGTTTTTCTAAGCGGAGTGGCACCACGGCAGTGATTTGGCAAACACTCCGAGTGTATTGCTGCCATAAAACCCTTCTCAGTGAAAACTCATTTGCCTTGCAGATGCTGTTCGGAGCACGACGCAAGTTGGAAAAGAAACTCGGCCTAAATCTCTTTGAAGGTATGTCGCGCCTTGTTTTTTTTTATTTTTTATTTCCATCCAGGACTATAACGGTACAGGTTTTTATTAGGATTATGCAAGACAGTTTCAGGATCAATTCGAGATCATTACGCAATGATTTTAAGGATAACTCCTGGAAAATTTCAGTTTCATTTCCCGATTGTATTCATGATATCAAGATCTTTTATTGATAAATTCAGGATTGGGAATAAATTCAGGATTATAGAAGGATCATTTGTTATTATTTTCGTTATGGTTTCTTGGTCATTTGGACTTTTTTTCATGATAGTTTTCTGAATCATTTAGCGGATATTTCGATAAACTTCACGGTACTCTATCCTTACACTTAAGCATTTTTACACATTATCACAGCTTTTTTTTAGCTATGGACGCAAATATTTGGGTTCCGAGATACCAAATGTTTTTGAATTCAAGCTTCTCAGAAAATGCAGGAACAGAACCAACGATGAAAGCCGAAGCTAACAGAAAATATTACGGATAATACGAACATACTAATAGGACGGCTCTTAGGGTCCCTTTTTTTCAATGTAGGGTTAAGATAACCTCAGTTTATTGCTTAGTCTGAATTTTTCTGTACGAATTTAAGCTGTAGTTAAAGTTAAGCTCAGTCTAATCTTGTCACAATAGCTGTTTACATAAAATTTTACTGTTCATTACAGTTATAGGGGCAAAAAACAGGTATAAACTTTCGTTAACTTAAACTTGCATTGAAAACCCGGGCCTAAGAGTAAATTTCTCTTAGCATCACACTGATATTTGTTACTCGAGAGATATGTAAGTTTCACAATTGGCTTCTGAATTCTCTATAGCACGCTTCAGTAGAGTTAGAGTTCTAGTCTGACTGTTTCTCAAATCGGAAACTATTTTCTGTCCAGGGCTTCGTGATTTATAATAAAACATTGACATGTAAAGAGATGCTCACAATTTCGAGTAGATAATGTTGTAAGTTTAAAACCTTTTAATATTAGAAAGAGACTGTGAGTATCCTAATACAATTTGTTTTTGTTATAAACCAATACATCTCACATTGAGGCCTCTAATCTGACCTACCTAATCGGTTTCCATGTTTTTTCCACTTATTTCTGTGTAGTAGGATAGATTACTGTTGGCAATCAACAAACAAAAGCCAGCATAGCAAATAAAGGACAGCCTTACATCATATAAATATGTATAGACAAACCGTGCCCTTGTCGTAAAGGGTTATTTATATATATTTACCAAATATACCGACAGGCATATGTAAATATTTATATTACACACGTCTGTATATTTACTAGGGTACTTGACTAAGTTTTTCAATACGGATTGACCCACGTTCTTTATACTTTATTAAAAGGATTTTTACCATATATGGTATATGGGGCACTGTCCCATGGGTATCCATGCGGTACGTCTCAATATACTGAAAACTTCATCCTGCTGCAGCTGTATGGAGGGTGATGAGGTGGAATCACCAAATCACTTTATGGTTGATAGCACAGCTTTTGCCAGAACTAGGCGAAAGTACTTCGGTCGCGACTCACTTGGATCTCCCGAGGATTTATAGAAAGTTGAGATCGGTATCATTCGGAGCTTTATCGTTGCTACCCAACGATTCTCTAGTAGCTATATCTACGTTACCGTTATTTTATGGCATGTGGTATCACAACGGACCTTCATGTTGTCCAAGTGAGCTCCCCTTATTAGGGCAGCTACCACCTAACCTAACCTAAACTACCATATAAGTGAGATAGCTTCAATCTTTCAGTATTTGCTAGGACCTTTTCCGCTACGATTTTCGAAATAAAGGACTAAGCTACTCACAAATTCCAGGTTGATGCAGCAAAGGTCTTTTCAATATCGAGTTAAAACATATAAAAAATATTCTACATTTTAATTTCAAAAATTATTATTGCCTCTTTTTGATTTGTAAATAGCTTTGCACACATATGGGAGAATATTGAATGTAAGCGTAAACTGTAAGTGTAAGCGTTAGCGTATTATTTGTAACAGATATGCTTTATGGGGTATACATGTAGAATGTAAATGCAGGCATAGTGTGTAATATTGGTATATGTACTGTATAGAGTACTACATAGAAAACGTATAAGTGTTTTTTTTATACGAGGACGAAGCATGGAAAGCCTCAAAGTAAGTGTGGGACTTTAACCACACTAAACCTCCAACCGTCTGAATAGCATTTGCACCACGGTACTACCGTCAAGTATTCCGTCGAGAGGTAGGTTGAGCACTAAGCTCTACGTCTGTCGGGGTCACGTTTCTGTACTTTGATAGTCGCACGGCATAGTTAAAGCTGGGACTGGTGAAGTAATACTACGTAGCGTAGGGGAGAGCAAGATACGTGGTAGAGTTGAAAGGAGCGAAATCACACAGCAACTCAGGGCAAATATGTCACCTACATATAAATAAAAACTTCTGAGCATATACACAACCTGTGTGCAGGCAAGTGCTCGAACAAATGTAGAGACATGTTGGAAATATAGTGCCTGAGCAAATGCATGATTTTTGTTACTGATATACAAGGTTTTTACAAAAACAAAGCACGTGGTTAGATAATTAGGTTTAAGTTGAAATTTGTTTCTTTTTAGTGTTTTATTGGCTGTAACATATTTGTACATTTTTTGGTTGGATTTATATGAAATAATAATTGCACAAGGAAAAAAAAAATCAAACAAACGAATATAACAAAATTGCACAAAAAAAATAAAAATAAGATGAAAAATATATAATAAAAAAATTAAATTAAATTAAGCAAAATGAAATAAAATGAAAAAAAATAAATAAACAAAATACAAAAATATGAAAAACTTATAAAACAAAGTTGTATAAAAAAAATTTATTTAACAAGATTAATTTATATCAAATTAATAAATAAAAAATGGACCTTAATGAAACTGATATAAAATTAAGGGATTCATTCTGTATTGCGAAAGATAGCTCAGACGAACGATTCGCCTCCAAACAATTTCGTCTAGCAATAGTATTTATCATTTATTTAATGATTTGGGAAAAATTTAAACAACGTGACATCAGGATGGACAAGGTGACAGCTGTTTCGGTTATACTTTTTAAATCTCTTCAAAGCCTTTTCTTTATCATTTTCGTTCGGCCTTTATGTTTCTTACTTTATGTCAAGGCGAATTCAGTAGAGGTGGTGTTATCCCAACAGCTGATTGCTTCTTCTTGATAATTTTCCATACAAAGACTTGTGCAGCAATATGTCAGTTAATCGAAATCAATGAAAATTTTCTTTTGACTTGACATTCTTCTGCACGGCGAATTGGCTTTGCCACCACCTGGTATGGATTCGCCATGCTTTATGTCAAACAGGAAGGCGAAAGCAATTGTCAAATGATATCAAGCCGAATGCAGTACCAGGGGGCGGGGGGGGGGGGGGGGGGGGGGCGGCAATTAACGTTCTGTGAAGTGATAAAATGAAAATGAGTTTTCAAACATTTGAACAAATTTTTGTTAGAAATTTTTCATAGAACGCGAATTGTCCCCCAGATTTTGTTATCCCAACAGCTGATTGCTTATTCTTGATTATTTTCCATACAACGTCTTGTACTACAACATGTCAGATAACACTGTGGAACAAATTCAGGTTAGCAAAAGTTAGGTCGATTCTGAGAGTGAGGGGTGAAAATAGAGGCTAAATTAGAAGACCCGTATGTTGTTGTTGTTGTTGTAGCGATAAGGTTGCTCCCCGAAGGCTTTGGGGAGTGTTATCGATGTGATGGTCCTTTGCCGGATACAGATCCGGTACGCTCTGGTAACACAGCACCATTAAGGTGCTACCCCGACCATCTCGGGAACGATTTATTTGGCCACATTAAACGTTCAGACCATCCCTCCCTCCCCACCCCTAAGTTCCATGGGGAGCTTGGGGTCGCCAGAGCCTCGTCTGTTAGTGAAACAGGATTCGCCGCGGATAGGTGAGGTTGACAATTGGGTTTGGATAAGCTGTATATTGCGCTGGCAACCTGAAGGGTTGCGCTACACAGCCCCTTGAATATGGTATTTTAGTCGCCTCTTACGACAGGCATACCTACCGCGGGTATGTTCTGACCCCCAAACCCGCTGAGGGAAGAGAAAACCCTTATCGCGGCGTTCGTTTATGTTAGGTTAGGTTAGGTTAAAGTGGCTGCCTCTGCTGTGCGAGCTGAGACTCACGTAGGCCGTTGTGGCCCGTTGTGCTACTACGCGGGGCCCCTATTTCCTGTTACCCTACTTTCGAAGAAGAAGAAAGTTTAGACCCCAGTGAAGCTAAACCAGCGCGTTTGCCTAATAAAACGCAAGATGTCGTTTGGGTTTATAGATTCAAGCTCCGCAAGGCACCCAAAGGAGTGTCTGTGGAGGCTTTGGTACCTGGTTTTTGACAGTGCGGGACAGTGGCACAGATAGTGGTCTACGCTTTCTATCTCCTCCTCGTCCCTACAGATGCGGCAGAAGTCATTTGTCTGCAGGCCCATATAGGCACCGTGAGTGCCCATGAGACAGTGACCTGTAAGAAGGCCCACTAGTGAGCTTATAGAGATACGGTTTAACAACATCACCGATTGCGATCTCTTTTCTTACAGCTTAGGCCAGATTTGCTTGGATATACTACAAGTAGGTTCCTTGGCCCATCTGCTCCGTGAAAAGAGATCGCAGGCAGTGTTTGCAAGTGTTTAGAGGAGGGCTGGCCCAATCCGCGGAGGTTATTGTTTGCAGGTTGGTGCCTTCCCTAGCTAGCTCATCCGCGGCACAGTTTCCTGAGATGTCACAGTGGCCAGGAACCCATATTATGCTTAGGTTGCAATTTTCAGCTAGTTTGTTGAGGGTTTCTCTGCACTTCGATGCCACTAGGGACGAGGTGCTACTGCATTGCAGGGATTTTATGGCAGCTTGGCTGTCAGAGAAAATTGAAATAGAATTGGTCACCTGCAGGTTAGCAAGATAGAGGGCTGCTTCCCAGATAGCTATGAGTTCAACCTGAGAAACACTGCAGTGGTCGGGTAAGCGAAAGCTCTCGCTTAGATTGAGCTTCTCCGAGAATATTCCGCTGCCGACTCTGTTGTTTAGTTTAGAGCCATCTGTAAAAACGGAGATTTCGTGAGATCCCGGCTCCACGCCATTTTCCCACTCGTTCCTCTCTGGGATTCTTGTGGAAAATTTGTTGTCCCAGCAAGGGGACGATGTTGTATGGTCAAATTTCAAGAAGGTTTCGAGGACCTGCTTCAGGATCAGGGTGTGACCAAACCTGCAGTCCCTCCATGGTACGATAGCTTGAGCCTTGCCGCGTTGCAGGAGGCACAGTATCTACCATATAGATCAGTTGGGAGAAGGAATAATATGGCTTCAAGAGCTTTGGTGGGAGCATCGCCGCCATCCTTTGCACTCTCGTTACTTTGCTCTTGTTAGATTCGATATCGAGTGCCGTCCACCATACGGTGACGGCGTAGAAGAGTATGGGCCTCACCACTGCCGTGTAGATCCAATGGACTATGCGTGGCTGGAGACCCCACCTTTTTTCGGATTGCCGACTTACAAGCGTAGGGAGCCATTGTGGCTTTCCTGGATCGTTCCTCCATATTTCGCTTCCAGTCAAGCTTCCTGTCTAGAATAACTCCGAGATATTTAACCTCGGTAGAGAGTTTGATTTCCCTCCCATTTAGGGACGGGAGGGTAAATTCCGGTATAATGCGTTTGCGGGTAAAAAGTACCATCTCGGTTTTTTCACTGCTGGTGCTGAGTCCGCATTCCCTAGACCAAATGTTTGTTAGATTAAGAGCATTTTGCAAGAGTTCGCCAAGCTTTGGAAGGTGTTTGCCGGTAACTGTCAAGGCTATGTCGTCGGCATATGCAATGACTTGGCATCTGGTGGGCTGTAGTTTAGATAACAGAGCGTTCACCGTCAGGTTCCATAGTAGAGGAGAAATAACGCCCCCCTGGGGGGTTCCTCTGTTGGTATACCTTACTAACGATGAGCTGCCCAGCTCAGAGATAATGCTTCTCTTGTTTAGAAGGAGCTCGACGAATTTTACAAGAGGCTCTTCCATCCCTAGTGAACGTAGAGATTTTGTGACCGCTGTTGGGAGAACGTTGTTGAAGGCTCCTTCTATGTCGAGAAAGATACCCAGCGTAAATTCTTTTAAGGCAAGACCCTTCTCTATCTTAGTAGTGATAGCATGTAGAGCTGTCTCTACGGATTTGCCCTTAGAGTAGGCGTGTTGGTTGCTGGAGATTAGTGCGTTATTTGCCGATCGTCTAATATAGGCGTCCAACAATCGTTCTAGAACTTTTAGGAGCAAGGAGGTCAGACTTATTGGTCTGAAATCCTTTGGACTGTTGTCCGATATCCTGCCTCCTTTGGGTATGAAGACTACCTTTGCCTTGGTCCATTCCGTGGGGATGTACACCAGGTTGAGGCAAGCCTTGTAGATTTTAGCTAGCAGCGGGCTTATAAGATCGCTTGCAGCTTGCACCTCAGCGGGAAATATTCCATTCATTCCCGGAGATTTGAAGGGTTTAAAGGACTTGATTGCCCATATAACTCCTTTTTCGCTAACTATGTGGTCCAGGGGTCGAAACGGCCCTGGGTTAGATTGCGTGTTCAAGAGGTATGGTTGAGAGGTGCAGCCTGGAAAGTGAGTGCTGACCAGGGTATCTAGAATTTCCGTACTAGAAGTGGCCTATTCTCTGTTCGCTGTGCGAATTCAGCTGGGAGGTATGGGGTTTTTGGAGAGGACCTTTCGTAGGCGATTGGCCTCTGAGACTTCTTCGATGTCATTCGTGAAGTTCTTCCAGGAGTCCCTTTTGGCCTTCTGGATTGACTTCTTGAAAGATTTTAAAGCGTCCTTATAATGGGACCAGATTCCAGTGCGCTTAGCCTCGTTAAACAGTTTTCTGCTGTTTTTCCTCTGCTCGGAGATTTCTTGGTTCTGTTTGTTTATGTTAGTTCGAATTTTTTTAATCGACCTTCGAACTTTGCAGTCAAATGCCGATTTTCAGCATATTGTTTGTATGGTTTTTTGGCTGTAACTCGTCGACTAATTGATATTTTTTCAATCTGTTAAAGACAAATTATTGCTAGAGATCTGTGCAACAATTAAAATTAAAAAAAAAATTGGTTTAGAAAATTTTTGTAGTGCTTATGAAGCAAAATGTTGGAAATGAAAAAAAACCTCCAGTATTGATAAGTATTTAAGAGATTTAATGGCAACGCCTCTTTCTAGTGTAGTGATTTGCCTAACATCTGCTTTAAATACAATGGGTTAGATACTAGCGGCCCAAGCGAGTTTAGGCTGTAGAGAGTTCCAATAGCGTATCAAATAGCATCTTCATTCAGTAGTATATCGCATTTGTGGGTCTCACATATTCGCTCCCTCGGAGGAATAATCAAACACCCTAATATTTACATATGTAAATAAATCCTAAATAAATATATACTTGTTTAGCGCCACAAACAAAATAAAAAAATGTATCAATTGACACTTTTTACTTGATTGATAAGGATTGCATGCTCTCATATATACATACGCAACCTACATACATACAGACGTATTAATGTCCATATGCCTCTGGTGTCAATTTCATTGGGATTATCACCTTTTTCAGGCATAGCATGCATGCGTTTATGGTAATATAGTATTTATTTATTTCAGATAACGCGTTGTAATTGATTGACTTTAAATAATATATGTACGTACATATTTGTATGTCAATAAAAAGTCACTAAAAACATGTGCAACATGTGCAACGCATGCTAATGTTATTGTTTTTGTATTAGTTGTACTTATGTTATAAAAAATATGTATAATAAGGGCCGTACTTAGAGTTTCTAAGATCCGCGGCCAATAAGTATTTGGTGAGAACGCTCAAATTTTTTGACTGAGAAAAAAGTCGAAAAAAGGATCATATGACATTATTTATATCAGGGATGCACCTTAACGTTAAGCTAATCGTTTATCAAAAAATTTCCACCGTTTCGGTTGAAACACTTCGAAATATTATCGATAAAGAAATTATCAAGATAAATTGTATCTCGTTTTTAACCGAAACGAAAAGCTTTCGTTAACGTTAAAAACGTTAACGAAAACGTGATACTTTATGTTTGAATTGTGCTGGCAATGCTATAGCCATGGTGAAGCCGTAAGGTGGCAACAACGAGCGCACATACACACACAAACTCTATGTAATTTGCTTGTGTAATTCGTTGGTGGTAATGTCAAAAATACTCTGAGAAATGTTCGTACTGTCAAAATTCATGAGAAAAGTTGCAATCAGCTTGGATAATGCTTTCACCTTTAATGACTCCGCAATCAATCAGCTTTGCCAGCATAGTTTGAAATTAATAATCAACATAAACGATTTGATTTCGTTTTGATATGGCAGAAAACGAAACGAAATCATTTCGTTAATTTGACGATCTTAACGTTAATAAACGAAACGAAATGACTTCGTTTCGTTTATTAACGTTGATTATCGTAACGAAATGATATCGTTTCGTTGGTTAAGCATGCCTGATTTATATTGCTCCGAGGAAGGTAAAATATGTAAACATTTTTAGGATAATTTTTGTAGCTTTAAGTTTTAATTACAAAAGGTGCATACTTTGGCGAATATAAAGAATATCGATACATCACTATGCCCGTGTTAAATGCTATAAGTGAAGCACGCGAATACATTTAATAGTGAAGATCTACTACCATAGTAATGCTGCTAACAAAAAGAATTCTTAATACAGAACACTTGCGTTTATTTATTCAACAGTTCAGTGATTCAAACGATAACAGAAGTACAGAATTATAGAGAATTTTCTAACATTTGCTACAATACATTTAGAAATTTCGAGAAAATCAAGAAAATGTAATAAAAAATTTAATGTTGTGCTAGAAACACAAGCTTTTAATGCCAATTTTATGTATGTAAGTAAGTAATTCTTATAACTTTTCCCTTGCTAGCTCGAAGGCATTGGAAAGAAAAATATTATTGTAATAAAATCCGCAAAATTGTATGTGAACTTGTTGCGTTTAGATATGGTACTCCTTATGAACAACAAATGTATTTTTTAGTCGGCTTAAACTTAACAACTTACTTAACAACGAGTTTGTATTTAGAGTATCTTACGTATCTCTCAATATAGCATTTGTGAAATTAAAAACCAGACAAACCGACTTAACAAATGGGGACAGAAACATGGTGATTTGCCCACTGTCTCTATGATAAATCCGTTCCCATGTACAATGTATGTATATTAGGGTGTACCAAGAAATTACTATACTTTTTTGTCGCTCTCACCCGAAAATATCGGCGATGAAAATTTAGTTCGATAAATTTTTTTGTCCTGAATATGATCCATGTATTCATACTTTGCAGGACCAAAAACTAATGTTAAAAACCTGAGCTCCCGTGTTATTTAAATAGCAAAACTTCAAGTTACGTGGAGGACCTCTTAAAATTATAATCACTACACAATTTTTGTTAGGGCATTTTTGGCATCTCCTAATGTATATTGGTTTCAAATTACCTAATAGGAGAAGAAGTATTTCCTTTATTTAAAAGAGCGTGGGATGAAAATGTCCACTATAATACTTTTACAATGTACTTATAGCAGCGAACAGAAAAATAGCAGTGGAAATTATTCTCAAATTTCGACAATTAAGTCCAGTAGATTCTCTTCTAATTGAAAAAAAACTGGGGCGTGAGCCCAGGATCTTCGGTGTGGTATGCGGAGCACGCTACCATTACACCGCGGTTTATTTTAAGAATAAGCTTCTATTAATTTTGCAACTGAAACTGTGCAAACAAATCTCAAAAACGTTTTCGAAAAAAAATGTTTAAATAAGGGAAAACTTCGAACTTCTAATTTGGGGTTCTCTGATTTTATTAGCAGTTTTGTAGCCCAATTTTAGTTTAAAACACAGCAAAAAAAAAGTTAACTTCAAGCAAACTGTAGTTAGGTCCCAATCAAAGGCAGTTGCTTTCCGGAATCCCGTGAAATATACAAGTAATAGTTAGCCAGAGAAGAAAGAACGGTTATACTCTGTAAGTGTTTTTATCATGGGTAAAACTCTTCTTCTTTATATTTCTATGCATCTCCTTTTCCGGCTCCCTCCTCTCCTACATTTTCCACGACTGCTAACTCATCTTATTTCTTTTACATGCTTCATCTTCCAGTTACTCTTGGATTTACCTTCCACCTTAGTCCTGCCTTTTTTCTCGCTCTAACTTCTTCTCCTTTCTTCTCACATTCTACTTCCCCTCTTCATCTCCTTGTATTGAATTTGGGCTCAGATAGGGCAGTTTTGAAGAAAATCTGAGATAGGTATTTCTTAAACTGAATTTAGAGATAGAGCGTTTTTTTTAAATAGGGCGTTGTTCTCAATGTTCTGATATAGGGCGTTTAAAGACAGGGTGAAATTCCAAGCAGCACTCAATATGTAGTTGTTTGCTGATATGTTTCCATACTACTTTGGTTTTTCGGGATTCATGTAAGCTAATTAAGTACTACCATCAATGGTAATCACATCTGCCTTCGAAATTAAAACTAAAAAAAGAAAAAGATCAAACTGTAATAGCAATTAAACATTCCAGTTCTTGATTTTTGAATTAAAATGCTTGGAATTTTTCTTGACCATACTTCAACAGCGTCAACGTCATCAATTCAGACCAACTTATTTGTCTTTTGGTAATTGAGCGTATTGATGGAATCGACTTATTTACTGTTGGTTTTGGTGTGCAAGAATTTTCAAAAACAACGAAAAATATTTTAAATGCAAAAGTAAAAATAAAACAACAACCATTCACATATCATTGGCGCCAAATAACAAGCGTCAGTAGTCAATTAAAGTATGTAATTCTTCATCAACGCTCCGAGGGTTGGAATGCAGTTGTGTGTGATGACCTGCCTGACTGCATACGCTCCTGCCCCCTGCATGTTTCATGGATAGGCAGCGCGCATTGGCTGTCAGCCTATTTTGTCGTGAGCATCCGTCTAAATGAAGTAGTACTTCTCCTTTGGCATTTTGGGCGTTGCATATGGGCCACATACTTGCTTAAGTAGTTGGCGACTTGCAACCAAACTTACATACAGAAATGCACTTATGTAGAGACATATGTACCTATGCACATATGTATGTACTAGGTAAGCATGTTCGGCATATGGTCAGTTTTATTGTAATCAGAATTTTCCTTGCAAATGTTGACATTTTTTTTTTATTTAATGTGTAAATAAAACTCCTATCCCTGTACTACGCACATACATCATATATTTGGTGAACGCATCAAGTTCGCATGCACATACATAAGTGTCTCCTGCTGGTAATATTTTCTACTCACTAGCCAACTTTCCAGATTGATTTCCCGCCGGGCCACTTATTGCTTGCAGCCTGAAGTCAATCCGCTTGTTAACTGCAAATTCCTTTAATTTGACTTTTTATTTTACTTTAAGTATTTACTTAAGCAAAACAGCAATTATGTAAAGGATGTTAGTGTTTATGTTTCTGTTGCTGATGTTGTTGTCTTTACTGTGTCTGCTTTCGTTGCAATGCCATTGGCAACAATGCATTGCTTTATATTTTCATACTTCTTAAACTGTGTTGACAGCGAGAAATGTTGCCAATCAGGCGCCTTTGTGCTACAAACGCCTCGTGCACTCGAAATTCTCTACGCTTAATTTAATGAGAGTGCATTTCGAGTAATTAACTGGTTAAATCAACATATTTGGATATACATTTGGGGCTTTCCATGTCAACCCATGCTTCCGTTGAATTTTGCATTGAGATTGGGGGTGTAAGTGGCAGTTGGCCAAAGACTTTAGGGGCACCGTTCGATAACACTCTTACCTACAAGGCACATGCAACCGAAACTGTATCTAAAGTACTAAGCCGCAACAAAACCCTTGTTGTTGTTGTTGTAGCGATAGGGACACTCACCGAAGGCCTTGGTGAGTGTTATCGATGTTGAAGGTCCTTTGCCGGATGCAGATCCGTTACGTTCCGGTAACAAGTACCATTAAGGTACCTGCCGCGAGTATATTCTAAGCCCACTAACCCGCAAAAAAATCCTCAAGCCGCTTGCCGGAAGCACTTGCGGAAAAGATGAGGAAACATTGCTAACCACATACAAATTAATTGGTAGGTCGTTCATGTGCTAAGCGTCACCAGTTTGTTCGCCTGGTTTTAAAAACACTCACTGGAAAACGCTGCAGGCCTGCCACAATGTTGTCACGGGATGTCTTTTTATGACCCCTGAACACCATCTACTTAGTGAGGCAAAAGAGCTCAACATTGAAGAGCATAACAAAATGCCAAACATACAGTTTTTGCTTAATTGCCATAAACCTCGACCACCTAGCAAACAATTACTTGATCTAGCCCCGCCGCAAATATGGTGGGAACATTTCCATAAGCACTATAATAAGATCCGGCAATTGCCTACACAGCCATTTGATCCAGACAAGCATAAGGAGACTCTGCGCAAAATTTGAACAGAATCGAGAGACAAGAGTTAACCTGGATCAACTTCGTTCTGGATGGAAACTTTAACTGGTTAAACTCTTACTTGTCCAGAATCAACCCACACATACGTAATGTATGCCCTGCATGCGATTTGTCCCCACATGACAGCAACCATCTTTTTAATTGTAATGTGAAACATACATCAGAAATCGAAACAGAATCGAGAGACAAGAGTTACCCTGGACCAACTTCGTTCTGGATGCAAACTGTAACAAGTTAAACTCTTACTTGTCCAGAATCAACCCAGACATACGTAATGTATGCCCTGCATGCAATGTGTCCCCAACTGGCAGCAACCACCTTTTTAATTGTAATGTGAAACATACACTTCTAGCACCAACTTTCCTTTGGTATACTATTTCCTTGGACTCACGTTAGCAGACTTCCATGACAATTTGTGAGTGGTCGCGCCCGTTGAATGGGGGAAGCACTAATACAGCAACAACGCTAAATACGGTAGTATTAAGCTAGTAGCGTAGTGCAATTATACGCTTTTCCATATTTACGCTCTTACGCCTTACAACTACTAAACTCATACGCTTTCGCGTTTATGCGCTGTAACGCTTATGTGAATACATGCTTGCGTTGCTACGCTTGTATGCTAATGTTCCTAAGCTTGGGCTATAACGTTTAAGACCCACATCACGGCGACAATGCATTGTGGGACCATGCCTCTAATACCCATGTCTCTTTGGCACCACATGGTTGAAACCGCGTGTTTCCATGGACTTTTTGACTCATCGCATCTTTTGGATGCGGCGAAGCAATGTTATAAGAAGAACCACGCCTACAACCTATAATTTAAGTAGATCTTAAGCTTACATATATGACTGAGAACAAGGAAAAACAAGCAATAAAAAAACCCCCAGCGGGTTAAAAATATATATATATATATGTAAAAGGCGACTAAAATACCCAAATTATTTAACAGGTTGGGTAGCCCTTTTTAGAGGTTGGTTTATAGCTTTTTCAATCCAATTGCCAACCTCACCTATCCGTGGCGCATCCTGTTTCTTTAGCAGCCGGGGCGCTGCCGACGCCAACTTCCTCGTGGAACTAGAAAATGAGAGGGCGGAACAGCCTAGATGGTTTAATGTGGTCACATTAAATAGTTTTCGAGATGTTCGGGATAGTACCTTAATGGCGCTTGTTACCGGAACGTGCCGCATCTATATCCGGCAAAGGACCATCAACTCCTCAAAACCTTCGTGAAGTGTACTTAACTTTACAAAAATAGCAAGCCGTTGTCTCATATACAGCGAAAGTTGAGACGAGTCTGAGTGTATATCACATGCCCGGTGCCACATGTGGTTTATTCTTAATTTTTTCTTGCAACCGCTCTTAAGAAAATATTTTAAAAACATTTTGCGACTTTTTTC
The DNA here is from genome assembly GCF_040869045.1 of Eurosta solidaginis. Classification (NCBI taxonomy): domain Eukaryota; kingdom Metazoa; phylum Arthropoda; class Insecta; order Diptera; family Tephritidae; genus Eurosta; species Eurosta solidaginis. The sequence goes on from NC_090323.1 coordinate 172,287,204, forward strand.
AAATGAAATCTCTGAAAAATGATGCAATAACGCAATTTATTTATTTATTTATTTATTCTTAATTTCTTCGTTCAAAGTTTCTTATCACTGAGGTGTTTGACTTCATTAGGTAATCCGATGTACCAGGTTCCAGGCTGTCTACTGATCGAAAACGAACAAGACGTATAAAACCCAAGCAGGCGCGTACACTGCTAAGTACATTGTAGACGTGGACCAACATCTTTTAGCAGCCTAGAAGCGCCTAGGTAGCCCAGCAAGCAAAATATGCTATGGGGAGGTGCTTACATTCATCTGAGATAAATCTTCGACTTTACGATATAGCCGAACAGTACGAGCATATCCTTCAATTACCACTATTCTGCCGTTAAGGTAGGTTTTTATCGATCTCGGAGGAATTATTCATCATTAACCGACATCTTGGTCATGTTATACAGTCCAACGCCTTTTTATGGATATCACAGAGGGTGTCCTTGTGCTTTTTTTCTACATACGGTCGAGTTCTCAGGTGCCATATTTCCTCATAATGTAACCCCATTTAATTTGAAACCCCTGGTGAGCCAGCCAACAAGATGTGTTGGGAAGATTAAGTAAATAAGGACGATTAATAGTTTAGGCCCAGTAAAAGTAGAACATTGCCTTGATGGGTTTCATCATTTTTGGCATAGCTGCATCGAGATATAATTAATAGGAACACACACACTTAGCCATATATGTATGTCATATCAACTATGTGGAAAATGCCGAAATATTTCTTGCATTCCTCATAAGTATGCAAACCCTGGACCCTTTTAAACTTTCTTTTTCTTCCATGATACGATAGCACAGACCAGTTAAAAATGGAAGCATATGATTTATTGACATGATATTACATCACATGTAGTCTTACGCGAAATTTGCGTACATGTTTTGTGAACAAAGATGTCAGTAGTCAGAAGTGTTGAATAAGTTAAAATATGCTTAAGTAAAGCGAAATTTAGTACCATATCAATGAATCACTACTTCTCTCATCACATCAGTACCATATAATAATATTGTGATGAATATTAGTGACACTAAGTTATACTCACATCACTAGTCTGATGCTAAGTAAATGAAGCCACACCAACAATAAAGCAGGCAATCACTTGTATCTACATAAACGAATCAATCATTATGTCTACACATATGTACATACACGCAGCGGAGAGAAAACGCACAAAGACATGCTTATGTCTTACCTGAGATGCGCTCAAAAGTAGGCAGTAATTTGTGAAAGTAACACTCACATATACACGCGCATATGAGAAACTATAAACGTAGTTATAGTTGGTAATTTTCAGTTTGATTTAAGCACACTATCTGTCGAGCAATAGAAGTGTTATTTTGAAAGTAGTCTTATAAAGACCATTTTGCATTAATATTGGGGTTATTTATTCAACAGTTTAGTGATTCGAACGTTAGCAGAAGTTTGCAGTAAATTCGTTACAATATGATATGATCAAGAGATAATATATGATTTATGAGAAACTTCTAGTATACCAAAAAAGCCCGGCTCAAGTAGCTGAACAACTAACATCTGGCGGGAAAACTAACATCCTAGGAGGCCATATGATATGATCAGTTATAGTCTATGTTGTGACATTATCTACAGATATGATATCATGTCGATATATTTTAGGATTTTTTTCCAGAATCAAATCAAATAAAGACATGCAGCAAAAATGATATAAAAAAATAAAAAATCTGAAATTTGTGTACTGAATTTTTCGGACGAATAGGAGCAGCCTTTATAATATCCACTGTAAAAAGTCACAGGAAAACATTCTCCGAATTTTTATATTGTATCTAATATAATGAAAGTACATATATGTATATGGTATGTGATACAATGTCACATACCATATGTACCTTCGAGGAGGCGACTTCCTTTCCCAGACAAAACAGCTGATTGACAGAAAGGTCATTAACAACGTTCACAAGAAGTCGAAGATTTGCAATTGACCGTTCTAGAATTCTATAGCAAAATAATGTCACTGTGGTCCGAGCCTATTCAAATGTCACGTTTCGTCGGATTACCATTAGATGATCTTAATGACAATATTTGAATGACCTTTTCTGCTAGGTAGGATAAAATGGTATTACAATTACGGTAGAATATCACATACTCTATATTTTGAGTGAAAGTTAATCAAATATACATATCTAAATAAATAAAAATAATTGTAAGGCGCGATAAACTCCGAAGAGATTTTAGGCTCTCTTAAATTTTTCCTACAAATGGGGGGACGGGACCTACATGTTTTATGCCGACTCCGAACGCCTTCTGCAAGGCTGATGAGATTTTACTGAGAAGATTTTCATGGCAGAAATACACTCGGAGTGTTTTCCAGATCAATTTCTTAGAAAAACTTTTGTTAATTGCAAAAACTTGTTTCTTAAATTTTGATGTTGCTTTACCCGGGGCGTGAGCTCAGGATCTTCGGTGTGGTAGGCAGAACACGCTACTAACACACCATGGCGGCCGCCAATATACACATCTACATAACTTTTAAAATTGGGTACCAAATGATGTTTAATTATAGATTGCAGTGTATTACAAATGGTCCATAATAAAGCATATGACATGCTATCAAGTCACAATTCCTGACATCACATCTTATCTAGAAATGGATGTGATATATTCGCAAGCATATTTTGTTAGGTTCTTATGATCTGTTTGTTTGAACCTTTGAGAGCTAATATTGTGAATTGTTTATATATTTCTTGGTCATTATTTTATCCATTTAGCACATTAAATTATTTTTCTTTTTAAATGGTAAACAAAACAATAAAATACTCAACTATTTTTTATCCACACAGCTCATATTCATTGGTATATGATCATTTTAAAAGTTCTGTTTTTATACCTTTCTTGCAGATAAAATGGTATAGTAACTTTGGTTCAAATTTCCAGGTAGCAAAAGTAATTTAGACTCACCAGTAACTAAACCGAAGTGATTAGCGTTATGAACTGAATCTATTTAATCAACTATCCCCTCAATCTTAGAGATATCTCGATGAAAATTGGTATACGCATAAATTTTAGTGAACATTTGTTTCCTACAACGCCGATAGCATATGACCACTATACCATATATTTCTCATAAAACCGATTGTTCAATTAAGAACAATTTATTATTCCTTCTTCATTTTATCAAGGAAAATATGAAGCCAAATAAGTGAAGTTTACTGCATTTTTGCAGGACAGCAGCATAATTTACAGTAATGAAAAGTATCAAATCTTTGCCTTAATGGTGCCAGTCCAGCCCTTGCTTGTACTAATTTCTTATTTTCTTTAATACATACAAAGGTGAGATTTGTATACGCTAATATTTTTTTAAAAATGTGTTACTCTGCTTGATATGTCATTTAAATTAGCCGCTTCGTCATATTGCTAAAATTCTATAATAAGACGTTACGCTGAAGATAAATATTTTGTATGTAAACGTGGGCAGTGACATGACGATTGATTTATGGAGAATTTGGCATAAGTTTTTGTTCGTCGTATTTCTTTTGAGGAATGTATGGGGCTTTCCACAGGAACTCATTCTGCCGATAGATTTTGTATCACCGATTTCGTTGAAATCTCAGTTTGGAGAGCATTTTGCTAGCTTCGAAAAACGTTATCACGACTCTTTTTTATTTTTTTCTCTTTCAGTTTTAAAACAGTTTTGTAATTTATTTCTGGTGAAAAATGGTCTAAAATTGGTAATTTCTTTCCCATTTTTGAATTGTTAAATTTATTAAAAAAAAAAAACAAACAATTATTTAAAAATTTGATTTTTTCACTTTAAAGTTTTAAAATATGGATTTTAGAATGTTTGCAACTTTAAATTTTTTTAAATTGTTCTCGCAATGAAATTATAAACTAAAGTTTTTTATTAACCTTTTCGGTGTTTATGCCAGGATTATAACTCTCACTCATCACACTTGATAGCTCGGACTCCCTTTGTTCTATAAAAAAGACTGTTCTCACCTATCTTAATAATTAATGTATAATACGCTTGCTTCTGTTCTCTTAAAGCATTACGCTTGGCTGATGATATCTCTTCTGTAGCTGAGCAATCTCAGATCTCGACGCTTCACAAACCGCTGCCATCAAAGACGGCAAAAAAAATGTATAATATTGTTACGAATTTAGGGCAATTCCTCTTATTTGCAACCTTCTGCTAACGTTCGAATCACTAAACTGTTGAATAAATAACTCCAATATTCGATAATGCAAAATGGTCTTTATTAGACTACTTTCAAAATAACACTTCTATTGCTCGACAGATAGCGTGCTTAAATCAAACTGACTTTTCGTGCCTCAACTGTTGCCGCTTTTATACTGTCCGGTTTCCTCGCCGACATATTTCTAGGCGCTTCTATTTCCAGAATTTACTAGTTAGTTATCAGCTATAAATTTCTCAGCTATATCTACAGATGCACGATTTTATAGCTTCTCTCATACTCCTTGCGCGTGTATATGTGACTGATACTTGCACAAATGAATGCATACTTTTGGGAGTATCTCAGATATATGCATGCCTTTGTGCGTTGCTCATCGCTGCTTGCATGGACATATGTGTACACATAATGATTAATTTGGTTATGTGCATACAAGTCACTGCTCAGTATCGGCTTAGAGATGATAGTACCCCTTAGTGCCGCTAGTATTCGTCACAATATATATATATATAATTACTCAACAAAAGGATTACACACTTGGTTTATGCTGAAAAAAACTCAAATGCAGTGGCTCACAGCTTAATTGATAATTTTCATTTAAAATATCGCAAATTCCCTAAAAGAAACCACATTCAAAAAAATGTCAAAGGTTATTCAAAAGTAAGGAGAATTAATCAAAATTTCAAAAATGATCATCAAAATTTGCAAATTATTTTTCAGAATTTCTAGAAAAAATTTTGAGTATGCATTTTTGTAGCCCAATAAATTTTAGTATAATAATGTGTAAGTTAGAAATACCTCAAAAATTTTCCTGAATTTTCAGAATTTTTTTCGTCGAGGGTGTTGAAAATTTCTTCCATATACCGCATGAACAAAAATGCATTTTGTATTTTTCTAGAAATTCTGAAACAAATTTGAAAATGTTGATGGTCATTTTTGAAATTTTGATTAATTCTCCTTACCTTTGAATAACCTTTAACATTTTGGTGAATGTGGTTTCTTTCAGGGAATTTGCGATATTTTAAATGAAAATTATTAATTAAGCTGTGAGGCACTGCATTTAAGTTTTTTTCAGCATAAACCAAGTGTGTAATCACCGCCATTTGTTGAGTAACTATATATGTATGTAAATCGATCGCGTGAACAGGATTAGCCTGGTTTGATTGGGCCACTTGCGGGCAGTGCGCTGCCACAACGTCCATTAAACTTAAGAAAAAAAATTTATAAATTATCTTTGCAATTTTTCATAGAATTCATCAGAAAAACTTTTCTTGACCAAGTAAGTAAAAAAATTTAATCAGAGCTGTTCAAAAACTCATATCTCCTCGAAAAGTTTCGGAAAAATCATAAAATTGTCTTTCGAAGGCTAATACAAGTTGGTGATGCAAAATGAGTTGGCATGGAAACCCCCATATGTACAAACACCTACGAGTAAAGAAGCAGCAGTATATATTATTTGGGTGTTATTTTCTGTTTCTTTAGCAAGCGAGGTTCTGGGGATCCCAAGTTCCTTATTGAACTAGAGGGTGGGGGGTCGGGACAGCCTAGAAGGTTGAATGTTGTCATATTAAATAGTTCCCGAGATGGTTGGCCTTGTACCTTAATGGTATTGCTGCCGGAACGTACCGGATCTATATCCGCCAAAGGACCATCAGCATCGATAACACTCCCCAAAGCCTTCGGGGAGTGACTGAATAGCTACAAAAAAACAAACCCAACAACAAAATTGTATACACAAAGGGTTTCCCAAGATCAAAATTTGGAAATCAGAATAAAGATTTTTAACATACTTGAAGAAATTTCGATAGCCAGGGTCACGTGAATATCCCAATAGTTTTAATTACACAGTCTGAGTCAGGAGCTGTTTAGAAGTGTTATAGTGTTTTCTTTTCTGGCTAAAGTGTTCGCCGCGCAAGGGTTGTTGTTCTATTCTAAAAAACAGGCAACGACTTTACGGGGTATTTCGTTCTTTTGTGAAAATTGTTGCCTGCTCGCAAAGCAAAAGCGTTACACTTTTACCCTGTATAAAATGGCGGTGTGGCAGTGCAACTCTGTGAAACTCTCAATTCGCTCTTAAGTTCCACATATACTCTGTTAATATGAGTGAATATGGTGAGTTGAAATGTCCTTTGTATGCACTATAAATGTTGAAAATTTTCTGGTGTAGGGTATTAAGGCTTTACCATTTACTTACGCAGCAATTTATTTCAGAAAAAAAACGCTATTAGTAAAACTACTTTATTTTATATTCATTATTATTTTATGTATATTAGTTACACCCACATGATTATGGGTGACTCATGAAAATGAAAATGAGTTTGAACCCTATTAAATTTTTTATTAAATTAACAAAACTATAACACGAATAAAATAAATAAAAAATTGAAAATCAATTTTGCTGCTCATTTTTTACTTGCATATGTACATACATATGTACATAATTGGCGCTCACCTGTCTAGGCGATTCTGGTTGCGTTAAGCAAAGAGTGTCAGTCATTCCTTCCAAGTTTTTCCGCCACTCGATTTTCCCAACCAGGCCAGGACCATACACCGGGTAAATTTTTCTCTCGGATACTGCGATAGCCACTCCATCTCGTCAACATCGACGTTGCAGTTAAGGGGGGAATGCACCGATTCTTATAGTGAGTATTCTTCAGGATTGAGCAAATCGTGGAAAACTGGTTGATAGTTGATTTATTAGGTATAAAAAAGCACTGAAATGGTTCAATCTTTTTTACACACGTAAAGTCAACGGTCATAGCGTCAATGGACCTTGTGACCACTTTAAATGGCCACAAAGTCAATTGACGTTATGATCATATGAAATCGCGACAACTTCATTTCATATTGTAGCGAATTTACTGCAATTACCCTTATTTGCAATCTTCTGCTAACGGTCGTATCGCTAAACTGTTGAATAAATAACTCCAATATTGAATAATGGAAAAATGGCTTTTATTAAAGTACTTCCCAATAACACTTATACTTTGCAACGAATAGCTTGCTCAATAACCAAACTGATTGATAGCTGAAATGAAACTGACTACTCGCCTCCACTGTTGTCGCCCTTTTATACTGTCCGACCTCCTCGTTGCATATTTCTAGGCTTTTCTAATTCCAGAACTTACTATTTAGTTATAAATTTCTCAGCTACTACAGATGTATAATTTTTATTGCTTCTCTCATACCCCATGCGCTTGTATGTGTGAGCGACACTTCCACAATCACAATTGCATACCTTTAGGAGCATTTCAGATAAGATATCTGCATGTGCTTGTGCGTTGCTTCTCCGACGCGTGCACGAGTATGTGTAGACATAATGATTGAATTATTGATGTGAATTTACGTCACTGCTTAGCATCGGCCTAGAGATGGCAGTACCCCTTAGTGCCGCCAACATTCGTAACAATATATTTTGGCGTCATTGTAGTGGAATATCGGATAAAAAACTTACCCAAGGAAATCCCCTTTGAGATAAGAATTCATTCAAATAAAAGTTTAGAGAAATTTCCTTAATGACCATGAAGTCAAATGAAGAAAGGTCTCAATAGATCTTATGACCATTTGCAGTCGTCATAAGGCCAATTAATGGCTATTTGAAGTGGTCATAACGTCAATTGACCTTTTGGCCGTTACCCCCAGCATGTTAGGGGGTTAGAATATACCCGCTGTAGGTATTCCTGTCGTAAGAGGCGACTAAAATACCAGATTCAAGGGGTTGTGTAGCGCAACCTTTTCATCCTCATGGAACTTGTGGGCGGGGAGGGAGGGATGGCCTGAAGGTTTAATGTGACCATATATGTAAATCGTTCCCGAGATGGTCGGGCTAGTACCTTTATGGAGCCGAGTTACCGGAGCGTACCGGATCAAAGGACTATCACATCGATAACACTCCCAAAAGCCTTCGGGGAGCAACTTTATCGCTACAACAACAACAATAACCTTTTGACCGTTCACCTTATGTCCCCAACCTAGTTGTCATCTGCCTCACTATCTAGTAATGAGGACTAGTGTTCCCTTCATAGCTGATGCTCGCTCTGTATGTCGGTTACCAGGCATTCATTATCATTACTGCAGGAATCTGCCCCAGGGTTGAAACCTTCCGAGAAGGTGGATCAAATGCGCCTGGTCTTTTTCATAGCAATTTGGATTGAAAAGGGGTCAATGAGTCTGTTCATAGGATATGCCAAAAAAAAATATCGTCGTCTGCGACTAGAACATTGTCTTCGCATATAACATATATATGTACATACACACATGTGCAATAGTATATTGTGTAATTGCTCAGCTGACTTTTCCGTCAAACATCAGTTTTATACCCAGCTGTACTCGTACACAGGGTATTATAACTTTGATTCGATAACGGTTGGTTGTACAGGTATAAAGGAATCGAGATAGATATAGACTTCCATATATCCAAATTATCAGTATAGAAAAAAAATTAGATTGAGCTATGTCCGTCCGTCCTTCCGTCTGTCCGTTAACACGATAACTTGAGTAAATATTGAGATATCTTTACCATGGTACACGAGTTTATCTGGATCCAGAATAGATTGGTATTGAAAATGAGCGAAATCGGATGATAACCACGCCCACTTTTTAAACTCAGCTGACAAGAGCTCACAGAGTATATTAATTTTCTTCGCATAACGGTATCCTGTAACGGCTATGTACCAGAGCGACTCGGGATTTTTCCCTACCAAGGACTGTCATTTCAGTGTAACCCTATTTAATTTGTTGCGTCCCTCCCACAAATTGTCATCTTCCCAGCAGCTCCTTGCAGCAGGACTGCTCCATATTCTCTTTCTCCGGGAAGGTATCGAATCCAATCCGGGTCCGTCTGATGACCCCGGTCCTGAAAAATGGTTTTGCTGCATCTGCCGGAAAAGAATCTTTTTAGGACGGTCATACTCGGTTCAGTGTGTCTCGTGTAAGGGATGGTTGCATCGGAAAGGTTGTTCTGGGCTTGATCCGAAAACCCGACGTCCACGTAACTTTTATAAATCGTTTGTGGCTCCTTGCTGTTCAAGCCCGAGGGCGCCCCGTAGTCTACGCCTAAGCGCCCCCCACTACCTGTCAGCAGCCCCGCTGCTCAGCAAGCCACAACAAGTACCCGCTGCTGCTCGCGCCCCAAGGCGCCAACAACTCAAACAGCTGCTACCACTCATAACTACTATCCTCGTAGTAGAGTCGGTAGCAATGCTGAGCATCAGCCCCTGCCCCCGTCTTCTCCCCCCTCTTTTCCGGCAGCAATCGTGTAGGTCAGGGAAACAGACTCTTAGTCCCTACCTCCGTTTGCACCGTTTGCCAGCACAGAATATATATGTTTGCGACATCCGCCCAATGCAGCTCCTGCGTTGGGTGGTGCCACTTTCCTAGATGTTCTGGACTCCTCGACGGCAACTTCCCGACGGGTTTCATCGCGCCATGTTGCCAGGTCGCAAACCCAAATCATCCGGGTACCCCAATGCTTGCCCAAGGACGCCCAGTCCCAGGGCCACAACAGCAATTGCGTCCTGGCCTTCCTCAACCCAGGCGTAGTCACCCGTCACTTACCCCCCGAGTGGCGACGTCTCCCCCTATGCACTTCAGAATTCTGCAGTTAAACTGTAATGGACTAACTGGGAAGATCACGGAGATAGTCGATTTCATGAAGCGGCACAACATCCACATTGCTGCGATTCAAGAGACTAAACTTACAGCAAGATCTGCATTGCAGACCTGCTCTGGGTATGGTAGGTAGGTAGGTTGAACTGGCCGGTCCATGAGGACCTCACATAGACTGATTGAGTCCGTAGTGTTACCAGAAGTTTGTTTTAACGACCAAACTGAAAAACCCTATCAAAAACCAGGACCTATCCGGCAGCCTGTAGGATCTGCTTATTTCCGGATCAGCGCAGTATACCGCAGACCCTACTCCTTCCACTACTTTGGAACCATCGGTGTACACATGTATCGCCTCGTCCGCCATTTGCGCACCCTTGCGCCAACCGTCCACCTCTATTGTGGCCTTAAGATCTCCCTCGAAGCGCAGATAGGGAATCATGTAGTCTGTTCGTCTTGTGATTGATGACGCTATACTACTATGGCCATATGGTCGGCGCTCAAGCTGCCCCGAAGCACCGAGCCTGGTTGCGGTCGTTAACGCTGTGTTCTTTGCTACCAGGTCTACAGGTGGGATGTGCAAAATGGCATACAGTGCAGCCGTCGGGGTGTTTTCAGGGCTCCCGTAATGCTAAGCATCGATAGTCTGCATACCCCCTCTAATTTTTTGAGGTATGTTGTTTTTTGTGTGGCTTTCCACCAAACAAGAACTCCATAGTATAGAATAGGGCTTACAATCGCTGTAAAAACCCAATGAGAAAGAGAGGGCGATAGGCCCCACGTACACCCCAGCATTCTTTTACATGCGTAGAGTGCCGTGAGGCCTTCTTGACCCTCTCCTCCACGTTGAGCTTCCATGACAGCTTACTGTCTAGGATGATTCCTAAATATTTTGTGCAAGGTTTCTCCTGTAAGGTCACCCCTCCTAACTTAGGCCTGGTCCAATTTGGGACCTTGTACCTCTTTGTGAACAAGACCATATCCGTCTTCTCCGCATTGACTTTCAACCCGACATTAGATGCCCAGGTATGAATATCGCGAAGCGCCCGATCCATCAAAGAACTAATCGTTGGAAGGCACTTTCCACTTATGACAATTGCAACGTCATCTGCGTAAGCCGTAAGTTTTACGGGTCTCTCATCGAATTGCCTGAGCAGTTGGTTGATGACCAGCGTCCACAGCAGAGGTGATAGCACCCCTCCCTGCGGCGTGCCCCTGTCCACTGATTTCGTGGCCTCGTACAATCCCCATTGTGATGTAATCTTTCTGAAATTTAACATGCAGCCGATCCATCTGATTAAGGCAGGATGTACTTTAATGTAATTAAGACCATCCATAATCGCCCATTTTGCAACATTATTGAAAGCCCCGGCAATGTCCAAGAAGACTCCTAGAGCATACTCCTTATATTCCAGGGATTTCTCTATGCTTATTACCACCCTATGCAATGCGGTGTCTACCGACTTGCCTTTGGTCTACGCATGCTGTGTTGTGGAGCAGCTTTTCATCCATGTTGGACTTTATGTACACATCTATCAGCCTCTCAAAGGTTTTGAGCAGAAATGATGTTAAGCTAATGGGTCTATAGTCTTTGGAATACATGTTACCGATCTTCCCCGCCTTTGGTAGAAAAGCTAAACGAGCAGTTCTCCAAGAGTGCGGTACATGATTCAGTCGTATGCACCCATCGAATATTATTTTAAGCCATTCCACGACCGCCCTACTTGAGACTTGTAGCATGGCCGGGAATATACCATCTGGGCCCGGCGATTTAAACTTAGAAAACGTCTTCACTGCCCACTCGATCTTGGTATCGGTCACCAAGCCCGGCACTACTAGCTCCGTGATCGGAGTGTGAGTGATGTCTGCTGGCTCCTCTAAACCGTCTCCCGATGGGAAATGTGTATCGAGAAGCACCTCAAGGGATTCCTCACTATTACGTGACCATTCCCCGTTCTCTTTCTTTATTAGTCCCTGGACTATGTTTCCCTTTGGTAGGACTTTTTTCAACCGTGCTGTTTCGCTGGAGCACTCTATGTCCGTACAGAAACTTTTCCATGAGTTTCTCTTCGCCCTGGTAATTTCACGCTTGTAGATCCTAAGTAGATCCCTGTACTCGTCCCGACACGCTTCGCTTTCAGCTGTCTTTGCGAGCTTAAACATTTCTTTAACCTGTCTTCTTAGAAGGCTCAGCTCATTGCTCCACCATGGCGGCTTTGCTTTTACTCTGAATCTTCTTAGAGGGCAAGCTTTGTTATACGCAGTCATAAGCGTCCTTGTTAGGAATTCATTCGACTCCTCCAGTTCCTCTACATTAGCAACCTCTTTGGGTTGTCCCAGTTTTGTTTCTACATGTTTCTGGAATTTTGTCCAGTTCGTTGACCTAGGGTTTCTAAAGGTTCCTCCCTTCTCTACCCTCTTTAAGGGGATGTTGAAGCTGATATATGCATGGTCGGAGAAGGATGGTCTCTGGGTATAATGTCCACAGAAAAGATCGCGAGAGCGGAAATGGAGGTGGCCTCGCGTTTATCATACACCACTCGGTGCAATATTATATATTTGATCCTGGCATCGACCGCAGGGACAATGGCTTAGAGAACATCAAGGCCTATCTGTCCGGTCAGGCGATGCAAACCTAGAAATCATCAACATCTACATCCCTCCTGCCACCTGCTGCCCCAGTGGATACCGCCCTAAATCAGCGCCTTACTCACTGGCAACAATCGCATTATCTTAGGCGATTTCAATGCCCATCACGATCTATGGTATTCAAATTTACGGGCGGACAGTAGGGGTGAGATGTTGGCGGATCAAATAGAAGAAACGACGTTCTGCACAATAAACGGAGACGCCCCCACACGTCTGGTAGGAAGCTGTCACAGTTCGCCAGGGCAGCCGATGGTAAGATTGGCATCCGACCACCTGCCTATACTTATTTCGCTCGAGCGTACCGCCGACTTCATTGTCACAGAAAAACGCACTTTCATAAACTTCAAAAAAGGAAAGTGGGACGAATATAAATCTTTTACAGACAACCTCTTTGCTTCCCTCCCTATCCCCACTGATTCCCGCCAAGGGGAGCGTGCCTTCCGCAAGGTCATTGAATCCGCCGCGGCACGTTTCATTCCCGCCGGGAGAATTCCCGAAATCCGGCCCCATTTCCCGGCGGAGGCCGCAAACTTAGCGAGAGAACGTGACCTTATAAGACAGCTTGATCCAGGCGACCCCCAAATAAGGGATATAAACCAACGCATCAGATTGCTTGTGGATGAACACAAGCGGGCGAAATGGGAGGAGCACCTAAGGGTTGTAACCTCTCTACCGGTGTGGGTAAACTTTGGTCCACCGTAAAGTCCCTATCGAATCCGACTAAGCACAAAGACAAAGTTTCCATCGCTTTTGGCGACAGTGCTCTCGGATGCGAAAAAATGCGCGAGCGCTTTCTGCCGACAATATATAATGCATTCTACGGTCGACAAAGTAGACGGAGGGCCAACAGATACGCACATAGACACAAATTCAGCGCGTCACCAATCACCATCACCGCTAAAGAGGTTGAGGACGCCATTGGTCGCGCTAAACCATCCAAAGCAGTGGGCCCAGACGGCATAGCCATGCCGATGCTTAAAAGCCTAGAGAAAGAAGGTTTCAAATATTTAGCGCATGTCTTCAACCTGTCTCTTTCCACCTTTGTCATACCCGAGAAATGGAAAATGGCCAAGGTGGTCCCGCTACTAAAGCCTGGTAAACCAGCTAACATAGGAGAGTCGTATCGTCCGATATCTCTCCTATCGCCAGTAGCAAAGACGCTTGAAGCTATTTTGCTCCTTTATTTCCAAGCAATTTTGCAGCTAGCCTGTCATCAGCATGGCTACATTAAACTCCATAGCACTACCACCGCGCTAAATGCCATTAGCACCCAGATAAATTGCGGTTTAAATCAAAACCCCTACCATAGAACAGTACTCGTAGCGCTAGACCTATCAAAAGCTTTTGATACGGTCAATCATGGCTCGTTACTGCAAGACCTGGAAGGGTCTACCCTTCCCCCATGTCTTAAAAGGTGGACCGCAAATTATCTGGGTGGTCGGCAGGCATCGGTGCAATTTAGAAACGAAACATCAAAACCAAGGAGAATTAAACAAGGGGTGCCACAGGGTGGTGTCCTATCCCCACTTTTGTTTAATTTATACATATCTAAGCCACCTTCACCACCGGAAGGAGTCACAATCGTTTCCTACGCCGATGACTGCACAATAATGGCCCAGGCCCACAGATCGATGAGCTATGCAATAGAATAAACGGCTACCTCCCTGATCTCTCCAGTTTTTTCGCCTCGCGAAACCTGGCATTATCACCGACTAAATCTTCCGCGACCTTATTTATAACATGGACGTCCCAAATGTCGACCATTTTGAACATCCACGTCGATGACACTACGCTGCCGACTGTCCTACACCCCAAAATCTTGGGTGTGACGTTTGATCAGGATCTACATTTTGGTGAGCACGCAGCCGCAATTTTTCCGAGAATTCAGAGCCGTAACAAAATCCTCAAATCCCTCGCTGGCAGTACCTGGGGAAAAGATAAAGAAAGGCTCATGACTACATACAAAGCAATTAGCCAGCCGATTACGTGCTGCACGTCACCCATATGGTCGCCAAGCCTAAAAATTACCCACTGGAAGAAGCTGCAGGACTGCCAAAATACTGCTCTCAGAATTGCCACGGGCTGTCTTCTTATGTCCCCAGAACACCATCTGCATAATGAGGCGAGAATACTCCCCATCAGGGAGAGAAATGAGATGCTGACCAAACAGTTCCTGTTGACACCTGGGTATCCCAACAGACATCTGATTGACGAACCAGCACCGCCTAGGGGCTTAAGGAGTCATCTCCGTAAGCATTTTGAGGAAATACAGCACCTGAGATCCCAGCCGTATGAAGCGAAAAACCACAAGCAGGTCCTTGGTGAACTCCACAAACAGGCGTCGGACCTTTATGCCGGGAATTGCCCGGTGAATCCAGTACTCAAAGAAAAGTATCCAAAACTCGCGGAAGAGGAACGCATACTCCCCAGGGAAACGCGTGTCACTCTTGCTCAACTTCGTTCTGGATACTGTAACAGGTTAAACTCTTACCCGTCCAGAATCAACCCCGACATACAAAATGTATGCCCCGCTTGCAATGTGTCCCCACATGACACCAACCATCTCTTTAATTGTAATGTGAAACCAACGCCTCTAACACCCCTCTCATTATGGTCCACCCCTGTTGAAACAGCAAGTTTCCTTGGACTCCCGGTAGAGGATATTGATGGCAATTTTTGATCGGTCGTGGCTGTTAGGTGGGGCAAAGTACTGCTACAACAACAACAACAGTAAAATTTTGGACAATGAGTGTGGCACCGCCCACTTTAAAAAAAAAGTAATTTAAAAGTTTTGCAAGCTGTAATTTTGCAGTCGTTAAAGATATCATGATGAAATTTAGCAGGAACGTTACCCCTATTACTATATGTGTGCCAAATAAAAATTAGCAAAATCGGATGACGAACACGCCCACTTAAAAAAAGAAAAATTTAAGTAAAATTTTAACAAAAAATTTAATATCTTTACAGTATATAAGTAATTTATATCAAAATTCAACTCCAGGCTCTGCCTTTTCCATTTAATTTGTCTAGAATACTTTTAATGCCATAAGTCGAACAAGTCGACCGTCTGTCCTTCCGCTCGGCCCTTAGCACGATAACTTGAACAAAAATCGATGTATCTTTACTAAACTTAGTTCACGTACTTATTTGAACTCATTTTATCTTGGTATTAAAAATGGGCGAAGTACGACTATGACCACGAAAATTTCGAAAAATGAAATAAATGCCATAATTCTATGCCAAATACGAAAAGAGGGATGAAACATGGTGATTGGGTTGGTTTTTTGACGCAAAGTATACATAACTTTACAAAAAAATTTGTAAAATGGGTGTGACACCTACCATATTAAAAAATAAATAAATAAATGTAAGGCGCGATAACCTCCGAAGAGATCTAAGGCCGAGCTTCTCTTCCAATTTGCGTCGTGCTCCTCTTGATTTTCCCTACAAATTCGCCGGACGGGGCCTACATGTTTTATGCCGACTCCGAACGGCATCTGCAAGGCAGATGAGTTTTCACTGAGAGCTTTTCATGGCAGAAATACACCCGGAGCGCTTGCCAAACACTGCCGAGGGGCGACCCCGCTTAGAAAAATTGTCTTCTAATTTAAAAACCTTATTTCTAAAATTTTGATGTTGCTTTGCCCGGGGTGCGAACCCAAGGCATACGGTGTGATAGGCGGAGCACGCTACCATCACACCACGGTGGCCGCCAACACCTACCATATTAAGTAGAAGAAAATGAAAAAGTTCTGCAGGGCGAAATCAATACTGTTCGTGGTATTGCATATATAATAAATTAGCGGTACCCGATAGATGATGTTCTGGGTCACCCTGATCCACATTTTGGTAGATATCTCGAAAATGTCTTCACATATACGACTGGGGGCCACTCCTTTTAAAAGCCCCATTAATACCTTGAATTTGATACCCATATCGTACAAACACATTCTAGAGTCACCCCTGGTCCACCTTTATGGCGATATCCCGAAAAGGCGTCCACCTATGGAACTAAAGCCCATTCTCTTTTAAAATACTCATTAACACCTTTCATTTGATACCCATATCGTACAAACACATTCCAGGGTTACCCCAGGTTCATTTTCCTACATGGTTGTTGTTGTTGTAGCAGTGCTTCGCCCCACCCCACCTAACAGCTGCGACTGATCACAAATTGTCATCAATATCCTCTAACGGGAGTCCAAGGAAACTTGCTGTTTCAACAGGGGTGGACAATAATGAAAGAAGTGTTAGAGGCCTTGGTTCCACATTACAATTAAAGAGATGGTTGGTGTCATGTGGGGACACATTGCAAGCGGGGCATACATTTTGTATGTCGGGGTTGATTCTGAATAGGTAAGAGTTTAGCCTGTTACAGTATCCAGAACGAAGTTGAGCTAGAGTGACTCGCGATTCCCTGGGGAGTATGCGTTCCTCTTCCGTAAGCTTTGGGTACTGTTCTTTGATTACTGGATTCACAGGGCAATTCCTGACATAAAGGTCCGACACCTGTTTGTGAACTTCACTGAGGACCTGCTTGTGTTTTTTTGCTTCATACGGCTGAGTTCTCAGGTGCCGTATTTCCTCATAATGCTTACGGAGATGACTCCTTAAGCCCCTAGGTGGTGTTGGCTCATCAATCAGATGTCTGTTTGGATGCCCAGGTTTCTGGTTATTCAACAGGAACTGTTTGGTTAGCATCTCATTTCTCTCCCTGATGGGGAGTATTCTCGCCTCATTATGTAGATGGTGTTCTGGGGACTTAAGAAGACAGCCCGCACTTCCCAAGGCAGTCGGTTCTATGTACCGGAGCGACTCGATATTTTTCCCAACCAAGGACTGTCATTTCAGTGTAACCTTATTTCCTACATGGTGATTTTCCCTTATTTTGTCTCAAAAGCTCTCAGCTGAGTATGTAATGTTCGGTTACACCCGAACTTAGCCTTCTTATTTGTTATCTATACTAATATATATTTTGAAAGCAGTTTTTTTCTGGACCGCAAAGCTCGACAACGACTGAACCGATTCAGATGAAATTTTAAGTATAGATTTGGTGGTGGCTCGACATGGTTTTAGGCTAAAAAAAACTGCAACGATTTAGAAAGGTTTTTGAGATATCGACCAAAATGTGGACCAGGGTAACCCTAAAATGTGGTCATGCGATATGGGTATCAAACGATATGTATCGACGAGGGTTTTAATGTAGAGTTGATTTCATTTCAATATCCAACTCCTTTTTTATAAGAAATTGCGCAACAGCGTTAGTAAGTGTTTACAGTCCCTGAGTGAGAAAAGTGCTCGTTGTCTTATTCAGAAAATTATTAATTTTGAAAAATGCAAATTAATACAAACAAACGATTTCAAAAGTGAGTTAAAATTTATATGATAAAATTGAACTAATCTATTTTTTTATTAAAAAATTATATAGAAATAAACGAGTTTTTAAATATGTAAAATTATAGCTAAATACATTGAAAACTAATTAGTAGTAAAAATGAGCAAATGTTAGTGTCCTATATATAGTACATTAGGAAGATAGGTGTCTACAAGATCTATTTTTTTGCAGGGGTCTCTGGCTTCATGAGGTTCTTGTTTTGTTGGAAGATGGTGAAGAAAACACTGGCGACATCGATGAAGTGGTTTTGTTTACTCCAGTTAATGCAAACGACGAAGATTCTGGTCCTGAGGAAGCTTTTGGCGTAAATAATTTTCCATCTGCTCAACTGCAAGCGCCAGCAGAAATAAAATTTAGTGCAGCCTGGCCTGAAAGCTCATCCTATGAGTCGGACGATAATATACCGTTATATATGTAGAACAACAGCATTTGATTTACATGTATATATCTAACATGGGAGGAGTGGAACGTTCTGACCAAAATATAACCTTGTATAGAACTTCAATGAGGGGCAAATGGTACCTGCCTTTGCTAGCCCACTGCAAAGATATGGCGCTCCAAAACTCTTGGATCATACATCGCGAACGGGGCGGAAGTTTTGACCAACTGAGCTTTAGGCGTGCAGTGGCTACCATGCTGCTGACTACCCATCAAAAGCAATCAACCTACCAAAAAGGCCATCCAAGTTACCCCAAAGAAGCCGAGATTCGCTATGACAGTATGTATCATCTTGTAAAGCCACAGGAAAAACAAACCCGATGTGGATTTTGCCATCAAAAAACCACTACAAGATGTGTAAAATGCAATATTGGAGTACATACCAAGTGTTTTGTAAACTTCCATTCCAATAAATAAAAATATGTTTTTATCCCTTATATTCCTAATGTACTATATGGGGTATTCCATCCCATTTCGACCAATTTTGAACCCGACTCCTTTAGAATTCGCTGAAAGTTTTTCTTCTTTTTCTAGCTTACGAAAGACGTTTTTCAGAATTTTTTCAAATGTTTTAGTCCAACTCAAAAAAAGTTATGAATTTTTAAAAAAACACCGTTTTTGTTTTCAAAATGCTATAACTTTTTCAAAAATTTTCCGTTTGGGATCTTTTTTTTTTTAATTTGTTTTTAACTGTACTTTTCGGAAAAAATACAAAAAAATTTTTAAAGTTTTTTTTTGTAATTTTTAAGTTTTTCGAGATTTTTCGAATTTCGCCATTTTTTTTTTCTCATAAAAAAGTTCAATCAATTCTGCAATCATCCCCACTAATCCCGGAGTGGGCCGATACTATAAGGAATGCTTTTAAGAAAAATTTACGAAATCGGTTAAGGACCACATTTATATAAAATATTTTTAAGTGTCGTGGACGAATAAAATAAGCTAAATCTTTGCAAAAAGAGCTTTTAACAATGGTATTTCATTTCCCAAGTGGATTTATAATAATAAATAGGAAAAACTTCAAATTTTGAAAAATGGGCGTGGCACCGCCCCTTTTATGACTGAGCCATTTTCTATGTTTCGGGAGCCATAACTCCAAGAAAAATTAGTTCAGAATAGAACCATATGTATATGTATCATGATGGAATTATAAATATGTGTGTGAATTGTGTATATGTATTATTGCGCAGCCTTGTAACACTATTAAGCACACAAAACAAACAACAACAGCATTTCAAGTGTACAGCTGGGTATGTAATGTTCCGTTTCACCCGAACTTAGACTTCCTTACTTGTTATCATTAAAGTGATACAAATTTTGGTAAGGAGGGCGCCAATGAAGTAATTAAAATATCAATTAAGTGCGTATATTCATATTTTGGTTATTAGCAACTTGAATAAATTGATCGAAATTCCATGACTATAGACATCAATATTTAATAAATAGAACTATAAAAAGAAATATTGCTGTCGTCATAACATCACATGCCGATGTGATATCAGCCTAGGAATGCGATTAAGTAAAATTAAAATTCAGCAGATTTAATGAATGAATTTATCAATTTCATTTTTGCATTTTCATACCACAAATTAGGGCTGATGCTGACGCCGTGCATGTTTTTATTTTTGGTATAAATACGTCTGGAAGGTACCGAAGATATAAATCCCGCTACAATTACGCGCGCAATATTTCGGGTTTTTTATACTCAGCTGAGCAGAGCTCACAGAGTATATTAACTTTGTTCGCATAACGGCAATCGGTAACGGCATAAACTAATGGAGATAGATATAGACTTCTATATATCAAAATGATCTGGGCGAAAAAAGAAATTTATTTAGCCATGTCCGTCCATCCGTCCTTCCGTCCGTCCGTAAACACGATAACTTGAGTAAATTTTGAGGTATCTTGATGAAATTTGGTATGTAGATTCCTGGGCGCTCATCTCAGATCGCTATTTAAAATGAACGAAATCGGACTCTAACCACGCCCACTTTTTCGATATCGAAAATTTCGAAAAATCCAAAAAGTGCGATAATGCATTACCAAAGACGGATAGGGCGATGAAACTTGGTAGGTGGGTTGACCTTATGACGTAGAATAGAAAACTAGTAAATTTTTGGACAATGGGAGTGGCACCGCCCACTTATGAAAGAAGGTAATTTGAAAGTTTTGCAAACCGTAATTTGGCAGTCGTGGAAGATAACATGATGAAATTTGGCAGGAACGTTACCACTATTACTATATATGTGCTAAATAAAAATTAGCAAAATCAAATGAAGAACACGCCCACTTTTTAAAAAAAAATTTTTTTAAGTAAAATTTTTACAAAAAGTTGTTTATCTTTACAGTATATAAGTAAATTATGTCAACATTCAACTCCAGTAATTATAAAAAAAATAAATAAATGTAAGGCGCGATAACCTCCGAAGAGATCTAAGGCCGAGCTTCTCTTCCAATTTGCGTCGTGCTCCTCTTGATTTTCCCTACAAATTGGCCGGACGGGACCTACATGTTTTGCCGACTTCGAACGACATCTGCAAGGCAGATGAGTTTTCACTGAGAGCTTTTCATGGCAGAAATACACCCGGAGCGCTTGCCAAACCCTGCCGAGGGGCGACCCCGCTTAGACAAATTTTCTTCTAATTGAAAACCCTTATTTCTAAAATTTTGATGTTGCTTTGCCCGGGGTGCGAACCCAGGGCATACGGTGTGATAGGCGGAGCACGCTACCTTCACATCACGGTGGCCGCCAACAAAATACAAAAATAAAAGAAAATTTCAAAATGGGCGTGGCTCCGCCCTTTTTCATTTAATTTGTCTAGAATACGTTTAATGCCATAAGTCGAACAAAAATTAACCAATCCTTATGAAATTTGGTAGGTAGGTAGGTTGAACTGGCCGGTCCATGAGGACCTCACATAGACTGATTGAGTCCGTAGTGTTACCAGAAGTTTGTTTTAACGACCAAACTGAAAAACCCTATCAAAAACCAGGACTTATGTTATAAAATAACTCCGTCCTCTTGGCAAATACTAGAAGCTTCCTAGGACTTAAGCCACTTGCTGCTTCTAGATCTGACAGCTGTATCACTCCTAATAGCTGGAGTATTAGCCTGGCAAGTGCAGGGCACGAGCACAGAACACGCTCGATCGTTTCCTCCTCCAACCCGCACTTCCTACATCTGCTATCACTGACCAAGCCTAGTTTAAAGGCATGTGACGCCAGCAGGCAGTGTCCAGTCAGAATACCCGTCATGAGTCTACAGTCCTCTCTTTTGAATGATAGGAGCAACTGTGTTAGTCTAAGGTTGTAAGACCTACACATAATCTTCGACACTTTACAGCCCCGCGCTTGAACCCACGCCTTTCCCGCTTGGTCGATCATGTGCACCTCTCGACTTCGCTTAATCTCGCCCAATCGAATTGGGATATCTACGGAGCAAGCTTCAAGGGATGCGCCCTTTTTAGCTAGTTCGTCCGCTTTTTCACTACCAGTACATATTTGTTTCCGCCGTTGCTAGTAGGAAATGGACCGGCGACATCCATAGCGATCCTTTCAAATGGCGCACCTGAGTTATATTGCTTCATCTGGCCATGACTTCGGGTTCTGGGCCCTTTCGCTCTGCTGCAAACCTCGCAGTTCGCAATCCACTCAGTGACCGACTGACGGCAACCAACCCAATAGAATCTCTGTTTAATCTTCTCGAGCGTCTTCGTGATTCCAAGATGACGTCCGCTTGGACCATTATGCAGCTCGCTGATCACGTCAGGAATCCTCTTTCTGGGAACAACTATCAGTTTCTTCTTGCATTTACCATCCTCACTCTCCCATATTCGATGAAGGCAACCGGATATCAATTCTAAACTGTTCCACTGTGCCCAATATGACTTCGCAATGGGACTCTCAGCTGACATCTCTTCTCTGTTTGGTCTTTCGTTTCGTTCAAACCCTTGCATAACACGTGACAGATCTGTATCTTCTAGCTGACATTTTCTTAGCTGTTCCTTGTCCCATTCATCTGTACATGTTATAGTCATTAGCCGGACATCTATAATGTCTTCTTAAGCTCGGCTTTTGAACAGTGCTTGCATTCCAAACTACATGGTCTTCGTGACATTGCATCAGCATTTCCATGGGTACTACCTTTTCGATGCTCAATGGAAAAGTCATAGCTTTGTAGTCGCTCGATCCACCGTGCTAATTGTCCTTCCGGATTACGGAACTGCAGAAGCCATTTCAACGCTGCGTGATCTGTCCTGACGCGGAATCGCTGGCCGTAGAGGTATTTGTGGAAATGTTTAATGCACTCTACCAATGCCAACAGCTCTCTCCGTGTAACGCAATAGTTCCTCTCTGGTTTTCCAATTGAACGGCTGTAATATGCAACTACTACCTTCTCCTGTCCATCGACCAGTTGTGGCAAAACGCCTCCTATAGCATATCCGCTCGCATCTGTATCTAGAATAAACGTTGCTCCTGGAATCGGATATGCCAACATTGGGGCAGTGCACAAACGCTCTTTAAATGTTTGGAAAGCTACTTCTTGCTCCTTCTTCCATTCAAAAGCTTTATTTTTTCTTGTTAGCTCGTGGAAACTATGGGCTACGCTGGCAAAATTTGGTACAAATCGGCGGTAATATGTGCACAGCCCAAGGAAACTTCTCAATTCATGCAGATTCTGTGGTCTTGGCCAATCCTTCACTGCTTCTATCTTTTCATTCGCGGTACAGAACCCTCCGTCGTTACTTTATGACCCAAGTAACTAACTTGCTTCTTGAACAGAGAACACTTTTTGGGACTAAGTTTCAGACCAGCACCAGCTATTCTCTGGAAAACTTCCTCTAAGTTTTTAAGATGTTCTTCAAAGTTCTTGCCCAATACGATGATGTCGTCCAGGTACACCAAGCATGTTTTCCAATGTAGTCCTTTCAATACCTGATCCATGAGTCTCTCGAAAGTAGCTGGTGCATTACATAGTCCAAAGGGCATTACTGTAAATTGCCAAAGACCATCTCCTACGCTGAAGGCTGTTTTCTCTTTGTCTTCCTCCTTCACCTCCACTTGCCAGTAGCGCTTTTCAAGTCCAGTGTGGAAAACCATTTCGTACCAGAGAGCGAGTCCAGAGTGTCGTCAATTCTTGGTAATGGGTAGCAATCCTTTTTCGTAACGTCATTCAACTTCCGGTAGTCCACGCAAAACCTCATTTTTCCATCCTTCTTCTTCACAAGTACTACCGGTGAGCTCCAGGGACTAGCTGATGGTTCGATGACGCCGCTGTCACTCATTTCTTGTATGATTTGACTCACAACTTCCCGCTTCGCCAGTGGAACACTACGTGGAGCTTGACGTATCGGCCTCGCGTCTCCAGTGTCAATTTGATGTTTCACAACATTGGTGCGGCCTGGTTTGGAATCATCCTGGTCAAATATGTTTGCGTACTTTAGGAGCAGTTGCTTTGCCTTACTCTGATAATCTTCCTCTAGCCCCTTCCATCCATGCCGTGATGTCATTTGAAAGATCAGTATTACTGATGAAACGTGTTCCTTGAGCTGTTCACAGTTAATAATTACTTCAGCGTCTTGGCATCTTCCCAAAATAGCTCCTTTGGTCAGTTTGAGTGGCGACTTGAACTCGTTGAGTACTCTTACCGGAATACGTTCACCTTGTTTTGTCATAGCCAGAGTTTTTCCTACAAGTATGTTCGGTGCTGATTTGTTTGCTGCTTCGACAACCCATAATTTGTTTGTCCCACAATCTCCATCAACCTTTGCTCAGATGACTGCTTCGGATTTTGGTGGTATTTGCTGACTCTCTTCCACCAGCACTCGTTTACTGCTGTAGCCTCTCTCGTAGCCGAAATTGAGTGGTACACCCATGTTCTCATATCGCATCGTCTTGCTTTGCATGTCGATCTTGATGCCCTGGTCGATTAAGAAGTCCACTCCAATTATGATTTCATCAACAATCTCTGCCACTATAAAATTGTGTACTACCGTGACGTTCCCAATTGCGACTTCACATGATACTTCTCCTAGAACCGTGCTGTCTTCTCCAGTGGCTGTACGCAATCTTGCTCCACGCAATGGTCTTATCTTCTTGTTGACTAAATCCGCTCGAATAATGGAATGGGATGCACCCGTATCTACAGTCAGTAACCGGTCTTTTCCATCCACATGTCCTCCAACAGTAAGATTGCTTGACCTTCTTCCAATTTGTGAGATAGAGATTATGGGGCATTCAATTGAGGGAGCCAGCTGTCGCCCCTTGCGGCTGACTCGCTTTAGTTTAACGATTGAGTGGACTTGGAGATTTGCTCATCTCCTTCAGCTCTGCGTTTACGGCCACCCACATTGTTGGAGCTATTGGGACCGGTGCTGCAATGTCGTGCAATATGACCTGGGTTGTCGCACTTGAAACATTTAATAACTTCGGCATTCTTCTGTTGTGATCCCTTCAGTGCTTCCAAAATTGTGTCTACCCAATCTGGTCTTTCCACTTCCACCCGATGAGCTTTGTATGCTGGTTTACTCAATAGTGAGGCAGTTTCCTGAGTCAATGCATGTGATACCGTTTCTGCAAATGTTGGCTTTGGGTTTGCGTATGTAGCCCGCTTCGTTTCGACGTCCCGTATGCCATTTATAAAGCTCTGAATTTTTAACCTTTCGGTGTATTCCACGGGTGTGTCGGCATTCGCCAAATGTGCAAGCCTTTCGACATCTGACGCAAACTCCTGCAAAGTCTCATTAGCCTTTTGGTAGCGGTTTTGCAACTCTATTGGATGTATCTGCTTCCTGTGTTCGCTTCCGTATCGCCTCTCTAGCGCGGTCATCAATGTTTCGTAGTTGTTCCGCTCTCCCTCGGGAATAGTCTGTAGGATTTCAGCAGCAGATCCTTTCAATGCCACGAATAGTGCAGCAACTTTATCTTCAGCACTCCAGTTGTTCACTGCTGCGGTCTTCTCAAACTGAATCTTAAACACCTGGAAAGGAACAGAACCGTCAAAGAATGGTGTTTTTACCTTTGGATTGCTTGCTGAAACAGCGGGGCGATTTAGTTGTAACTGCTCCATACGACCTTTCAAATCATCTACTTCTGCCTGAAATTGAGCCATTTTTGCATCCTGCGCTTCCAGTTTTGATGATACCTGTTCCAAAATTTCTGCCGACATTTCAGATATACGTGCCTCTTGCGCTTCTAATTGAGATGCCATATATGTCTTTTAATCTTCCAGTTGAGATGACACTTGCGACGTCATTTCTGAAATACGTGCCTCCTGTGATTCCAGTTGGGATGCCATATATGTCTTCTGCTCTTCCAGTTGGGATGCCATATATGTCTTCTGTTCTTCGAGCTGTGTTTCCATCTTGGATGTTATCTGTGTCGACATTTCTGACATACGCGATTCTTGTGCTTCAATCTTCGATGTTATTCGTGTCTCTTGGGATTCCATCTGTGATGACATATACGTTTTCTGTTCTTCTAGTTGAGATGACATTATCGATGTTTGAGCAGATATTGCAGCCAAAATCATGTTCAGGTCTGTGCTCGTAACTGTCTGCGATGTTTCGTTTTTCTCTTCAATTTTTGTTGTTGTCTCGTCCCCATCAGGATAAAAGACATACTCGTCCACATCAATTCCTTCTGCTTCCATTGCCTCACGTAGCCGTGCCTGAAGTTCGAGTTTAACGCCGCTTGTATTCAATCCACGGCTCTCCAACTCCTTCTTTAGTTGCTGGATCTTCAATTCACTGAACTTTGCCATGTCCTTGTTGTCCTCTGGAATTTATTCAACAATTCCTCTTCTGACCCCAATTGTAACGAATTTACTTGCAAATCCTCTTATTTGCCCTTCTGCTAAGTTCGAATCACTAAACTGTTGAATAAATAACTCCAATATTGAATAATGGAAAAATGGCCTTTATTAAAGTACTTCACAATAACACTTATACTTTGCAACTAGCTTGCGTAACAACCAACTGATTGATAGCTCAAATGGAACTGACTTTCAAAATAATACTGCTATTGCTCGCTAGATAGCGTCTCAATCAAAACTGATTATAGCGCCTCTACCGCTGGTGCTTTTATACTCTGTGATTTCCTCGTGGCATCTTCTAGGCGCTTCCAGAATTTGCTTAGTTGCCGTCATATAATTATAACTACAGATGCACGTATATAGCTTCTCATATGCGTGTATTTGTGAGCGACACTTCAACAATTACAATTGCATACTTTTGGGAGCATCTCTTCTCGGCTGCGTGTACGTACATATGTGTAGATATATTGTTTTATTCGTTTATGTAGATACATAATGATTGATCTATGGATGTGCATGCAAGGCGCTCCTTAGCATCGGCTTAGAGATGGCAGCACCCCTTAGTTTTGCTAATATTCGTAACAATACCTTTTTAAGTTACTGTTACCTGGAAGATAGCAATCTTTCAGATACTTTGATTTGTGAAATTCGTTTTCACTAACACAGGGTGACCAACCCTCGATGAAATCGATAACTGTGAATATTTTGTACAGCGAAACAGAAAAATCTATTGTGCATACACGAGAACCTAGTTTTTCGGTGCGAGCTTAACTCCAGTTAAAGTTGACTTTTGACTATGCCACTTTGTTCGATAACATAAAATTTTGCTGCTAATCTCAGCTTAAAGGCCAATTAATGGTGACTTATAACCATAAAGCCATAACCAGATAAAACAGCTGATCGAACCTACCTTATGGAAATCAATGTAATCGATTAATGGTGCCATACCATAACGCTAGCGCCATAACCATACCATTGGTTTTTGGTTTCTCGCCATATCTATAACCTAAAAATATTTGAGTTGGTGAATTTAATAACTCTTTGTAGATTTTATTCATTGTTTTGGATACGTTATGACTAAGAAACTTATTTTTTTGTGGAATATGTTTGTAATTTTTTGCGTTTTCTTCAATTTTATGAAAATTTCACGATTTTTAGGTTAAGACACCATTAATCGATCACATTGGAGATGGTTGTGGATATGGGTATGGTTACGACTATGGCGTTAAGGTTAAGGAGGTTTAATTCGCCCTTTAAGCGGCCGAAGTGGTAGGAACTTTAACTGGAGTTTAAACTCGTACTGAAAAATCGAGCATAAGCCAAACGGCTAACTTTTGATTATACTTGTACTTAACTAAGCCGCGAAGCTTCAGTTAGCATGGAGAAAATGAAAATATTGATGACTTATAGATAAGCAATTAACTGAAGATGGTGAAAAGGCCCCTTTTTTCTATAACTCATAGATATGTGTAACTGAAAACGGCCTTAAATGTTTTTTGGTAGAACAAATAAGCATGGTGATAAAATAAAGTTTCCGCGTGAAAATTTGAAGACTAAAGCAGGGCAAATACCCGAGCGCATCGTGCTCATGCCCTGCAAATAATTCCAATGTGGCACTTGGGCTTGCACTTCCAACACAAGGAGCTCAATGAAAATACATACTCTCATCTCAAATTCATCTGACTTCCAGATGCCGTTCGATGTCTGCGTAAAACTTATAAGAAAACAGTTTCACCATGTGATTCACGGTTCGAATCCCGGTGAAACCTTTGATAACATTACAAAATTGCCTGATGATGATTACGTTGGCGGTTTTCGAAATGGTTCCATCGCAATATGCCAGTAAATGTTTCTTTCTTTTCAGTTTCTCTTAGAAAACAAAATAATTGAAATTCAATTATTATAAGCCGGTGTTAAGCTCTTGAATTCTTAAATATAAGTATAAACTGAACACACCATTAAACAAACATACATAAATATGTAAAACTGAGCCCGAGTTTACAAAGCTTCTCATTAGCAACGAAGAAGAACTTTACAAAAACAAATCTACATGGCACACAAATTAATATAGAGACAAAATGTCTCAATTGTGTTGTTAGTGTAGAAATGAGAAAAACTGAATTAAGCATGAAAACAAATACCAGCAGGATAGCCTAGTGGTTAAAGGCAACTGCAGTTTCACCACGGTTCGAATCCCGGTGAAACCTTTGGTAACATTACAAAATTGCCTGATGATGATTACGTTGGCGGTTTTCGAAATGGTTCCATCGCAATATGCCAGTAAATGTTTCTTTCTTTTCAGTTTCTCTTAGAAAACATAATAATTGAAATTCAATTATTATAAGCCAGTGTTAAGCTCATGAATTCTTAAATATAAGTACTTATAAGAAAAATTAAAGTAGGATTCCAAATTGGAAGGCAAGCTTGACCTTAAATCTCAGGGAGTTATTATTATTCATGATAATATACTTACCCACTATATAACAGATGGTCTGATGATTTTTGTCAGTTGATATCGAATTAGATTAATCAAGTTGGTATGTATATTGGAAAGATTTTCCGTCATTCCTCGTAAAATCTGATTTGGTGGCTAAACCGGGTTTTGCTTTGTGCCGTCTTCAGTCCCCTTTTCTGTTTTGTTGCCGTTTTTATAGTTTGTCTCGTAGGTACATGCACAGATGATCAAAATAAAGGTTCAAATATTTCCTCAGAAATAATGTTTATTTGTTCGCTTATTATTCTACTGTAAAATTTGTTGTTGGTAGATTTCCATGTCTTCCAGCATGGCCTTCTGATTGCACGTAAAGGACCTTGACTTATTGCAGATCGTGTGATTCGCAAAGTTAGGCTCAGATATGATGGTGAGATGCCGTGTCTTTTCGTTGTACTTAGTCTCTGTTGTTTTTCTCGGAGCCTCGTTCTTACTTATCCTGCGTGTCCCATGTATGTATGTATGTTATTGTTGAATTGAAGAAAGTTTTAGTGTAGATTGTTTCTTTGCGTGTTGGTGACTTGCACACTTTTGATTTTGCCTTTTCTGTTGGGAAACGTCTCTGATAGTGATACTGATGGGTATTGATCCTTTATGAAAGAATTTTGTTGTCCTTAGTCAGCTCAACGGTGTCAAGTGCTAGTTATTGCAGGCTATTTTCTTCGCTCCTGTGTGTTCTTTAATATTGTCTATAGATATTTGATTTGGTGGTTATTCAAAAACAGAGTCAAATCATCCATCCCAGTGTGTGTTATGTATGAGCAGACTCAATACGCTCGCATTAGTGACAAAATCTCAATAGATCATTAAAATAGTTGACTATGGTCTGAAATTGATCTAGCAATTTTGTGAATATACATATATGTATTTTTTGTAGTTTTAATGAATTTAACTTAAATTTAAGTATTGGTACGTACTAGAGGTTTACGCCGATAACTATACCGGCGGCGCCGGCTTATGCCGGTGTTCTTACTTTAAAAAGCTTGATTTTCTACTTAAAAAATAATATTTAGGAAAGGTTTTATTTGTATGTATTGAAGGAAATCAACGTTTTGGCCACTTCGGAAAGATCCGGGGGTTTGCCTCAAAGTATCGCGGATCATTCAGCTCCTTGCGGAGGGACTGCCCTGCATTCACTTAATCCAGGGAGGCTTCGAACCTAACCGTGGTCTAAGGGACTGGTACTGCTGCGTCTGCCGAAAAAAATTTAAATGCTTAAAATGGTCACACTTTTGTCTGTATATCTCGTTCAAAGCGTAGTTTCACCGAAGGAGATGTTCTGGTCTAACTCCTAATACTCGTTGTAGGCATGATTTCTTTCTTATTTGTGGCCCTTTGCTGGCCACGCACAAATGCGACTTACGGTTGCTATTAATGGCCTTTTAATACTCATGACTTTCGTGGCACAGTTTTAACGATTAACACCAACGCTGGCCTATTGTTGATCGCGGCAAAGGGCGCCTCTAGGTTTTTCGGCTATTTTAAAAGCTATAATTTCCGATGTGCGAACAGTAGTAATCCTGTCCACCACCAGTAACTACCACGCCTCCTAGCCCTCATAACACATGCCAGCACAGAAGCTATAGGACTGCGAGTTCGAACTCATACCTTCGTCGACGTCACTTTCCTAGAAGCTCTAGGTGTAACACCGAAGACTTCCTAACGGATTTTTCATTGTCGCGCTATGCTGCCGCGGTGGTGTGATGGTAGCGTGCTCCGCCTACCACACCAAAGATCCTGGGTTCACGAGCCGGGCAAAGCAGATGCCGTTCGGAGTCGGCATAAAACAAGTAGGTCCCGTCCCGCCAATTTGTAAGAAAAATTAAAAGGGGCACGACGCAAATTGGCCTAAAATCTCTACGGGGGTTATCGCGCCTTACATTTATTTATTTATGCTGCCGAGCACTACCAGAGAAAAAACCTTAAAACATCAGGGAGTAACTATTCGGCCAAGGATGCCGCCCTTGAAATCGTAAGCAGTCCAAGTGGATATTATTACGTAACTTATACATAGTTAATTTTTATAATTTTTTGTAGACCAAAATTTGCAGATGTTTGTGCTCGAAACATTGATTTCAGTAGTCTTCGTTAAACCAAAATGAAATTTAAGAATGAAAGTCTACCGATTTTAAGTTGAAAGATCAGTCCAAACTGTTGTTTTCATGCCTTTTGATACAAGAATTCATTATAAGTAACCGCGTAGCTTCAGTTTTCAGCCTAGTTTGACTGACCACTACCTTAGGGTAGTAGCACACCCGGTCAATTATTCGACTGTCTTGGAAAAGCTTTTGCTTCACCACTTTGAGTGTTCTTGCGAAGGACAAAGCCTCACCTGGTAAATATATGTGCCTACGTATTCACATACATATGTAACAGGAGCCGTAACGCGTAGGTTATATTTAAACTTGGTTGGTAGGCTATAAACAATGTGATTCACGTCATTGGGCTAGTTGGGGATATGGCGCCAACTTTAAGAATTGTCAAACCAAGAGACTTGGGTATTGAATGATGAAGTGTGAAAATTAAAATTAACATTTAAGACGATATTTTAAAGTTTCGCAAATAAACAACAGATGTTTGAGTATAAGGCCAAGTGATTTTTTTCAAACCCTTCTCATACGTACATATATCCTCAACTTAAGTATGAGGTAAGAATCATTTCAAAGGAGTGTTTACGCCCCTAGAACCTACTAAAGAATTTTGCATCACTGATTTCGCTTATTATTTTAGCCATTCGCAATATACATTTTTTTTTAAATATGCACATTTTTTAGGTAATTTGTTTTTTTTAACAACTTGAGGACAATTTCAAAACATGTTCGCCTTGGGTAATTTTATTTGAATTCATTGTTCATTATTAATTTTTTGAAAAAATTATCCAAAGTGAGCATTTACATTTTTATATAACGTTTCTTTTAGTGATTTGTTTAATAACTGGGTGAATTAGGTGATGCAAAATACGTGTTAAGCTGGCATTGAACGCTACTGTTTTTAAACGGTTTTATTTAGCTTGACTTGACAGGCTGGTTGGCTGGCTGGCACGAATTTTGTAATTGAAATTTAAGTAACTTCCCGATAAGCAACAAGCTTGAAACTTGGAATATATGTAGTTCAGAACCAGATGACAATGCAATAATAAGAAAAAAATCGCCGCTAGGTGGCGCAAGGATCGAGATATTCAAAAATTGTATTTGTGGTCCGATTTGGCTCATATTTGGAACACATAATACATACATGAATAGGCGACATATGAAAAATCGACGCTAGGTGGCGCAAGCATCGAGATATTAAAAAAAATCGTGTTTTGCTCTGATTTGGTCCATATTTGGAACATATAATACATATATAGAATCGTATGTTTATTCTATATTTATTAATTCATTAATTAATTCACATAAAACTTAAACTAAAACTAAAACTAAGAAGAACAAAGTCGTGTCTTCAGAGAAAAATCCAGAATTATAATGATGCGTTGAAATTCAAAGTATAACTAGACGTTGGCTGTAGTTGCTAAAACTCAGCTGTTCTATGATGTTGCCACATATTGCTGCAGGGTCGATTTAGGTAGTCACTACACCACCTTCATTAATTAATTAAAATAAAACTTAAACTAAAACTAAGAAGAACAAAGTCGTGTCTTCAGAGAAAAATCCAGAATTATAATGATGCGTTGAAATTCGAAGTATAACTAGACGTTGGCTGTAGTTGCTAAAACTCAGCTGTTCTATGATGTTGCCACATATTGCTGCAGGGTCCATTTGGGTAGTCACTACACATACATGAATAGAAAGCGACCTATGATGTCCGATTTGGCTCATATTTGGAACAAATATTACATACAGTCCGGTAGAAGTGACATCAAAATATTTTGGCGTTGGAGGAGGGACATGCATACGTGGCGCAGAGTCGAGTAAAGTCTTTGGAAGGATTATGTAGGACTTAGATTGTAGCAAATTGTCAGGAAAGAGTCCTTGTAATAATGAGTCACTAAATGAACTAAATATAATGAGAAATAATAGGCAATTAAATAAAGACTAAAAACTTGAAAATAAAATAATTAACAAACAATTTTTAAGTTAAACGGTTTTATTGAAAACAATACTTACATGAAGTAATAAAAAAAAATAAATGTAAGGCTCGATAACCTCCGAAGAGATCTAAGGCCGAGCTTCTCTTCCAATTTGCGTCGTGCTCCTCTTGATTTTTCCCTACAAATTGGCCGGACGGGACCTACATGTTTTATGCCGACTCCGAACGGCATTTGCAAGGCAGATGAATTTTCACTGAGCTTTTCATGGCAGAAATACAATCGGAGCGCTTGCCAGACACTGCCGAGGGGCGACCCCGCTTAGAAAAATTTTCTTCTAATTGAAAAATCTTATTTCTAAAATTTTGATGTTGCTTTGCACGGGAGTTGAACCCAGGGCATACGGTGTGATAGGCGGAGCACGCTACCATCACACCACGGTGGCCACCATGAAGAATTAATAATAATACTAAAAGCTGGAAAAGAATTAGGTAGGTCCTAGGTAGTAGTAATCACACTCCTCATCAATCTAGGGCGTTGATCAGACAATTAAATAAAAGCGTTGGACGCGTCAAATTTCTATTGATAGTCATAAGTAAAACCAACTGAACCTTAATCAGGTTATGCTACGCCTCACATTTTTAGAAATTTCACGCGCCCAACGCTTTTATTTAATTGTCTGATCAACGTCCTAGATTGATTAGGAGTGTGATGACTAGTGCCTAGGATCTACCTAATTATTTTCTAGGTTTTAGTATTATTATTACTTCATGTAAGTATTGTTTTCAATAAAACCGTTTACCTTAAATTTTTTTTTATTATTTTATTTTAAATAACTTTTGAATGGGTGGAAAGAGTTACATTTCGCAATTGGATTCTTATAACTGGCAGTGATGCGCATCCGTAGATACCCCTTTCGACCATATCGGACCAATTTTCGACATGAACAACAAATGGCCTAGACAGTCTTAAATGGGTAGAAAAAATAGTAAGGCGCCGAACGCCGCGCCAATTCGGCGGCGGCGTTTATCGGCAGCGTATATCTCTAGTACGTACCACATCCCAAAGTGTAGAAGAAACAATCTCAACAACTTTCACTTAAAACTGTATTGGATTATATTTTATTTGCCTTATTTTTGTATACTCTATACATAAATGTGAATCTTGTTAGATGTGTTGTAGTTGTTATTCATCTGTTATACTCTCAATAGGGTTGTTGTTGTCTTGCTTAAAGTAACCTAATTTTTATGTTCAATATGCGTGAATTATAGTAGTTTGGTTTTATTATTATTATTTTATATTAATATCGCATGTATAAAGTATAATTTTTATTTCTTTCTATAATTATTCTTTTTGTTTTTTTTTTTGTTGATTAGTAATATCTTTTTTTCTTTACTGTTGTCCATTTCTTTATATTCCGTTGAATGTATGTGTAAAAGCACAAACTTAAAAAAAAAAATGATAAAAATAAAATATTGTTATAATTATTGTTTGTTTTTAACAAATATCAGCAACTCCTTAAGTCATTTAGCTCTTCGATTTTGTTACGTATTTATCAATTAAGTTCCATTTTGAGTTACATTGAATTTGCGTATACATACTATGCATTCTTTTTATTAATGTTAATATTTTTATTTCCTTCTCATTTGCTCTGCAGTCCTTTATCTACATTTGTGTAAAAGCACAAAGCACCAATCTATTAGTTCTATTTATTTATAAATTTCGTAGCATGTGGATATTTATCCGCTTTATAATCTGAATCCTTCTTTAAACGTTCTCGCACATTTAAACGTACTGCTTCTGTGTAGGAGGCATGCACCGCAGCATCGTTGGCGATGGCGTCTGTAATTTCTTCCGCTGTTCGATCGTCAATTACAGCAGCAGCAGTAGTAGATGCACGAGATCCAACCGTTTGTATGGCTTTGCGTACACTTCGTGCGATGAGTGTATTTACATCAGTTGGCGGTCTGTCATTTTGTATCATTTTCCTTCGTTTGGCCGACATGCCTGATATGTACGCATCGGAGAATGGAGTTTGATTTGGCGGATTCTGGTGAAGATAATAAAATAATGAATGATTAGTAGGAAGGAAATGGGCATAGTTCAGTCAAAGATTATTTTGAGAGGCGAAAAAAAATTTTTTTTTTTCTTTGATCCTTCGAAATACAGCCGAAAAGGTATTTTCGTTGTAACCTGGTTATTTGACGTCCGAGTTTTAAACTTGATATATCATTATTTTGGCCTTGAGAAGCTTCACATTTCCGTTTAATGTCCTTTTAAGCTAGGTCAGCTAACAAAATTTATTTAATAACCTTAGTGATGTTAAAATTCGCCACAGTATATTATGTTTAGTTCGTACACATCCCAAATAATAATCATCGGTCGCACGTTCTCTACCCCAGCGGGTTAGGGGGCTTAGAATATACCCGCGGCAGGTATACCTGTCGTAAGAGGCGACTAAAATACCAAATTGATTCAAAGCGTTGTGTAGCGCATCCATCTCAAGAGTTGCCAACGCAATATATAGCTTCTCCAACCCAATTATCAACTATCGCTACTACAACAACAAAAACAATCGCACGTTCTTACTAATTCGAGTTGTTCCAATGTTGAATATGTCGTATTATACTAAGCCCCCGAATTCACATGGTGGATAGTTATTATTGCTATAGCGATAAAGACTCTCCCAAAGGTCTTGGGAGTGTTATACAAGTTCATGGTCCTTTTCCAGATACAGATCCGTTACGTTCCGGTAACAATCGCCATTAAGGTGCAAGCTCGACCATATTAGGAACGATTTAATAAAACCAAATTAACGTCGATGGATATCCTGTCGCCCACCCCCTAGTTCCATGAGAAACTTGGTCGCAAGAGCTTCGCCTGCTAAAGAATTAAGATTCGCCACGGGTAGGTGAGGTTGACAATTGGGGTTGGAGAAGATTTACTTGCGCTTGCAACCCCTTGAAGGGGTTTCATTTCCGGTTTACGGTGGATTATTTTATCGGTACTGATTGCAATTTTTATTTTTGTAGATTAGTATTTTGGTGTTTGATGCTGGTTCGGTTCCGTTTTCGATTCCAATCTCGGTTCCATTTTCAGTTTGGTTAAGGGTTTGGTATTGTTTTTATACTCAGCGTGCTTTGCATACAGAGTATATTAACTTTGATTGGATAACGGTTGGTTGTACAGGTATAAAGGAATCGAGATAGATATAGACTTCCATATATCAAAATTATCAGTGTCGAAAAAAAAATTTTATCTTCACCAAAGTTGGCACACGAGCTTGTCTGGACACAGAATAGATTGGTATTGAAAATGAGCGAAATCGGATGATAACCACGCCCACTTTTTATATATATAACATTTTGGAAAACACAAAAAAACCTGATTATTTAGTAAATAATACACCTAGAATGTTGAAATTTTAGCGTGGACTGATATTGACTCTTGATAAAAATTTGAAAAAAAAAAATTAAAAAATTTTTTAAATGGGCGTGGCACTTCCCACTTGTGATAAAATCAATTTTACAAATATTATTAATCATAAATCAAAAATCATTAAACCTATCGTAACCGAATTCGGCAGAGAGGTTGCCTTTACTAAAAGGAATGCTTTGAAGAAAAATTAACGAAAGGACAACGCCCATATTTATATAAAAGATTTTTAAAAGGGCTGTGGACGAATAAAATAATCTATATCTTTGCAAAAAAGGGCTTTATATCAATGGTATTTCATTTCCCAAGTGGATTTATAACAAAAAATAGGAAAAACTTCAAATTAAAAAAATGGGCGTGGCACCGCCCCTTTTATGACTAAGCAATTTTCTATGTTTCGGGAGCCATAACTCGAAGAAAAATTAAGGGATCGTAATAAAATTGGGTACACAAATTTTCCCTATAGCAGGAAATATTTCTAGAAAAAATAGACAAGATCGGTTAAAGACCACGCCCACTTTTATATAAAAGATTTTTAAAAGGGTTGTGGACGAATAAAATAAGCTATATCTTTGCAAAAAATAGTTTTGAATCAATGAATTTCACGGGCGGTGCCACGTGTTATGTAGAAAAGTAATTTATCTGAAATGAAATTGAAGCTTACGCTGAGTATATTATATTCGGTTACACCCGAACTTAGACACCTTTACTTGTTAGTTCTACACTTGGATCCGAATTTGGTTCCACTTACGATCTGGTATGAGTTTCGGTCCATTTTTGATTTGCTTTGCTTTTTGCGGCCCGATTTCAGTTTCTACTGTTATAAAAAAACTCGGTTTCGGTTGTCGTTCTATGTTTGGTTTTCTTTCAAACTTTGGCTACAGTATTGGTCTCTTTTCCTGTTTTTGCTTAGGTTTTGATTTTACTTCCGATTTCTGTCCCGGGTTTCGTTGCCGGTTCTGGTTCTAGCTCTGTCTACGGTTCAGTTTTCGTAACTGTAAGTACATACCTGTATGTATGTATGTATGTATGTATGTATTTATTTGAAAATTTGTTCCTAGCACAACAATTTTGACAAATTATTTAACAGTGCTAGTCATGAATAGCATGAGCTATAAAAATTGAACATTTATAATAATAATAAATTAGATTAATCAAATTAAATTAAATATAACGGACAATAGTGAAATATTTATGTATGTAAATCTTAAAACTAAAGAAAAGTAATTAATAAATATTAAAAGACAACAGTAGTGATGATAACCTTTGGCTGGTTATAGATTGAATAGTATTTAACAAATAAAGAAAGAAGATACAGAGAAAGGAAAAGGACTTAGAAATGAACATTTTAACAACAAAAATTTGAGATCCAGTTTAAGAGTCGTTAATGATGTTAGCTCTTTTTTGAAGTGCAGAGCATTACTTAAGAGTCGAAGACGGTTTCGGTTTTAGTTTTTTATCGGTTTCAGGTCAAGTGTCGGTTTCGGTTTTAGTTTTTTACCGGTTTCAGGTGAGGTTTTGTTTCGGTTCCCGCTTTGATGCACTCGCTGTGCTCATCCTGTATTCCTCTCTTCTACCTTGTTTTTCTTTCCTTTTTTCTGTAAACCATAACGAATCATTAATCTTTCGACCGGCGCATTCTTTGCACCGTGCTGCAAAACACAAGAACCAGCCCATCAACACCAGGTACTCCGGCAACAGTAGGACAGTACACACGACAAAGCCTAAATCCTTCAAGGCGTATCCATCATTCTCTACGCTTCAGACGGCAGCCAGTTCTATGTACCGAAGCGACTCGGGACTTTTTCCCGACCAGGACTGTAATTTCAGTGTAACCAAATTTAATTCGTTTATTCATTATCACCATCATTATTATAAGGTTCATCTTATCAATCTTACTTAAATTTACCCTTTCTTCCCCATATCACCGTTAACCGATAAGACTTTCTACCTAGGTGTTGCCACTCAGAATGTTTCACAAGGTTGCCACCTATTCGAAATAAAAAAAATTTCATGATATATGCCGATATGGGTATCAAACGAAAGGTATTTCACTCCTCATTACAATAGGGATATTTTTGAGTAGGGTTGCCATTTAGGGTTGCCACCCATTCGAAATTTAAGAAAAAAAATTGCATGTGATCTGCCGATAGGTGTATTAAAGGAAAGGTATTTCGCTCCGTATTACAATAGGGACATTTTTGAGTAGGGTTGTCATTTAGGGTTGCCACCTATTCGAAATAAAAAAAATTGCATGAGATATTCCGATATGGGTATTAAACGAAAGGCATTTCGCTCCGCATTACAAAAGGAAATATATTTAAGTTTTAAGTACGGTTTTAATTTATTATAATAGAAAAAGGCTTTGAAAAATGTGATATAGTGAAACAATGAAAATTTCGCTGATTTTACATAATTTAACTAAATTGCGCATCACTTCAAAATTCTCATTAGAAACCCATTAGAAATTGAGGTTTGAATTCGATTAGAATCCTAGCCCTTTTCTTGATATCGAGAAAGAATTCCCCTTTTTGTCGAGAATGCTATAATTCGTAATATTTCGCAAATCGTCCACTTACCTTCTACCTTAGAGAAATACATTAGAATTGGATTCGTTTTCTAATAGTTTTCTAACCTAAATGTTTGTTGGGAATAAGTTTACTGAATAACTGTTTTAGCTACATACACTGAAGGGTTGATGTAAATTTACATCTATCTTAATTTTTAAATGTCGTTCCAAAACACCGTTAGCACCACTGGGTATAAAAATATTCGAAAACTGTACTTACTTCACTTTGTGTACGTAGATCACGTGCTATTATTGGCAACCAGTCATTCGGGATATTTCTATGCCACGGCTCTGTACCAGGAGTGACACTGGGTAATGTTTCGGCGGGTAAAAGTTCGATTTCCACATCATCATCATCATCTAAATCTATTATGAATTGACCTTGTGGTTTTGCTTCGGATGTTGAGGCCACTTCAACCATTTCAACATCAGTTTCCAAAGGCTGTAATGTAAATAAGGATGGAGGAGAAACAAATGGCCCCTGGTAATTTGTTATTGTTTTAATTTGCAAAAAAAAAAGTTTGAATTAAAGAATATTGAAGAAAATGTTAGCGTTAGCATAGGATCACGACTCAGGTTATTCTTGTTATTATTATTAGGCCCGGCAGCACTGTGACCTTGTGTAGATCTATTGTGCATGACCTTTCAGCCTAATTTTGTATGTCGAGGCTTTTAATGTATTCAGGCTTCTTACTCCATATCACAAGGAGATAAAGAGTCACACCAACTATATGGGAGTCTCTGCCTTGCCAGAGCGACGCATTCGGAGAGAATTTGAACCGGCATTCCATCCTCCAGCTGACAGAAACGACAAATTTGTGTATCGGATAGACTTAACTTACTTAGGTGATATTGTAGACTACAGTGTCCCGTATAGTACCCAGTGAGAGTTCGTAGGTCCTCCCTTTGCCCTGGGTAGTCAATACAGTGAGCCTGAATTGTTTTGTTTCCCAGTTACTTATGGTTTCCCTAAAGTGTGCTTTTGTGAGTCTACAGGAAGGCTCTGAACCATAGAATGTTGCTGTAGCACCCTGCTTTGATAGGTTATATGAATGTTCTTTACCTTCATGCCCTGATGTC
This sequence comes from Eurosta solidaginis, assembly GCF_040869045.1. Taxonomy (NCBI): domain Eukaryota; kingdom Metazoa; phylum Arthropoda; class Insecta; order Diptera; family Tephritidae; genus Eurosta; species Eurosta solidaginis. Next base: position 172,326,890 of record NC_090323.1, read on the forward strand.
CGGGAACCCATCCTAACAAAACCTTGTTTTGGCTACCAGGTCATCAAGGATTTCAATGCAGTCATCGACTAGCTTAGATGTTATTTTATAGGATTGCAAGTAGATGCTCTTCGAGGATTAGCCCCTCCGTAGACATTCTTTACCACAAACATCAGTTGGATGGATTTCTGCCTGAAATATGGTGGGGTGCAGCCTATTGCTATCGATTTCTTGAGGTTCGGCCCATAGATGCCAGTTCTCGTTTTTCCGTCATCGAATTTCGATCGATCTGTGAACCAGACCTCTGAGCCAGGGCCATTATAAGGATTCACCGTTTCTCAGTGGGTTCTGTCCATAATGTACACCACCTCAAAGTTTTGTGAGATTCTGAGCTTAGGGGACATAACGTCACGTGTCATCATGTTTCCTAGCTTCAAATCCGAAATATTTTGAAGTCTTAGTACGCCTAGTGTTGCCTTTTTCTCTATCAGAATAGGGAGGGGACGTATCTCCACTAAAGCACCAAGTGTATCAGCAAGGGATGTTCTCTTCGCACCCATCATGCCAATGCAAACTAGTCCATGCAGTTTGCTTAGTTTTGCTGCTGCCGTTCTTTGCGTGGCCTTCTGTCACCAAACTAGGGAAGCAAAGGTGACTGCTTTACAGCAGTATTAAATGTCCAGTATGCCATTTTTGGAGATATCTCCCATGTTTTGCCATAGAGTGAAGTACAGGCGAAGAAAGCTGTTGTTGTTGTAGCAGTGCATCGCCCCATCCAATAGGTGCGACCGATCACAAATTGTCATCAATATCCTCTAACGGGAGTCCAAGGAAAATTGCAGTTTCAACAGGGGTGGACCATAATGAGAGTGGTGTTAGAGGCGTTGGTTCCACATTACAATTAAAGAGATGATTGGTGTCATGTGGGGACACATTGCAAGCGGGGTATACATTTTGTATGTCGGGGTTGATTCTGGATAGGTAAGAGTTTAACCTGTTAAAGTATCCAGATCGGAGTTGAGCTAGAGTGACTCGTGTTTCCCTGGGGAGTATGCTTTCCTTTTCCACTAGTTTTGGGTACTGTTCTTTGAGTACTGGATTCATCGGGCAATTCCTGGCATAAAGGTCCGACGCCTTTTTGTGGAGTTCGCTGAGGACCTGCTTGTGTTTTTTGGCTTCATACAGCCGAGTTCTCAGGTGCCGTATTTTCTCTAAATGCTTACGGAGATGACTCCCTAAGCCCCTGGCGAAGAAAGCTCTTAGTGCTTTGTTTAGGATAGCATCCATATGAGCATTCCACGTGAGGGTTCTATCTAGTGTTACCCCTAGTTATTTTGCCTCCATTGAGAATTGTATTTTAGTTCCACCCAGGGATGGCTCTAGCATGGATAGTTTCCTTCTCCGGGTGGAAGGCACAAGGACAGTTTTGTTAAGATTAATAGGCAGTCTTCTGGTATCGCACCACCTCTCTATGATGCGAAGGGCTTGTTGCATACGATCTGATATTGATTTCTCGTGTATCCTTGTGATGTAGATAACTGAGATGACCCCATACCTGCATACCTTTGTGTGTGAAATCCCTTGGTTTTCATTAACTGGAGGAGGTCATCTATGACTAGGGTATACAGGAGAGGGGGAGCACACCTCTTGTTGGCATCCTCTTATGGCCGCAATTGATTCAGTTACAAATGGATTTTTCTACTCTTTAACATGGACAACACCCATCTAATAATCCTTGTCAATAATAGCTTGATGTGTTGTGTTATCGAAAGCCCCTGATGTGTCAATAGAAGCGCAGAGGGCTATATTTTTTGATTATAAAGCCATCACAACTCACATAAGTAGAAAGTAACAATAAAGAATATGCCAAAGAACAGTTTATCTTGAAGTGAAGGAAATCGTATCTTGAAGAGTAAGAATTTTCACAAGAAACTAACATTTTCTTTAAAATAATTAATCTTAAAAAATTTTCATACTTACTGTATCAAGTGCAGACTTTATAGAGTCTACTTTTCGATGGACAATAAATTGTTGTGCATCAGCTGTGTCAGTTGTGGATGGAATTACAGTGTTTATGTAGATGCTTAGAAATCGTAAAGCTTCATCCTGGAAATCTAGATTTAAAAAAAGTTAGTATTATTTTTCAAGTTATTTTTACAATGGCTGTCCCTATTCGTCAGGAAAATTTCCGAAATCTGCTTTGTGTTTTTATACTCAGCGTGCTTTGCACACAGAGTATATTGATTGGATAACGGTTGGTTGTACAGGTATAAAGGAACCGAGATAGATATAGACTTCCATATATTAAAATCATCAGTATGGAAATAAATTTTTATTGAGCCATGTCCGTCCGTCCGTCTATCCGTTAACACGATAACTTGAGTAAATTTTGAGGTATCTTGATGAAATTTGGTACGTAGGTTCCTGGGCACTCATCTGAGATCGCTATTTAAAATGAACGATATCGGACTATAACCACGCCCAATTTTTCGATATCGAAAATTTCGAAAAACCGAAAAAGTGTGATAATTCATTACCAAAGACGGATAAAGCGATGAAACTTGGTAGGTGGGTTGACCTTATGAGGCAGAATAGAAAATTAGTAAAATATTGAACAATGGGCGTGGCACCGCCCACTTTTAAAAGAAGGTAATTTAAAAGTTTTGCAAGCTGTAATTTGGCAGTCGTTGAAGATATCATGATGAGATTAGGCAGGAACGTTACACCTATTAGTGTATGTGTGCTAAATAAAAATTAGCAAAATCGGATGAAGAACACGCCCATTTAAAAAAAAAATGTTTTACAAAAAAATTTATATATTTGTATATAAGTAAATACTGTCAACATTCAACTCCAGTAATGATATGGTGCAACAAAATACAAAAATAAAAGAAAGTTTCGAAATAGGCGTGGCTCTGCCCTTTTTCATTTAATTTGTCTAGAATACTTTTAATGCCATAAGTTGAACGAAAATTTCCCAATCCTTGTGAAATTTGGCAGGGGCATAGATTCTAGGACGATGACTGATTTCTGTGAAAATGGGCAAAATCGGTTGAAGCCACGTTTTTTACACAGTCGACCGTCTGTCCTTCCGCTCGGCAGTTACCACGACAACTTGAGCAAAAATCGATATATCTTTACTAAACTAAGTTCACGCACTTATATGAACTCACTTTATCTTGGTATAAAAAATGAACGAAATCCGACTATGACCACGCCCACTTTTTCGATATCGAAAATAACGAAAAATGAAAAAAGCCATAATTATATACCAAATATGAAAAAAGGACGAAACATGGTAATTGGATTGGTTTATTGCCGCAAAATATAACTTTAGAAAAAACTTTGTAAAATGTACCATATTAAGTAGAAGAAAATGAAATCAAAATCCCTTGGGATCTTGGCAGGAATACTGTTCGAGGTATTACATACATACATAAATAAATTAGCGGCACCCGACAGATAATGTTCTGGGTCACCCTGGCCCACATTTTGGTCGATATCTTGAAAACGCCTTCACATATACAACTAAGGGCCACTACCTTTTAAAACCGCCATTAATACCTTTAACCAAACCAAATTTCAAATGGCAATCCTAATCAAGTGTGTGTAAGGAGAAATTTTCGCTGCTAATTTAAGGAGAAAATCTAATAAAAAAAGAACATTTAACATAAAAAAATCTACGGGAATATATTTAAACAGACAGCGAACGGAATAAAGTAAAAAAAAATTGATGCCCGTATCATACAAACACATTCTAGTCACCCCTGGTCCACTTTTATGGTGATTTCTCGAAAAGACGTCCACCTATAGAACTAGGGCCCACTCCCTTTTAAAATAATCACTACCACCTTTCATTTGATACCCATATCGTACAAACACATTCCAGGGTTACCCTAGGTTCATTTTCCTACATAGTGATTTTCCTTATTTTGTCTCCAAAGCTCTCAGCTGAGTATGTAATGTTCGGTTACACCCGAACTTAGCCTTCCTTACTTGTTTTAGTTTTTCTCCATTTTACTACATTCTGTACGAGAAAACAAAATATCGGACGAATAGCCACTTTCATTTACAAATCTGTCAAGCACAAGGATATTTTTCCGGAGGAAATTATTTCAACCCGGTGAAAGGCCTAGAATATTCATGGGGTAAGCATAAGATCTTTGAAACTTGCTACATATTTTAGAGAGCCCGAAGAAAGCGCAAATTGAAGAAGAAACAATTTTGCTAGGTAGCACGGATAGAGGTACTTGGAAAACTACTCCAAATTCGGAAGTTTCGGGGTCGATTTTTATGTAACTTCGTATGTAAAATCTCAGGCGCTGCGCTCACATGTAGGTGAACGCTAATCGGATCAAAATACGGATATGTGGCGCACAGATCGAGATTTAGGCATCCCGTACAGAATTTTGCTACCGGGCTTAAAACTCGTTTCTAGTGAGCTAGGGGCTTGCAGCGGTCGTCCAAACGTAAAGTATAGATTTTTTTCCAAAATTGCTGATGAAAAAATGGGGAATGAGATTTTAGTAACTTCTAATTGAACTACAAAGTTGAAACTAATAATGCCACGGTCAACCTCATTTACTCTTTGCGAATCCGGCTTATTTAGCAGGCAAGAGTCTGGCGACCTAAATTTTCTCCCGAAAGGACGAGGTTGGATGATTTCGAAGGTTCAACGCAATATCAAATCGTTCCCGAGATGGTTGAGCTTGTATCTAAATGGTTTTATTAATCGGAACGCGCCGGATATGTATCAGAGAAAAGACCATTAACATCGATAAAACTCACCAAAATCTTCGGCGAGACTCCTTATCGCTATAGCTATAAAAAAAGAATGCAAGACAAAACAAGTAAGGAAGGTTAAGTTCGGGTGTAACCGAACATTACATACTCAGTTGAGAGCTATGGTGACAACATAAGGGAAAATAGCCATGTAGGAAAATGAACCGAGGGTAACCCTGGAATGTGTTTGTATGACATGCGTATCAAATGAAAGGTATTATTATTATTTAGGGATATAGCCATAAAGGTGGATCAGGGTTGACTCTAGAATGCGTTTGTACGATATGGATATCAAATGAAAGGTGTTAATGAGTATTTTAAAAGGGAGTAATCCTTAGTTCCATAGGTGGACGCCGTTTCGAGATATCGCTATAAAGGTGGACCAGGGGTGACCCTATCATTTGTTTGTACAATATGGGTATCAAAAGAAAGGTATTAATGAGGGTTTTAAAAGAGAGTGGTGGTAGTTGTATAGGTGGTCGCCTTTTCGAGATATCGCCATAAAGGTGGACCAGGGGTGACTCTAGAATGCGTTTGTACAATATGGGTATCAAATGAAAGGTGTTAATTAGTATTTTAAAAGGGAGTGGGCCTTAGTTCTATTGGTGGACGCCGTTTCGAAATATCGCCATAAAGGTGGACCAGGGGTGACTCTAGAATGTGTTTGTACGATATGGGTATGAAATTAAAGGTATTAATGAGGGTTTTAAAAGGGAGTGGTGGTAGTTGTATAGGTGGTCGCCTTTTCGAGATATCGCCATAAAGGTGGACCAGGGGTGACTCTAGAATACGTTTGTACAATATGGGTATCAAACGAAAGGTGTTAATGAGTATTTTAAAAGGGAGTGGGCCTTAGTTCTATAGGTGGACGCCGTTTCGAAATATCGCCATAAAGGTGGACCAGGGGTGACTCTAGAATGTGTTTGTACGATATGGGTATCAAATTAAAGGTATTAATGAGGGTTTTAAAAGGAGTAGTGGTAGTTGTATAGGTGGTCGCCTTTTCGAGATATCGCCATAAAGATGGACCAGGGGTGACTCTAGACTTTGTTTGTACGATCTGGGTATCAAATGAAAGGTGTTAATGAGTATTTTTAAAAGGGAGTGGGCCTTAGTTCTATAGGTGGTCGCCTTTTCGAGATATCGCCATAAAGATGGACCAGGGGTGACTCTAGACTTTGTTTGTACGATCTGGGTATCAAATGAAAGGTGTTAATGAGTATTTTAAAAGGGCGTGGGGCTTATTTCTATAGGTGGACGCCTTTTCGAGATATCGCCATAAAGGTGGACCAGGGGTGACTAGAATGTGTTTGTTCGATATTGGTATCAAATTAAAGGTAATAATGAGAGTTTTAAAAGGGAGTGGTGGTAGCTGTATATGTGAAGTCGTTTTCCAGATCGCGACCAAAATGTGGACCAGGGTGACACAGAACATCATCTGTTGGATACCGCTAATTTATTTATATATGTAATACCTGCCAAGATTTCAAGGGTGTTTTATTTCGCCCTGCAGAACTTTTTCATTTTCTTCTACTTAATATGGTAGGTGTCACACCCATTTTACAATGTTTTTTCTAAAGTTATGTTTCGCGTCAATAAACCAGTCCAATAACCATGTTTCATCCTATTTTTGTATTTGGTATAGAATTATGGCATTTTTTAAATTTTTCGTAATTTTCGATATCGAAAAAGTGGGCGTGGTCATAGTCGGATTTCGTTCATTTTTTATACCAAGATAAAGTGAGTTCATATAAGTACGTGAACTAAGTTCAGTAAAGATATGTCGATTTTTGCTCAAGTTATCGCGTTAACGGCCATGCGGAAGGACAGCCGGACGACTGTGTATAAAAACAGGGCGTGGCTTCAACCGATTTCGCCCATTTTCACAGAAAACAGTTATCGTCATAAAATCTATGCCCCTACCAAAAGGATTGGGAAATTTTTGTTCGACTTATGGCATTAAAAGTATCCTAGACAAAGTAAATGAAAAAGGGCGGAGCCACGCCCATTTTGAAATTTTCTTTATTTTTTGTATTCTGTTGCACCATATCATTACTAGAGTTGAATGTTGACATAATTTACTTATATACTGTAAAGATATTAAATTTTTTGTTAAAACTTTACTTTTAAAAAAAAATTTTTTAAAAGTGGGCGTGGTCCTTCTCCGATTTTGCTAATTTTTGTTAAGCGTACATAAAGTAATAGGAGTAACGTTCCTGCCAAATTTCATCATGATATCTTCAACGTCTGCCAAATTACAGCTTGCAAAAGTTTTAAATTACCTTCTTTTAAAAGTGGGCGGTGCCACACCCATTGTCTAAAATTTTACAAATTTTCTATTCTTCGTCATAAGTTCAACTTACCTACCAAGTTTCATCGCCTTAGCTGTCTTTGGTAATGAATTATTGCACTTTTTCGTTTTTTCGAAATTTTCAATATCGAAAAAGTGGGCGTGGTTATAGTTCGATATCGTTCATTTTAAATAGCGATCTGAGATAAGTGCTCAGGAACCTACATACCAAATTTCATCAAGATATCTCAAAATTTACTCAAGTTATCGTGTTAACGGACGGACGGACATGGCTCAATCAAATTTTTTTTCGATCCTGATGATTTTGATATATGGAAGTCTATATCTATCTCGATCCCTTTATACCTGTACAACCAACCGTTATCCAATCAAACTTAATATACTCTGTGAGCTCTGCTCAACTGAGTATAACAAGTAAAGGTGTCTAAGTTGGGGTGTAACCGAACATTATATACTCAGCGTGAGCTTTAATTGTACATTTCATTTCAGATAAATTACTTTTCTACATAACACGTGGCACCACCCGTTTAAAAAAATGTTCCCCATTTCCTCTTACAATAAAACTAAATAAGTGAAATATCATTGATTCAAAACTATTTTTTGCTAAGTTATAGCTTATTATTCTAGTCTACGACCCTTTTAAACTTGTTTTATATCGAAGTTGCCGTGGTCTTTAACCTATCCCGTCCATTTTTACTAGAAATATTTTCTGCTATAAGAAAAATGTGTGTACACAATTTCAATACGATATGTTAATTTCTCTTCGAGTTATGGCTCCCGAAACATAGAAAATTGCTTAGTCATAAAAAGGTGTCACACCCATTTTCAAAAATTTTAGTGTTTTCCAATTTAATGTTATAATTCAATAGAAAGTAAAATTCTATTGATACAAAGCTCTTTTTCGTTAAGATATAGCTTACTATTTTCGTCCACGACCCTTTTAAAAATCTTTTATATAAAAGTGGGCGTGGTCCTTAACCGATTCCGTTAATTTTTCTTCAAAGCATTCCTTATAGTAAAGGCAACCTCTCTGCCGAATTTTGTTACGATAGGTTTAACGATTTTTGATTTATGATTAATAATATTTGTAAAATTGATTTTATCACAAGTGGGCGGTGCCACGACTATTTTAAAAATGTTTTTAAATTTTTTATCAAGAGTCTCAATATCAGTCCACAGGTCAAATTTCAACAATCTAGGTGTAGTATTTACTAAATAATCAGGTTTTTGTGTTTTCCAAAATGTTATATATATAAAATGTGGGCGTGGTTATCATCCGATTTCGCTCATTTTCAATACCAATCTATTCTGTGTCCAGATAAGCTCGTGTACCAAATTTGGTGAAGATATCTCAATATTTACTCAAGTTATCGTGTTAACGGACAGACGGACGGACATGGCTCAATCAAATTTTTTTTCGGCACTGATGATTTTGATACATGGAAGTATATATCTATCTCGATTTCTTTATACCTGTACAACCAACCGTTATCCAATCAAAGTTAATATACACTGTGTGCAAAGCACGCTGAGTATAAAAAATAGAATTTGGACGAATTGGGAATCGATCGGATTTTTAGTAGCCGATGTGTGAAAACAAATAAATAAATACAAGGCGCGATTTAGTTCCGAAGAAAATTTCGGCCGAGCTTGTCTTCCCGTTTGCGTCGTGCTCCTATTAATTGTTCCTACAAATCGGCGGGACGGGACCTACATGTTTTAATCCGACTCCGAATGGCTTCTACAAGGCAGATGAGTTTTCACTGAAAAACTTTTCATGCTTAGGGGCGACCCCGCTTAGTTTTTTTTTTTTTTTCTTGAACAAAGCCCTAATTGAACTCAATCTTCCATACAAAATACAAATTCTCAATTATCTCATTATTGCTTTATTGAATGCCTAATCGAGTGAAAAATCCAGTCGGTTTTGCTTGGTGCATCGAATTTTATTACCAATGTAACAAATGACAATCAAAAGTAAATTATTTTCAATAACTTACCAAAAATAGAAAAACACGAAAAAATTCTAAATTTTGTTTTCGCTGCATTTGTTGCAAAAGTCAATATGGCTTTTTCAAAAATAGGCATACATTTGGTTAGGTGTAACATCTATGGATAGTTGCCCATTCATTTTATTTTGATTATATTTATAATTAAGAAGGAAACGGCTGCTTTCCATTTTAACTATTTTTTGTAAAAACGAAATATTTTTTGAGGCTGCTGAGAGATTTTCGCTTAATGAAGCAAAAGGCCTTGTATGAAAAAGGGAAACTTAATTTTTTCATTAAATTGTGATTCGTTTAAGATTCTGTGTGAAAACAGTATAAAATAATTAACCATATACATAGTTCAGCGCTTTATTATAAAATATTAAATATTATGCTACTTGCATTTTTTCTACTTACATGATCGTGTAGGCACCCACAACAAACGCATTAAATGAGCCCAATATAATTCAGCATTACTACCACCCACACAAACATTCAAAACACTGTATAAACGCTTAACAAAGTCTTCACAAATCTTTTTCATACGTTCTTCAAACGCTGCTGGATTACTCTGCTCATCACGCACAATCTCAATGAATAGCGGTAACATGTGCCGTAAAATATTAACAACCGAATGGCGCAAATCATACTCGGGTTTCTCATATTGAGGCATTAATAAAAATGATTCACCAAACCAATCAACAGCTCGATTAATAGCTGGCGGGACTGTTTCGTCATTAATTGGTCCACCACCGAATAAACTCTGGTTAACGAAATTTAATAATTGTGTATGTAAATTACGACGATAGGTATCGGTATTGTTGTTGGAAGTGTTGTTTGAAGGTTCAGTTGTGGTTGCGGTTGGCGATGATGGCGTTTGCTGCGATGATGATGATGATGGTGCTGCATTACGATTTGCTGTACCCGGTAATAAATTACGCAAAGAAAAGAAATTTCCACCCGGTAGCCGTGGTGTTAGTGTAGCGGATGGTGGAGCAGTAGAATCAGTGCCCGTACGTGGTGTTGATGTAGGTTGAGCACCACTACCAGCTACTGTTGGTGTAGAACGTACACGTGGCAAAAGATCAGCAAGTGAACGCAATGAACGTGGATTAATTGTATTCGAAGCTAATAGATTAGAAAAAGTTCCACGTGGAGGGTATGTGGATTAAAAATGGCGGTAAAAGTCATTAATATATACTGAGTAACAATATGTGTAAGTAAAGGTGGTTGTGGATTGTTGTTTCAAACATCTACAGGTTAAGTGTTAATTGATTTCCAAGGTAAAATTTTTGATTTACAATTTTAGTTTTAATTGAAATTATTTTCAAATTCACTTTTTAGATAAGTCAATAAGGGAGGATAATACAAAGAGTGATGTAGTTTGGAAAATTATCCGACATTCTATTTCATGAATCAATTTGTTCTTCACCTTATCCTTAATCGTCTCCTTACAATAGCTCTGCACTGTCAACTTCACTGTTGTTGAGAGACAGTGGCAACTGCACCATATGCCTTTTTAAAAAAATTTTTTTTTGTTAATTTGATGTTCTCTGAAACGTCTCCTCCTGCCTAAGCTGCCCGATGGTTGTTAGTGATGTTGACAGGCATCAACAGGCACAGAGGTTTAAGGTAAACCTTCAGCTTGGAAATTGATCGCGGACTGCCTCAAAGGTTTGGATATGTTGGTGCTCTGACGCCAAATACCCTGTTGTTGTTTTGTTGATGTAGCAGTACTTCGCTACCCTTAATGTGCTTTGTATTACATCGCACAGGGTAATTTGCTTCTTGCAGTCGCAAACGTACCTCTGACATCGGATTCCTTTCTCTGAAAACCTCTACAGGAGTTCTCAAACTATTAGGCCCCGCAGTAGGGGTGACAGAACACCCCCTGTGAGAACCCTTTTGTTGGTCATAATTTATGATGTGCCGTCTCCAATCCTAATCGCAATCGGATAGGCTCATGCATCTCTATTCTCTCTAGCGAATTATTCACTGCACCATGCGCTTTTCCTCTATATCTAAAAACGCACATCGCTCTACTCAAGTCACACTCAAGCGCACTTTGAATGTTTTTTGGTCAGCTCAAATTCCAAACTACATCATGCTCTTACATCACAAAATTGAAGTAGTTCGATAGAAATCTTTTAAAAGAACAGCAGCATTATAAAGCAATAAACGCTACAATTGGAAAATAGTTTAGTTAGTATATAGAAAATATATATAAAAAGTGTAAAGCATACTCTTTCCGCCATTTTGAAAACTTAATAACCAATTTAGATATTCCACAATACTCACTTATTATTTGAGGCGTGGCATTATTAGTATTTGTATTAGCACCTGGAGTTGCGGCATTGCTGCCACTACCATTCTCTGATTCGCGTATGTGATGACTATTACAAGGTAGGAAACGATCAAAGGAGGACACCATATTAGCCGGTATAAAGCGTCCATTCCAGCCACCTGCAGGTAAGCCACCAATCTGAAGCTGTGGTCGCGATGTTGAGCGTGTTTGTGTTGATGTGGTTGGTAAGGTACCAATAGCCAAAGAAGCTGAAACAGGACGATGAACAACATTTGCAGCTAAGCCAGTACCTCTTGCTGGTGTTGCATTGTTGCTTGCGTTGCGGTCATTATTGGTATTGTTGGTTGCATCTGCATTACCGCTCGAGCTACTACTACTACTACCACTATTGTTTTCAGTGGCATTATTATTAGCGGAATTATTTTCGATACTATTATTACTAGCTGTTCCTGAAGCTGCGGTTCCTCCTGCTTGGGCACGCTCATTATTTCCATTGTTGGCGCGCGCATTTACTGGTAGACTTACGATGGTTGGTGGTAGTATTTGCACATGAAGTTCGGTATTTATAGGCGCTGAGTTGACCATAGCTTGAATTAGACGCGACATTTGCACTTGTGCATTATCTAAAAAGTATGGTAGAGAGTTTACATAGTAATTAGATGCTGTCACACACTTTTTTGGAAAAATATTTAATTAGTTTTTTAATGCATGATGCAAGTTTTTAATGATCTTAGGTTTCATCTTGAAAAATAGCATTTATATTTTGCGTACAGTATACAAAATAACTGCAGCAGTGTTAAAATATAAATTTGAAACGAAATTAGTAAGAGTTATTGATTAATTCAAAATTGATATACCCCAGAAAACAAAGAGTATATGCGTGATATGAGTGCGGTGTTGATTTTCTAATTTCTATTTTAAATTTGTACTGTAACTGATATAACTATGAGCTCCTGATTGTTTTAACCATCCTAGCTATGAGCTCCTGATTGTTTTAACCAGCCTAAAGTTAATTTATTTAATAATTTAGGTAACATTTAAACACCGTGACATGAATTTCACCAAGGCACATCAGCATTCAACATTGTTTAAATTTTTCCCAGATTACTAAATAAATTAGAAAATAAAAATTGCTTCAAATAAATGTTTTCATACATTTAAAAGCAATCCCCATTTAATTCATACACATAACCTGTTTCAATTGTCCAATTTCTATACTAAACAAATAACTAAGTAAACAAACATATTATATACCCCTAAATAATAGGCGCATACCGGCTTTCAAGTTTTTAGCATAAGAAGAATGAATAAAAATTCGCTCCTATGACACTCATGCTAGTGAACTGCGTATGTCTAAAACCACATAAATTTTTTTTTAGTAAAGTGCAATCATTTACAAATGAACAATAACGATGTGTATCATTTGTAAGAACTTAAAACAAAAACAAAATAAACCTACTGCCAAAATATAGTCCATGTCGCGGTCGGAGCATTATAGTATTATCATCTACAAAATAATATACATAAATTTCAAACAGAATAAAAATTTAAAATACAAAAAGGAATAATCAATTCGAACACACAAGTGTATAATTACCATTGCTTTGTGTAGCTGCATTCGCTGCACCCACAATAATTGGTGTGCTGGGTGTGGTTAAAGGGTCGTCAACAGGATCTTCAATCGAACTAGCACCACTAGCGTTTGCACTTGAATTTGTGCTATTATTTCGATCATTTTCGTTCCTGTTGGTGTCGTTGCCATTATTAGTTGCCGCAGCAGCTGGAGCATTTCCTGGCGTTGTTGCGTTAGCATTACCATTAATTGCTGGAGGATGTATATAGCGTGGTGTTATATAAGTACGCCCACGTGGACGTTGTTGTGCATTGTTGTTGCCTCCTGTTGCGGCAGCAGCAGCAGCTGCGGCTGCAGCAGCTGATAAATAATTATTAGAACTTACATAACCGCTTTGTTCAACCAATATAGGCCGACAAGTAAGGAAACGTGGTGCAGGTTGCGATATGTCCAACATTAGATCTGATATGGCATGCTGAGCATGTGACATATAATGTAGTGCCTCCGAAACACGATTATAAAGTCGTTGAGCATTTTCACGTTCCGTTGTTTGCTGTAAGTTAAAATCAAGGTTAATGAATTATCTCAATTGTTTAGGTATGCACACCACCCACCTCCTCCTCGAAAGTTGGATCATTATTTAATAATTCATAAAATTGTTGTATGAAAGGATTTAAACGTATTTGCACTGTACGCATTTGATCAACCACTTCAGCCAATACACGCGTATTAGTGCGACGGCGTGACGGATTCTCATCGGTATTAGTACCCTGTGTTGTAGACGTATTAGATGTATCGGCTGCTGAAGTATCTGGTGTAGTTAGATTTGGCGATGAGTTAGTATTATTTGCAGTTTCAGTTGCCGACAAATCAGATGAAACGCTAATATTAGCACCCACACTATCGTATGCATCATCAATAACGTCTTCAATAATTACAGCAGCTGAATCAGCATCATTTACCGCACTACCCCCACTATCATTTGTATCCATATTAGTTGCACCAGCTGTTATAGTGCTGTTTGCAGCACCAGCTTCGCCGCCTTCATTCGAACCGAAAACGGTAGGTAATTGCACGACAGTTACATTGGTATTATTGTTACGACGTAATGCTGCAGATACAGCATCCGACACCATTTCAACTATATTTTGATTTTGTGGTATATCAGCAGCAGTAAAGCCCACTTCAACGACAGTAGATTCCATGGTCCAACTACCACGTGCCAAAATATCCAAAGATGTGTTATTGAGACCCTATTTAAGCGTTATTATATATAATATGTAACTCTAAAAGGGGTTTAAGGTGCAATTTATAAATACCCTCTCCGGATCTTCCAAATAAGCTGCAATATTATTAGCACAATCCAACATATGACGAGCTACAGTAATGCGATTCATACTAAACGATGAAGAAGCAGCGAAGGGATTTGGCTGTTGTCCGTTATTTTGCTATTTTTTTTTTTTTTTTTTTTGTTTTTTGCAAAGAAACAATTATTTAAATAAATAAAATTTTGAATATTTTCTTATATTTACAGCAGCGTTCATTGGTATTGCCATTGTACCAAGCACCATGCCATCCAATGCTCGAAATAGTGGTGAATTTCGCATGCCACCACGATTATTAGAGCGTTCGCGAGTATTAGGTGTATCATTCGAAGACGAATTGGAAGTTGATGTGCCACGCTGTGATGGTGGTGGACGTTCAGCCACGTGCACCACCTTACCGTCGACATCTGAAAGTGTTGGCTATGTTATATGTGCTTATTACAAAACGTATAACGAAATTATTTGATAAGCTTTAGATTACAAAATTACTCAAGAAGAAGTTCTGACACCCCACCTGTCAAAAAAAATTCTCAAAAAAGTAGTTCACAGGGAAAGTTTTCTTAAATTGTACTATATGATCTACTCGCCTAGTCATTTGCGCTATGCGGGCGCTTAAATCTTTACCGAAAACGATTTTTAAGAACAGCTCTCGAAAAATTGTCTAGCGTCGTTATATTACCTTGTTGATTCATCCCTAAAGACTCTCAGCCAAAGATAATACCATTGATGCAGGGTTAAGGGTTATCATCAGTTCATTGTAGACTTTCAAGAGAGTTTAATGCTCTTGATAAACAGTTATACAATCAATACATCGCCCGGTATGAAGTTGAACCTAAATCCAACCCGAAATCTTTTTGGAATTTCATACGTTCAAAAAAGGGTTGCACAAACATTCCCACCTGTGTGACTTTCGATGATAAGCATTCTCAGTGTTTATCTGATACCGCTAATTTATTTGCCGATTTTTTTAGTTCAAATTTTGTCCATGACAGTGGAAGTGCCTCAAATACCAGTTGTTCTCCAAGTTCTCTTGACCTTGGAACAATGACGGTATCTAAGCTTGATATTATGAACAGCATTTCATCTTTACAACCCTAAACAAAAACAGATTTGGATGGTTTTTCCCCATTTTTACTAAAAAAAGTGCTGTTCCTCCTTGTGTGCCTTTAAAGCATATTTTTAATCTTTCCCTTGCCAAAGGTGATTTTATTGATCGGTGGAAAATTGTATCAGACTCTCCGATGTTCAAATCTGGTAACAAAAATGATGTACGAAACTTTAGGCCTATTTCTAAACTCACCACCTGCTCTAAACTTTTTGAAAAGGTGGTGAACGATAAACTGTATTTCCTTGTAAAAAAAAAAAAATTGATCCGCATGAGCATGGGTTTGTCTGCGGTCGCTCCACAGTTAGAAACCTTGCTGAATTTTCCAAATATTGCATCTCAGCCTTTAAATCTCGTCATCAAGTTGTTGTTGTTGTTGTTGTTGTAGCGATAAGGTTGCTCCCCGAAGGCTTTGGGGAGTGTTATCGATGTGATGGTCCTTTGCCGGATACAAATCCGGTACGCTCCGGTAGCATAGCACCATTAAGGTGCTAGCCCGACCATCTCGGGAACGATTTATGTGGCCACATTAAACCTTCAGGCCATTCCCTCCCTCCCTACCCCCAAGTTCCATGAGGAGCTTGGGGTCGCCAGGGCCTCGTCTGTTAGTGAAACAGGATTCACCGCGGATAGGTGAGGTTGATAATTGGGTTTACTTACTTACTTACTTAATTGCTTGGGTGAGCATAAGCATACACAATGCATAAAGGATGCAGTAAACAAGTGCATTAACTGCATACGAGCAAACAAGCAGCTGAATCTAGGACTTGACGAAAACCATGATACTCTGGATAGAACTTGTCCCGTATACCAACAAAAGCTAGATGCAAGGAAAAGGAAAGTTGTTTATTAGCAACCAAAGAAAATCCTTACAGCAGCGCAAAAGTCAAAATATTATTCAAATCGAGATAGCAATATATACAACTTGGAATGCATTTATCTTAATATTAGTAGTATCAGAGCAAATAAAATCGAGCTGGAACGTCTTATTGAAATAAGAAGACCAAGTATTGTGTTATGTACGGAAACGTGTACAACAGAACATATCTTAGATTCTGAACTTAGTATTCCGACATACAAATGCATTCGTTGCGACTCTCAAAGTAGGCACACTGGCGGTGTTGTCATGTATGTGAATGAAAATATACAATTTAGCATAGTTTGTAATAAAGCTATCAACATGAATGTGTGGTGCATTATTGTAAAAATATACAAATGCGCGTTAAAATGGAAAATCGGTGTACTATATCACTCACCAAGTAGCAGTGACTCCACCTTTATTACTTATCTAAATGAAATCATCACTGAACATCTCAAGGAGGCGGATAATAATTTAATAATTGGTGATTTAAATATCAATGTAAATGTATCGTCAACATACTCAAACCAGCTAACAAGTTTATTTGCACAAATGGCAATGATACAAAGGATAAACTTCGACACAAGGATAACAGAGTACTCGTCTACAAGAATTGATTTGCTATTCAGTAACAATGATAAAGTTAAACCAGTAAATATAGGTGAACATCGCATTTCTGACCATGAGACAATCCACTTCAAAGTGCCAACAACAAAGCTTTGTAAAATGAGAAGGTATGCTACTGTTACATGTTGGGAGTACTATAGTGCTGAAAATCTTTTAACTTTGCTACGAACATGCGATTTCAGCTTTATGTCAATTTCCGGAGTAGAAACTAAAACTAAAGCCCTAAACGAAGTTTTAACTGTGGCTATGCAAGCACTGACTTATATAAAGAGGACCCAAATACAGATAAGAAATAAGTGGTACGACCGAGAATTAACAAACCTGCATAAAAGAAAAATAGAATCTTATAAAACTGCTCGAAATACTGGATTTTGGGACGAATATAACGTCATTAAGAAAATATATAAAAGAACCATAATTTATAAAAAAAAGAAATACATGGAAGATAGAGTAAATCATAACAATGGCGATATGAAACGTATGTGGAAGTGTCTAAAAGACCTCGTCGAGCTTAATGATGTTAAAAAACATATCACTAAAATTGTAATTAACGGTGAATGCCTGGAAAATGAATATGATATAGCTAATGCCCTAAATAACTTTTTTATACAAAGTATTGGTGAAATTAATGATAGCATCGAAGAAATTGTAAATGGGGATGAAATAAGCGCAAATCATAGTAATCCATTTGAAACATTTAAATTTACTGACATTGTAGTGGACGATATTATTATTATCACAAAATCACTTAAAAACAAATATGGCGGCGACAAGCTTTTATCGGAGGGTGTCGTTAAAGATGCCATGACATATACTGCTAATTTCTACAAAGACATAATTAACGAATCCTTAAACAGCGGTATTGTACCTAGTTACTGGAAAATTTCAACAATAATACCTGTTGAAAAAGTAAAAAATACAATGAAACCCGAGGAACTACGTCCAATTAACACGTTACCTACAGATGAAAAAATTATGGAGACAGTGGTGAAGGATCAACTTGTGGCATACTTAGAGAAGCACAATGTGATTATCCCAGAACAATCGGGATTCAGGAAGAGCCATTCTTGTGAAACAGCGTTGAATATGGTAATTGCAGATTGGAAAGAAGACATGGCGGACAAAAAATTTACGGTGTCTGTCTTCTTGGATTTAAAACGGGCTTTTGAAACTGTCGATAGATCTGAGCTATTGGACGTTATGTTTAAAATTGGTATAAGAGGAAAGGCTTTGGAATGGTTCCGGAGTTATTTTGGTGACAGAAAACAGAGAACGATAATTGGAAAGGAGGTTTCATCAGTGGTGGATGTTAACATTGGTTTACCACAAGGCTCGGTCTTGGCGCCAATATTGTTTACATTGTATATCAATGATATCAAAAGATGCTTAAAATAGTGTAAAATACGTCTATTTGCGGATGATGCATTGCTTATCATAAGTGAAAAATATGCAGAATGTGCCATGCTGAAAGTACAAGAAGACCTGGACTCGCTATACAAATGGTTATGCCTTAGAAAACTGAAATTAAATGTCGAAAAAACTATGTTCATGATATTTTGTAAAAACACTAATATCATAAGTAACAATAGTTTAAATAATATTGCGCTGAAGGTAAAAAACATGGAAATCCAAAGAGTAGACAAAATTAAGTATTTAGGAGTTTTGATTGATGATAATCTAAATTTTGGAGAGCATGTAACTTATCTGGAAAGGAAAATTGCACAGAAAATAGGCTTCATGTATAGAACATGTAAACATATCAGTCAAAGTCATAAAATATTGGTATATCGTTCAATTATTGAACCACACTTTATTTATTGTCCTACTATTCTGCTATTAAGTAATGATATATATATTAAGAAACTTCAAATACAGCAAAACAAGGCAATGCGATTTATTTTAAAATGTCCTCCAAGAACGCCAAAAATTGTAATGCTCAATAGATTAAACTGGCTTAGTATTAAACAGTCAGTTAGTTATTTCACATTGAAATTTATACACCAACTTAGGTTAGGAATGTTACCGAATTACCTGAGTAGTAAAATACATTATAATCATGAAATCCACAATTATGGAACAAGAAATTGCAATAATATAAGACTGCCTAGAATAAGAACTGAGTTCGCCAAAAGGTCTCTTGAATATTTAGGGTATAAAATGTATAATGAGTTACCTTCTGATTTGAAAGACTGTGAAAATATTAGTAAGTTCAAAGAAAAATTGTTTTTATATTGTACGTCACTAAATGTGACATGAGTATTTATGTTTAATCTCTTATTTTAACCTAAACTAGGTCTTAAAGACCGTAATAATAAATAAATAAATAAATAAATAAATAATTGGCGCTTAACCGTCTAAACGGTTATGGCCGTCCAACAAGGCGCGCCAGTCGCTCCTTCGCTCCGCCAACCGGCGCCAATTGGTCACACCAAGGGAGTTTAAATCGTTTTCCACCTGGTCCTTCCAACGGAGTGGGGGTCGCCCTCTACCTCTGCTTCCATAGGCGGGTTCCGATAGAAACACTTTCTTGGCCGGAGCATCATCTTTCATTCGCATAACATGGCCTAGCCAGCGCAGCCGCTGCGTTTTAATTCGCTGGACTATGTTGATGTCTGCGTATAGCTCGTACAGCTCATCATTAAATCTTCTTCGGTACTCGCCATCGCCAACGCGTAGAGGGCCATAAATCTTTCGAAGAACTTTTCTCTCGAACACTCCCAAAGCCGCTTCATCTGCTGTTGTCATGGTCCATGCTTCTGCCCCATATAGCAGGACGGGTACGATAAGTGACTTGTAGAGTATGATTTTCGTTCGCCGAGAGAGGACTTTAATTTTCAATTGCCTACCTAGTCCAAAGTAGCAATTGGGTTTGGAGAAGCTATATATTGCGCTGGCAACCTGAAAGGTTGCGCTACACATCCCCTTGAATCTGGTATTTTAGTCGCCTCTTACGACAGGCATACCTACCGCGGGTACATTCTGATCCCCTAACCCGCTGGGGTCTCGTCATTTAGTCGATGTTGTTTATACAGACTTTTCGAAAGCTTTCGATACCGTTGTACATAGCATTCTCTTATTGAAGTTAGAAGAGTGTTTCCATTCAACTCTTCTTTCTTGGTTAAACTCTTACCTGTCTAATCGAGTCTCATATGTTGAAATTAGTCATACTAAATCGTACCCCTACGTTGCCACTTCTGGTGTGCCTCAGCGTAGTATTCTTGGCATTTGCTATTTCTACTTTTTATTAATGATATTAAAGCTTGTAAAGCTTGTTTTAGTACTTCAAAATTCAAAATTCTTACTATATGCGGATGATTTAAAAATGTTTAATGAAATAACCTGCTTGTCAGATACATTATCATTGCAAAGCGATCTAAATAAGCTATCTGATTGGAGTGTGAGAAATAAACTGTCGCTCAACACAAAGAAATGCTTCCAAATGACTTTTGCCAAAATTGTAAATCCAATTGTCACTACTTACACTATTGCTAACACCCCCTATCTAATGTACATGAGTATCGGGATTTAGGTGTGGTTTTTGATTCAGGCTTCACCTTTGTCAATCACATCAATCATATTGTACCTAAGGCAAATTCTAACTTCGGCTTCTTGCGTCGTTATGCGCGTGATTTTAAAGACCCATACACTAAAAAATCACTTTATAATTGCCTAGTATGATCTAAGTTAGAGTATGCCTCAGTAATCTGGAACCCTATTTATGCTTTACACTCCGACAGGATCGAAACAATTCAGCCGATTTACCCGGTTTTCTCTGCAACCTCTTCATTTTGTTGAGCCATTCCCATCGTAAGAGGTCCGTTGCCTATTAATTAACCTTAAATCGCTTAAGTCGATGCGCATAATGCACTCTCTCATGTTTGTTTATGATATAATTTCTGGCATGATAAATTGTCCTAACCTTCTCGAGCAAATTGTCTTTAATGTGCCCCAAAGGGTCCTACGCACTCAAGTTCCGTTTCACGTTAAAACGCTTAGATCTAACTATTTATTGTACGCACCCATTACAAGGTCGCTTGCAGAATTCAATCGAATTTTCATCTCTCAATCTAGATTTTGCTCAGTCCAGATCCATATTTTTGGCTTTTTTGCAATCAAAATATTTTTTAGTATTATTAAGTTTTATCTTTAAGACATTTTGTATTTCTGGTCCGTAAGGTTTTGTACCATTGACTGGTATGATGATAAATAAATAAATAAAATTTGGGACGATTGCAACGCAACTATGGGTAAGTTGATCATCGAAGTCAACTCTGTTTGACTTCACCTCAAAGTAATCCTGTACTCCTCTCGGTTCAATACCACTGGAAGAATTTTCATCAACATTTTAAATCCAAAGTTGAACATTGGGCGATGAAGACGTTGTTATTTTAAATTTAGGCGGGGTGAATGTGTTAAATTTAAAGCTTTAATGTTTTATTATTATCCTGTTATTTAATGTCTGTTGTGCTATAAAACATACATGATCTTATTGTGCTAATATATATTTCTTTTAATGAATGAAATGAAAAAAAATGAAAATTGTCTTCTGCCCCTTCATTTTGTAGCAAATAACTTATTCCATGAAGGTTTAAAAGAGTATTATCGAAGTTTGTTTACACTGCTACAACAACATGGTTTTTCGCCAGATGTGCCTGCCAGTTTAGCACCACATCTAGATTTTTACCATTAAGCTGTTGTTTGTGTAAACGCTTTGGTCCATACCTCAACTAAACAATGCTCTTGAGCAAACTGAATAATCGTAGTTAAGAATTCAATGCAATCGTTCACCAATATTTTCTTCCTATTTCAACATGGTACTTTAAATTTACTTTATGCAGTACCAAACGACATGTTGGTTGTTTTTAAGCTCTTTCGCTCTGGTACTTGCATAATTTGCTATCAGACCGCCCGTCGTAGAACATTTAACATCCACATCTGTGAATGCAGTCGCCCATTAGAACAAGCATGCCTTAACATTGGAACATTTATTAGTTCAACAATTTTCTAAGTATGTTAAGTGTGGCTTATCTGAAACATCAGAGCTTCGAATATTGCCGGTGTAAGGCGTGCCAGTGATAAGAGGTGAATAACATCTACATACCCGAAGATGCGGGCAATCAAAAATTTTGTTCCGGCAGTAGGGCTAGAACCACGTGGTACAGGTTCGTATGAAATGGAAAGCCTTACAACTATTTCTAAATTTTGTTGGACATACATTGGGGTTTGTATGTATATCTATTTATAGCTTTGAATTGATGAGCTTCCGCTTAGTCATAACTATCGACTTTCCACTGTACTGCACCACTTTAATGCGGAAACATAAAGGTTAAGCATATTTCACATTGACTCACCATATTCTTTCAATTGTTTCTCATCGGCAAGAACACGTCCACAATAAATGATACGCTGCTGATCTGCTGCGATATTGGTCTTCTCTGCAATTTTATCCTTGAACTCACGAATTGTCAGCTTTAATTATAAACAATATTTTAATAATATACAATCAAAATTGTCAATGTGGTAGTAGTGCAGTTTACGGTACCCACCCTAAAGTTGGGCCAAGATTTTCGAGTGAGGTATCAAAAGACGCGTATTAATCTCGAGAACAATAATCCGAAGGCGGAAAAGAAAAATTGTATGTCCGGAGATATTTGCAGTTGAAGTTGGCGATTTTAATGTGGTTGTTGTTGTGCATATACCCACAAAAAAAAATTGTGCATCACCGTGGCGGTAGCCACGGCTATACCACACACCCGGACTTGGCATGGCGTAGCCCAGGGTTATTTTTTATAAGCGCGGCCGAAGGCCGCCAACGCAGAAAGGTGTTCTGCGCAAAAATACTATGGATCCCACCCCCGGTTTCGGAGGGACCCGGGGTCTTTTTTCGGTGTTTCGTTAATATCTTTTGAACGAGTAAAAAAAGTAAACTTCCGCTTTCGGATTCTTGATCTAGAAGTGAATACGCGTCTTCTGATACCTCACTCGAAAATTTTGGCCCAAATTTCGGTGGGTACCGTAAACTGCACTATTACCGTCAATGTTAGCTGACAGGCGATTTGTCTCAACCCCATTCGTCATGGGAGTGGTCCACCGCCAAGGTACATCTATAACTTTTCTTAACACAAAAAAAACCTTGCTCATTGCCTAACTTACCTCATTGTCAATACTAAAATCATGCGTTTGTGCATCGAGTGTTTTTACTCTTAAATTTATTAACATTTTGCGTGGTGACGGCTGAGGCCTAACGAGACAATAGAAAAATTATGGCTAATGAATGAAATCGAAAGCACGAGCGCTTACAGATGCAAATACTTATTTGTTGCGGCACAAACCACAGCAAAATAAATTAAAAAAGGTTATCTCCCTTTAATTGCACGTTGTACGTATTTATAGCGTATTTTAACTAAATTCCAATTATTTTGTTGGTGCTGGTTGGAGGAAAAATTTTTTTATTTTCCAGATTTTTTTACATCAGACGACGACGACTGCGAAACGTTGAAAATGTCAAATTCGCGCAATTGACGTTTCTTTGACACCTTTTATTTACACGTTTTTTCTTTGAACTGCAACGTTCACTTCCAATATACCCGCTATCTCGCTCAAACTACTGAAAAACTGGTAATCTACAATACGAGAAGCAGCTGTCGTCCTCTCACACACACACTTCAAATGGGAGCACCCCTAAATGCATTTACGGTTAGGAAAAAATTTCTATTGGTGAAGCGAAAGGCGACAATTTTACACTTTTTTCTTCAGAATTTCTTCATAAAATTATAATTTTTTATGTTGTCGAATTCTTTAAAACACTAAATTTGCTAAATATTTGATTTCTAGTGCAGTCGTACACTTTGTTGCGTTTTTCCAATTATAATCCTCTAGTCCAAAAAAATTTGCATTAGACTTTTGTTCCGCACACGAAATGATGCCGTATGTGAAATATTTTGCCAGCTCTTTCTACTGTGCATTAGCCCCTAAAGGCATAGTTACATAAAGCTTTTGATCGTATTGCATTTATTTGACTTCTTTAAAGCGCTGGCAAAGTTGACATACCCACAGCCGTATAAAACAGCTTATCCAACCAACCTTATGGAAATCAATATTCCACAAAAAATAATTCTCTAAGTCATAACGTATCCAAAACAATGAATAAAATCTACAAAAAGTTATTGAATTCACCAGCTCAAATAGTTTTAGGTTATGGATATGGCGAGAAACCAAAAACCAATTGGTTGGATATGCTATGGTTATAGCGTTGGCGTGATGGTATGTCACCATTAATCGATTACATTGCTTTCCATAAAGCGCCAAATACACGACACGAACATTTCCGCAAACATTCCGCAATCTTGTTCGCAGCTTTGGCCATACACCATACGAACTTTTGCCGAACATTAGTTCTCTTTCAGACAGCGATGAATACGGACAACAATTGTGCTGCAGCAATATTGCTCGCTGTGGCAATTAAGCGTAAAAAAAGAGAGAAGATCGCAAAAAAAGAATTTGGTGCAAAGAATGGTTTAAAAAACGAGCAGTTCTTGGACAAAGTGAGCTTATTAAAGAACTGGAATTCACGTCACAAAATGATTTTAAAAATTACGTTCGTATGAGCAAGGCAACATTTGACCAACTTTTACAAAAAATGTTGCCACTCATAACGAAACGGGATACAATGATGAGAGAAGCGATTCCCCCTCAACACCGCCTTGCTTTAACTTTGCGCTTTCTAGCTAGTGGCAATAACTTTGAAGACTTAAAATTTTTGACAGCAATTTCGCCCCAAACGATTGGGAAAATAGTTACAGAGACTTTTGATGCCATAATATGTCAATTGAAAGATTTTATTAAGGTAATTATTTATTGATTAAATTATTTGTTTTCGACTAAACAAGAAAAGTTTCATGTGTACATGTGTGTCTGAAAATTATTGGTTTTTTGAAGTAAAAATAAAAATAAATTATTCGTCCGTTTCAAACGATGCAAAGAAATTTTGTAAGTTTTCTACCGAGCTCGAATTAATGGATGATGTATGTTCAACGATTCGTACGTTTTGTGTGACTTGAGGTGACATTCTACTACTGTTTATGGACGAGCCGCTACTTAAAGGAGTCGGAACTCTTATTGTATAATTCTGTATGTGTTGGGGCACCGCGTAGTTAAGTTGCGTAGACGTGCGCATTGGGTTTTGCGGAATGACATTTGGTGTTAATATTTAACTTGGGTTAAAAACATTTTGGATTTGAATCGCGTGTCTAAATTCCAATGCTCCCAAGCAACCTTGAAATAAAACATTTGATATGATTTTTCGCCTAATCGTTTTCTGGGAGGCCTCCATTTCACTATATTTCGAAGCCCACGATTGAGCCAAGGAGTCACCTTCTGTGGGTTCGCGGCTGTTGGCAAGTCTCTCGCATGCACTTTTAATAATTGTATCTTGTTCAGAAACTTTTCTTTTGCTTGGTCGAACAGTGAATTCCTAAAAAGAAAGATTTATAAGTTTTTCATTACTTTTCAGCTTCCACAAACAGAAAAAGATTGGAAGGTAGAAGCGAAAAATTTTGATGCACGCTGGAACTTCCCAAATTGTATAGGCGCAATTGATGGAAAACACGTCAATATAACAAAGCCACCTGGATCTGGATCTTTTTATTATAATTATAAAAAAAATTTTTCCATCATTTTAATGGCAGTGGTTAATGCTAATTACGAATTTTTGATGGTGGATGTCGGCACAAATGGAAGAGCGTCTGATGCTGGTCTTTTTAGCGAAACAAAATTTTTTTCATCTCTAAAAAATAAAACATTGAAAATTCCTGACCCTTGTTACGGTCTGCTGTTATGGTCTACGGTTACG
Source organism: Eurosta solidaginis (assembly GCF_040869045.1). Lineage (NCBI taxonomy): Eukaryota > Metazoa > Arthropoda > Insecta > Diptera > Tephritidae > Eurosta > Eurosta solidaginis. The sequence goes on from NC_090323.1 coordinate 172,352,592, forward strand.
GTCCACTTGGGAGCGTTTTCGTGCGAACACACCTAGTGACTGGGGATGGGCGAAAGTTGCGATACAAAAGTATCGAAAACAAAAAAAGACAGACGGGCGATCACTAGCGAAAATTACCATGAGTTTCCGGCAAGATAAAAACGTGGAAGGGTGAAAAAATTTGGTGATCACAAAACATCCTCGCCGGCTGTGCACATACGCAGGTAATTGTCCAGAAACTAGGAAAGAGTCGATAGCGCAAAGCACCGAAACCGTTCTTTCCGACAAATATCGTTTCTACGCGTCTATTTTGGGTGGTAATAAACTCTGCACTGGTTGTGTTGTGTGGACACAAGGTCCAGTTGAAGTAGGTCGGCGTTCGCAGTCACACTTAGTGAGATAAACCTCTTCCTCTACGTTTACGAAGGACACTACCACCTGCGGAAAAGCGTCCGACACCACCTCCGCCTCCAGGGCCAGCAGTACGCTGCCGCGTAATACAATCACCGTCAAAGAGCCAAGTCATCCGGCTCGTACAGGGTAGCGCGAAGCTTTATCGCCACCCGGTTACCTCGACCCAAAGCGCCCACCACCACCAACGGCGCCTACTATTATCACGGGCATCACCATCAATAGTACCTCCCCCAACCCTTCCACTAGCGCCAACCACGAGCGCAACAACCACCAGACGTACCGCCACCACCAGCTACAACGCACACAGCGGGGCCGCGAACATAGGCCTGCGACCACTAATGTTAACACTTGCAACAAGCGGTACTACCGGCTATAACAATACTAGCCGCATCTTTATCAGCTACGTCCATATCGGCTATAACAATACTAGCGCATCTTTATCAGCTACGTCCATACCGGCTATAACAATACTAGCGCATCTTTATCAGCTACGTCCATACCGGCTATAACAATACTAGCCGCATCTTTATCAGCTACGTCCATACCGGCTACAACAATACTAGCCGCATCTTTATCAGCTACGACCATACGGGCTACAATATACCAGCTACAATGACAACCACAGGGCAGCGAACATAGGCCTGCGGCCAGGCCAATTGCGACAACGAATATCAGCGTTCCAATACTGAACTAAATATACGTATGTGTAGCCTCAACCTTGTTCTTTAGCAAGCTGCATCCACTTGTAGTAAAGTTAACTTATTATACCATGCAAAAAAAAGTAGACGTAACGTAAAGTGAAGTAAGGACGTTTAATTAACTTAGAAGCATAAAGAAAGAAAAAAACAAAACATATCTTAATGGTCATAGGTAGGCAATTTGTACTGCCCGTGAAACAAAAAAAAAGTTTCAGGTATTAAAAGTTGCTTTGCGTTACAGTAAAATTTTACTATTACGTTTTAATTAATGCAATTGTTGCGGATATGTTTTTGGAATAAGCAAAAGGTATTGATATGGTTTCTGTAAAGAATAAAGTTTTATTGGTAATTCAAGTTCAATTGCATTATCAGTTAAAACGCATTAAATTTATATTAAGGGATGCAATTAACGAGTAATGCAAATTAACTTACATTATCAACAAAAAAAAAATATATATACTATTTTCTATAATCTATCAGTAAACTGTTAAATTTAGCGATAATGTAAGGTAGAGTACATGCAAATTTTTATTGCTTACTGCCATCTTACTAACCGCAGCATGCCCGTGTAAATTGTGAATAATCAATATGGCATCTACTTTATTGCTTTTTTTCATTATCAACCTCAACTCAAGAAGTGAATGCATTGTCGAGTTTAACTTACAAATCATAAAATTTGCAGTGGAACTTAAATTGCTTCATTCTACATGAATATATGTCAAAAATAAATTTATACATATTAAAGTAATATTATTATATACATACATGAAACCTTTCAAATCTGAATTATTTTCTTTGTTCTTTCATTTTATTATTTTAATTTTATTTTTTTGACTGAGTTGAACTAAACACAAAACAATACCAGCACTGACTGGTACATGCAAAACAGTTTACGTTTCACCTGAACAAGTAAAACGATTTCATTAATTTCACTATAAATTTAAAAGTTCACTTTTTGCTTGAACATGTAAATGATTTCGTTAATTTTTCTATGAATTTAAAAGTTCACGTTTTACTTGAACATGTAAATGATTTCGTTAATTTTTCTGTGAATTTAAAAGTTCACGTTTTACTTGAACATGTGAAACAATTTCTTCGAGGAGTATGATTTACCCCAAATTTAGTCCTAGTTGAGTTTATGACAAATTTTCTTAGTACATATTGCATATTAGTGTCATTATACTATGCGTTATACCGAATTGATATTTTGTTAAAACTTAAAAATGAGTCTACTACAAAAACATATTAATTTTGTAAGGGGGCCCCAATTATCGGGAGTTGTATCCAAACTGTACAGCCCTAAGATAGGTTTATGAATGAAAAGAGAAAGGGCATTTAACCAAATTTCTACTTTGTATGTAATCTATCTACTATTCATAAGCACATTTACTTACAATTTTTTTTGCACCAAGCGTTTATAACCCTTGTCAAAAAAAAAAAAAAGGAGGTGACATAAATATAGGTATAGCTTTAAATATTTCTTTCATAGCATACATACTTTAGTAATAATAATATCTGAATAAACTTGTAATTAGAATGGGAATGCTGGCGCCTACATTCTTTTAGAAGGCACTTAGGTAAAGGGTGGGACATAGCACCGGGCGTCGCAACATCACCCGCGGCGCCCCCTATATATATTCGGCCCTTTTGTTTATTTTCCTTTCCCTTCTTTTATTTTATTTTTTCAGTTTTTTTTTGTTATTTGACTTCAGAGTAGTAACCGGTCATGTCCGGTTCGGTATTTTTTTGTTGCGTTAGATTTCTTTTTGAATTTGAATTTTAAGTTTTGAATTTAACGGTCTGTCCGTGGCATCCGGTTCGACCGGATGTCGTTTTATTTGAATTTTAAGCGTTTTGAGCCGGTCTCTGCGCTTCTGTCAGGTTTTTTTTTTCAATTTAACAGCTGTTAGTTTTGATAGGCATGATAGGAATTTTTTTCTGTCTATGGCGCAGGAACAGTAAGGTTGGCAAGGACCCGCCCTAGCCGACAATGACTAGCCACTGTACACCAACGCATCATGCCGACCGTCTTCCTTACTGCTTCCACCAAAAATGCGTTTCCATAACACCCTCAGCCGCTTCCAAACTGCGAAGAAAAACTACCAATTGTATTTGTAGCTGACGATGCTTTTCCCCTGTTAGAAAATATCATGAAGCCATTTAGCCACAACACACTCAAGGAAGAAGAAACAATTTTTAACTACAGGCTTTCTCGGGCGAGAAGAATTGTTGGAAACTGTTTTGGAATTTTAGCATCAAGATTTAGAATTCTCCTACAAACTATTAATTTATCACCAGAAAAAGTCACGAAAATTGTGTTAACCTGTTGCTACTTACATAACTTTTTACGGAGGCAAAATGAGGAGACGTACTTTGAAGGTGGATTCGATGTTGAAGAAACAGATCCCGGAGCGATAGAATACGCCGATTGGCATAATGACCATGGACTTACAGCTCTTCAAGCTTCAAGTGCAAAGAATGCATCCAATTTAGCAAAAACTACTAGAGAAAAATATTGTAATTATTTTAATACAGTGGGAGCAGTTCCGTGGCAGAACAATATATTAAATATAAGAAAGTGAATCATTTACGGAATAAAAACAAAATGAATGTTTGTATTCACAAAAAAAAAAGAAACAATAAAATTTTGACTTTTTTTGCATTGTGGTAACGCCTGCCAAAGGTTCTTCTTGATCTTTCAAAAAGCATAGCAAATCATAGCACCAAAGAGTAGGAACATATTCATCCTCAGCACCAGCACCAGACTTCAAACTATCGCTCTTTTTTTTTGATTCACGCCGGTATTCCGCCCGCAAACTACTTACTTTTTTTTTAACTGTATCCTTTGTGGCATCAGGATCTACTTCTTTTAATTTTTCGATTAAAGTCGCATAATCATTATTCTTTTTAATTCTATTACAATAATCTTTGCTTTTTACTTGCCACAATGATGGCAAAGATTTATACATTTCAATAAACTCACTCAGAAATTTTTATTGTCCATTTTACTTTTCCGCGCACGTCTGTTCCGTTCAGAAATTACTACGATTATGAGCTATTTCGCCATACACGCACGAACAGTTCGCGCAAATGTTCGCCAAAAATGAAAATATTTTGATTTTTGGCGAACATTTGCGCGAACTGGCAAACACCACCATACACGACAGAAAAGGTCGCAGAAACATGACATAACGGTAATGTTCGTGTCGTGTATTTGGTGCTTAAGGTAAGTTCGATCAGCTCTTTTATGGTTATAAGTCACCAGTAATTGGCCCTTTAACCTAAAAATCGTAAAATTTTCATAAATATGAAGAAAACGCAAAGAATTACAAACATATTCCACAAAAAATAAGTCTCTTTGTCAAAACGTATCCAAACCAATAAATAATATATATATATATATATATATACCATACCAAAACGCCGTAGCCATAACCATACCATAGCCAAACAATTGGTTTTTGGTTTTTCGTCATATCCATAACCTATAAATATTTCAATTGGTAAATTCATCAACTTTTTGGATATTTAATTTGTTGTTTTGGATACGTTTTAACTAATAGCGTTTTCTTTTCTGAAATAAATTGTTGCCTACGTAAATGATAAAGCCTTAATAGAGTTACTCCTACCCCAGAAAATTGTCAACATTTATAGTGCATACAAAGAACATTTCAACTCACCATATTCACTCATATCATAGTGTAAACAAGAAAATTGCGCATTGCGCATGTAAACATTAAATCAGCTCTTTTTTATGGGCAATTCTTACGTCATCTTCCTTTAGCTCTTGTTTTTTCTCTCTTTCTTTCATTCACTCAAACAGTCAACTGTGACGTACATGCGCAGAACGAAGCAATTTTGAACTCTTTTGAACTCGTGAATGCGCAATCTGGGTATTTGATTTGTGTGAGCGAATTGAGAGTTTCACAGAGTTGCACGTCCACACCGCCATTTTATACAGGGTAAAAGTGTAACGCTTTTGCGTTGCGAGCACGCAAAAATTTTCACAAAAGAACGAAATACCCCGTAAAGGCGGTGCCTGTTTTTTAGAATATAACAACAACCCTTGCGCGGCGTACAAAAAGCGTAACACTATAGCCAGAAAAGAAAACGCTATAAGATACTTATTATTTGTAAAATTTGTTATTGTTGTTGTAGCGATAAGGATACTCCCGTAAAGCCTTGGTAAGTGTTATCGATGTTGATAGTCCTTTGTCGGATGCAGATCTGGTACGGTCCAGTAACAAGCACCATTAAGGTACTAGCCCGACCATCTCGCGAACGATTTGGTATGACCACATGAAACCTTCTAGGCGACACCGCCTTCCCACCCCCTAGATCCATGAAGAGTTTGGGATCGCTAGAGCCGCGGCTGTTAAAGAAATAGGATTCGCCACGGGTAGGTGAGGTTGACAATTGGGTTGGAGAAGCTATATATTTCGGTGGCAACCCCTTGAAAGGGGTGTGCTACACAACCCCTTGAATCAATTTGGTATTTTAATCGCCTCTTACGACAGGCAAACCAGTCGCGGGTATATTCTAAGCCCCTAGCCCGCTGTGGAATTTATTCGTAATTTTTTGCATTTTCTTCTTATGAAATTGTCAAATATTTTAGGTTAAGGCACCAATAACCGATGCCAATTGATATGGATAAGTAAAAATATGGTTATGACTATGGCGTTATGACTATAGTCGACGGCGATTAAAGTCATCAGACTAGAAGGTGTGAAGGGTAAAACAATTCGTTTCCGCGGTAGTCGGGCGATTAACACTTGGTACCAGAGATTACCGAAATCAAATCCGGCAAAAGACTGCGCGCCTTCGCAAAGCTCCCTTATACATTTGGGCGAGTTTTTGCGGCTACAACAACAATAACGACGTGTGCCACTATGGCTTAGCTTGGATCCAATCAAACTCATACCTATATTAACTAAAACCTTAGCTACTTATGTTATTCATGTCCTGCATGTGAGCGGGCTCCACACGAAATAAGCTATTTTCTCAGTTACAATGTGGAACCTAGGCATCTAACAAATATCACCCAAGAAGGAAATGTGTTGGCGACTGTATAAAGTTAAGTCAACACTCTTAATGGCACAGCTCTTTCAAAACTTCACTTTCACTAGCAGATTCTGATGACAACTATTTTAGTGGTAATGCCTTTGTATTGAATGAAGTACTGTTCCAAAAAACCAAATTGACAATTTACCGACAGCCAGATAATATTGAAAAACGTGCATTATAAATGCCTATGAACTAGATTCGAAATAAAAAGAGTACCCGGTATAAATATGCGTACCCCTATCCGCGACGACGCAATATACATTCTACTGCAGGGCTATGCCGAAGTGAGAATAGGAATATCCTGCCTAAAAAACAAAGCAACAGGAAAAGGGAAAATATGGTCAGACGAGCGCAAACTGCAGATTGGAATTTAAGAGTACTCTGCCCAGCCCATGTTGTAGGTAACCCCCAAATCACGCCAAATGAGCAAGCTTAATATTGAATTTAAGGCTTTGTCTAAAGGAGACTTCTCAAAAGTACTGTGGAGTTTTCAACCCCCTATTTCCGCTAGGATCTTGGGGCCGCCAGAACCTCGCCTGCTAAGTAAACAGTATTCGCAACGGGAAGGTGAAACCTCACCATTGGGTTGGATAAGCTTTGAGTTGCGCTAGCAGCCCGTTTGTGGAGATTGCGTTACACAACCCATTGAATCATAGCGGCCCTGGAGGATGGATCAGAATCATGGGCGATGTCGAAATAAAATGGTGAAGGTCCTTGTAGTACTCTGAGAACGGTTGTTGGTCCTTCCAGTGATGTCAACGAGGTGTGTTGCAGGAAATTTAGAGATGAGCTGTATGTATCTTATGCAGTTAGGAACAAAATGATGATGCATCCCTGTTGAACTTAATTATTCATAAGCAGATTTAGCAAAAATATCAAAGAAAACATGTGATGAGCTTTTGTCTCTTTCATCTGGACATAGAAAACCTACGAAATTGGGACAGAAAAAGAAAGACGAGACCAGAGAAAAAGAAAAAGGAAAATTAATAAAAAAACAGAAATAAAGATAGTGGGAACGAATGAGGCATAGGTTAGATAAGAAAGAGTGAAAGGAAACAAAAAAGGGAGAAAGGACTCTGTGCTGCTGAAGAGTAGCTTAAGACATCTCACGCCAGGCTGATCGATAACACCAAGAAGGCGGATCTGGTCCTACTGACTACGAGGTATGAAATCATGAATTAGACTAGGGCTAAGCCGGAAGCGGTAAAGAAGCTATACTTAGAAACTAAAGCTATAAGATTATCACTGATCAAAACTGTATGATATTCTGCACTTGCCTCTTGTAGACCTAGTGGTCACGAACGTTGTGTTAACAAATGCAGCTGGCAATTATACCTCGAGGCAGCTTGAACGCAAACCGAACGACCTCACCAGTATATCATCATCTTACATTGAGGGGGGGGGGGGGGGGGCACCTGATCCTATGTCTGCGCTTTAATGGAATCTTGAAGCCACAATAGAGGTAGAAAGTACGGGTACGGAAATGGTGGAGGATACCATCAGTATTGATGGTTCCAAGCTAATGAAAGCGGTAGGCTCAGCGATATATTGTACTGAACCGAAGATATGCAGATCGTACAAGCTGCTATAGGTGGCCGTCGTGGTGTGGCGGTAGCGTGCTCCGCTACCCCACCAAATATCCTGGGATCCCTTCTCGGGCGAAGCAACATCAAACAGTTAGAAACAAGTTTTTTCAATTAGAAAAAAAAACCTTTTTCAAGTGGGATCGCCCCTCGTTACTGATTTAGTAAATACTTCCCGTGTATCTTTGCCATGAAAAGCTTCTAAGTGAAAACTCAACTGCCGTGCAGATGCCGTTCGGAGTCGGCGCAAAACATGTAGAACCTGCACTGCCAACTTTTATGAAAAATAAAAAGGAGCACGATGCAAATCGGCGGAGAAACTCGGCCTAAATCTCTTCGGAGTTATATCGCACCTACCTACTAACAATAAAATAATCAGCTGCATTGTTGAACTGCATAAATTTACATATCAAAGGCTTCTGACCCAAACACTGCGGCAGTGCAAACCGCAGACTCAGACAAAGTCAAAAGAAAGTAAAGAAAGCTTCAATGAAATAAAGGAAAACATCGACTCGGCGGAGTTAAATAATATCTACTGTGGAAATGTAAACTTATGTTAATTGTAAATTAAGCGTGGAAATGAGTAAAGTACTGCCACATGCAACATGATTCCGCTGCCAAACAAATGGCGAGATGCAAATCTGCGAGCACTCAGCTCGACGTGCAAAAGATTTGAAAAGCTGTTTAACAAGACCGACTGTCGCAAACAAATTTGTGTTTGCATAAAAATACACAATTGAAAAATGTTAAAATAAAGGTGGAAAAACATATCTATATACATACATGCTCGTGTTGAGGTATATGGGCTAAGCGAGTATAATGCGCCAGGAAATGTGCAACTTTCATGGTTAACAATGTTGAACTAATGACAAGGCATATGTATTTTTGCGGGTTTTGGAATTCACATGACGTACATAATGTGTATCGGTTGGATATGACACCCATGCAGGAAAAATTGGCGCTGGAAACATTTCCGATTGAAATTTGGCGCATTGAACAAACGATGACGGGAGTAGCTGAATACCTGAGGCGGCCAATAATCGTAGAAAACTTGGAGGAGAAGCGAAACGTCGACAGCCTGTTAATGGATAAAGTGATAGTAGCGGATTGCCGTAACAGCAGCAGGGAGCATAGGGATGCCGACAGCTGGGCCTCAGTTAGATACATTCCTTGGGGTAGTAGTTGTCTGTAAAAAGGCCAAGGAGACTGCGAACCTCAATTAGTTGCATATCTGAGCTCCGCCGTAGGACGTGGGCAGTGGTGTTCTTACCTTTGTTTAGGAAGACGCAAACCATCCATCGGGCAAGACCATAGCCGAGCGGTCATAATGTTTTATGCCCAAGCGTCGATCATCTTTCATTTGGTCAGTCGGCGGAGTATTTATCTTCCGATGACTCGCCTAAGAATAATAATAATAACTTGGCGGAATATGCTTTCGGAAATATTCTGCTGCTTCATAATTTTTCCTGCAAATTTGCGCACCCACATGCTTTATGCCGACTCCGAACGGGATCAGCTGAAGTAGAAAAATTTTTGGAGACATTTTTGATGGCAGGAATATATCTGAAGGTGTTGACAAACCAATATCGAAGGGCGACCGCATTTTAGAAAAACTTTCTTAAATAGATATCAACGGGAATCAAAAGGTCGGCTGGATATATATTTCGTATTGAGTCTACTGGTCAAATTAGATATTTTCAGCAGTACCTACTTTCCTAGAGATTTCGCATTATAAGAAATACTGAATGCCTGCTGCTAGAAGAATTTATGTTAAACTTTGAGATTTTTTCTTTGGCTGAGGACACTAGCTTTGTGTATGAGATATTGGCGTTGAGCCCTGATGTTTTACCATCCCTTCAGATCCATTGTTGCTCCTCACATTATAGTTCCAAAACGAATTAGTAAGCGTAATATATCACTTCCTTCCTGTTAAGTTGAAAAGGTATGCTGCATATAGCACGAATCCAGAGGAGTGGCGACAAGACACCGTCATGTAGAGTTCCCTCCACCGTCATGTAGAGTGCCCTACCTTCTCTAGCGCGCATCTTGAAGCATGGGACTTTGGAATTTTGTTTTGCTTCTTTACAAATATCAATAGGATCTTCATTACAAAGAGCAGAAGGAAAAACTTATAACCCTCCAAGTGAAACAAAATTAAAGTGTTCTCTATATCCAGGAATGCAGGCAGTATAAAAAGTATAATTTTTCATAATTATCCGATAGGAGAAATAATAGGTCTGAAGCCATAATGAAAGGTCCTATCAGCTTGCTGACGGTGGACTTTTGTCTTTCAGATAATATTATTGACAGAGTCCTAATACGATTTGTGGGCTCTCTCCCAAGCGCATTAGCATATTTTTATTTTACGCTCGACCAAAATCTGAATTTTTATTTAAGTTTTCAAATTCTCACTGGGATTCTTGGAACTTTGGTATGAATGCTTGCTTATAAGTCTGCGCACAGCTTTACTGGTACGTAAAATTAGTGTTAAAGTTGAAGTACATTTAACTTCACAGAGAAGTATATTTATTTAAATTGCATAAAAATTTTCTTTACATATGAGCCATCTGGGAATTACCCATACTGAAGCAGGCGTGGGCGGCTCAAGGAAAAACGACAAGTGAATTGACGAAAGCAATGCTTAAAGAAGTAAGGGAAATAAAAATGTATAGAATTATTGAATAGCTTCCACCTCAGTTAGAACCATATGTGGCTTAAAGTAGGGACTTTAACGTTTTAGAGTCTACTTATTAGTCTGATCTTGCGCTGGTAGTACTGGGATCAGCTGAGAAAGCGCGGAAGCTGGATTTAATTACCGAGAGAGATCCTCCAACGCAGTTGTCAACGGCTCTGATTCTCAGCGATCACAGCTGCCCCTAGATACTTTGCTACCACAACGGACCATACAAGTACCCAATGCGCTGCTACCCCTAATTTGGGGTAACTGACACCAAACTTAAGTAAAAGTTGTAGTAATGCCTAAGAAAAGCAAAGGTATGAGATTTCGATATAAATAGAGATGTTACGGTTACTCCTGTTAACATGACGCCCGGCCATCTAATATCTGTCCGTGAAGATAGAATTGTTCAAATTGTCGATGAATTGTTCAGGATGTTGTTGTTGTTGTTGTTCTAATGCCGAAAGCACGCGTAAAAATCTAAAGATGCGACTAGTACGATAACAGGGGAGGGTACTGATGACCAGCTGGTTAATGTCCTCTTGAAGGCAAAGGTTGACAACACCGCCATACCGACAACGATAACGACAGAGCAAGACAGGAGAAAAATAGGGCCTTACGACGTTGTTCTTGTTGTTTTTGTAGCGATAAGGACACTCCCTTTGCCGGATGCAGATTCGGCCTCGGCTGTAAAAGAAACAGGATTCGCCACAGGGAGGTGAGGTTGACAATTGGATTGCGCTGTCAACCACTTGAAAGGGCTGCGCTACACAACGCCTTAAATCAAATTCGTCGCCTCTTACGACAGGCATACCTGCCGCGGGTATATTCTAAGCCCCCTAACTCGCTGGGGGAAGCCTTGCGACGACAGTGGCTATAAGGAGGAAGCGCAGCTCAGGCCTCGGTGTTGGTTTTGTGGCGGGAAAGACACCTCGTCCACTGCTGCTCCAAAACTTTTCGCCGCGATCTAAGGCGACATACAATATAACCTATCCCAATATGTGATTGTCTCATTATATGTGTCCTGATATATGGCTCGGAATCATGGATGACGTTGAAAGAAGTTGGCATGCCTTTAGAGTTTTCTAGAGAAAAAGTCTTCGGAAAGTTTTATGGTGATGCAGATATGAACATAGTACAAAGAATTAACCCAAAGGCTTCCCTGGCTAGGACGTTCACGCACAGAAAGTATTCCTATCGCCAACAGAATTCGGATGCAGAGGAAGGAAGAGACCTCCGCTGAGCTGGGAGGGGGAGATGGGGAAGACACAGTTCTACTATTGAATATTGGTGTCAGTTATCGCGAAACTTCCAAAATATATCAGCCGAATAAGATTCAATAAGTTAGGCACCAAGTTATTCTCAACTATATTTTACCAAACTGGTGCTCCAATAGATGCAAAGAATGTATGAGTTGTTAGAGACAGTGTTCCTCCTTGGGAAATATACACAGGAAGACATCCGAAGGAACAGCAGTCTCGCTTCGTAGACTCATTCAGCATTCGAGTGAGTTACATGAAGTTCAGACTTGTAAACTTTAATTGCCACTGAATTTTTCGCAGAAATATGAGCTAAGCTCATTTACCTGCATATGTAGATTTAAAATATTTATGCACATAAAAATTTACTTTCCGTTTAGGCGATTTGAAAACGCGTTCCAAACCTCAGCGTCAGCTTCCTTCAAGTCAATTTTGGCGGATTTTATCTTGCAGCAATGCAATATCTCACACTCGTAGATGCCTTTCATGAAATCCTTTGCTGATTTTACAAAAACTCTTTGATTTTACTACAGAGAGCTTTCGAACAAACAAACAAATAGTGAAGGTGCCGCCGCATGAGTTAATATGATTGAGTATTTTACCAGGAGCTTAACGCACACTTAAACACATAAAACTACCCGCAAGTGGAGGTGTTGGTGGCAAAGCAGAAATAAAAACAAGTAAGAAAGTCTAAGTTCGGGTGAAACCGAACTTTATATACCCAGCTGTGCACTTTAAACGCTGTTGTTGTTCGCTTTGTGCGGTTAATAATGTTATAGGGCTGCGTAATAATACATATATGGTTCTATTCTGAACTTATTTTCGTTTTTGTTCGACTTATGGGATTAAAAGTATTCTGGGTCAAGCCCATTTTTAAAATTTGTTTAAGTTTTGTTCTTAGCTCAACCATACCACTACTGAGGTAGAATATAAGTCGAATGTAATTAAATACCATAGAGTTATTGCAAACTTTGTTAAGGTTAGCTTAGGTTAGAGTGGCCACCGGTGCGAGCACCAGGGCACTTAGGCCCAAAAGGTCCCATTGTAATACCACGTGGATCTCTTCCCTACTCAAACCAACAGGTCGATTCAGCAAATGTAAGGAATTTCTTAGGTTCCAACTTAGCCAGATCACAAAGATCGTCAAAGAAGGGAGATCCCGAAAATGTCTTCCTCTTGCGCCAAGCGCAGGACAATCGCACAGAAAATGCTTGACTGTTTCTATCTCCTCTTCGTCTTTGCAGCTCCTGCAGTAATCATTATAGGGAGCAGCAAGCCATTGTGCATGCTTCCCGATTGCTATGTGGTCGGTTATAAATCCCCCCTTCAAAGAAGAAGGAGACTTCTTCTGCGTCTCGCGTTCCATTCAGGCCACACGAGCTTAGTGTGGTAGCAGTATTAGAGATTGCTCCATCTCACACCCACTTCCCTAAGGAAAATGCCTTTCAAACTGAGCTTGCAGATAGCTAGCGGCTTGCTCAATCCCTTCCAAGACGACGAAAGCGGAGGTGCCCCCTCTTGCAAGTTCGTGAGCCATCTCATTGCCCGATGTATCGGAGTGTCCAGGCACCCATACCAGACTGAGGGAAGTTTGCTCAGCGATCTCGTTAAGAGATTTGCCGCACTTCTCTACTGTCCTGGACTTACGTGGGACCGATCCACGCGACTTTAGTGCAGCCTGGCTGTCAGGGTAAATACAAATTTTATTATAGCCGTGAACAGCATTTCTCACGTGATCAACGGCATCATTTATAGCAGCAACCTTCGCCTGAAAGACGCTGCAATGATTGGGTAGGCTAAAGGGTAGATTCCACCCTAGTTGAGGTGCAAAGACCCCGCGGTCCACCTTTTTATTCAGTTTGGCGCCGTCAATATATATCTGCAGCCTATCGGTCAGGTCCGGCGGCTCCTTCAACCAATAATCACTATCCGGGATAACAACTTCGTACTTCATATCGAAAAGTACAGTCGGGCGCAATATTCCGGCGAAGGCGAATCCAGATTCTTAAGGTTTGCTGCATGGCCATCCACATTGTCTCTCTAGCCGGACAACTCTCGCAGCCGTAGAGCAGAAAAGGCCACACATTGCTTGGCCATTAAATTTATTGGTTAAGGTTAGACCTTTAGGAAAAGTGGGCGTGGTCTTTAACCGATTTTGATTATCTTCACTCAGTCTATATAATTTGGTAACGATAGTGTCTCTGCCAAATTGCAATATCTTTAACGGCTTTTGATTTACGGCTTGTTAAACTTCCAAATTTTCTTTTTCTAAATGTGGGTGACGCCACGCCCATATTAGAAGATTTTTTGGAATTTATGTTTTACCTCATAAAAAAACCCACCTACCAAATTTCGTTAGATTAGCAGTGTTCGGTTTTTAATTATCTCATTTTTTTTCATTTTTCTAACTTTTCGATATCGAAAAAGTGGGCGTGATTATCGTCCCACTCCGCTCATTTTCAATACCAATCTATTCTGGGTCCAGGTAAGCCCGTATACCGAATTTGGTGAAAATATCTCAATATTTGCTCAAGTTATCGTGTTAACGGATGTACAGACGGACGGAAGGACATGGCTTTTGATATATTGAAGTATATCTATCTCAATTCTTTTATACCTGTACAGCCAACCGCTATCCAACCAAAGTTATAATACTCTGTGTACAAGTACAGCCGGGTATAATAATGGAAATCAACCTAACACCGCCTTAAGAAAATTTCTTGAGGTAGAAAAAATCGTACAAAAACAAATAAGCATAAAATATTTCAAAGAAAAACGACATCACAATTCCACACCACTTTCCCTGTCAGCATTTTATACTCGTACATGGGGCTTTTAATATCAACTCATCTCAGCGTCACCGATTTTGTTGAAATTTAGAAAACTTTTGTTAGAAAAAGTTTTCAATGATTGTTTTTTGCAATTTTACCTTCCAGAGAACCGTATGATATGCATTATTTTTCGACCGGGGTAACTTTTTTTTATTTCTAAACTTTGCTGAAAATTGGACATTATTTTGTACCCTTTGAACAAGTTTACCATGATTATTGTCAACTAGCCATAACGAGAGATATACGTTTTTGGGAAACTTTTCAAATTTCGTTGAAATTGTCGAAATATTTTTGAATAACTTCCTTGTTAACTTTTCCTTGACAGTTTTGGAATTTTTATATCTCACCTTGAACAAATTGTCTACAATTTATAAATATATAATTTTTTTCACCTCATCGAAGATTTTTAAAAATTTCGGATTTTTTTTTTTATATTTTTTTATGACTTCGTTTAAAATCTACTGGTTTAATTACTTTTTTTAAATATTTCTCAATAACTTTTTGGATTTTGCATCACCGACTTTGCTAAAGGTGGGACGTATTTTTTAAGTTTTGAAATAAATAAAGACTTGTCCTACCTGGGTCGGTTTTTTTGAAATTTTTTTAACTTCGTCGCAAAACTAAAATTTTTTTTTCAATATTTCCGACTTGGGGCCTAGCCTCCAAATGGGATGGTAGTATACATTTTTTTAAGAAAACATTCAGAGAAAATGTATAATTAATTTGAAAATACAAAATAAAATATATCTCAAACATATTTGAAACCAATTTCAAGATAGTGAGTTCTTCAATAAAATTCCTGGGAACGGCAAAAAAAATGGGCTAAGACGTTCTTCAAAAACAAATTCTGATATAGAGCGTTTTCCTTGAAAAGATAGGGCACTTTCGAAACGTAAGCCCAGACAGTAAACAACTTATCAGATATCACGTAAAAAGTAATTTTTTCCATTTTTTAAATCTGAAAATGCATTAAAAAACATAATTGAAGATCATGACGCAATTTGGTATAAAGTTATTAAAAACAAGTAAGGAAGGCTAAGTTCGGGTGTAACCGAACATAACATACTCAGTTGCCAAATTACAACTTGCAAAACTTTTAAATTACCTTCTTTTGAAAGTGGGTGGTGCCACGCCCATTGTCCAAAATTTTACTAATTTTCTATTCTGCGTCATAAGGTCAACCCACTTACCAAGTTTCATCGCTTTATCCATCTTTGGTAATAAATTATCGCACTTTTTCGGTTTTTCGAAATCTTCGATATCGTGGTTGTAGTCGTTCGATTTCGTTCATTTTAAAGAGCAATTTGAGATGAGTACCCAGGAACTTATATACCAAATTTCATTAAGATACCTCAAAATTTACTGCAGCTATCGTGTTTACGGACAGACCGTCGGACTGGCTAAATGAAAAATGAGTTGAATGGTTAAATGAGTTTCTTTTTTCGCCCAGATCATTTTGATATATAGAACTTCATATCTATCTCGACTAGTTTAGTCCGTTACGGGGTACCGTTATGCGAACAAAATTAATATACTCTGTGAGCTCTGCTCAGCTGAGTATAAAAATAGTTGCTCAGAGAAATTTGAAAACTTTATATCTCCCTATTGGCAGGGTGTCTAAGTATCATCGAAAACGGTAATCCAAATTCATTGAGAGGTTATGTTTGTGTGGAAAGCCCCATGTACACCAGAGATGTTCCAAATATTCGCATTCGCAGGGGTTGAGACGCATACCATGAAGTTTCCCAGAATTCCTCTTGGAAACAGTTTCGTACAATGTGAATGCCCTCAGTGAGTGCCGAATGGGAACATATTCGTTCAATCGGACAGTTTTTAATCAATCCCTTTCATACCACTTGCTTTCTCGTATGAAGAGGCAAGAGGGGGAAATCCCTGTCCCTAACATTTGCAACACTACCGACAATACGTCCGCGTAGAAAGCTGATGAATACAGCCCTAAAGATCTGCAATGAAAGTAATGAATCCAGTTCTAATATTCTGTATTTGAGGCGTTGAGATGTCCTATGGATATCAGTGAGGCTCGTCACTTGCGTATAATTTCCTCTTGGCTAAAATTGGAATCGAATGCCTAAGGCAGCCTTATTGCTATGATGGTCGCTAGAGTCACGCTATTACGAAGCAATCTATCTGCTAGGAAGTTAGAAAGCCTGTAAGATTGCCTGACCTGCAGATTTTTCTAGTCAAGCACAGCCCCAAACTTTCTACGAACACATGCAAGGGCAATAGGTAAAAAAAGCCAATTTATTCCTTCCTGAGCTACGCCGCTCGCTGTATCTGAAATTCCTAAGCAGTAGCTAGCCTTAATACCATCCCAACTTTTATCAGACTGCTCTTTTTGTTTAACACCTTTCAACAAAATAGGGCCACGAACTGTAACAATTTCTCCTAAGCTAGAGATAAATGAGACTATAGGTTTTTCGCATCCGAGATTATCTAAACCCTCACAGTATCAGCATACGTAATATGCACCTCAGTACGTAGGTATGTATAACTATTCAAGTTTCGAACAAAAGCTGTGTAGGATTTCATCACTTTATATTTTTCCTTTTTCTGAGGTAAGGTTAGATAATTAGTTAGACAAGCTGAATTGTTGTGGTCCCGGTAATGCTAAATTTTGTGATTTCTGCCAAGAAAGGCTTCTCAGTGAAAAATTATCTGCGTTGCATTCGGAATAAGCATAAAAAATATATTCCCCGTCCCGCTAATTTGTATGAAAAGTTAAAAGAAGCACGACGCAAATTAGAAGAGAAACTCGGCCTTTAATTTTTACGGAGGTTATCGCGCTTTACATTTTTTCAAATATATTTTTTAAATGTGGTAGGACGCCCCACTATTTCCTCTTGGTATACGCTCCTGAACGCATCTTTCGCTTTACTGCATCCTTTGGGATTTCGCGTGTGCTTACCGTTGAAAAGTTTGCCTGCTGAGGCTCTTGGTTGTGGCTTTGAATTCGTGAGCACACAAGTGCATTGCGCCGTTAAAAATAAAGAAATTTGCGGAAATTTGATTTAAATAATATTTGTTGTTGTGGTTGTTTGTGAGCCTGCAACTTACACCAATTGTGGTAAGTTTTTTCCCAAGGATATGGATATGTGCACACATATATATTTCCGCTTTGCCACCTTGGATTAGCTTAACCGGCCTTAAATCTTGCATGAATCTTTTTTATATAAATAAAATATGATGCCCCTGCCGCGCACTTTCAGAATTAATTTGGTCTCAGTTCACTGAGTGAAAAGTGTACCACAAGATTTGGAGGAAGATGGGGATGATAAAATGGTACCTGTATTTTTTCATTTCGAAGGAGTACAACGTTAGTATAGAAAAACAGGATATGGCAAAATTCGGATTGTTATTGGGCAAGCAGTTCCAGTAGCGCTGCCTTGTTCAATCAGGTCCCGTATATTTTCGCTCACGCTCTCTAGACAACGTTAGCAATTTTGGCGTAAGATACGGAAATCAATCCGTGCGGCACATGCTGTTGCTACAAAAATGTAAGGAGCTTCGGAAGGTCAGTCCATATCACTTGACTTAGGTTTGCCGCGTCGTCTCAATATGACGTCCGGTTGCATGCAACTGTCTGTTTTAAATCAAGCGGCTCGCTGTATAAATTTGCAACTATCTATTGAGGAAGGTTGATGTACTCGCGAAGGCCAAGACGGACCTCACCAGCGCAATATGTGTTGGCAGGATTGATTTTTGTGGAAAATAGAATTTTGGTGGCAATTTTTTGAACTTTTAGGTTAAGGCCGTGCTTCTCTTTCAATATTCGTTGTTGTTCTTGTTTTTGTAGAGATAAGGACACTCCTCGAAGGTTTAGGGGAGTGTTATGGACGTTGATGATCCTTTGCCGGATATAGATCCGGTACGCTCCGGTAGCAAGCACCTTGAAGGTACCTCCCATTTATTATGACCAAATTGAACCCTCGATCCCTTCTTGAAGAAAATTTGGTGGGAGGGTATGTTTTGGTGTCCAATTAGGCATTTGTTGGACCACCCGGATTGGACCACTATAGCATATATCCCTTATACAGCCGAATTTCAGAAAAGAAGTTTTTTTTTGTCATATCTTCCACAATTTTCCCGATGAAAGCTTAAAATATCACCAGATGCTTTAATATAATTCACATGTTATTGTCTGAAAAATCATAGAAATTGGTCCTATGTAAATTATTTGTCCCATACAACCTATTTTTCATATACGGTTTTCGTCATTTCAGCCTTATTTTAAGAGGTAGAAGCTTCAAGTTTCACTAAATGCTTACGTATACGGCACATATTACTGTCTGGAACACTCGTAGAGATCGGCCGTATATATAGTAATTATACCATACAACTTACTCTTCAGATAAGAGATTCATTGTCATAGCAATCTCGTAACAGAAACGCGAGTTTTTGTGTGCCAATTACCGATCTATTACACTGGCCGACACAGGGTCTATTGCATGGGAGTTTATGCATGATGAATGCTCCATCAGTAAACAGCTAACATATGCGCGTTCCAGTGTCTTGCGGAGTCCTGGTGAAAACGCTCGCCCTGCTCTTCACTGAGATTGCCCAAATTTTCAGCAAAAGGGTCCAGATGGTTATGGAGAAAGTGCATCTTGATACTCATGTTTACACCCAAATGTTAAAAGTATAGTATCAGTTGGTGTATGTGTTAAGAGAAGTAACAAAATTTCCTGTTTCTTATAAGTTGTTTACAAACCCAGACGATCTCGTCCTATGCAGATTTTTCAGTTGGGTTCATGAGGCTCTGGATCACAAATTAGTTTTCTGGTCTGTGGGCCATCGAAAATACCAGCTTTGACTTTTTCAGAATTTAGTTTTGGAAATGATTTAGAAATGTATTTGAAACATTCCCCACTTTTGTCTAAGGTCTTTACATATTGTTTCATCAGACCCAATTTGATATGCAGAGGAGGTAATATTATTTAGCAGTAGTCTGTTGGTTGGTGGGGACCAATGCAGTTAGAGGGATCTCTATGGTTTATTCATGTTATATTTACCACATAGAAAAACCACTCGTAATATAACAGGAGTTTGGTACTTGAAATGAGGTCTGTTTTTATACTCAGTTGAGCAGAGCTCACAGAGTATTTTAACTTTGATTGGATAACGGTTGGTTGTACAGGTATAAAGGAATCGAGATAGATATAGACTTCCATATATCAAAATCATCAGCATCGAAAAAAAATTTGATTGAGCCATGTCCGTCCGTCCGTCCGTCCGTCCGTCCGTCTGTCAGTTAACACGATAACTTGAGTAAATTTTGAGGTATCTTGATGAAATTTGGTATGTAGATTCTTGGGCACTCATTTCAGATCGCTATTTAAAATGAACGATACGACTATAACCACGCCCACTTTTTCGATATCGAAAATTTCGAAAAACCGAAAAAATGCGATAATTCATTGCCAAAGGCAGTTAAAGCGATGAAACTTGGTAGATGGGTTGACGTTATGACGCAGAATAGAAAATTAGTAAGATTTTGGACAATGGGAGTGGCACCGCCCACTTTTACAAGAAGGTAATTTAAAAGTTTTGCAAGCTGTAATTTGGCAGTAGTTGAAGATATCATGATGAAATTTAGCAGGAACGTTACTACTATTACTATATATGTGCTAAATAAAAATTAGCAAAATTGGGTGAAGAACACGCCCACTTTTTAAAAAAAAATTTTTTAAAATTCAAATTTTAACAAAAAATTTAATATCTTTACTGTATATAAGTAAATTAAGTCAAAATTCAACTCCAGTAATGATATGATGCAACAAAATACAAAAATAAAAGAAAATTTCAAAATGGGCGTGGCTCCGCCCTTTTTCATTTAATTTGTCTAGGATACTTTTAACGCCATAAGTCGAACAAAATTTAACCAATCCTTTTGAAATTTGGTAGGGGCATAGACTTTATGACGTTAACTGGTTTCTGTTGAAATGGGCAAAATCGGTTGAAGCCACGCCCCGTTTTTATACAAAGTCGTCCGTCTGTCCTTCCGCATGGCCCTTAACACGATAACTAGAGCAAAGATCAACATATGAACATGTGAACTTAGTTCACGTACTTATCTGAACGCACTTTATCTTGGTATAAAAAATGAACGAAATCCGACTATGACCACGCCCACTTTTTCGATATCGAAAATTACGAAAAATGAAAAAAATGCCATAATTCTGTACCAAACACGAAAAAAGGGATGAAACATGGTAATTGGTTTGGTTTATTGATGCGAAATATAACTTTAGAAAAAACTTTGTAAAATGGTTGTGACACCTACCATATTAAGTAGAAGAAAATGAAAAAGTTCTGCAGGGCGAAATAAAAAACCCTTGAAATCTTGGCAGGTATTACATATATAAATAAATTAGCGGTATCCAACAGATGATGTTCTGTGTCACCCTGGTCCACATTTTGGTCGATATCTTAAAAACGCCTTCACGTATACAACTACCACCACTACCTTTTAAAACTCTCATTAATACCTTTAATTTGATACCAATATCGTACAAACACATTCTAGAGCCACCCCTGGTCCACCTATATGGCGATATCTCGAAAAGGCGTCCACCTAAAGAACTAAGCCCCACGCCCTTTTAAAATACTCATTAACACCTTTCATTTGATACCCATATCGTACAAACACATTCTAGAGTCACCCCTGGTCCACCTTTATGGCGCTATTTCGAAACGGCGTCCACCTATAGAACTAAGGCCCACTCCCTTTTAAAATACTCATTAACACCTTTCGTTTGATACCCAAATTGTACAAACGCATTCTAGAGTCACCCCTGTTCCACCTTTATGGCGATATCTCGAAAAAGCGACCACCTATACAACTACCACCACTCCCTTTTAAAACCCTCATTAATACATTTAATTTGATACCAATATCGTACAAACACATTCTAGAGTCACCCCTGGCCCACCCTAATGGCGATACCTCGAAAAGGCGTCCACCTATAGACCTAATGCCCACTCCCTCTTAAAATGCTCAGTAACACCTTTCGTTTGATACCCATATCGTACAAACATTCTAGAGTCACCCCTGGCCCACACTAATGGCGATATCTCGAAAAGGCGTCCACCTTTAGACCTAATGCTCACTCCCTCTTAAAATGCTCAGTAACACCTTTCGTTTGATACCCATATCGTACAAACATTCTAGAGTCACCCCTGGCCCACCCTAATGGCGATATCTCGAAAAGGCGTCCACCTTTAGACCTAATGCCCACTCCCTCTTAAAATGCTCAGTAACACCTTTCGTTTGATACCCATATCGTACAAACACATTCTAGAGTCACCCCTGGCCCACCCTAATGACGATATCTCGAAAAGGCGTCCACCTTTAGACCTAATGCCCACTCCCTCTTAAAATGCTCAGTAACACCTTTCGTTTGATACCCATATCGTACAAACATTCTAGAGTCACCCCTGGCCCACCCTAATGGCGATATCTCGAAAAGGCGTCCACCTTTAGACCTAATGCCCACTCCCTCTTAAAATGCTCAGTAACACCTTTCGTTTGATAAATTATCGTACAAACATTCTAGAGTCACCCCTGGCCCACCCTAATGGCGATATCACGAAAAGGCGTCCACCTTTAGACCTAATGCCCACTCCCTCTTAAAATGCTCAGTAACACCTTTCGTTTGATACCCATATCGTACAAACACATTCTAGAGTCACCCCTGGCCCACCCTAATGGCGATATCTCGAAAAGGCGTCCACCTTTAGACCTAATGCCCACTCCCTCTTAAAATGCTCAGTAACACCTTTCGTTTGATACCCATATCGTAGAAACATTCTAGAGTCACCCCTGGCCCACCCTAATGGCGATATCTCGAAAAGGCGTCCACCTTTAGACCTAATGCCCACTCCCTCTTAAAATGCTCAGTAACACCTTTCGTTTGATACCCATATTGTACAAACGCATTCTAGAGTCACCCCTGGTCCACCTTTATGGCGATATCTCGAAAAAGCGACCACCTATACAACTACCACCACTCCCTTTTAAAACCCTCATTAATACCTTTAATTTGATACCAATATTGTACAAACACATTCTAGAGTCACCCCTGGCCCACCCTAATGGCGATATCTCGAAAAGGCGTCCACCTATAGACCTAATGCCCACTCCCTCTTAAAATGCTCAGTAACACCTTTTATTTTGATACCCATATCGTACAAACATTCTAGAGTCACCCTTGGTCCACCTTTATGGCGATATCTCGAAAAGGCGTCCACCTATAGAACTAAGGATTACTCCCTTTTAAAATACTCATTACCACCTTTCATTTGATACCCATATCGTACAAACACATTCTAGAGTCACCCCTGGCCCACCCTAATGGCGATATCTCGAAAAGGCGTCCACCTATAGACCTAATGCCCACTCCCTCTTAAAATGCTCAGTAACACCTTTCGTTTGATACCCATATCGTACAAACATTCTAGAGTCACCCCTGGCCCACCCTAATGGCGATATCTCGAAAAGGCGTCCACCTTTAGACCTAATGCCCACTCCCTCTTAAAATGCTCAGTAACACCTTTCGTTTGATACCCATATCGTACAAACACATTCTAGAGTCACCCCTGGCCCACCCTAATGACGATATCTCAAAAAGGCGTCCACCTATAGACCTCATGCTCACTCCCTCTTAAAATGCTCAGTAACACTTTTCCTTTGATACCCATATCGTACAAACATTCTAGAGTCACCCTTGGTCCACCTTTATGGCGATATCTCGAAAAGGCGTCCACCTATAGAACTAAGGATTACTCCCTTTTAAAATACTCATTACCATCTTTCATTTGATACCCATATCATACAAACACATTCTAGAGTCACCCCTGGCCCACCCTAATGGCGACATTTCGAAAAGGCGTCCACCTATAGACCTAATGCCCACTTCCTATTAAAATGCTCAGTAACACTTTTCGTTTGATACCCATATCGTACAAACATTCTAGAGTCACCCCTGGCCCACCCTAATGGCGATATCTCGAAAAGGCGTCCACCTATAGACCTAATGCCCACTCCCTCTTAAAATGCTCAGTAACACCTTTTATTTGATTCCCATATCGTACAAACACATTCTAGAGACACCCCTGGTCCACCTTTATGGCGATATCTCGAAACGGCGTCCACCTATGGAATTAAGGGTCACTCCTTTTCAAAATACTCATAAGCAGCTTTCATTTGATACCCATATCGTACAAACATATTCTAGAGTCTCCCCTGGTCCACCTTTATGGCGATTTCTCGAAAAGGCGTTCACCTATCGAACTAAAGCCCATTCCCTTTTAAAATACGCATTACCACCTTTCATTTGATACCCATATCGTACAAACACATTCTAGAGTCACCCCTGGTCCACCTTAATGGCGATATCTCGAAAAGGCGTCCACCGATAGACCTAAGGCCCACTCCTCTTAAAATGCTCAGTAACACTTTTCATTTGATACCCATATCGTACAAACAAATTCTAGAGTCAGCCCTGGTCAACCTTTATGGCGATATCCCTAAATGGCGTCCATCCATAGAACTATGGCCTACTCTCTCTTAAAATACTCTTTAATACCTTCCATTTGATACACATGTCATACAACCACATTCCAGGGTTACCCTAGGTTCATTTTCCTACATGGTGATTTTCATTATTTTGTCTCCATAGCTCTCAACTGAGTATGTAATGTTCGGTTACACCCGAACTTAGCCTTCCTTACTTGTTTATACTCAGTTGAGCAGAGCTAACAGAGTATATTAAGTTTGATTGGATAACGGTTGGTTGTACAGGTATAAAGGAATCGAGATAGATATAGACTTCCATATATCAAAATCATCAGGATCGAAAAAAAATTTGATTGAGCAATGTCCGTCCATCCGTCTGTCCGTCCGTCCGTCCGTTGACACGATAACTTGAGTAAATTTTGAGGTATCTTGATGAAATTTGGTATGTAGGTTTCTGAGCACTCATCTCAGATCGCTATTTAAAATGAACGATATCGCACTATAACCACGCCCACTTTTTCGATATCGAAAATTTCGAAAAACCAAAAAAGTGCAATAATTCATTACCAAAGACAGATAAAACGATGAAATTTGGTGGGTGAGTTGACCTTATGACGCAGAATAGAAAATTAGTAAAATTTTGGACAATGGGAGTGGCACCGCCCACTTTTAAAAGAAGGTAATTTAAAACTTTTGCAAGCTGTAATTTGGCAGTCGTTGAAGATATCATGATGAAATTTGGCAGGAACATTACTCCTATTAATATATGTACGCTTACTAAAAATTAGCAAAATCGGAGAAGGACCACGTCCACTTTTAAAAAAAAATTTTTTTTAAAGTAAAATTTTAACAAAAAATTTAATATCTTTACAGTATATAAGTAAATTATGTCAACCTTCAACTCCAGTAATGATATGGTGCAACAAAATACAAAAATAAAAGAAAATTTCAAAATGGGGGTGGCTCCGCCCTTTTTCATTTAATTTGTCTAGAATACTTTTAACGCCATAAGTCGAACAAAATTTAACCAATCCTTTTGAAATTTGGTAGGGGCATAGACTTTATGACGTTAACTGGTTTCTGTGAAAATGGGCAAAATCGGTTGAAGCCACGCCCCGTTTTTATACAAAGTCGTCCGTCTGTCCTTCCGCATGGCCCTTAACACGATAACTAGAGCAAAAATCAACATATGAACATGTGAACTTAGTTCACGTACTTATCCGGACGCACTTTATCTTGATATAAAAAATGAACGAAATCCGACTATGACCACGCCTACTTTTTCGATATCGAAAATTACGAAAAATGAAAAAAATGTCATAATTCTGTACCAAATACGAAAAAAGGGATGAAACATTGTAATTGGTTTGGTTAATTGCCGCGAAATATAACTTTAGAAAAAACTTTGTAAAATGGTTGTGACACCTACCATATTAAGTAGAAGAAAATGAAAAACACATTCTAGAGTCACCCCTGGTCCACCTATATGGCGATATCTCGAAAAGGCGACCACCTATACAACTACCACCACTCCCTTTTAAAACCCTCATTAATACCTTTAATTTGATACCAATATCGTACAAACACATTCTAGAGTCACCCCTCGCCCACCTTTATGGCGATATCTCGAAAAGGCGTCCATCTATAGATCTAATAAAAAATACTCATTAACACCTTTCATTTGATACCAATATCGTACAAACACATTCTAGAGTCACCCCTGGCCCACCTTTATGGCGATATCTCGAAAAGGCGTCCATCTATAGATCTAAGCCCCACGCCCTTTTAAAATACTCATTAACACCTTTCATTTGATACCCATATCGTACAAACACATTCTAGAGTCACCCCTGGTCCACCTTTATGGCGATATTTCGAAACGGCGTCCACCTATAGAACTAAGGCCCACTCCCTTTTAAAATACTCATTAACACCTTTAATTTGATACCCATATCGTACAAACACATTCTAGAGTCACCCCTGGTCCACCTTTATGGCGATATTTCGAAACGGCGTCCACCTATAGAACTAAGCCCCACGCCCTTTTAAAATACTCATTAACACCTTTCATTTGATACCCATATCGTACAAACACATTCTAGAGTCACCCCTGGTCCACCTTTATGGCGATATTTCGAAACGGCGTCCACCTATAGAACTAAGGCCCACTCCCTTTTAAAATACTCATTAACACCTTTCATTTGATACCCATATCGTACAAACACATTCTAGAGTCACCCCTGGTCCACCTTTATGGCGATATTTCTAAACGGCGTCCACCTATAGAACTAAGGCCCACTCCCTTTTAAAATACTCATTAACACCTTTCATTTGATACCCATATCGTACAAACACATTCTAGAGTCACCCCTGGTCCACCTTTATGGCGATATCTCGAAAAGGCGTCCACCTATAGATCTAAGCCCCACGCCCTTTTAAAATACTCATTAACACCTTTCATTTGATACCCATATCGTACAAACACATTCTAGAGTCACCCCTGGTCCACCTTTATGGCGATATTTCGAAACGGCGTCCACCTATAGAACTAAGGCCCACTCCCTTTTAAAATACTCATTAACACCTTTAATTTGATACCCATATCGTACAAACACATTCTAGAGTCACCCCTGGTCCACCTTTATGGCGATATTTCGAAACGGCGTCCACCTATAGAACTAAGCCCCACGCCCTTTTAAAATACTCATTAACACCTTTCATTTGATACCCATATCGTACAAACACATTCTAGAGTCACCCCTGGTCCACCTTTATGGCGATATCTCGAAAAGGCGACCACCTATAGAACTAAGGCCCACTCCCTTTTAAAATACTCATTAACACCTTTCGTTTGATACCCATATTGTACAAACGTATTCTAGAGTCACCCCTGGTCCACCTTTATGGCGATATCTCGAAAAGGCGACCACCCATACCACTACCACCACTCCCTTTTAAAACCCTCATTAATACCTTTAAGCTGGAGACATTGGTGCTTTATCGGTAACCGTATCGGTAACCTTTTAACAGCTGATTCGACCAACCTTATGAGAATCAATGCAATCGATTATTGGTGCTGCTAAGGTCGTAACCCTATCGTAGCCAACCAAATGGTTTTTGGTTTACCGTCGTAACGATAAACAGCTGAATACGTTAGGGATACGACTACAGCGATACGACATACGGCACCAATGACTCCCGTTTTAATTTGATACCCATATCGTACAAACACATTCTAGGGTCACCCCTGGTCCACCTTTATGGCGATATCTCGAAAAGGCGACCACCTATAGAACTAGGGCCCACTCCCTTTTAAAATACTCATTAACACCTTTCGTTTGATACCCATATCGTACAAACATATTCTAGAGTCACCCCTGGTCCACCTTTATGGCGATATCTCGAAAAGGCGACCACTTATAGAACTAAGGCCCACTCCCTTTTAAAATACTCATTAACACCTTTCATTTGATACCCATATCGTACAAACAAATTCTAGAGTCAACCCTGATCCACCTTTATGGCGATATCCCTAAATGGCGTTCACCTATAGAACTTTGGCCCACTCCCTCATAAAATAATTTTTAATGCCTTTCATTTGATACACATGTCATACAAACACATTCCAGGGTTTCCCTCGGATCATTTTCCTACATGCTTATTTTCCCTTATGTTGTCAACATTGCTCTCAACTGAGTATGTTATGTTCGGTTACACCCGAACTTACTTGTTTTATTTTCCTATAAGCGTAAGGACTCAACACAACTTTTACATACTAGGAATTCAGAGTTTATTTTCAGTTTCATATAAGCTCGTTTCACAAGGTCTGACGGATTCAAACGGAATTTCTTGAACATATACGCGCCATAAATAACATAAAACTGTTTGTTACGCAATGGACTACGGCAGTTATTACACCTGCTATGGTAATATGTCAATTGAGAAGTGTTTTTTTTTGTATGATACCCGTATTTCAAGAGTCGAGCTGCTAGAAGAAATTCGAGGGCATATATGAAATCAGCGACCCCATGAATTCGGCTGTGTGGAAGACAGTCCCGTCTTTACTTGTTGGTCCAAAAATTGGCAGAGCGGGATCTACAAATATGATTTACGCCGACTTCGAATGGCATCGGCAAGGTCGATCATTAAGAATACCCAGAAACCTTGGCATCCCAGCAGACATCTGATTGATGAAGCTATACCGCCCAGGGGCTTAAAGAGTAATCTCCGCAAGCATTATGAGGAAATACGGCATCGGAGGACACAGCCGTATGAAAGTAAAAAAGCACGAGCTGGTCCTCAGTGAAATCCACAAACAGGCGTCGGTCCTCTATGCCGGAAATTGCCCAGTGAATCCAGTACTTAAAGAACAATACCCGAAACTAGCAGAAGAGGAACGCACCCTTCCTAGGGAAACGCGCGTCACTCTAGCTCAACTTCGATCTGAATACTGTAACAGGTTAAACTCTTACCTATCCAGAATCAACCCCGACATACAAAATGTATGTCCTGCTTTTAATGTGTTCCCAGATGACACAAACCAACATCAGCTTCTTAAGCTTGTCAGAAATACACTTTGAGTGTTTGTCAAACCACTGCCGAGAAGCGAGACCGATAAGAAATTTTTTTTCTAATTAAAACAATTTTTTTTATTAATTTTTGAACTTGCATTGTTCGGGATTTGAACCAAAGACCTTCGGTGTGTTAGGCGGATCACGTTACAAACCCACCATTCCGCCTTTCCTTCTTTTCAAATTTGGTAGCAGGTTTTCAAAATTTGATTCATTTTCTTAACCCAAGAGTAATTTTGGATAGGATACTATCCTGGAAGGAAAACGCTCATGAGCGTGCGAAAAAAGCAACGGTGGCACTGTACAGCTGTAGGGGTGCTGTTGCGCGAAGATGGGGACTATCACCGGATATTATCGTATGGCTCTACACTGCTGTCGTTAGACCAATCCTTTTATACTGGGCCTTGGTCTGGTGGACGAGCCTAGATACTAAATCAAACCTACGGGCACTCCAGAAGGTACAAAGAAGTGCTCTATTGTGTGTGGGGGGTGCTCTAGTGTGTTTGGGGGTGCACTCCGCACCACCCCTGCGGAGGCGCTGGACACTCTTTTTAATGTGTTGCCAATAGATTTAATGGCCAGGCATTGTGCGGCTTTTCTTCTCTGCGGCTGCGAGATTTATCTGGCTGGATAGACAATGTGGATGGCAATGCCGCCATCGTTAAGAATCTGGATTCGCCTTCGTCGGACTATTCCGCTCCGAATGTCTTTTTCGATATGAAGTACGAGGTTGTTATCCCGGACAAGGATTATTGGTTGAGGGATCCGCCGGACCTGAGCGATAGGCTGCAGATATATACTGATGGCTCAAAACTGGATAAAAAGGTGGGTAGCGGTGTCTTTGCACCTCAACTAGGGTGGAATCTATCTTTTAACCTACCCGATCATTGCAGCGTCTTTCAGGCGGAGGTGGCTGCTATTAACGAGGCCGTTGAGCACCTGAGAAATGCTGTTCACGGCTATAACCAAATTTGTATTTACTCTGACAGCCAGGCTGCACTAAAAGCGCTTGGTCGGGCTCATGTAAGTTCAGGACAATAGAGAAGTGCCGCAAATCTCTCAACGAGTTCGCTGAACAAACTTCCCTTAGTCTGGTATGGGTGCCTGGACACTCGGATGTACCGGGAAATGAGATGGCTGACGAACTTGCAAGAGGGGGCACATCTGTCGTCTTGGAAGTGTTGAGCATGCCGCTTGCTACCTGTAAGTTCACTTTGAAAGGGATTTGCCTTAGGAAAGCGGGTATGAGATGGAGCAAGTTGGATTCTGCTACCACACTAAGCTCGTGTGGCTTGAATGGGATGCAAAACGCACGAGACGTCTCCTTCTTCTTGGAAGGGGGGACTTATCTCTGGTAGATCGACTTATAACCGGCCACATAGCAATCGGGAGGCATGCACAACGGCTGGGTGCTCCCTATAATGATTACTGCAGGAGCTGCAAAGACGAAGAGGAGATAGAAACAGTCAAGCATTTTCTGTGCGATTATCCGGCGCTTTGGCACAAGAGGAAGAAATCTCTGTGATCTCCTTTCTTTGACGATATTTGTGAACTGGTTAACTTGGAACCCAAGAAATTCCTGACGTTTGCTAAATCGACCTGTTGGTTTGAGTAGGGGAGAGATCCGCGTTGTATCACAACACGACCTTTATGGGCCTAAGTGCACTGGTGCACCGGTGGCCACTCTTACCTAACCTAACCTTCTTAACCAATTCAGTAGATTTGCAGCGTACTTACAAACCTACAAATGTCGTCAAGTTCGCGAGTATTTGGTATTCACAAATATTTTAAATATTCTATTGCTGCTAGTCAGCAGGTTTTTAAACAAACTGTATTGAAGCTCGGTATTCCATCATTAATAATGAAAATGTTTATTATTTGCTCATACATATATACACGTGTACATATTTACGTTCATGCGTAAATCAATATTTATTAAGTACATACATACATACACTTTGATTGCTTAAAACCATGAGAAATTACTTTGATAAGCGCAACAAATAATTATCTTTTCAAACAATTAATTAAGGAACATTAAATAAAGAATTTGTTTGTTTTTGTAGACCCATTTAAAAGTTCTATGCATTACTACAACAAATTATTGTTTTTTTTTATCTCTAAATGTTTTATTGTTTTGTCTTTATGTTGCACTTTTTCACGTTCATTGTGCTGAGAATATGATGACAAAGACGAAAGAGAATTCAAATATGACGAGGTGGCCGAGTGGTTAAGGCGTTGGACTGCTAATCCAATGTGCTCTGCACGCGTGGGTTCGAATCCCATCCTCGTCGCACTTAAAGTATAGTAAATGCTTTTTTTTTTAATTCAAAATGAATGAAATATCAAATCAATATTTGTAATTTTAATAATAATTTGATGTTTAATTCATGTTTTAGGATTCGACTTGATAAAAGAATTCGCGCTGCTTTGGTCATGCGATAAGAATAGCGGCTGAAGCAAATGAAACAAAAACAACATTTGTACTACAGAAAAAAGAGAACAAACTGTTTTTTTTTTAAGCTGCAAGGTACATAATTATCATTATTAATCTATATATCTATATAAATCTTATAAAATAAAGTCGCTAAATGCCATGTATGCACATAACTTCACACAGAATGCTCCGATTTTAAAACGGTTTTTTGCATTTGAAAGCTTAGCTACGTGAGATGGTACAGTTAATATAATTTGAAGATATATATTATAGGGGCGTGGCAAATTGCCAAAATGTAGTAAAAAAACATAAAATTTTTGTTTACACAGCTATAACTCATAAACGGATGGATGCATTTAAAAAATTCTACTTTTCAGTAAAACTTTGAACTATTTACCTTCGATCTGCATCAAAAAAATACTTGATTCCTTTCTAATATTTGCCAAATTGTTTAAACAAAAGTACCATTTTAACCAAAAAATGTGTTTGTGTGGTTGTTCGCTGTGAACTGTTCGCGCTAATTGCTTTTGAGTGAGGATGATGCGACACATACATACGTACATACACAGCATTCGCTGCGTTATTTAACTTCGGGCGTAGGTTTATAGGTATGTATGGATGTACATCACTACATAGTATAAAAAAAAGTCGCTTTTTCTGTCCCTATGTCCCTTTGAATGCTTAATCCTTCAAGAATACGCAACGGATTTTGATGCGCTTTTTTTTAATAGATAAAGAGTGATTGAAGAGGAAGGAACGGATGAACATATTTGGCTGAAAATTGGTGGAGGGGTAGCTTAAAACCAGGAGACAGACATAGGATAATTCTTATTCCGTTCTGGCTAGGGTCTTGAGATCAAAACGTGGACCTGGGTAATCTTGGGATATGTTTGTACAATATGGGTATCAAATGGAAGCTGTTTATGAGTACTTTGATACGGGGTATTTTTAGTACCCGCGGGTAACTAGGGTCTCGAGATATAAGCGAAAACCTAGACGCTGAATGTGT
Organism: Eurosta solidaginis; assembly: GCF_040869045.1. Taxonomy (NCBI): domain Eukaryota; kingdom Metazoa; phylum Arthropoda; class Insecta; order Diptera; family Tephritidae; genus Eurosta; species Eurosta solidaginis. The sequence goes on from NC_090323.1 coordinate 172,384,649, forward strand.
ATAGAATATGGATAACAAATTAAAGCTGTTGATGAGTGCTTTAGTAGAGGGTAATTTGCATACCCCTGGGTGACTAGGGTCTCGAGATATAGGCCAAACCGCGGGCCCGTGTACTCCTAGACAGAGTTTATACAATATGGATATCAAATGAAAGCTGTTGATGAGTGCTTTAGTACAGGGTAGTTTTCATATCTATTGGTGACAAGGGTCTCGAGATATAGGGCAAAACGTGGACCCGGGTACCCATAGAATGTGTTTATACAATAGGGATAGCAAAAGAAACTGTTGATGAGTGCTTTAGTAGAGGGTAATTTGCATACCCCTGGGTGACTAGGGTCTCGAGATATAGGTCAAAACGTGGGCCCGTGTACCCCTAGACAGAGTTTATACAATATGGATAGTTTTCATACATATTGGTGACTATTGTCTCGATATATAGGCCAAAACGTGGACCCGGATACCCCTAGAATGTGTGTGTGCTGAGAGCTTTAAAGTAATTTTCATTGTGAAGTTCGATTTAGTCGCATCAACCTGGCAATACTGATAAATATGCATGCGAAGCCGAAATAAAGACATGAATTAATAATACCCACATACCTATTTACATACGTACTATTCGATTTGCCTGAAATTTGGTATATAAATTTGCCTATATTAGTATTTACGATCCTTTTTCCTGGAAGTAGACCAGAAACGGATTGGGACTGAGACTCGGAGTGGGACTGGGATCGGAATGGGACTGGAATAAAATAGATACCACCCTCTTGGACTGGCAATAAATGATGAAGAAGAATGAGAAGAATTTGAGATAAGAGAAAAGAGGGAAGGAGACTGAGTAAAAAATAGAGTGAGACCAAGATAGAGATAGATGAAGCGAAAAAGACGGAGGGAGGAGTGAATAAAAGGATTAAGAAAAAGTGAAGAGAGGGAGAGCAGAGTTAGACGGAAAAAGCTTATTAAAATGTGTGCAGATAGACCAAATTTAGAGCAGAACAATGTCTTCCGGGTCTGCTTGTCTATATATATAAAAAGAAGTGTACATTTTGATTGTCACTCCATAACTCGAGAACGGCTCGACAGATTGCCATGACATTTTTAGGAAAGATACAGTAAGGAGAGATGAGGGTTAGTTGATTTTGATATACAAATCGGTTTAGCTATATATATATAAAAATCTAATTCTGTGTGTGTGTGTGTTCGCTATGGAAACGTATTTCCCACACATCAATCATCACCAAATTTTGGTTATGGGTTCTTTCGATCAACGGGAAGGTTTCAGGCTAAAAATAATTTCGATATATAAAAGGGGCGTGGCACCTCCCATACAAATGGAATCTTTGGTACTGCATATCTTTGAAGGTATGCATGCCAGAACATTGAAATTCAGTAAGGAGTTATATGAGGTCAATCCCTAACACCACCAAGAAAAGGCGGAATTGGGAAAAAGGGGGCGTGGAACCTCCCATTCAAATTGAATCTTTGGTACTGCATAACTTTGAAGGTATACATGCCAGAACATTGAAATTCAATGAGGAGTTATATGAGGTCAATCCCTAACACCAACAAGAAAATGCGGAATTTGGAGAGAGCGGGCGTGGCACCTCCCATACAAATGGAATCTTTAGTAATGCATAACTTTGAAGGTATACATGCCAGAACATTGAAATTCAGTAAGGAGTTATATGAGGTCAATCCCTAACAGCACCAAGAAAAGGCGGAATTGGGAAAAAGGGGGCGTGGAAGCTCCCATTCAAATGGAATCTTTGCTACTGCATAACTTTGAAGGTATACATGCCAGAACATTGAAATTCAGTAAGGAGTTATATGAGGTCAATCCCTAACACCACCAAGAAAATGCGGAATTGGGAAAAAGGTGGCGTGGAACCTCCCATTCAAATGGAATCTTTGGTACTGCATAACTTTGAAGGTATACATTCCAGTAAAATGTGGAATGGGGAAAAACTATGGCTGCCGTACAAACTTAAGTTATTTTAACACCTAAAGTTTGACTGCATTGTTGAGTTTAGCTGTTATGCCTTTTGGACGTTTAGTAATATGTCGCTGTTAAAAAAATTGTTTAGCTTCAGTCTATTTACATATTCTATAAAAATCTAATTCTGTGTGTGTGTTCGCTATGAAAACGTCGATCATCACCAAAAAGACGAAAGTTTTTCATATTTCAGAACTAAGATTTTGAAATTTAAATGTTTTTGTTTTTTGGCTATGCGAAAGAACTATCTTAGCTCCCAAAAATGATAATGTTAACAAATTCAATGATCGCTTTCAAAATCAATTTCCTGGTGAAGTGACGAAATATAAATCGATCGACACAGTTACAGATAAAGATAAAATTGTGAATTATCCAAATGAATTTCTATACTCCTTAGAACCAAAAGGAATGCCTGCGCATATATCAACTTTGAAAATTGGCTCACCAGTCATGCTCCTTCGGAATGTAATCAAAGCAACAATCATCAGCGGTAAAAGCAATACAATAATGTAAAATAAGATACAATAAGATACAAGAATAAAATTTTTTAACAGAAAATTTCACCAAATATGCGTACAAAATTCAATTCAATTTACAGAACAATAAATTAAATTATCAACAAACAAAACAGAAAAAATAACGGAACATCCATTCGATCTCGGGCGTTACAACGTTCGCCTGGTAAAGCTAGTTGGTTTATAATAATAATGGTACCCATACCTGTATTTATGTTTGTATTTATTAGACCGTTTCGTATTTTTTCTTTCCCCTCCAGAGAGGTGTTTCCATTTCAAATTTGATTTTCATAATTCAAAATTCGGTTTTTGGTTGGAATTATGAATTTAGTTTCGATGCTTATTTCGAAGATTCTGGATTTGATAAAGTGACGAAAACGGTGGGCTCTAAAGAAAGAGTCGTCGAATTGGCGCTTCGGCAGGAAGACATAAATTCTGGGAACCACCGTTAACATCGAAAACCATTCAGGGGATTCAAAGGAGACGTGTAGACCAAACCTCTGCTCTGGTGCTCTGGTGACCTCAAGTGCCACACTGAAGGAGGTGGTTGGATTATCTAGAAGGTTCGACGTGGTAACATCAAATCGTTCCCACGACGGTCGAGCTAGTGCTGTTTTCCGGAACGTATCGGATAAATATCGCACAAAGTGCCACCAACATCGATAAAGCTCCCCAGAGCCTTTCAGGTCTCAATTTCGCTAAAAGTAAAAGAAAGAAAATACTATCAGTCACAAAGTAAAGATCTCTGGCCTTGTCCTTGATGCCAGCCGAATGCAGCGACGGAGATTCAGTGACAAACTGTGCGAGTTTAAAACACATATGGACAAAGTGCAGCAAAAAAGGCCAGAAAAAGGAGAACGAAATAATGTGCTTCGCGTAACAAGCGAATGAAGTCTTGATTTTTCTTCGTTCTCCCATTTAGCATCTGTTATGGCTAATCAGGAACGCATATTAAAGGGTAATAAAAAAAAGGTAATGGGTTACAAAAACTCGTGACATACGACGTGTGAACGTACTGAGCGGAGCTCGACAAGGTGTTGCAATTAAACCACAATAGAGGTAACTTTCTGGTAACTAATTTCTGGCTTTTTGAGAAGAGCTTCGTCGAGCTGCTATCGGTAACAACCGTTACTGATAGGTTATTGTTTTTTTTATCAGCTTATACACGATTGAGACTTATTATCATCGATTTATTAGTTTGTTTTCGTGGAGTCATTGGCTTCTTATTAGTTTCTTATCGGCTTGTTATCGACGTGTTACAGATGTGTCATCGATTTCATATTGAAATTTTATCGGTATCTGTTTCAGAACAAACCGATGAGTCGTCCATAAGAAATCGATAGCACGCCCATAATAAATTGTTAACACTCCGATAAGTATTCGATAACTTCTCGATAACATATCGATATCTTTTAAATAAGTAATCGATAACTTTTCGATTATACATCGATAAGCAAAGGTTAGCACCCCGATAAGAAATCGATAACTTTTTGCTACTAAATCGACAACTTTTTGATATCGAGTCGATGATCTTTCAAAAAGAAATCGATATTTTTAAGCACATCGATAACCTTCCGATAAGTAATCGATAAACTGTCGATAATCAATTGATAAATCCCGATTAAAACCGATAAAATGTTGGTGACTCTTTAAAAAACTTAATTACTGATAGCAAATTTAAACCGCTTCAGTAACAAACAGATTACTCGTCTCTACCTCGTCAATAATACATCTATAACAAACCCATTACTTGTCGATAACAAATTGATAACACGCCTTCTGGTGTTGCTTCCCGTTTCGGTTTTTACTTCCAATATTCGCTTTCTTCACCCCTCCTTTCTTTTTGCTTTTGTGCTACATTCTGGGCTCCTCGATTCTATGAGCAAAGGTGTTTACAAATAAAAAAATTAATTATACTTTAAATATAATAGCAAATTTATATCTATACATGTATATACATTTGTACATATCCGTGGCTAAATTTCACGTTGCTATTCAATAAAAGACGTCGAATAAATTTCCACATACATAACTTCTCAATGTGCATTTGTATATACACTGTAACTGTTTCTTTATCATTTGTTTTTATCTCATAGGTGTGATAAAATTGAAATATTTTGTGTATGGCAAAGAACTCAATGCTCACCGCTGAACAACCGCGAAAATAAAAGGGCACCGACACACAAATTTCCAAGTTCAAGTAAAAGCCAAGGAATAGAGTTTTTTGTATGCTTATTTTTTGCCGAAGTGTGAGAAATGAAATATGAACCATTATGTGTAAATAAACTAGTAGATGTGGCATACCACAAATTGATCGCGCGATATATCCACTTAATGGTCGTTATGATGACAAACGGAAACAGTAAAAAAAGCAAACACTCCATAGGCATCTTGGAGAAAAAATGTATTATTTCAAATGAATACGTATAGGAAAAATTGCAAATAAATTATTTTAAAGATGAAATAAGAGAATATATGGATGTATGTATTATAAAAAAATGTTAAAGAATTAATGCGCAGAAAATTTGTTCTTAACCAAATGTAGAACCACTGAATTTAAATTTTGAATCTAAGGAGTCGGCCTTTGTTCGAGAAAAAATTTTCTCCTGCCTTATCTCTTATAGTGTTAACTACTTTGTACTCTTTACTTTAATTTTTAAAATAATATTTAATTGAGTTTTCGTGTTAACTTAAAAATTTTTGAATAACTTCAAAAATTCTGATTAGTATTAAAAATATTTAAACTCAAAAATAAATAAAAATAAATTTTTAAAAATAAAATCAATATTTGGCTTATTATGAAATATATTGGCGATTCTACAAACGGACCTAGAATTACGAACTTTAAAACCTAGTTAACTTAATCAAAGAAAAGTTTTCGAAAATTATTAAATAAATGACACTATTGAAATTCTTGTGCATGTAATATATCTGTGCTTGTGTTCCTAGTACATTTGTGGACCGGAAGCATTACAAGTAATAAGAATGCTTAGAAGTGCGCTACACATTTAAATGTTTACAAATTCTAGGAAAATTTGTATATATTCAACATTAAACAATCATTATTCTAACTATACAAAGACAAAACAAATTGTTCATTAGAAAATAATGAAATTAAACTTAAATATACTTCAATTAATAAGCATCATTCTGTGCAAATTTCATATACAGTCGCTGTTAGTTGTATATACGAAACGTAAAGAAAAAAAAAAAAAAAACTATGTGTGGAAAAACAAATTAAAAACATGAAGTGCTTATAACAGCTTACTAGTAAACATGCTAAGCATTTTATGCAACATAAATACAAAATAAAATTTGTCTACGATTTGTTAATTAATAAAGAACTCTAAAAATGTATGTGTAAATAAAATAAAAAACATTTACAACATAATACTCTTAAAAGCAACGATTGGGTTATCCAAACCACAACAACAAAAGCTACTACAACAATTTTGCACGCAATACACACAAGAACAGATTCAAAATGAAGACATCATGAAAATGAAGAGATTTATAAAGAAAACAACAAAGCATATTGCATATTTTAAAACCATTGCGACATAAAACAAAACAAATATTAATTTCAAGAAATTTTTCTACAATCATCAATCCACTACTTATTAATTTTAATATTTTTTTATTAAATTTAATTTTATGTAAGTATAATTTTTATTTTAATATTAAATTAAAAATTTTTCAATTATAATTTAAATTAAAATTTTAAAACTTTTAAATTTTCAAATTTATTTTAAGATTATTTTTATATTTTAACAATTTTATATAAATTATTTAAATTTACTTAATTTTTTTTTTTATATAAAAATAAATATTTTATTTAAATTGTTAACTCCCTTTCCAAAAAAATTCTTAAATATTTTCTAATTTTCCAATTTTTCATTTAAATTTTTTTTATATGGTTCTACGTTCACCAGTACGAACTCGTAATTTTATAAATTCGGAAAATCAAAATAATAACTATACAAATAACACAAAGACTCACAATTCAACTCAAAATTCTAACATTAATACAACACAAAACAACATTTCTAATATAACACAAGATATTTCAACACAAAATAACTTTACAAATGTTTCTTCTACTAAATCTATTAAATTACCACAATTTTGGCAAGAATCTTCCGATGCCTGGTTTTTACTTGTTGAAGGACAATTTGAAATCAACAATATCAATGATGATAATTTAAAATTTCAAAATGTTTTTGTTTCTCTTCAACGAGATACCATATCTAAAATTTTAGACGTTATTAACCCTCCTCTTCTTTTCAATAAATATAACACAATCAAACAAATTTTATGTGTTTATGAAATCACTTATAGGTACTGACTCCATTGTAAGTCAAGAATTACTTTTCAAATTATAGATTCGTAAAATGCCACAAGAAATACAAATCCATTTAACTTCTAGTAACAATCAAAATAAAGATGAAGTAATTATTTTAGCTGACAAACTTTTTGATCTAATCAACAAACCTCATGCTTCCAAATCTCCTGTAGTCTCAAGTATAAATAATAATATTTTAGAGCAATGCGTTAAAAATTTAACTTTATTAACCTGCTTTTTTCACGTTGCGTACACGCCGGGCTCAAAACCGAAGTTTCTAGCTCGTCAGCAAGTTACTTCAAAAGGAATTGCTTAATTTCCTATTACGCTAGAGTTTTAAGTCGATTGCAAGCTTTTTAATTTGGGTGAAATTCATAAAATATCTTGATCCGTGCGTTGCTAAGTGGAAATTTATGGATATCAAGTTGCATCGTCAACGAATTTTGAATAATGGTTTAAGTTCCAGGGACCTAGCTTTTACGGAAGTTACTTAAAGCTTTATGGCGAAACTCCATCGGGTTTTGAGCGAGTTTTCTTATTGTGATGATCCGTGCGCCCCTATCGGAATTTTTTTCCAACATATTCATTTATAGTTTGACCTAGAGCTACAGTCAAAGCTTCAAGTATCTAGCTAAATGGGAAGTTACTTAACCCACCTAACAGTTTTTTGATTAAGTAGCATTGTCTTCAGGTCATGAGCCATGCGCTCAATGGGAAGATACCAATTTAAAAGTGTAAAATTAGTTTATTATGTAGGCGTTATCATCCTTATTAGGTACCAGGACTTATGTTATAAAATAAGTCCGTTTTTTTAGAAAATGCTAGAAGTTTCCTAAGAGCCTAGCTTAATGGCTGCATCGAGATCTGAAAACTCCGCTGCGCCTTGTAACTGGAGCTTTAACCTCATGAGCGCAGAATCAGAACACAACACTTGCTGACTAGGGCTAATTTATACGCAAGTGACGCCAAAACGCGGTACCAAGATAGTATATTTATCAGTTTTTTTGGTCGGCAACATTGGGTTTTTATTATCTAGATAATTTGTAGATACGGCAACAGCTGGATTTTGTTTGTTTAACAATTTCTCCAGGGAAATATATATCTACTTACGGCAATAATATCCAACGTCATTATTTAATTATTTTTAAGCCACATAATTCTCGAGTTGATATCCAACTTCATTCTCCAATCACTACCAACTCTTGAGATTTTAGAAGTATGCCTAGTTATCAACATGAGTATTCAAGCCCAAATGCTCGTTGGGTATATTCGACGCCATTTCGAACGAACGAAAATAACTGGTAGGTTAACAAGTTTAACCCTGCCAGATCGGCCGCTTAATCTCAGCTTAAACATCAGCTATAGTGGACTGAAAAACTGCAGAATAAGTTTAAGCGTAGTTTAGCTGACAAACTGAATTCAACTTGTACTGAAAACCCGGGCTAAAAGGTATAAGCAACTTTGTACGTCTGATATCGCAGGACATATACATGATTTTAGAAATTTTGGAGCTTTGCGACCATTTCCGGTTTGATGGATCATATGCAACTCCTGTTTTCTTTTGATATCTCCCAAGGGGATTGAGACGTCTGCCGTCGACTCATCGGTCTCTTCCTTGTATTACCTTCTATCCCTGTATGACAGGCCTGGGCGCAGTCCCTCCAATACTTGTTTGCATTCCAGAACACTTCCTGATGAAGACCTGTGTGTGGTTACTGCCTTGATCACCGCTTGACTATCAATATATATTGACGTGACTGCAGCTTCATCATGCGTCCCAGAATTTCTGTTGCTTCCTTCCGGCTACAATTTCCGCCTGGAAGACAATGTAGTGATCTGTCAGGCTGCAGGATCTAATTGTTTTTGGATGTTCGTTAATTTGGAACCATCGGTATACACTTCTATAGTAAGTATCTACCATTTTCGCACACTTGCGCAAACCTTCAGACCCTGTTGTGGTCACAAGATATTTTTCGAAGCTTAAGTACGGGACCATGTGGTCCGTTCGCTCTATACAAGAAGGCATTATACCGCTATGACCACGCGGTCTGCTCTCAAGTTGCTCCGAGACCTTGAGCCTTGTTGCATTTATTAACGCTCTATTTTTCGCCATCAGGTTTGCGGGCTGGATGTGTAGCATGGAGTTCAATGCTGCCGTCTGTGTAGTTTTTATGTTTTTACGTACTTTTTGTGTGGCTGTCATCCAAACAAAGAACACATAGTAAAGTAAGGGTTTGACAATTGCCGTCAATACTGTGACGTTTGGCCCCATCCTGTCCATGCAACATGGAAACTCCACACTCATATAGTGTCGTTAAGTATAGAATTCAAAGATCCCCCAACTTTTGAGTCGCCACTTGATTAATGTTGCTATCTACTACCTGTACTACTACATGAGCGGCTATACAAGCACTCACGGTCAAAACTTACCAACCAGACGTTTATATATCTACCTATGTAGTGCTTTATTGAGACATCTAGTGCTACTTTGTCACAGCACAAATCACAGCCCTAGTTGTTCATATTATTGTAGCTAATTTGACTAGAGCTTCGATTGAGCTTGTGATTGCTACTATTGCCAAGCTTGATTTCGAAAGAGACGCTGATGCCGTCATTGTCAGTCAGTCCCGGTGATATCTTCGAAACTATCGCTGCGGTTTAGTATGATTTTTCAACAGCTATCCTAAAACCATTCATATATGTCTTTTTTAAAACCCTAGTCTAGTGTATTACTTCGATGATTCCATAAGTTTGGCAAGTTCTCCACTGGTTTTAATTAGAACAGCTGCTTGTGAAAGAGCGATTGTCGCTAACCGATACTTCCAAGAGTCTTTAAAATATTCTTTTTGGATCAGGCTCAGAAATTATATACATCGTAATATACGACGCGGAGTCATAGGCACACACTGAATTATATAAGGTGATATTTGGTTATTTGTGAGAATAGTTTACGAATTGCCGAATGCGAGAATATACCAAAATCGAATAATGAACTGTGCAAAATGCACAAACATAGCCGACGTTTCCCACCGAAGAGTAGTTTTTTGAAGTGACCACCGCTGATATTCTGGCAGCCTACGTTGAAACATTCGCTTATAGTTACTTCGATGATGCAGCAATTAAGCTGGGTCCTAGAAAACTGCTAGTATTTGCCAAGAGGACCTGATTGGCACCTGATTGGGATTCTTCTGTTTGGTCGTCAAACAAATTCTGGTAACAATATGGACACATTCAGTCTATGTGAGGTCTTAATTGACCGGCCAGTTCAACCTAACCTAACCTATTTCGATGATGCAGTTAAATTATTCGTCCCTTCGAAATAGTGCCACAATTTGATTAGGCATGAAGTACTAAGAATTCATCATTCGTTTCTGTCACTTTTCTTGTCATTGGAATAGATCAGAAATTTTTGACATGAATGCTGTTCAATCAGTTGCGTATACATCGTCCCTTTCAATAAAACTTAAGAAAACTTAACAATATCAACAATAAGCACAATTGCAATGAAATGCAACAACAAATATCAATCACAACAATACAAACAGCTATAAAGTGCTTACAAATTCGATTTTATTGCGCAGAGCAAGGAATGTGTGTGCTAGTGATGTTAATGAACCCGGTTGTTTAAAGGTCAGACTGGTCCGGCTCAAAATCAATCAAAAACCAGCCCAAAGTAGCGGAAATTGGAAGCATGGTTCAATGGACTTTCTTCTAAAAGAACTGGAATTGAATCGAATGAAATATCGTTTTTTAAATACCCAAAGGTCGGTTTCAACACTAGCAAACAGGTTGTAAAGCGTAGAACCCCGATTTTAATGAAAAGGAAAGGTTCCTGTTGTTGTTGTTGTTGTAGCAGTGCTTCGCCCCACCTAACAGCCGCGACCGATCACAAACTGTCATCAATAGCCTCTAACGGGAGTCCAAGGAAACTTGCTGTTTCAACAGGGGTGGGCCATAAGGAAAGGGGTGTTAGAGGCGTTGGTTCCACATTACAATTAAAGAGATGGTTGGTGTCATGTGGGGACACATTGCAAGCGGGGCATACATTTGGTATGTCGGGGTTGATTCTGGATAGGTAAGAGTTTAACCTGTTACAGTATCCAGAACGAAGTTGAGCAAGAGTGACACGCGTTTCCCTGGGGAGTATGCGTTCCTCTTCTGCGAGTTTTGGATACTTTTCTTTGAGTACTGGATTCACCGGGCAATTCCCGCCATAAAGGTCCGACGCCTGTTTGTGGAGTTCACAAAGGACCTGCTTGTGTTTTTTCGCTTCATATGGCTGGATTCTCAGGTGCCGTATTTCCTCAAAATGCTTACGGAGATGACTCCTTAAGCCCCTATGCGGTGCTGGCTCATCAATCAGATGTCTATTGGGGTGCTCAAGTTTCTGGGTATTCAACAGGAACTGTTTGGTCAGCATCTCATTTCTCTCCCTGATTATGCAGATGGTGTTCTGGGGACATAAGAAGACATCCCATGGCGATTCTGAGAGCAGTATTTTGGCAGGCCTGTAGCTTCTTCCAGTGGGTAATTTTTAGGCTTGGCGACCATATGGGTGACGCGTAGCACGTAATCGGCTTGCTAATTGCTTTGTATGTAGTCATGAGCGTTTCTTTATCTTTTCCCCCAAGTACTGCCAGCGAGGGATTTGAGGATCTTGTTACGGCTCTGAATTCTCGGAACAATTGCGGCTGCGTGCTCACCAAAATGTAGATCCTGATCAAACGTCACACCAAAGATTTTGGGGTGTAGGACAGTCGGTAGCGTAGTGCCATCGACGTGGATGTTCAAAATGGTCGACATTTGGGACGTCCATGTTGTAAATAAGGTCGCGGAAGATTTAGTCGGTGATAATGCCAGGTTTAGCGAGGCGAAAAAACTGGAGAGATCAGGGAGGTAGCCGTTTATTCGATTGCATAGCTCATCGATCTGCGGGCCTGGGCCTGTGGCCATTATTGTGCAGTCATCGGCGTAGGAAACGATTGTGAATCCTTCCGGTGGTGAAGGTAGCTCAGATATGTAGAAATTAAACAAAAGTGGGGACAGGACACCACCCTGTAGCACCCCTTGTTTAATTCTTCTTGGTTTTGATGTTCCGTTTCTAAATTGCACCGATGCCTGCCGACCACCCAGATAATTTGCGGTCCACCTTTTAAGACATGGGGGAAGGGTAGCCCCTTCCAGGTCTTGCAGTAACCAGCCATGGTTGACCATATTAAAAGCTTTTGATAGGTCTAGCGCTACGAGTACTGTTCTATGGTGGGGTTTTTTATTTAAACCGCAATTTATCTGGGTGCTAATGGCATTTAGCGCGGTGATAAACGTGAGGCCGCCTCCATTTCCGCTCTCGCGATCTTTTCTGTGGACATTATACCCAGAGCAGGTCTGCAATGCAGATATCGCTGTGAGTTTATTCTCTTGAATCGCAGCAATGCGGATGTTATGCCGCTTCATGAAATCGACTATCTCCGTAATCTTCCCAGTTAGTCCATTACAGTTTAATTGCAGAATTCTGAAGTGCATAGGGGGGGGGGGGCGTCGCCACTCTGGGGGTAAGTGACGGGTGACTACGCCTGGGTTGAGGAAGGCTAGGACGCAATTGCTGTTGTGGCCCTGGGACTGGGCGTCCTTCGGCAAGCATTGGGGTACCCGGACGATTTGGGTTTGCGACCTGGCAGCATGGCGTGATGAAAACCGTCGGGGGGTTACAGTCGCGGAGGCTAGAACATCTAGGAAAGTGGCACCACCCAAGGCAGGAGCTGCATTGGGCGGATGTCGCAAACATATATATTCTGGGCTGGCAAACGGTGCAAACGGAGGTAGGGACTAAGAGTCTGTTTCCCTGACCTACACGATTGCTGCCGGAAAAGAGGGCGGAGAAGACGGGGGAAGGGGCTGATGCTCAGCATTGCTACCGACTCTACTACGAAGATAGTAGTTATGAGTGGTAGCAGCTGTTTGAGTTGTTGTCGCCGTGGGGCGCGAGCAGCAGCGGGTACTTGTTGTGGCTTGCTGAGCAGCAGGGCTGCTGACAGGTAGTGGGGGGGGGGGGGGGGCGCTTTGGCGTAGACTACGGGACGCCCTTGGGCGTGAACAGCAAGGAGCCACAAAAGATTTATAAAAGTTACGTGGACGTCGGGTGTTGGGGTCAAGCCCAGAACAGCCTGTCCGATGCAACCATCCATTACACGAGACACACTGAACAGAGTATGACCGTCCTAAAAAATTCTTTTCCGGCAGATGCAGCAAAACCATTTCTCAGGAGACGGACCCGGATTGGATTCGATACCTTCCCGGAGCAAGAGAATATGGAGCAGTCCCGCTGCAAGGAGCTGCTGGGAGGATGACAATTTGTGGGAGGGACGCAACAAATTAAATGGGGTTACACTGAAATGACAGTCCTTGGTAGGGAAAAATCCCAAGTCGCTCCGGTACATAGAACCGACTGCCTTGGGAAGCGAGGAAAGGTTCCTCTTTAACAATGGTTTCTGGTTTATGGACAATATAGTATGCGTTGGTATGCATCTTCTTTATGCCAAATGCCAGATAAGGTTGAGTGGTAACTAGCTCGATTGGGGAAAGCTCAATTGCACGGCAATATTTCGTTGTGATACTATATAAAACAACGTCGGCACACTCCATATGGGTAGAGCATGAAGAGTACATGAGATTTGGTAAACCCAATAAGTTCGGAAAACAGACTGCCGCCCACTTCTTGCCAGAAAGATCTCTCTACCCTACAAAATAGATTATCATGGGGCAATTGTTGCTACGAAATAGTATGTCCTGACTGGGACAAAGTGGGATTCTAGAGTTTCCGAAGTCCACCGGAAGTATTTTCAGATTGTCATGCAATGCTAACCAATTTTCTATATCAGACTAGCACCCATAAAGCATAATTGGATTGGCTATTACCTCATAAAGAGTATTACCCTAGGCGATAACCCCTAGCTCCTCTCAATGGCCGCCTCAAGAAGTATAAAGTAATTTTACAAAATAATCCCTCAATATATATTTAACCCTATCAGAAAATATCAGCAGTACGCACGTGAAGCGGAATCAGAGATCTTATATCTCCTCGTAAAACTGATACAACTCCGTTTAGGCAGCGCTGACAGCAATTCTATTTGACTTAGTCCACCCAACCATCGGACACAATTGACACTGCAAAACATCGCGCAGTTTATCCAGAAGTTTATTGCTAACCAGGATTAATACGAAATCTGAGTTGCCAACCACTGGCTTTTAACTCTACCAAAATCTCTTTTACAACCACAACGGAGGGTAGAGAGAATAAAACACCCCCTTTGGGGGCCCTCTGCACATTTTAATCTTGTTTGTGTGTCACAGAAATTTGTTAATGCCAAATCCAGACCTTTTGGATCGTCCAGGCTTAGAAGTCTAGAAAGGCACTTGGAGAGAATTTTTTGTTCTCTAAAAAGCTATTAACTTGATTTGACTTGCGCTACAATGGACGTGCTGTGATGACATAAACTTTTCGGTCTGAAACACTTAACGGTGCGTTCAAAATTTACCACAGGCCAGCAAAATCCCCAAAGATCGTTGAAGTTACTCTAGAATAATACCATCCGGGCTTGAGCCATCCATGTAGGTTTTGAAAGAAAGAACCTAGAAGGTTCAATATATATTAAATCACTCCCAAAACGGTCGGGCTAGTAACTTAACGGTACTAGTTTCTCGAATATACCGGGGAGAACCCTGAACGCCAAACAACCGGAGTCGATAGACGCGGCTAATAAAATACTCGGCAACATTCACAACTATTGCGATAGAACAACATTGAAAACGAACGACTGAACAAGTGGAAAACTTTTCAATCGCATAAAGCTAAGTATAGTAATAAGAACATAATGGCAACAAACGGTATATTGAAAGTGTGTGTGAAGAGCATGTGAGTTAGTGTGGCAACAAAAATTGCTAAATTGCTACTATACACAATGCATACATTCTTCATAGAGTGCACTTGGCTTACTTTATTACACGTAGTCCTAACTACGTATACGCAACTTATAAATAACTGAGAAGAGTTTTTCCAGTAACTATATTAATCGTAGTAGTAGTCGAAGTACTACCAATGTTAGTGGTATCCTCGGTAGTTGATTTGTACTCATACACCATGAGTTGATTGTGAACAAAACTCAGTTAAACGATATCACCTAGCAGTCAACTTAAATTCATAGCACACCTGCATATTGCGTAGTACTGATGGACATGATCAACCTCACGCTTGTCTTTAAAAATTGCATAGATCAGTGACCGGAGCAGTTATAAGTTTTATTATAAAAATCTCACTTGTGGACTATAGTCATAGATGAACTCCTTCAGTGCAGACTAAGTAGTCAGCATCACAGGGATGCAGTACGAAACCATATCCAATCGTATGCAACATGCCTTGCGCATCACTGAGAGGATGTGTGATACCAAAGGACTGTGTATCAGTCCTAACAAAACTGTCATCCTTTTACGCGAAGAAGAAAACAAAAATCCGATTTTAAATGGAAGCAATATACCTAGGGGTACATACCGCTCATGTAGATGCTACCTTAAACAAAACAACAAGAACTTTTTCGGTCTGCACTCAACTCTATGGTAAATAAAGGGAATATCTCCCAAAATGGTATACTGGATGTTTCATACTATCGTCGAGCCAATAGACACCTAAGCATTCTTAGGTTGGTTACCGAAGTCGATGAAAAGAACAGAAATAACAAAATTAAGCCAACTGTATCGACTAGTTTTTATTGACATAACGGGCGCTATGAGAACGTCCTTCTGCTGATGAACTTTGTTCGTTAGTAGGGGGAAGCTATTCCTACTATTATATTCTTATAGAGAAAGCGGCAACACTTGCTGGTGTAAGACTGGCAAATACTGCTGAGCTAAAAATCGAACATTGAATATGAAGATAAAAGAAAATTATAGAAAATCCTATATGGTAACTACGTAATGCAATGGCCACTACGCTCCGAATCTCACGAAACTTGGAGACGTTCATTGTGAACAGAACTGGGAAACAGGGGCGATATAGTGACACTGATAAAGAGGTATGTTTCACGGTTGGATCGAAACTTGATGGAGGAAAAACTGAAGTTGGTATATACGGGTTGAACTTCCAGAAAACGATACCAATGGGATGCTACCTCAATATATTTCAATATCAATTTGCGGTACAGAATATCTAAGGAGAGACTTATCCTCGAGGAGTGTTCTCAATATGTCAGACAGCCTTGCAACTTTGCGCGTATTGCAGTTTTCTTACACAACTACTTCTAAGCAAGTGGATGAATGCATTGGGGTTCTAAATAATCTGGGAGCCGAAAACCATGTTTTGTTAGGATGTGTTACTATGCATCAGGGACACGAAGGTAATGAACATGCATACTACCTAGCCAAGTAGGGTGCTATAGTAGCGTTTTACGAGCCAGAGCCCTTCTGAAGATTCAAAAAGGAACACAGTAAGGAAACCATAAGTAAATGGGAAACAAAGAAGTTCAGACAACACTGCATTAACTGCGCTGAGAAAAGACAGACCAAATTGTTTATTCTTCCAGCAACGATAGTACAAGCCAAAATCATTAATGTAAGAACAGGGGACCTACGAATTTTCACTAGTATCCAGATACACTGTAGTCTACCATGTCACCTAAGAAAGTTAAATCTACTCGATACACAAATCTGACAATTTTGTGAGGCGGAGGATGAAACGTTCGTTATATTTTCTCCGAACGATTCGCTCTGGCAATGCGGGGGCACATAATCTCTTCCATTAAAAATTAAAAAAAGTATCTATAGTCTGCGTGGTAGGGAACGTATTTGTGTAATTCTTCTAAAGGTGGTATTTCTTTCAGTATGATTCTTTTGGTTTAAATTAAACAGCTATTTGCAATCCCTGCTATTCCCCCATATTTTTATCAATTCGTAAATGTGCCTACAATGGAGTTATCAATTTATTGAGGAAAATTCGTAAAACGTAAATAAGTTAACTTGTGAGTTTCGTTTATTGCATTTCTTCAATTCTTTCTTTCATTGCTTTCTCCTTTTCTCCTCCATACAAAACGCTTCAATGCTGCCAAATTCATACTGACCATGACTATTAAGGAGTCATCATTGCTTATGGTTGAAATGGCAATAAGTTGAAAAGTTGCTATGATAAAGGACAATCAAACAAGCTGGACAACAATTTGTGAGGCCAGTATTGTAGGAAAAAGTAAAGTCACACAAACACACGCCGACATACATAAACATATAAGCATATAAATGAAATCATCAAACGGTATGATTGCCCAAATTCACTTCAGACAATCAGATAAAATTTTTCTTGATGAGTCTGTGTACTGAATTCAGCATCATATGGGTGATTAGTACGTAGGTGGAATGTTTGTGATTTTTATGGGATTTGTTTTTGTAGTTGTTAATCATAGTTCTTTAATGTGAATGCTGGCAAACGTAGCACATGTTCATATGTGTATGTGTGTGTGTTTGCGTTTTTTACCTTTACTTGTTAACAAGCTTGTTTCCTCAACCTATGACAAATTGTATATCTTTCAAATATAACACATAAATATAATAACGAAATTACAACAATTCACAATTGTTCTTATTTTGTGCTACTAAAACAACTTGATGTCACCCGCTGCGCTCTGGCTCATCCTCTTTTTTAGACCTATGGCCGTATGGACTCCATGCGATTTCTTGTTTTGTCACTACATTAACCAGCACCTGCCCAGCCCTTAAGGCAATGCACATTTGCTTTTGGCTACGGTGACCATAAATACAAATCGAAATGTGTTCTTTGTCTCTCACAGGTTTTCCATATTTGTTGCTACAGCTCTAAGTCGAGGACAAAATGCTCGGTTGAGGACAAAATGCTCGGCTACATCCGAACTTTGAAGAAAGTAATTTTGCATGATACATTTTTTTCTATTTTTGTATTGCACAATACTATGGCGTAAAGTCGTTAACATCTTTTCTGTCTAGGGGCTAGGGTGGATCCAGAAAGAAGTTTTCTGAAGAGAGTAGTATGTAAAACTTGTGATCACGAGTCCGACGCTGCTGCGAGTTGAAGAGGGAAACGTCTATTCAGAAAGAAAACAGATACGGACGGACGTGAGTGAGTAAAGCGCGAACCTTAAGTCAAAAAGAAGCTTCTAGACTTACTTGGTTCTTAAACATTCGAGCGGTGTTTTCCGACTAACAAATTCAATTTATATATTTTGGAGATTCTAAGGAATGTTAGCCCGTTCTCCCTTGGTATTTTCAAAGGATGGTGGCAGCATCGCTATTCTTCAGCCACTATAGGAGGATGAGAGCAATTTCTTCTGGGCTGGGGCAACTTCATCCATTCGCACAACATTTATTTGTCAACGTAGCCCCTGGATATTGATGCGTCAAACTATGTTGATAAAGCTCATACATCATTGAATCTTTTTCGGCATTCGCCGTCGCCAACGCGACAACGTAAGTAAATGTTTTGAAAAACTTTTCTCTAAGTGAAGGTGTTCAGCGTCCACGCTTCCGCGTTTTATAGCAGGACGTGCATGATAAGTGAGTTGTAGAGCCGAGATACGACTTACGGACATCGGCTACCAGGTCTACGTTTTCGTTATTATAGAAGTGCAGCTATCTTGATCGACCTTTTTTCGTTTGCTAAATTTTTATGTAACATAAAGACACTCATCTTTATAGAAGTCTTAGCTGCCCAATCAACCTGGAAGTGTGTATTGAACCTTTTTATGTACGTTTTTACTAATTTTGTTAGCTTTTACCATGACCGCTCGAGTCAGTCGTAAATTTAAATTTTTCACTTTTGCGCAAGTCACAACTCTTAAAACTTTACCCTCATTTTTACAGGATGGTGTGAAAAATAGTGCTGGACCAGATATTAATGCGAAAAGGCCCATCAGCACCTAAAAAGTGTTATAACGCAGCAATCATGCCCCTGCAAAAATCGCGAGTACTCCATGCACGCATGTATGGACTATAACCACGCCCATTTTCTATATCGAAAATTTCGAAAAACCGAAAAAGTGCGATAATTCATTGCCAAAGACGGATAAAGCAATGAAACTGGGTAGGTGAGTTGCACTAATGACGGAGAATAGAAAATTAGTAAAATTTTGGACAATGGGCGTGGCACCGCCCACTTTTAAAATAAGGTAATTTAAAATTTTAAAGCTGTAATTTGGCAGTCGTTGAAGATATCAACATGAAATTTGGTAGGCACGTTACCCCTATTACCATATGTAGGCTTAATGAAAATTAGCAAAATCGGAAAACGACCACGCCCACTTTTAAAAATTTTTTTTTTAAAGTCGAATTTTAACAAAAAATTTAATATATTCACAGTATATAAGTAAATTATGTCAAAATTCAACTCCAGTAATGATATGGTGCAACAAAATACAAAAATAAAAGGAAATTTCAAAATAGGCTTGGCTCCGCCCTTTTTCATTCAATTTGTCTACGATACTTTTAATGCTATAAGTCGAACAAAAATTTACCAATCCTTGTGAAATTTGGTAGGAGCTTAGATTCTAGGACGATAACTGTTTTCTGTGATCAAGGGCGAAATCGGTTGAAGCCACGCCCAATTTTTATACAAAGTCGACCGGCTGTCCTTCCGCTCGGCCGTTAACACGATAACTTGAGCAAAAATCGATATATCTTTACTAAACTAAGTTCACGTACTTATCTGAACTCACTTTGTATTGGATAAAAAAATGGCCGAAATCCGACCATGACCACGCCCACTTTTTCGATATCGAAAACTACGAAAAATGAAAAATATGCCATAATTCTATACCAAATACGAAAAAGGGATGAAACATGGTAATTGGATTGGTTTATTGACGCAAAATTTAACTTTAGAAAAAAATTTGTAAAATGGGTGTGACACCTACCATATTAAGTAGAAGAAAATGAAAAATTTCTGCAGGGCGAAATCGAAAGCCCTTAGAATCTTGGCAGGAATACTGTTCGTGGTATTCCATATATAAATAAAGTAGCGGTACCCGACAGATGATGTTCTGGGTCACCGTGGTCAATATTTTGTTCGATATCTCGAAAATGCCTTCACCACTCCCTTTTAAGACCCTAATTAATACCTTTAATTTGATACCCATATCGTACAAACACATTATAGAGTTACCCCTGGTCCACCTTTATGGCGATATCTCGAAAAGGCGCCTCCCATAGAACTTAGGCCCACTCCCTTTTAAAATACTCATTAACACCTTTCATTTGATACCCATATCGAACAAACGCATTTTAGAGTCACCCTTGGTCCACCTTTACGGCGACATCTCGAGAAGGCGTCCACCCATAGAACTAAGACCCATTCCCTTTTAAAATACTCATTAACATCTTTTATTTGATACCCATATCGTACGAACAAATTCTAGAGTCACCCCTGGTCCACCTTTATGGCGATATCTCGAAAAGGCGTTCACCTACAGAACTAAGGCCCACGCTCTTTTAAAATTCTCATTAACAGCTTTCATTTGATACCCATATCGTACAAACAAATTCTAGAGTCATCCCTGGTCCACCTTTATGGCGATATCTCGAAAATGCACCCACCTGTAGAACTAAGGCCCACTTCCTTTTTAAATACTCATTAACACCTTTCATTTGATACCGATATTGTACAAACGTATTCTAGAGTCAACCCTGGTCCACCTTTATAACGAAGGCTTCCACCTATAGAACTAAGGCCCACTCCCTTTTAAAATACTCATTTACACCTTTCATTTGATACCCATATCGTACAAACAAATACTAGAGTCACTCTTGGTCCACCTTTATGGCGATATCTCGAAAAGGCGCCCACCTGTAGAACTAAGGCCCACTCCCTTTTAAAATTCTCATTAACACCTTTCATTTGATACCCATATCGTACAAACAAATACTAGAGTCACCCCTGGTCCACCTTTATGGCGATATCTCGAAAAGGCACCCACCTGTTGAACTAAGGCCCAATCCCTTTTTAAATACTCATTAACACCTTTCATTTGATACCCATATTGTACAAACGCATTCCAGAGTCAACCCTGGTCCACTTTTATAACGATATCTCGAAAAGGCGCCCACCTGTAGAACTAAGGCCCACTCCCTATTTAAATACTCATTAACACCTTTCATTTGATACCCATATCGTACAAACGCATTCTAGAGTCACCCCTGGTCCACCTTTATGGCGATATATCGAAAAGGCGTTCACCTACAGAACTAAGGGCCACGCTCTTTTAAAATTCTCATTAACACCTTTCATTTGATACCTATATCGTACAAACAAATTCTAGAGTCACCCCTGGTCCACCTTTATGGCGATATCTCGAAAAGGCGCCCACCTGTAGAAATAAGGCCCACTCCCTTTTTAAATACTCATTAATACCTTTCATTTCATACCCATATCGTACAAACAAATCCTAGAGTCACCCCTGGTCCATCTTCATGGCGATATCTCGAAAAGGCGCCCCCCTGTAGAACTATGGCACACTCCCTTTTAAAATACTCTTTAATACCTTCCATTTGGGATTCAAGGGGTTGTGTAGCGCAATATATAGCTTCTCCAACCCAATTGTCAACCTCACCTTCGAGCGGCGAATCCCGTTTCACTAATAGACGAGGCTCTGGCGACCCCAAGCTCCTCATGGAACTTGGTGGTGGGGAGGGAGGGATGGCCTGAAGGTTTAGTGTGGCCATATAAATCGTTCCCGAGATGGTCGGGCCAGCACCTTAATGGTGCTGTGTTACCGGAGCGTATCGGATCTGTATCCGACAAAGGATCATCACATCGATAACACTCCCCAAAGCCTTCGGGGAGTAACCTAATCGCTACAACAACAACAACAACAACAACAACCTTCCATTTGATGCACATGTCATACAAACACATTACAGGGTTACCCTAGGGTCAATTTCCTACATGGTGATTTTCCCTTATTTTGTCTCCATAGCTCTCAGCTGAGTATGTAATGTTCGGTTACACCCGAACTTAGCCTTTCTTACTTGTTTTTTTTAGTTTTTCCTTTATCACAAAAAAAAAAAACAATAATAAAAATTGGAATATTATTAAAACAAAATAAAGTAAAGAGTAACACATTTGAAACAAGAAGGAAAAAAATAACTTTTTCTAAAAACATTCTCTGAACTTTTCTGAGTTATGAAAGAAATTGATTTAAGATAAATAATTTGTGAAAATGAAAGACCATGATGCATAAAAACTTTTAGAAAATGAAGTTTCTTCATATAAGTACTAATAGCTCAAATAATTTTCCTTTGTTACATAAACACCATTAAGAAAAAAAAAAATATATATATTTTTTATAAAAATTTTATTTATTTTTTTTAAACATTTGATTGATTCTTAAAAATTTATAGTATTTCGAGCAAGACCGATTGAAGATATTCAACTTAGTTCGGGCGTTATTCATTTTACGCCGCTAGCATTGACAACTCGTCCACTGTGCGTGGTCCATTCTGCTTACTCTAAATATGTCAAATCACTGAAGTACTTAAATAAGATAAACTTTTGATGCATATCGATTATTTTATTTCTTCATTTCTATTATACATCGATTAAAATTTTCAGTGAACATTTTTTTTAATTTTTCACTTTTGAGCACTGCTTTATAAAAGAAGGAAATTGAATAAAGACAGAAACCAAATCAGAAATGGCAGTCTTAGAACAATCAGTAAATTCACCAGGTGTAGATGACAAATTCTTAGCCAATTTAACAGTTTTGGATACTTGACCTTCGAGCGTCCACATTTTAAACAACAATTTAAAGAAACACTTGATGGGTGTAGATTTATTACCATCGGCGGCATCACTTAAAGCGCCGTTATTACAAACATTGCTATTCAAGTGGATAATGTCATTCGATGTACCTATGACGGCTTGAACTTGATTCAACAGTTTGTTTACACCTTTCAAAGCACCCGAATTACAACCCTTAACGTCATTGAGGAACTCTGTACCGGCATTACGAGTTTCGATTACATGTCTGATTGAACAATTAACACCTTTCAGGGTGCGAAGAGTACCCATTAGAGTGAAGTATAAAATGCCGAAAATACTGAAATATTCATCATCCATAGTACCCTCAGCGGAGCCCAATGAAGTGAATTCCAAAAGGTCAGTATTATCATTGTCGTAACTCACGTCGTTTGAATCAATTACGGCCTAAGGAGGATGGGAGGAAGAAAATAACAAGATAATAAACACAATTGTGAAATTATTTAAAAAAACTACAACAATTATACAAAATATTTGAAAAAAAAGCAATTAAATAAACATTTTTTCTATAAAATTATTTAGTAATTTTTTTTACTTACACAATTGACTGCCAAGCACAGTCCTAAAATAAGGGCAACCACAGCTAACTTCATTGTGATTTGTTTACTTTCTCGTTGTCGAATGTTGGTCGGACTGCGCTTTTATACTATTTTAGAATATTATGTGTGCTGGATACAGTTGAACCGACCGAAATACCACCGATCAATTACAGGATTACTTTCTCCTTTGCTACAAACTGATAACTCATAACGCCTTACCTACGTTATCTTTGTTTTGCTTTGAAAAAGTCTTAACCTTTAATTGCAGGTAAGTAGTGGCAGATTTGAATGTTTATTTTCACTATCTCTTAACATTGTTAAATAGGTACTTAGCGGACTTCGTGATAACAACAAACTCTTTCTTTGTTCCGTTAAAGGCAGCAGACACTGTATTAGCCAAATAGTAGAAAAAGTTTCTTCGACTTAAGACAGATGTTCGATAATATAACTTTTTGCGATATTTTTCTCCAGATTTTCTGATAAGACTAGGCAAAGGAATTTTTTATTATTTTGTTCTTATTATGCATGAGCTATTGTCAAGAGGTGGGGCTCTCGCTAGGAGTAGTACACTGGCTTTATGAGATAGTAGTCAAACCGTTTCTTCTCTATGGAGTGCTGGGCTGGTGAAATGCACTGGACATGGCGAGCACCACCAAAAAATTAGTGTAAGTACAACGAACGGCGCTGGTTGGTATCATCGGTGCTCTTAGAACAACACCTACCTTGGCATTGAATGTCATGCTGAACAAATATCCAGTATATAATGCGGGAAAGGAGGCCGCGGCCCGGTCGATGGTCAGACTTCGTGATATGAGCTTTCTGACTTCAAACGGTCTAGCCTTCTTACCAGGTTCGACTTTATCCCTGACAGGACAGACTATTGTTTGCCGATAAATGCTCCCTGTGCAACCTTCACCCCAGTCATTCCTCCGAGAGAAGAATGGGGAAGGGAACTCATGTGGGGCAGGGGACCGTTTAACTTGTTCACGGAAGGGTTGGAATTAGACGGAAAGGTTGGTGGTTAGGGGGGTGGTCTTTTGTCAAAAGCTACATATTAGCCGTAAGTTTAAGTTGGTTGATCACTGCACTGTCTTCCAAGCGGAAGTTGCTGCGACTAAAGATGCGGTGGATGAAATATATCCAGTGCTACTACGGTTACGAAATAACCAAGTGGCTATAAAGGGCTTGAGTTCAACTTTAGTGCGATCGAGGGTGGTCTGAGGGTGCCTGACCTCGCTTGCGATTGCATCGAACTATTGAAGATGGCACTATCCAATTGGAATGGGTACGTCTCAATATACTGGAAAACTCATCATGCTGTAGCTGTATGGAAGAGGATGGTGTGGAATCATCGAATCACGTTATGCTTGATTACCCAGCTTTTGCCAGAACTAAGCGAAAGTACTTCGGTCGCGACTCACTTGGATCTCCGGAAGATTTATCCAAGGTTGAGATCGGTCTCTTTCTAAACTAGCATCTCTAAGTAGCTTTCAGTAGCTCTCAGGGCAGCCATCACCTAACCTAACCTAACCAAGGAGTTTTAAGTGACTTAAAGCTAAACTAACCTTTAAACATATTTGTATAATAGTTAGCCCCGACCCTAGCCTCCAAGTGTACAAAGAAAATTAAACGCAAACTTTTGTTGAACTAAATATCGGCTGTTGAGCGAAATATCGCC
Source organism: Eurosta solidaginis (assembly GCF_040869045.1). Lineage (NCBI taxonomy): Eukaryota > Metazoa > Arthropoda > Insecta > Diptera > Tephritidae > Eurosta > Eurosta solidaginis. The sequence goes on from NC_090323.1 coordinate 172,409,533, forward strand.
CTATCTCGGCTGCCGGATCAAAAGCGCTGTAAACCAAAAAAGACCTATCTCGAAATTTGCTTCAAAACGCTCTATCTCAGAATTTGTTTGAATAATGCTCTAATTAAGAATTTTGGTTATAAACGCGTCAACTAATGACACAATTTTATTGAACTAATGTTCATAGGGCTTTTCTGAAACCAATTCTGAGATAGGACGTTCTTCAATTGATTTTTGAGACACATCGTATTTCAAAAAAAAAAATTCAAATAGGTTGTCTTTTAAAAGTTTTCTGAGATAGGGCGTTTTTGAAAAGGAAGCCGAGATAGGGTAAAATTCCACTTAGCAGTCGATATATGTGACCCGGTCTATGAAAAGGTGGCTTATGACACAAAAAAGAAATTTCTAGAAACAGCTGTTGAAGATAAACAATGTATTTCTTCAGTTTCTTAGTAGTAGTAATTTTTTTGAGTCATAAGCCACCATAGACCGGGTCACATATACATAAATATTATTTTGCTTGATCTTATATACAAAACAATCTCTAAATAGTCCAAGAGTATATCGAAAACGAAACGATCCAGAAATGTTATGGAGATAGTCCTGAAATGATCCAGGCATGGTATCAAAGTAGTCTCAAATAAATCTGAAAATTATATCGTAAACAATCGCCAAATGGTTTCGAACTATTCATGAAGGGTACCGAGATTACTTGACCAAAGTCCTGAAATCATTCTGAGTAACTATCAAAATGATCCGAAAACAATCCTTAAATATTCACGAAACCGTCACAAAATGATCTAAAAATAACACCAAAGTTGTCAGTAAACAAATCCAAAACAGCTCCGAAATGTTCTCAAAATAGTGCCGAAATGATTTTGAAATAAACCGAATGATCCGTAAAAAACGGGCCCAAAAATGATCTTAAACCGGTCCGAAAACAGTACCGAAATAGTTCCGTTATAGTTTCGAAAATATTTTAAACAGAGTTCCGAAATGTTCCGACAATAGTGCCAAAACTATCGGGAGATGGCGTCGAAATGATCCCGAAATGGTCGTCAACCGATCTCGAAAACAATATCCAAATGTTTCGAAGTTAGTTCCAAAGTGATCCAAAAATAGCCCCACAGTGGTACCGTAGTTATCATAAGCAATGCCGAAATTATCTTGAACATAATCCCGAAATAATATGAAAATAGCAAGCATTGCGCCGCCACCACACCTTTCAACGTAGTGAGATACTTGTGATACGATGCTAACACCACGAGCTCAATTTGACTGATAGCTAGCAATTATAAAACTTATGTGGAGGATGACGTGGAGAACTCACTTGAATCTAGGCATTCAACTTTTTAAAGATTGTATTCTTCAAATATTTGGATTACTTATTTTAAGTCCGGGACAGTCTTATCTGCAGCTATATCACAGCGACGCGAAGGTTCGCTACATAATTGGGAGTAAGTCAAGATTATGCAGTGTATTTGATAATGAGCCGTAAACACTAATCTTGGACGACTGTGCCTTGAACTCCATGGTCTAGAGTACATTATGTCAAAGCTGACAATTGTGAGGACTTTAAAGTAAGACTGACAAGTACTTAGTCGTGTACCTTTTTTTTACAGCGACTGAAAAATCACAGGTAATCGTAGAAATTTCCTTTACTGACTTTGGCAACATCTGTGCCTCATACACAAACACGGTTATCAATTATTTAAATCATAGACCTTATCACAGCTCTGGCTATAGGACAGTAATCAAAATACCGATCAACTCAATAATATCACAATGTTCAGAGAACGCCTAAAACTGACTACTTCGCTCATATGCGGCAGTACAATATTTATTTTTTTACAAAGCTGATTAGAGGAGTCATTAATAAAACCAATGTACCCCTTCGGTAGGTGTTGAATTGGGGTGCCCGGCGGTACTCATATCTTTGAAATTTCAGACTTTTGAGCTAGCTCCCTTTTGATATTCATGTGCGATATGAAATACTGATTTGTGGTGCGATTAACTAGCAGTAGAATAGAAGGCGCAGTCGCACTTTTAAACAGAAATTTGATTGATGACTTATATAGCTCATTAAAATTTACAAATGTATAGAACCAAGATTGATAAATGAACGCAAATGTGATCAAATTGCTCTTCTGTCTCTGTTCAGTCACTGTTATAGATAGAAATCGCTGCGACTCAGAAGTCACAGTCACATCATGCTAAAATAAAGAATAACCTTGGAGGGAATTATTTTTGAAGGCAGCCCTCCTTAAACAAATGAATAAAATAAAAATCAAAATTACCTCCAAACTCAGTTTAAATTTTAGTTTATGTTACAGTGTGCTTATGTGAACTTATTTATTCTTCTGATAAACAATGAAGACTGTTGGTTTTATTACTTATTATTGTGGCCACTTCGTTATTTTCTACAGCACTGTAAATTTTCTATTGCCCTTTTCTCAATATTATTGTATCCAATTACAAATGACGTTAAGTGTGTGAATGAACAAAAGTAGAAAAGTCAATTATACACAGAGCTGGTAAGCTCGACTTATTGTATTGTAATATGGTTATGCCCACACATTAACATTAACCCAGTAGAAAACTTTTTCATGCATTTTGAATTTAATGCGATAAGGATACCTTTCGACCTCACTCACTACAGGCGCGTTATGACTGTTGTCTTTAGGACTTATCTTTGTTGCGCGCATAGATCTACCTAAGAAATTTTCCATATACAAAATTCCTCCGCCTGCTTGTTTATTTGAACGACGTAATACTGACCCTGCTTCGGAGACCGAGATACGCGAAATACTTTTCTGCCCTCTCTGAGTGTGTTCGGACTCTGGTGCTGAAAAAGGAGCAGCGTACCTAACGAATTTACCAAACATGATATTTATACCTTGGACCTTGGCATATTGGGGATCTGCACTTTATCCACCACCTCCAATCGTACGCTTGTGGCTTGCTTTTGGGTGTCTGGAAAGACTCTATATATTCTCAAGGTGGTAATATTGTTGCATGCCATGTTATAGAGATTAATACACTGCCCGAAGGTTTTGGCGAGCGTTATCGATGTTGATGGTTCTTTGCCGGATTAAGATCCGGTACGTTGCGGTTGAAAGCATCATCAAGGTACAAGTCCGACTATCTCGGAAAGGACCCAACATTATAGGCCATTTCGCTCCACTCCCTAGTGCTATGAAGAAATTGGGATCGCTAGAACCCTGCATGCTTAATAACCGGTTTTGCCACGATTAGGTGAGGTTGACAATTGGGTTGGAGAATCTATAAATTTCACTGACAACCCCCTGAAAGGGTTGCGCTACACAACCCCTTGAATCCCATCATTGTATCACCTTGCTTTATTAAATGATGGAAGGGGCTTACTCGGTCGTTCCGCAATATCCTGATCATGAAGCTGGAAGCTTATTTTCTAAAAATATCAAACTTTCTGCCTAAGGGGATAGCTGCCATCAATTTGCGCCAAAGTCAGAAATAGCCCAGCCAAGTCATTTATAATTTTGGGAGAAAACGGAGTCACAGCTTTGGCCTCACCGAGAAAGTTAGAGTCTTGTTGTTACCCATTATTAGCTTTTCATGAAGAGAGTGACTTTTTTGTTGTTGGCATATCGCCACTGTATGGCCGTCTCTCTCAGAAACGAGGGTTTCCTTTTGTAAAAGTAACCAACCTATTAATATTTATTAAAACTAATCATGACTCCAAATGAGACCAGTTCACGACTTGTCTCGTTCGCTTGGTTTTACACACTACCACAGATATTCTTGCTTCATTTACTCTACCAATTCCTGATTCTTTATCTTCGTCACTTGCACCTTTGCTTTCTTCGCCTCATTGCACTGAACTAATCTCCAACATTCGCTAGTTGATGGTCGCGCAAATGGCTAAAGATATAAAATGCGCTTTCTTAGCTAATTGGAATTGAAACATAAATTAAAAGTCGGAAACAGAAATACATACCACTACAACTATAACAACAATAAAGATTCCATCCAACCTCAAGTATATCAATACTGTAGTGCAATTTAAACTAGAAGCATATATATATATATATATGTGAATGTGTGTGTAAGTCTGTCAGGATTAGAGATCGTAACAGTATAAAGTTTTGTAATAAAATTTGATTTTTCAAAGCTATTATCCGAGGTTATTATTTTGCTCGTTGAGTTTTTTTATTTCGCTCGGAATGAAATTTATATTTTTTGAGTTTTTTATTTCACTAGAGAAATAAAATATTTTTTTTAGTTTTTTTTCGTTCGAAAAGAAATATTTTTTTTTTTTTCGCTCAGTAAGAAAATTAATATTTTTAAGTTTTTTTATTTCTCTTGGGAAATTACAAATTTTTTTCAGTTTTTATTTTGCTCGAAAATTTCATAGTTATTTTTAAACTTTTTTATCTTACTCGAAGAGAAACATTTTAATTTAGTTTTTTTATTTCGCTTGGCCAATCAATATCATTTTTTGAGTTTTTTGTTTCACTCGAAAATAAGTCGTTTTTTAACTTTTTTTTCCCTGGGAAGGAATTTTTATTTTTGAGTTTTTTAGTTCTCTCGAAAAATAAAACATTTTTTAGTTTTTTATTTGCTAAAATTTAACAGTTCTTTTCAAGTTTTTTATTTCACTCCAAAAAGGAAGATTTTAATTTAGTCTTTTTATTTCGCTCGGAAAAAAAATATATTTTTGAGCGTTTTATTTTTCTTGGACAATAAATATAATTTTTTGAGCTTTTTGTTTCACTCGAAAATAAGTCCTTTTTTTATAAATTTTTTATTTTGCTGGTAAAGAAATTCATGTTTTTGAGATTTTTATTCCTCGAGAAATAATAAATTTTTTCAATTTTTTTATATAGCTCGAAGACTTAACAGTTATTTTTCGCGCCTTTTATTTCACTCGAAAAGAAACATTTTTATTGAGTTTTTTTATTTCGCTTGGAAAGCAATGAATAGTTTTAAGTTTTTTATTAGCTTGGCCATTAAAAATAAATTTTTGGGTTTTTATTTCTTTTGAGATGTAACAAAGTTTTTTTTGAGTATTTTATTTCGCTCGAAAATGAAAAATTACGTTAAAGTTTCTTACTTCACTCGAAAATAACTATTTTTATTGAGTTTTTTGTTTGATTATTTTTTGAGTCTTTTATTTCTCTAGAAATATAACAGATTTTTTTTTCGTGTTTCTTTCATTCGAGAAAAATATTTTTATTTAGTTTTTATTTCTCTCGGAAAGAAACTAGTTCCTTTCTTTCTTAGTTAACCTTATGACGCAGAATATAAAATTAGTAAAATTTTGGACAATGGTCGTGGCACCACCCACGTTTAAAAGAAGGTAATTTAAAATTTTTTCAAGTTGTAATTTGGTAGTCGTTGAAGATATCATGACGAAAATTGGCAGGAACGTTATTCCTATTACAATATATCCTCTAAATAAAAACTAGCAAAATCGGATGACGGAAACGCCCTTTTTCGTTTAATTTGTCTAGAGTACTTTCAATGCCATAAGTCGAACAAAAATTTACGAATCCTTGTGAAATTTGGTAAAGGCATAGCTATGACGATAACTGTTTTATGTGAAAATGGGCGAAATCGGCTGAAGGCACCCCCAGTTTTTATACACAGTCGACCGTCAGTCCTTCCGCTCGGCCGTTAACACGATAACTTGAATAAAAATCGATGTATCTTTACTAAACTTAGTTCACGTACTTATCTGAACTCATTTTATCTTGGTATTATCTTGGGCGAAATCCGACTATGACCACGCCCACTTTTTCAATATCCAAAATTTCGAAAAATGCCATACTTCTATACCAAATACGAAAAAAGGGATGAAAAATGGTATTGGATTGGTTTTTTGTCACAAAATATAACTTTAGAAAAAACTTTGTAAAATGGGTGTGACACCTACCATATTAAGTAGAAGAAAATGTTAAAGTTCTTCATGGCGAAATCAAAAGCCCTTGGAATCTTGGCAGGAATACTGTTCGTGGTATTACATATATAAATAAATTAGCGGTACCCGACAGATGATGTTCTGGGTCACCCTGGTTCATATTGTGGTCGATATATCGAAAACGCCTTCACATATACAACTAAGGACCACTCCCTTTTAAAACCCTCATTAATACCTTTGTTCAGGGTTACTCTAGGTTCATTTTCCTACATGGTGATTTTCCGTTATTTGACAAAGGATGAAGGAAAATCGTTCCAAAAAACGTAACCTTGGGCTACAATTTCGGATCCTTTTCGGACTCACAATTAGGAACCCTTCGAAAATATTTCAGGGGTGATTTAAAAAAATTTTAAAGAAATGTGTTCAAATATAACCAAATTTTCATATTAAAAAAAAATATTCAAATAAAACGAATTGATAGCTGAAGAAAGATTGCAAAGGCAAGTTGCTCCACTTTTTAGTATTACCATTTGTATGTATCCATGAAAAAGACAATTTTGTCTCCAAAGCTCTCAGCTGGGTATGTAATGTTCGGTTACACTCGAACTTAGCCTTCCTCACTTGTTTTGATTTAAGTTTAACCAATATCAGTTTTTTGCAATCCCTGATAAGTATATTACGAAATGTCTCATTTTACTGGTTTACTTCAAAGACGTTTGTTCTATCGTCAGTCTTTGGTCTTCTCTTGAGTTTGCAATGAACGTCACGTTGCAACTTTTGTGGTAATGTGCGAACATTACTATTACTCCTTAATATTTTTTTTTATGTTTACTACTATTGCTATTGTTGTTGTACTTGCACAACATACTGCCCGTTAGTTCTGGCCTCACTGCCAGCCGTGTTTATTTTTTTTACATATTTGGTTGTTTCGTCTTTTGCTGTTGTCAGAAGATTAACTGTTGGCAATAATTTCGTTACGCTTTGGTGGGTCATTTTATTGTTGTATACTTTAAGGCGCTGTAGCCGCGTATGTTTGCTAATATTTCATTAAGGTGTTAGCACATTAGCTGTGTATTGTTTTACGTTTTTTATTTCTATTTAGTTCGGGTGTGTGTTGGTGAAATGCGACTGTCAAAGATGAATGTGGGAGCAATAAGCCTTTGATTGGTTTCGATATAAAAATTTAGTGCTGAAGTATTTTATGCCATCGTGGATAGGGCGTATGTGATTTTGTAGTATGTGTCAGTTATATGAAAAAGTCAGCGCGACGTAAGTTATAAGAAAGGAAGAGAAATGTTAAGAAAAGGTGGTTCTTAAGGTTGTCAAAAGGCTTGGTGAATCAAATATAGACAATTAGTTTTTTTGAATTAATTCTCAAATTCTTCTTGCGCTCTAATAATACAAAATTTTCCTTATTAATATTGTTTTGATAAATCATATATCCCTTTTCCCGTAGTTGACAGCTAATATCGGCTTTTCACGATTTACTTATTTCATTACAGCTATGATTTAATTAATCGCTGTCACTAATAAATGTAAGTAAAATAGCCCTTTAGATTATTCTGCTGGGTTATTTTTTCCGCACATTACGAATTTTCAGCTTAATTAGTGTTTCTAAATATATCTAAGGTTTCACGTTTTATGACACGAACAGTTGCTTACTTGCAAGTGTAAAATCAATATTTGTTACTACTTTGGTAATAATAACAATAAAACGCATTGATAACTTTGAACTTTTGATTTTGAGTACAAAGCTAATTTGCCAAAGCAAAGTAGAGCTGAGTAGGAAAAACACAGCATTCGCTCTGGTAGTTTCTTATTCTCGTATAGCTTCTTCAGGGGTCGAAACGCAGAATACCACCACTTCCATATCGAATACGCCTTTAGATCTGCTCAGGACATTACTCTTTTTTCTTTCAACGTAGTTTGGTCATGTGACCCTTGCTATTGCATAAGTAGTGGTATAACTTCACTTATGTCGTAGTTTTTGCTCACGTAAAAACTTCGTGTATTCACCCTGGATGCTACTCAAGTTCCGACTATTACAACGCCGAAATAATCAGTTATGTTCCTGTAACCCCACATTATCGAGAAATTATTCGACCTTTATACCGAAATAGTCTCAAAATAATCCCAGCAAAGCCTCAATTCGACTCCAAATTGAACCGGACAAAGTCGCCAAATGATCCAAAATAGTGCCGAAAATTGTACTAAAATAAACAGAAAACAGTTTTGAAATTATCCAGAACAATAACACTGGATCACAAATCCATTTTTTTTCTGCACCAGAGACGCCATTATGAAATTCCTATATAAAGTCACCCCCTGATTCCGAAAATCAAGGTTATTTTTAATTCTATGGTAACATTTTTGAGATACACGAATTACCGTTTAAAAAAATAAAAATTGGGTACACTTAATCATATATATCTCAAGAACGAATTGAGCAATTCCAAAACGGTTTAAAGCTTTTAAAAGGTAATACAATTTGCTATAAACTGTGCATACAATACTTTCTGCTAGGCCCCGCATATTCAAAGATAACGAACAATCATTACGGATTTTTTTAAATTTTTTTGGTTTAAATATAAAAAAAATGTATTTTGCGTGGAAGGATTTCGAAAACTTTTCATTTTTTTGCATATTTTTTTCTCTCTAAGTTCTGTTTTATTACAGAAAAAAAAAGCTTTCATTCAACAAAATCGATTTATTAATACAAAAGTTATAAGCATTCAAGTAAATATATCCATTTAATACTTTAGTACCCTACTGGTAATTATGTGTTAGTATTCGTATATCAGTTAGTTAGCAGGTAGATTTTCGAAGGGTTATTAGATACAAAAAACTGTTAGTGTCGTTTTCTCAAACCCAGGTACATTTCAAGTAAGTAAGGTACATTTCAAGTAAGAGCATATTTTTAAGGAAGTTTGTAGAGCTTGGGAACCTTTTTGTATAGGTAGGCTTGAATTTTTACTTGATCTAAGTATAAATAATATTACACGCGCCTTGTTCCTTCATAATATATGCAAAGCTCGCCGGATACTGTTCAGTTTATAATTGCAGTTTATAACCCGTCATTTACCTAAAAATATAATATGAATACAAGGGCGTGAGAGTTTGAGTGTACAAATGATCCAGATATGTTCTCTTTCGTCTGCGGTCAATTTATCGTTAAAAGGACGACGTGTGTTTTCAAATCCTTTGAAAGTTACATACTAAAAGTATTTTGGAATTGAGCCTAAAAACCATGGACACCGAATACTGTGTGCACCACATGTCGAGTCGAATTGTTTTTTTCGGAAGCCGGAACAAAAAGATGCGTTGTAAAAATTAGGAATTTGCTCCCTTTTAATGCATAGCTGACTAATTTCTGAAACTATCTATTTAGGCGACATATGAAATTTATTACACCAATGAAGTGGAGGGAACCCACTTGCCATTCAACGGACTGCTATATTTGTACTACAAAAGTACTTGGGGTTGGAAAATCAAGAAAAGTAACCTATGCGAGCGTATCTACAGTGTCATTACAAGAACTAAATTCAACGGAAGCTACATTGCCAGAATCAAATTTAACTTTAGTAAGTAAGTAAGTAAATTTAACTTTAGTTCCGTGTTGTACTGGATTTCAAACGGAAAACGAAAGAAACTCTTTGTCACAAGCACAACTCAATAATTGGATAATGGATTTGCAATTGTCAAAGGAAAAGGTCGAACTACACGCCTCTCGTATGCAACAATTTAAATTTGTTTCATCCGATGTTAAGGTAACATATTATAGAACTCGCACACGAACAATTTTCCCAGTACTATACGAACGAGGACAGTGTTTGTTACTGCAAAGACATTGCTGGTCTATTCAAACAGTTTGGTGAACCATATGATTCAAAAGAGTGGCGATTGGTCATTGACGGCAATAAATTAAGTTTAAAGGCCGTATTATTGCTTATTGGCAACCAAAAGCCATCTATCCCGATCGCGAATGCAGTAAACACGAAGGAAACGTATGAGATAATGCAAAAATTGCTCAAGTTAATCAAATACGAAGAACATGATTGGAAAATATGTGCCGATCTTAAAGTCGTTGGAATGCTATGTGGTCTACAAAGTGGATAAACAAAATACTGTTGCTTTCTATGCAAATGAGATAGCCGAGCTCGTCAAGACCACTACATCCTAAAGGATTGGTCAGAACGAATCGAGTTTCAAGTTGGGGTGGATAACATAAAATACTCCCCACTTATTAAGAAGGAAAAAATAATTCTGCCTACGCTCCACATCAAGCTCGGCCTTATCAAAAACTGTGTCAAGGCTTTGGACAAAGAAGGCGAAGCTTTTCATCATTTGAAGACAACCTTTCCAGAGATTTCAGAAGCAAAAATAAAGGAAGGGATTTTTGTGGGACCGCAAATAAATGATGAAGACCAATAACTATTTCACAGAACTATTGTCACCAGTGGAGGCAGCAGCGTGGGATTCTTTTGAAAAGTTCGTTACTTCTTTTTTGGGCAAACACAAAAGTCCTAACTACGAGATGAAAGTGAAAGACTTATTCAAAAACTATGCGGAAATGGGTAAATAAAGAAACATATTTAAGACCGTTTTCTCAGTAAACTTTAAAACCTATCTGCCCGATAAACAAAAAATTTGTATGAAATTTTATAATTTACATAAGAATATATAGCCCTAAATCTGAATTCATCGTCCAGTTCCGAACAAAGAAGAACAAGAAAAATGTAAACAAAAAATTTGTTCTTAAGTACATAAAGTACATATGCTATTATTTGTAGGGTACTTAAGTTTTACTATATGGATATATTTATTTGAATGCTTATAACTGTTGTATTAGTTCATCGATTTTGTTGAATGAAAGCTTACTTTTTTTATAATAAAACAGAGCTTAGAGAGCAAAAAATCTGCAAAAAAAAAAAAATAAAAAGTTTTCGAAATTCTTCCTCGCAAAGTACAAATTTTTTTTATACTTTTACAAAAACAAATTGAAAAAATCCGTAATGATTGTTCGTTATCTTTGAATCCGCAGGGCCTAGCAAAAAGTATTGTATGCACAGTTATAGCAAATTTTATCCCCTTTTAAAAGCTTCAAACCGTTTTGGAATTGCTTAGTTGGTTCTTGAGATATATATCATTAAGTAGACCCAATTTTTTTTTTTTTTTGAAAAAAAAGTTATTTGTATATATCTCGAAAACGTTATCATAGGATTAAAAATAACCTTGATTTTCGGAATCAGGGGTGATTTTATATAGAAATTTCATAATGGCGTATCTTGTGCATTTTGGCTGTAAACCAGCGCAATTAACAGAGTCCCGAAATATTCCAAAGATAGCCTTTAAATTGTCCAGCATTTGTATCGAAGTCCGAAATATTCTGGAGATGATTCTAAAGTAATCCCGATATTATTCGAAAACAATCTCGAAATCATACAGGATTCACGTAAATATCGACCTTCAAACAACCATAACCATCTTAAAGCCATCTCGAAAACATATTTAATACTATACGGGGGACCAAAATATCCTGAATACAGTCCGAAAATAGTTAAAAAGTTAGCTTGAAAGTCTGAAACTATCACAAAACAATACTAAAATCATTTTGAAAACAATCCTGAAATAAATTATCTCGAAATGATCCAGAAATAACTACGAAAAAAATCCGAGTCGATCCTTAAAAGAACTTCAAAACCGTTCTCCAATGAACCGAAAATGATTCCAACATTATCCTGGAATATACTCCAAAAGATCCCGATATTATAAAGAGATTGTAACAAAATGATCGAAAAAGCAATCCTAAAAGGTTCCCGAAATTGTTCTGACATGATCCCGAAGTACTCCCGAAATTATCCTGGAAAGAATTTCAACATTATCTCGAAGTGATTCCGAACGACTGCGGTAATGAATTGGGAACAGTACAAAAGTGATCCCGAAAAGTTTTAAGACCTTTATCTACGTAACCCATATACCATAGGTCTACATTAAATAGACACATATATATCATGATTTAAAAAGTTGTTCGGTGAGGGGTTTTTATCAGATGTTATCAATATTTTTGATCTGGTTTAAAAAATGTCGAGTTATAACAATTGAAAACTAATTAAAAAGTTAATGTTCTCAAGGGATATGGGACCTCTCCTTATTTTTCAAAAAAACCTAGCTACAAGATCTTCCAGACTATTGGCTTGAGGCTTATACAATTTTATGATGGTATATTGCCTTCATTTATATAGGCAAATTTATAATTTAAAGGAAATTTTTAAGACATATATATCAAAATGTTTTCATTTACAATATAATAAAAAGGGCCAATATTCCATAAAATTGACATGTAGCCTTTTTTCAGCACTTCATCTATTATTTCATAGTTTTTTTAATTTTTATATCGGACGTTGGGGTAGCGCACTACCCTCAAGTAGCCGAATGAAACCAGGCTAATCCTGTTGATGTGTCCGCACCCCGTGGGACCGCCGCTAGGCATAACGTTGCCTTTAAGCATGCATCAATTGCGTCATAACTTTAAGGCCAACTTGCTCACAGCCGTCCAACAATCTATATGTCTGCACATTCGGGGAACTAAATTCCTAATGGAAGGCTCCTCTCCAAAAACTTTGTGTACAGAGAGTCTTACGCCCTAAAGACGAGGGCAGTGAAACATTACGTGTTCTGCATTTCCAATTCGGCGGGGCAGTGTGGACAGAATGGATCCTCCTCTATCCCACGCTTATGTAGATATTCCTTGAAGCCGCCGTGCCCGCTCAACATTTGTGTGAGGTGTTAGTTTAGTCGTGTTTTCGATCGTACCATTCCGCTATATTCCGAAATGGCATGAAGGTCCAATGGCCTTTTTTCGATTCTTCCCATCGTTCTTGCCACCTAAGTATTGTTCGTGACCTTGCGCTTTCCTTAGCATAATCAGATGGTTGACTGATTCCAATGCCATACAGATCGGTCATTTTACCTGAGAGTAGATCTACTGGGATTTTCCTGGATAAAACATGATCGCGTCGTCGGACACTGTACGATAAGCACAGGCTATTCGTATAGCAGTAATACAGTAGGCTGCTAATATATCTTTTTGGTTGACTATTTTACATCCGTGCCATACTGGTGCTGCATAAAATATCATCGAGCTTGGATAATAGCTGACGGGTAGCTTCGGCTGGGCCGCCGATATTGGGAATTAGTCTCGTTAGTGTTCCACTAACTTGCTGAATTGCTCCTTAAAATTTAGTTTTTAGTCAACATTTACTCCTAGATATTTCAAGAAAGGCTTTGAATTTATTTGATAAGCTCATATGGTTAGGACTAACACATCCATAGTCCGCTTTGAGCTCACTAAAACCAATTCTGTCTCATTTCTAGCCATTTCCAGCCCCATGTTCGTCAGCCATTTTTTTATTCTTCCCACGGCGTCATTACATATTGCTTGAAGCATATCAAGTTTCTTGGCCACTGCTACTACGACAATATCATCTGCATAGCCGACAATTTCCGTGCGTCCGGGAAATCGATTTGTGGCACACACATTCCATAGCATTGGACCTGGAACAGACCCCTGAGGGACGCCGCCGGTGATGTTGTGCTTTCTTGGTCCCTCATCCGTACCAAAAAGGTGTAGTCTGTTGCTTATTTAGCTATCAATTATCCTGAGCAGGTAAGCAAGTGTGCCAGAGTTTCGTAGCGCTGTCCAAATTTATCAGTGCACAGAGCTTTCTTTTATTTTGTCCTCCGATTATGGTTATATTGAAAACTGTTTGTATTAAATCTATCGTGGATCTCGACTTTTGCAATCCAAACTGACTATTTGACAAGCAACCTGGGCTTTCCAGAGTCTGCTACAGACGCTCACTAATATTACGTTCGAGAATCTTTCCTATTGAATCCAACATACAAAATGGCCGGTATGAAGATGGCTGGTCTGGTTTCAGCAAAATCAGTCTTTAACGTTTCCATGAGCTGGTTAAAACATCTTCTTGGATACAGGCATTCAACATATCCTTAAATGCTCATGTTCTAGACCTTATCACTGATTTAAAGATTATATTTGGCACTCCATCCGGTCCAAGCTCTCTATGATCCACTGCTCTACTTCAAATATATCTACATACATATTTAAATGAACTGAAACTTTTCAACGCCAATAAGGATAATGAAACAGCAGAAAAAAAAACACAAAAACAATTATTAAAATAAAAAACGTAACAATATTGTAAATGAAATATGTATTTCTTTTTTTGTGTTTCAACGCCTAGCGCAAGTTTTACAATTTACAAATTGCTTTTAAATGGGCTGTAAAAAAGTTTTAATGAGTTTTCGACGGACGCGAAAGTGCCAACTCAACTTGAATAACACTCGGAAAAACAATATGAGTATCTACTTAGATATTGCCACATTTATGTAACTCTCGGGCATGCTACTCGGACTTTATAAATACTTGTATGAGAAACAACAACAAAAACAAAACAAGGCCAGTATGCGAGTGGCATTATGAATACTAATAATAATATTTCTACATTTTCACTTAAAATTGTTAATTTGTACTTTTATGCAAAAATAAATGAAAATATTTTTATTTTTGTAATAAACATAAATACAATAATTGTAAAATTGTGACATGCTGGCCTATAAACAGTAAAGAGGGTGAAAAAAGTTCTATGTAAATTTTTTTTAATATCTAGCATAAAGCACAAGGTGCTGCAAAAAGGACACCCCACTTCAGATGGTAACATATTTATATTTCGTGAGAATAGAATTTTCATATTCACAGTGGCAGTTCTATTGTTGGACTTGTATGAGCGAGAACTGCGCTGCCAATTTATATGGTTTTTTCCTCAAGATACATATAAAACCGAGATTTCTCAATATATCGACCTTCAGGGTTACCAACGCCACTAATAACTGTGCCTCTCGTGCCCAACCCTATTGAAACTATAATTTTTCTTAACCTTCCGATAGAGAATATTGGTGACAATTTGTGAGTGAATTTGGGTGGGACGAAGCATTGCCACAAGAAGAAGAAGAAGAAGAAGTAGAAAAAGAAGAGGAAGGATGATCGCCTTCCATGTGGACTGGACCGAGCAAACTTAAACTTCAATCTGAAGGCACGCGCTTGCCCGCCCATATTTTGCATGTGAGTTAATGTATACAATTCGCCTTCGCATTTGAACCGCTCGGTTTCTTATTTTTAAGCCAGGATAATGCTTTTCTTGCTTAATCGCGTGGGGGAACAAATATTAAGTCGTCAGAGATTATGGAATCGGGTTTGTTGTTGTTGTTGTATCGATAAGGATACTACCCGAAGGACCCGGGAGTGTTATCGATGTTGAAGCTCTTTTGCCGGATGCAGATCCGGCACGTTCCGGTAACAAGCACCATTAAGGTACTAGCCCGACCATCTCGGGAAGGATTTGGTATGACCACATGAAACCTTCTAGGCCATAACGCTCTCCGTCCCCTAGATCCATGAGGAACTTGGTGTCGCCAGAGCTTCAGCTGTTAAAAATTCGCCACAGGTAGGTGAGGTTGACAATTGGGTTCGATACTCTATATATTGCGCGGGCGAGTCTTTTAAAGCGTTGCGCTACACAACGCCTTGAACCGATTTGGTATTTTATTTGCCTCTTACGACAGGCATAGCTGCCGCGTGTTTGTCATCTCCCTCGCTGTTTATCAATGAGAAAAAGTGTTCCCTTCATATCTAAAAAATGTTCTCTGCGTCCGTTATCAGGCCCTTCTTATAATATCTGTAGGAGTTTACCTTGATACTCAAATCTATTGCCATCAACGAGATACGACGAGTATGTACATACAGACGCAGTCATAGCCAAATTGTCCTGCGGGATTTGAAATTTGACGACACGAGCTCAAATTTCATCGAAGAATATAACCTATAATATAAAAATACAAAGGTATCTGACGACATCTTTGAATGGTTCGAAATAGCTTTAGGTCGTAGCTGCTATCAAATAGCATATGAAGCTCCTCGTATTCTCGCCGTTTAGCCTCTTTCTACTATGCTTTGCGTCAGTCACGACGCAATCGTTTTGGCTCCATGTTCTTTGATCAGGAGACAGCCAAGTGTTGGTATATCTTTTTATGCTAGGATGAGGAAATTTCAAGCACCGCCGAAATTAATCCATCTCAACCCTTAGGACGATGTTCTATAGTGGAGGAAATATTTGTTTGACTGTAGGACCAAAAACTCTTTCTTTGCCCATTCTGGCGGTGAATTCACCAAACGTTATTTCGATGATATGGCAGGACAGTCCTTTAATGTCTTTTCTAGTTCCATTTAAAATGCATCCTTATCCACTTCAGTCGTATCATAAAGTGGCGCGAGGGCGCAAATAAATGCTATGTTGAGAGACGTCGAAGGCACGCTCGTTCATAATCGTAAATAACAGTACTGAACGTCGAAACCTCTCTCCTATAACAAAAGGAACAATGTGCCTTTGAAATGCGCTTCCCTCCCCATGATCATTGCAGTAGACGTCGCAAGGCTCAGTTTTTGTGCTTCCTTTCCCCGCAAATGGTTCCAAGAAAAACATTCAAATCTAAAACGACAAAATAGGCAGGATCCCATGATGCAATAAACCAGGCAGGTGAAGTCAATATTAAAAAAGGAGCCTCATTTGACAATACTCGCCTTTCTGAAATATGAATTAACGTGCAGGAAAACAACGCCTATGGCCTGTATTTCCTTCTGCGGGAGGGTTTATTTTCTCTTCCGGAGAGGCAACGGAATAGTTTAAGTCAATGGCACTAAATGGATGGATCTTCAGACGTCAATGAGATAACTGACGATCGGAAACAATATCACGAAGTTCCGGAAAAGTACCTGGGAGGCTTGTAATGCGAAAGCTCAGGATTGACAGTGTACGGTTCCAAGACCCAACATTTATCTAAGTAAACCAAGCGTTCAAGTAGACTTATTGAGCACAAAGAAGTGTCTGGTGTCCAAATATATAAGTGCAGAGGTTTTTAGGCAGCGATGCCTAGAGCTTATAGATTTTCGTGATGGCAAAACAACTTTGGCTTATCAGTACTTTATTTTAAACAGCTCCGGCTAGCCAAGGAATCATTTAGACAGACATGAAATAGTCACACCCGTATGATCCACATAACCCGAAAAAGATCGTTCTAACTTTCTCTATCTATCCATTTGCCTCTCTTCTGTCAGACCGATATTGCTCTGATTTTTCTATCCACCTGGTTCTCTGTCTAAAGCCCTTTCTATTTTATTTCATCTTCCCTCTGCATTTTCTAGTTTAACTTAATCGGCTCATACAATTCCTATATCCCTTTCATTTTTCCCTCTCCCCTAACTCTTCCCGATCTTGCTCTTATCCAAGTCTAACTCTCACTCTTACTCACACTATTGCTCTAAGTCTTCACCTTATTCGTAATATTCCTGTTACTCTCTTTTTACTACTATATATCAATCTCCATCTTCCTCTTGTTTTCTTTACTTCTCCGATTTTCCCTACCAACTTCCTAAACATGGGAAGACTATTTCCTCTTTTTTTTCACGTCACCGTGTCCAATTTGGAGATATATCGAGTTTGGCCTTTTTCCGCATATTACATTACTAAAGTAGTAAAAGAGTCGCAAAATAGTACCAAATTTGTCCCTACCTAAAAATTTGTGACCGTATTATGAGGGCCGTCAAATTTTTATTGTTGTACTACTGATTTCAAGTGTCTGGTTTCATTGCGCCTTGGCAGGATATACAGATTTCCTATGTCTGGCTTGAAACAACGCAACAATGGAATTGTCCAAGAATATAAACATAAAACTTGAGAAAACAGCAACAAACAATGGAAAATAAATTAAATTATTGAGGTACAAAAATTCAATGAGTAATAAAATAAAAACAAATTCGAAAGAAAAAAGTAATCAAAACAATAACAACATCATTATCGACTAAATGAACAGGGAAATGGAAGTTGAAGCAGAATTTTTTGTGGGGGAGCAAAATTAAATATCACATAATAAAGTTTAGCAGAAAAACACAAGAAAAGTTAAAAAGAAAGGAAAAACAAGTGAAAAGAAGCGGAAAATGAAACTGTTGTCAAAGTAGAGGAGCATTAAAATTTTAATATGAGCGCTACCATCCTAAGCCCTGTAGGGTGACCAAATAGTGTACATTGTGCATACATATCAATATATTAACTGTGCTCTACTCATTTACTTTTTACTTCATTTTTTTTTTTGGTTTTTGTTGTTATTTTGCCTGTTCACAAATATTCCTTCATTTAGTATAATTTTTCGAAGCAGGGGACACAATAAAACAAAGTGAAAATTTGTGATAATTACAAGTCACAATCTTTGAAAATATTTTTTTTACAATGTTAAGTGCGTAAGCTTAGCAGAAAAAAAACAGTTTTTTTATTAAGTTGTATATATAACATTTTGCGGTAATTTTTATTTCGCAAAGAATTAAAGTCTTTATGCTTCTAACGAAAGTCACTCCAATTCTACCACCACTAAATAAATTTCTTTGCGCGCTAATCCACAAAATGTTGCAATATCTAATAATACCAAAAGCAATATTGTATTATACCGTTGTTGAATGTGTATGAAAATAATAATAGCTATTGTACCATGTTATAAGACATACGAGTGTATTTGATTGTTGGTTTGCGCACCCTGCAGGAAAATCAGGCTTATAATTATGAGAGAAATAACCAACCATTCATATCGCAGAGTTTACTCTCATTTTTACGTATTATCATCTTTGCTCACGGTACTGCGGAATCCTGAATATAAGTGTAATATGGAAGTTAGGCGTAATGGTAAGATTTTACTAAGACGGTATACTTTATGGGTGATACATGCAGAATGTAAATGCGGGTGTAGTGTAATATTTATATGTGTACTGTATGGAGTACTAAAGAATGTATAAGCGTAGGCGTGGGGTGTGATATTGGTATGCTGTATGGAGTAATAAAGAATGAGAGCGTAAGTCACAACTGTCACTGTTTTGTTGGAAATAAAGAGCTAGAGCAAGCATGAGCAAGATAGCATAGAATAAAAAAAAAAAACAAATAAAATAAAATAAAATAAAAAAGAACATAATGAAACAAAATAAAATAAAGTGAATTAAAATAAAATAAAACAAAATAAAAAAAATAAAAAAAATAAAAAAGGTAAAAAAAAAAAAATAAAAAATTAGATAAAATAAAATAAAATTCAAATAAAATAAAACTAAAGTAAAGAAAAAAAATAAAATAAAAAATAAATGAAATGAAATGGAAAAAAAGTTATTATATTAAAATAAGGTAAATTAAAATAAATTAAATTAAAATAAAATAAAATAAATATAAAATAAATGATCATTAAATAGAAGAGAATAAAATAAATTAATTAAAAAAAAAAAATAGAATACAATAGTAACATAAAATAAAATAAAGTTAAAAAAGTCAATAAAATAAAATGAAACAAAATAAAATTAAGTTAAGTTAAATGAAATAGAGTTGTAACCGATGTTATAGAAAAGTTTTAGATTTATCATCGAAAAAGTATGGATATCTTATCAATCTTATCGATTTGTTATCGGTAGCTGTAGATTACTTACCGAAAGGCTATCTATA
The DNA here is from genome assembly GCF_040869045.1 of Eurosta solidaginis. Classification (NCBI taxonomy): domain Eukaryota; kingdom Metazoa; phylum Arthropoda; class Insecta; order Diptera; family Tephritidae; genus Eurosta; species Eurosta solidaginis. Next base: position 172,429,015 of record NC_090323.1, read on the forward strand.
TATTATAAAAAGGATATCAACATATTTTAGGAAACTCAAAGATTTATTATCGGCATGTTATAGAGAAGTTATCGATCTCGTTATCAAAAATGTGTTGATATTGAAAAGCTATCGAATTCTTATCGAAGTGTTCCCAGATTGTTATCAATATGTTACCGATTTGTTAACGACGATTTATCAGCTTGTCATGTAACAGATACCAATAAAACATTTATCAAAACTAGATAACAAACGTGCAACCCTTCTATATCAAACCGATAAGAAACCAATATGCGTTATTGAGGGCAATCCAACTATAAAATTATATGGGTTGTAATCAATAAGAAACCGACAAAGCTCTTCTCAAGCAGCATGCAACTATTTGTCTATGAAAAGTTACCGCTGTTGTGGGTTAACTTCAACCCCTGGTGAGCTCTAGTAAAGTTAAAAAATTAGTTTCCAGGCGTACGCCTGTATGTTTACACTTCGAATTTGTAAGTACTTGGTACTCATGCCTTTTTCAAAATTTCCTACAAGGTATGTTCCCTAACCACTACACAATGCTTAACATTACAACGGAATACGAGTAGTACCCAATTCTCTCATCAAATTAAATCAAGCGAGGTAATGGAATCGCCGTTATTTTCCCGCTTGGACAATAAAACAATACTCCGCACAAATTCTTGAAATAGTGTAAGAAGATATATGAGAAAGCATACTTACATACTTATACTTTCTTAAGGGACGTGGGTGCGTATATGGTTTATGTACATTTGCAGTGCGCATTTAATTGACTGTTGTGGGTGGTAGGGAAGCTTCAAATTGAGTTGAATGAATCATAGATTGGTCAATATTACATTACTCACGCTAGTGTTTTATAAGAATTTTATTATTACAATGAACATTTTTCCAAAACAAGTGTATAACTTAGTCCCGACTTACAAAATCCCGAAACACTAAATCCCGAAACACATAATCCCGACACTACCAAATCCCGACATTTCATAATCCCGACACGACCAAATCCCGACAAAAAAATCCCGACAAAAATCCCGACAACGTGTAAATTGGGGACTTTAACATTTTTTATATATTTTGTCAGTATTTTTGAATAAGCTGGATTCAGTTTTCACTTAGTGATAAAACGATGCCATAATAAATACACATCTTCGGTATTATTCTATTATTTTAGGCACCCCTTTTGCGTAGGCTACCTTCGGCCGCGACTCATAAAAATAATCCTTAGCCGATCCAATCCGGCTGCGCCATGCACAGTAATTCTGCGTAGAACACCTTTCTGCATAGGCGGCCTTCGGCCGCGCTTATAAAAAATAACCCTGGGCTACGCCATGCCAAGTCCGGGTGTGTGGTATAACCGTGGCTACCGCCACGGTGATGTCCTTCTGCGTAGTACACCCTTCTGCGTAGGCGGCCTTCGGCCACACTTTAAAAAAATAACGCTTAGCCTATCCAACACCGGCTACGCGATCTACGGTATTTCTGCGTAGGCGGCCCTCTTTGATTCCACTGGCGTTATTGCACGTCGCATAAATAGTTACTAGTGTTACACTTTACCCTAAATCACTGTATATAACTTTATAATTTTAAATATGGTTTTAACATAAATACTTATCAGAAAAATGCCATTACTTCAAAAGTTCTCGAAATAAATTTAGTTTTATATTTGCTACAAAAAAGAAATAATATATAAAATCTGAGCTGCTATTTTGGTAATTGCTGTAATTGAGGTAAATATGTGTGGCACGACCTGCAAACTAAAAACCATACTCATAACTTATTCAGGATAAATACTTTTACAGAGCAATAATGGACGAAGCGACTATTATAAAATCCAATAAAGGAGGAATCAAGCTCGGAGTTAATGGTTATATGTACCATGTAGACAAACAACGAGATGGCAGAGTGCATTGGTGTTGTGACAAACGCAAGACTTATTTCTGCATGGGAAGAGCAACTACCTTAATTGATGAGAATGGAGAGCTCACTTTAATTAATTCTAGTTTGGAACACGGCCATGATCCTTTTGCTGCTGATCTTGATGTTGGTAAGGCTGCCAATTCTCTTAAGAGAAAGTCGTCAGATTCGATAGCAAAAACATGTCAGATAATTTCCACCATAACCGCCGAGTGCAAACAACATAGCAGAAAATATTTGCTTTCAGCGCGTGCAAAACAACAAAAAATATATAGATCGCGACAAAAATTGCAATTAAGGAACCCACAATGCATTGAAGAACTAGAAATACCGCACCATTTAAAATATGTCAACGAAAAACTATTTTGTCAGTGAACAAATTTGATGGCTAGTGCATCATTTTAATGGCTACTTTCGACAACAAACGTTTGCTGTCGAAATCCAATATATGGATTGTAACGAAGCTTTTTCGTGCCCCGTTGCTTCTTTGATATTTGCTGGGGTATACTCGCCGTGCCCAGGGTTCGTTTACAATAAATTTGTATTAAAGGGGCACCTTGCAAATCGATTTAATATAAAAAAAACTTCAGTCTCTTTATTGGTTCTAAATTCTATAATATAAAATAAAACGTGTTTGTATACTTCATTTTCAATTTCACTTGGATTATCTTGCGGTATCCTTGATTGCGGTGGCGGGCCTTAGCGGTCCGGCCGTATTCCGTTAGCTGGGTCCCGTTAGTTTGTGGCGTCGGTGCCTTGACGCGCCTTATGACGGCGTCTCTCTCTGCTGCGGTGCTCTGTCGCGCCTTACGTCGGCGTCTATTTGTATTGCTGAGGCGATGCTCTGTCGCCGTGTTCCGTTAGACGGATCCCGTTAGTATGTGGCGTCGGTGCCTTGACGCGCCTTATGACGGCGTTTACTTGTATTACTCTGCTGCGCCTTGCGTCGGAGTCTATTTATATTGCTGGTTGCTGGGTGATTCTCTGTCACGCCTTGCGTCGGCGTCTACTCGTATTTGCTGGGCGATACTCTGTCGCGCCCTACGTCGGCGTTTACTTGTATTACTCTGCTGCGCCTTGTGTCGGTGTTTACTTGTATTGCTGAGGCGATGCTCTGTCGCCGTGTTCCGTTAGACGGATCCCGTTAGATGTGGCGTCGGTGCCTTGACGCGCCTTACGTCGGCGTTTACTTGTATTACTCTGCCGGTGTACCTCTGCTGCGCTCTGCCGCCGCGCTTGGCGCTGGCTTAGCCTGGCTGCGCTATGCGTCGCCGCGTTGACGTGACCTCTGTCGGCGTACCTCTGCTGCCGCGGTTCGCGCTGGCTTACCCTGGTTACGTTGTGCGTCGGCGGACCTCTGCTGCGCTTTGCTGCCGCGCTCTGCGCTGGTTTACGTGCGTTACCGCTCTGTTGCGGCCTCTGCCGGCGTACTTCTACTGACGGAGGTGAGCGGGTGTCACCTGTCGCGGTTGCGCGTTACTGTGGCGGGGCCTTTGGTCTTTGGGGGTGATGCGTAGAGAAGGTCAACCGCAATCACCATTCCACGACTCGCTCCTATGAAGTGGATTCCTATTGCATAGAGAAGGTCAACTGCAATAGGGATACACTTCGCTAGTAGCTCTGGTCACAACCACAGCTCCGTGCTGACTGACTGCTGGTTTACGTGCGTTGCCGCTCTGTTGCGGCCTCTGCCGGGGTACTTCTACTGACGGAGGTGAGCGGGTGTCACCTGTCGCGGTTGCGCGTTTTACTGTGGCGGGGCCTTTGTTCTTTGGGGGTGATGCGTAGAGAAGGTCAACCGCAATCACCATTCCACGACTCGCTCCTATGAAGTGAATTCCTATTGCATAGAGAAGGTCAACTGCAATAGGGATATACTTCGCTAGTAGCTCTGGTCACGACCACAGCTCCGTGCTGACTGACTGCTGTGCTGCTGTGTCGCTCCTTTTATGGCTGTTGTGTTTGGTGTTGCTAGCTCAAATGGTTGCGTTGCCATGGTCACCGTGTTTCTATTGAATGTTGCGAGCGCTCGTTGTGTTGCTGAGATTTGTTGGTTGGCCGTGTTGCTGTTAAATGTTGCGACCGCTCGTTGTGTTGCTGAGACTTGTTGGTTGATCGTGTTGTTAGAGCCTTTTGTGGCCACTTGTTGTGTTAATGTCGTGTCAAATATGTTGTGGGGTCGTTTTGTGTGGGCCAAATTAATGAGGATTTATTTGGTCCTCACACTCCCCCCCCCCCCCCCCCCCCCCTCCCCCCCACTTCAGAAATTTAGCCCTCGGTGTCCCGTATTCGTATGCGGGCCCTGCCTTTTACCACCGTGACGGTGTATTCCCGTGTGCAAAATTTTACACGGGAGCGTCCTTTGCCTTCGGCGATGCGTCGGAAAATGTCTCGCACGCTTTCTGCAATTTTCGGGAATTGGTTTAACGTTGGTCCATCCGCGTCGTGGGCCTCGATTATCACCTCTTGGTGGCCTGCTGTTGTTTGTTGATGTAATGGTGCGTGCGACGTCAGCGTACGTGTTTGCGTGTTTAGTTACACGCATGTTGTTAACGTCGCCGCCTGTAGTGTTCGGTGGTGTGATGATACGTGCGACGTCAGCGTACGTGTTTTCGCGCTTAGTTGCACGCGTGTTGCTGACGTCGGCGCCAGTAGCGCTTGGTGGTGTAACGTTGCGTGCGACGTCGGCGTACGTGTTTGTGCATGTGGTTCCACGCGTGTTGCTGACGTCGGCGCCGGTCGCACCTTCCAGCAGTACTACCCTGGGGCGCTTTGCTTCCTCCTCCTCGTATTGCTGGCGCATACGCTTGACGCTGTTGTTTAGTTTGGCGTTATGGCTCTCCATCTTAGGTTGTTGGTTTTTTTTTTTGAAAAAAAGAAATCCGTAGCAAAAGAACGTGTGGTCACCTCGGTGGTTTGCGATAGAATGACCCGTGCTTGCTTATCCTACCATCCTTGATATTAATTAATAATATAAAAAAATTGTTCTCCCTGAATTTGTTTGGTTTCACGCGATGATCTCTGCTGTATGATATGCTTTTAGTTCCGCGATGTTGACAGTTTTTTCCTTTCCTCCGTTGGGTTTTCGTATTTTGAGTATCACTGGGGATGCATATCCTAGGATTTGGTAGGGTCCGTCATATTTGGGGGCCAACTTTGCCGCGAAATTTTCCCCGGCCTTGGAGAGATGGTGTTCCTTTGCGAGCACTAGTTCGCCGACTACGGGGGTCCATTTTCTCCGCCGTAGATTGTAATGCCGTGCTTGGTCTGCCGCTGCTCGTTCCATGTTCTGCCTCACTATTCTGAATGCCTCTTGCATTCTGTCGGATTTTTCTTCTGCCGTGGTGGTGGCTGTGCCCGTCCCCAGGTTGATCTCGTCAAACAATGCCCCTGGTAATCGTGGTTCCCGTCCTTGTACGAGGAAGGCTGGACTGTACCCTGTGGTCCCGGTTACACTGGTGTTGATGGCCAGCTCGATCTCCGGGAGAAAGTCGTCCCATTTGTTGTGTTGTGATTTGGTGAGTTGCGCTATGATCCTCTTTACCGTTCTGTTCGCCCGTTCCGTCGGGTTTTCTTGCGGGGTGTAGGGCGCCGTGAATTTTTGTCGTATCCCCATTTCCCTGAGGTACTGCTGCTCGGTGCTGTTATACTCTGAATGGTTCCAGATGAGGCTCCAGGGGTGTCGTACCCGGCGTTACCTTTTCTCGCTCGTGTTATACTCTGATTAGTCCCCGGGGTGTCGTACCTGGCGATATCCGTTCTTGATGATGTTGAATTTTGAATAGTCCCAGGGCTGTCGTACCTGGGGATATCCGTTCTGGCTGATGGTGTACTTTGAATAGTCCCAGGGCTGTCGTACCTGGCGATATCCTTTCTTGATGATATTGAACTTGGAATAGTCCCAGGGCTGTCGTACCTGGCGATATTCGTTCTTGCTGGTGTTGTTCTCTGAATAGTTTCTGGCGCGTCTCCAGGATTCGGTGTGTGCTGGGCAAGGGGTCTGGTTAGCACGAGGTGGCCTTCTCCACATGATATGTTGGCTCCCATGCTTCCTAGCGTATCTAGGCCCAGTATGATGTCGTCGATCGCTCCGGGAATGACGTGTAAAACTGTGTGGAGTGACGCTTCTCCGAGGCGTACTTCAGTCCTTATGGCGTCGAAGATGGTAGTGCTAGTCCCGTCTGCCATCGTTATTTTGGTGGCTACTCTCACCATTTCTCCGCTTCCCGAGTTCACCACACGTTCTGCTAAGCTGCTCGAGACGAAACTTCTTGATGCCCCTGTGTCGATGAATGCCTCGGCTGATTCCGCGCCGAACTTGGCTACGGCGTAGAGGCGACCATGCTCTTGGTACATTGTTACTGCCGTTTCAGCGCTGGGTTCCTTGGGTATCGTTACTGTCGTTTCGGCGCTAGGTCCCTTGGGCTCACGGCGCCTTCTTCTTCGTGGAGCCCTCTACGGATGTAAAGTTGGTAATCGGGGTGGCTGTTACGGAAGATTCGTTCCAGCCGCTGTTCGCTGGTGTACCCTGCGTGTCTCATCAAGCTCTGTATAGCTAGCACGTAATCCTTGTACTTTTCCTTGTTATGCTGCCTTCGTTGGCGTATGTCGTCGTCGAGCTGCTCGAAGTACCTGACTGGTAGGAAGAAACGTAAAAAATCCTTTTTGAAGCTTGTCCACTCTCCCCAGTGCGCATTGTTATTGCGGTAAGCGCGGCGCCCGCTAGTAGCTCGGGCATGGTTTTTGGCAGGAGGTCCACTTTTAACGCGTATACTTCGGCTAACTCCTCTAACCGTTCGGTGAACGCTAACGGGTCCCGTCCACCTTCATACTTTACGGACCACTTTCTTACCTGGTCGATGATGGGCGCGAACACCACGGTCGGTGCTTGAGTTACCTGGCCTGTATAGTTCACGGCTTGTGCCGTCATTCCCGCTGGTAAGTACGGTTGCGTGGGTTGAGATGTGCCGGTTGATGATGCCGTCATTTCTGATGGTACGTGCTGTTGTGTGGGTACTGTACTCCTGAGAGGTGCCTGAGATGTACCGTTGGGTGGTACCGCTATTCCTGATGGTAAGTATTGTTGTGTGGGTACTTTACTCCTGGGAGGAAACGCGAATTGAGTTTGTTCTACTGTTGTAACGGCGGCGTTCGGTGTGCCTCCTCCGTTCGACGGAGTCGGTGTCTTAACCTCACTTACGTCGCTCATGTGCGTAGTTTCCTTGTGGCTTGTAGGGATAAAAATTTTTCGTGGATTTCCGCGTCAACATTTGCTTTCGAAGCCAGAGCTGCTATGCGCTTTCGGATCTCCCGGGTGGTGCCTGTGTGCTCAATACCCAATTCCTGTGTGATGGATATCAGCTGTTCCTTTGAAATTGTGTCTAACCACGTGGTATCGATCTGGTCGACCATTTTACGGTTAGGTTTCTCGTCAGGAATGTTCCTTCTGACGTGGTAACGATTTGCAGGGTTCCTGCTCGGGCGCCAATTGTAACGAAGCTTTTTCGTGCCCCGTTGCTTCTTTGATATTTGCTGGGGTATACTCGCCGTGCCCAGGGTTCGTTTACAATAAATTTGTATTAAAGGGGCACCTTGCAAATCGATTTAATATAAAAAAAACTTCAGTCTCTTTATTGGTTCTAAATTCTATAATATAAAATAAAACGTGTTTGTATACTTCATTTTCAATTTCACTTGGATTATCTTGCGGTATCCTTGATTGCGGTGGCGGGCCTTAGCGGTCCGGCCGTATTCCGTTAGCTGGGTCCCGTTAGTATGTGGCGTCGGTGCCTTGACGCGCCTTATGACGGCGTCTCTCTCTGCTGCGGTGCTCTGTCGCGCCTTACGTCGGCGTCTATTTGTATTGCTGAGGCGATGCTCTGTCGCCGTGTTCCGTTAGACGGATCCCGTTATTATGTGGCGCCGGTGCCTTGACGCGCCTTATGACGGCGTTTACTTGTATTACTCTGCTGCGCCTTACGTCGGCGTCTATTTGTATTGCTGGTTGCTGGGTGATTCTCTGCCACGCCTTGCGTCGGCGTCTACTCGTATTTGCTGGGCGATACTCTGTCGCGCCCTACGTCGGCGTTTACTTGTATTACTCTGCTGCGCCTTGCGTCGGCGTTTACTTGTATTGCTGAGGCGATGCTCTGTCGCCGTGTTCCGTGAGACGGATCCCGTTAGTATGTGGCGTCGGTGCTTTGACGCGCCTTACGTCGGCGTTTACTTGTATTACTCTGCCGGTGTACCTCTGCTGCGCTTTGCCGCCGCGCTTGGCGCTGGCTTAGCCTGGCTGCGCTATGCGTCGCCGCGTTGACGTGACCTCTGTCGGCGTACCTCTGCTGCTGCGGTTCGCGCTGGCTTACCCTGGTTACGTTGTGCGTCGGCGGACCTCTGCTGCGCTTTGCTGCCGCGCTCTGCGCTGGTTTACGTGCGTTACCGCTCTGTTGCGGCCTCTGCCGGCGTACTTCTACTAACGGAGGTGAGCGGGTGTCACCTGTCGCGGTTGCGCGTTACTGTGGCGGGGGCTTTGGTCTTTGGGGGTGATGCGTAGAGAAGGTCAACCGCAATCACCATTCCACGACTCGCTCCTATGAAGTGGATTCCTATTGCATAGAGAAGGTCTACTGCAATAGGGATACACTTCGCTAGTAGCTCTGGTCACGACCACAGCTCCGTGCTGACTGACTGCTGGTTTACGTGCGTTGCCGCTCTGTTGCGGCCTCTGCCGGGGTACTTCTACTGACGGAGGTGAGCGGGTGTCACCTGTCGCGGTTGCGCGTTACTGTGGCGGGGCCTTTGGTCTTTGGGGGTGATGAGTAGAGAAGGTCAACCGCAATCACCATTCCACGATCGCTCCTATGAAGTGGATTCCTATTGCATAGAGAAGGTCAACTGCAATAGGGATATACTTCGCTAGTAGCTCTGGTCACGACCACAGCTCCGTGCTGACTGACTGCTGGTTTACGTGCGTTGCCGCTCTGTTGCGGCCTCTGCCGGGGTACTTCTACTGACGGAGGTGAGCGGGTGTCACCTGTCGCGGTTGCGCGTTACTGTGGCGGGGCCTTTGTTCTTTGGGGGTGATGCGTAGAGAAGGTCAACCGCAATCACCATTCCACGACTCGCTCCTATGAAGTGGATTCCTATTGCATAGAGAAGGTCAACTGCAATAGGGATATACTTCGCTACTAGCTCTGGTCACGACCACAGCTCCGTGCTGACTGACTGCTGTGCTGCTGTGTCGCTCCTTTTATGGCTGTTGTGTTTGGTGTTGCTAGCTCAAATGGTTGCGTTGCCATGGTCACCGTGTTGCTGTTGCATGTTGCGAGCGCTCGTTGTGTTGCTGAGATTTGTTGGTTGGCCGTGTTGCTGTTAAATGTTCCGACCGCTCGTTGTGTTGCTGAGACTTGTTGGTTGATCGTGTTGTTAGAGCCTTTTGTGGCCACTTGTTGTGTTAATGTCGTGTCAAATATGTTGTGGGGTCGTTTTGTGTGGGCCAAATTAATGAGGATTTATTTGGTTCTCACAGGATTATGGATGGGACTTTTAAAGTTGTGCCATCATTACTAAGGCAACTTTTTACCATTCAAGAGCGTTTTGGTTCCGATAGCTGCAATGAAATAGTTCCATTAGTTTATTGTTTAATATCGGAGAAGACCGAGCAGTGCTATTTTGAGTTCGTAAATGAACTCTTAAATGTTGCTTCAAGCCATAACATTACCCTTCAGCCCAACCTTATTCTTTCTGATTTTGAAAGAGTAAGCGTTAAAATTTTTCAACCATATTTTCCCGATGCCAAATATAAAGGTTGTTTTTTCCATTTTGGCCACATATTATGGCGTACGGTTCAAAAAGAGAAACTGGAAAGGATATATGGAGCGGATGAGGTTTTTGCACTTCAATAAAACAACTAACGGCTCTTGCTTTTGTTCCCGCTGATGAGATTCCAGAATATTTTGAAACTATTAACAATGGGAGCAAAGATTATTTGAAATTAGCAAAATTTTTAGAAGACAACTATATATATGGAAAAGCATCCAAACGAGGAAATAAAACTCTTGCACCCATTTATTTGCCAAAATTTTAGTCAGTATATGATAACGTATTATTTAATCTCCCTGGAACTCAAAACAAACTCGAAGCCTGGCATAGAAGACTTTTTGCTTTAATTGGTCATGCAAAAACAAATATTTATAATTTAATTGAGAACTTAATTAAAGAACAAATAACAGTTGAAACAAAAATTGAAAATGTAAACGGGGGTGAAAAACAACCAAAAAGACGATCTAATGAAAAAAAAGAAAACTGTATGAGGTGGGTTTTGTCTAAGGCTGGGGTAACACTCAGTCAATCCAGAGTCGAGTAAAGGTCCCACAAACCCCTACCGAATAAATACACGATATTTATGTGTTACGAACGCACGCACACACGGCTGGGGATATTAGGCGGACAGCCGCTTTCCGTACAAAGATGGAGGCGGTTGCTAATAGGCGTAGTAGTAGCGGAGGGGTCGGTACGGTGGTTTAGCGGCGGTGCAGTAGCGGGCGGGATGGTACGGTTGTCCGGGAGCAGCGGCGGGATCAGCGCGGCGGCCGGAAGGCGGACAGTATTAGCGGACGGGTGGGTGTAGTGGTATAGACGAAGTGACGGCACCAGCGAACTGGAGGGACGGTGATGCAGCGGCTTAACGGCGGTAGGATGGCGAACGGCCAACGGTCGTCGTAGCAGCGGCGGGACGGATATAGCGGCTCAACGGCGGTAGGATGGCGAACGGCCAACCGTCGTCGTAGCAGCGGCGTGACCGATGCAGCGGCTTAACGGCGGTAGGATGGCGAACGGCCAACGGTCGTCGTAGCAGCGGCGTGACGGATACAGCGGCTTAACGGCGGTAGGATGGCGAACGGCCAACGGTCGTCGTAGCAGCGGTGGCACCAGAGGGGCGACGGTGCGACGGCGGCGGCGGTGGGCAACGGAGCGCGTACCAGGGCAGAGAGAGAGAGAGAAAATAGGCCGGCGACGGGGTTTACCTGGACAGCGGCTGCGTGTTCCGGGCAGGGTCGGATAAGCGTACCAACGGGCTGGTATTGGTCGGTCGGCTTCAACGGGATCCGTCTAGTCGCTCTTCTTCGGCAGCTGTGGTAGTCGCGGGGTCAGTCACCTGCGGAAGAGACTGCGAGGACTCGTTAGTGCTGGTTTCACTGCTGGACACCCCCGCCTCCCTAGTTGCACGCTTATAGAAGGTGCGTAAGAGGGGCGGGGCTGTACCAGCCGATACACCGTGGGTCGATCCGCGCGCGGAGGGGAAGTGCACCCTAACGGCACAGCGGTAGCCCCTTATGCGCACGCATCGACTCACGGCCGAACCCAGAGTTGAGGGGGAGGGGGGTATAGTCATTAAGGCGTCGGGCCGCTCAACACCCAGGGGGGCGACGGGTGGAAATAGCACAAAGGCATCCGCCCCGCTCGCCCTTACCCGAGTGAAGGGTGACCCGTGCCATGACGGCTCCCCTTCCACTCAACTAGCCGAAGCCAGAGCTGAGGGGGAGGGGGTTATGTAGTCTTTAGGGCGTCGGGCCGCTCAACACCCAGGGGGCGACGGGTGGCAATAGCACAAAGGCATCCGCCCCGCTCGTCCTTACCTGGGTGAAGGGTGACCCGCGCCATGACAGCGCCCCTTCCACTCAGCTGGCTAGCAGGAGTGGCAATTTTGTCTTTAAAAGGACAACCACTCCCGCTGGCTCACCTGCGAGGACTGAATTGCAAAAATGCAAATTCAGTGTTTATATGGGTGGTGGCACAAACTGGTTGAGAATTCAACGCTCCGTTATTGTGTTTTTCATTGGTTTGCTATTTTAGTGGTTGTTGGCTACGCTATAAAACAATAAGTACAAGTGGTTTTTAGCCATGCTATAGAAAAATGAGTACAGGGAGGTTCAGGTTTAAGTGAATAAGGAAATACAGGGGGTGGTTACGTTATTGTAACGCTACGTTACAGTCCCCCTCCCACTTCGGTTGACGGAAAGCTGCGGTGGGGGAAAGGTGGATCTCCAGGCGTGGCCTAGGTGTTATGCCGGTGTGCGTGTGGGCGAAGCACTTTATTTAAAAATTATTATTTTTTTCAAAAATATACAGTCATTCCACTTATATATATAACAGAGTTAATGTTAACATTTCAGGTTTTAATGGCAAAAAGTATTGTTTTTAAAAAAAAAAATTTATCTTTCATTTTCCGGGGATGGAGTCGTACTAAACTGTATCCGTTGTCGTACTTCTCTTGTTCCCTGTATAATGTAATGTAGATATATGTATATATATATATATTGGTTGTTATTAGTTTTTTTTTTTTTTTTTTTTTTTTTTTGGTTGTTGTTTTTGTAGTATATATTTTTTTTTCTTATTATTTGAAACATAATTCACAATTCATTTATGTCTTAAGTCGAACAGTTTTTTAAATGGTATAAGTATATATAAAGAAAAGATATATATTTCGGCCTCCTCTCTTCGTGTCTTATTCGATTGGTACCACCCTTTTTCTCCCCATCAGTGAAACTGTCGCCTGTGTTTTGTCTATCATTTTTACCTTGACCCGCTTGGTTTTCCAGCGGAACGTATAGCTCTTCCTGTCCTTGTGGTTCGAGCGCTTTAATTTCAGTTCCCTGAAGATCTGTTCGGGATCAGGGTCACACTCTTCGTATGATGTTTTTTTTCTGTTTGGTTGTGTTCGGTGTCGCCCCGTTTTTGTTGCTTTGGCGTAATTTCTTTAATAGACTCCTCTGGGTCCGGTCGTTCATTTATTGCCTTTTCTGTGGGCACCTGTTTTGCGTGCGGGTCGGCTTTTTCTCTCTCTGGTGCCAACTCCTGTGCCCTGATGGCCATTAGGTGGTCGTAGATTGGTGGGCCGTGAAAAATTTGTATATTTTGGATTTTTGGCTTGTTCGCCGGCCATAATGTTGCCTCAAACGGTGGGCGCCACGGCCGTATTGGTTGTGGTGAGTCCGGTGGTATGGGTTGCCGGTGTTTTCGACTCATATTGGACGGTCTGGTTCCTGCAATGAAGAGGTAAACGGGTTGTTTATGATTTGTACGGCTTTAAGTCTTGCAAGTGCGCGTGTGCACGTTGTCGCTTTGGTTGCCCTGGGTGGCCTAATTTTACCGTGTTCGTCGAAACGTATTCCATCACCAAGTACGGGCCGGAAAATTTTGGTGCTAACTTCTGGGCGAATTTGTCTGCCGCGGATGAGAGTGGGTGGTCCCTTTTCATCACCTGCTCGCCTATACGTGGCTTCCATTGCCGTCTGCGTAAGTCGTAGTGTTTTTCCTGTTGCTTTGAAGCTTTGGCTAGGTGCCCTTTTATCTCGTCCCACAACTTGGTGATGGACGGTGGTACGGTTGGTGGCTCTGCTGGTACTGCTCCCTCCGTGCGCACTTGCTGCGGTGCTGTAAGGTCTCTACCGAAGTTGATTTCTGCTGCTGATGCTGTTGTAGATTCGTGGCTGGCCGTGTTTATCGCGAATGCTATTTGCGGTATCTTCTGGTCCCAGGTGCGGTGGTCGTCCTTGCATCGCTGAGCCATCATGGTTTTCACGACTCGGTTGGTTCGCTCGGTGGGGTTTTCGTGCGGGGCGTAGGCTGCAGTAAACTTGTGATCGATGCGGTGGTCCTTTAAAAACGTTGCTAATGCCTTCCCAACGAATTGTTTGCCATTGTCTGTGAGGAAGGTTTTCGGGCAGCCAAATCGGTATATGACTCTTTCTTGGAGTGCTTTGATTACGCTTGCCGTTGTCGCTTGGTGCACTGGGATCAACTTCACCCACTTGGAGAATTTATCCACCATGACGAGGAGGTAAGTATTTCCTTGCTTGGAACGGGGTAGTGGCCCTACGAAGTCAGCGGTTACTATTTCCCACGGTCGTGATGATTGCATGGTTGCCATCAATCCTGCTGGGCGTCTTTGCTCGACTTTGTATTCTGCGCATCTGATACACTTCCGTACGTGTTTGAGGACATCGCGGAACATCCCGGGCCAGTAATAGTTCTGTTGTGCTCTCTTAAGCGTCTTCATCACCCCGAGATGTCCGGCGGCGTCGTGGACTTCCTGTAGTACGTCCTTTCGTCGGTCGGCTGGGATGCACAGCTTCCGTTGCGGTGACCGCGACAGTTGATTTCTCGGGGAAATGTGGCGGAAGAGTCGGTTATCGACGATCTGGTAATCTGGATGTGCTTGAGGTTTTTCCCGCACCTGTCTTGCTTTCCTCTCGTGCCAGTCGTTTGTTCCGTTGGTTATGGTGTACAAAATGTCGTCATCGGCGTGTTGTAGCGGGCAGCGGGAGAGCGCGTCGGCTACCACATTCTGTGCTCCTTTCCGGTATTCTATCTCGAAGTTATATTGTTGTAATTCCAGTGCCCACCTTGCCAGACGTCCAGAGGGGTTTTGGAGCGAGTGCAGCCATTTTAGTGAGTGGTGGTCGGTGATGACGGTGAAGTGATACCCCTCCAGGTACGGTCTCATCTTACGGATACCCCATAGCACGCCGAGGCATTCTTGTTCGGTGGCCGAGTATCGCTTTTCCAGCTGGGTTAGGCTTCGGCTGGCGTAAGCTACTACGTTCTCATGGTCGGAATGGCGTTGATAGAGCACGACGCCCAGGCCCTCTCCGCTCGCGTCGGTCTGGAGAAAAAACGGTCGAGAGAAGTCCGGACAACAAAGTATTGGCGCGCTGGAGAGCTTATCCTTGAGTGCTTTGAAAGCGTGATTTTGGTGCGCCTCCCATTTCCAGACTTGTCCCTTTTTCAGCAGTTGGTTAAGCGGCGCGGCGAGCGTAGAGAAGTCTGCCACGAAGCGGCGATACCATGATGCGAGTCCAAGAAAACGGCGCAGCTCTTTGAGCGTTTTCGGTGCGGGCATCTCCTGTACAGCGGATACTTTTGCTGGATCGGTGTGAATTCCTTTCGAACTGATGATATGTCCTAGGTAATGGAGTTGTTGCTGGACGAAGCTGCATTTTTCGAAGTTTACTTGCATCCTGTGTCTTTGTAGGCGCCCAAACACTTCCCTCAAGATCGCCAAGTGTTCTGCAAAGGTATCTCCTAATACGATGATATCGTCCAGGTAGGCGAAAACTTTTGGTTGGAGTTCGGGTCCAAGTATCGAATCCAGAGCGCGTTGAAAGGTAGCCGGAGCAGAGTGTAGGCCAAATGGCATGACTTTCCACTGGAACAACCCTCTGCCAGGAACTGTAAATGCGGTGTATGGTCGGGATGGTCTGGCGAGCGGGATTTGCCAGTAGCCGTTCTTCAAGTCAATGGTCGAGATGAATTTCGCCTCTTTCAGCTGGTCGAGAATGGCCCCAATTTGCGGCAATGGGTAAGCGTCTGGTTCGCTGGCGGCGTTGAGTTGACGGTAATCGATGCACATCCTCCACGTGCCCTGTTTTTTGCGGACTAGCATGATTGGCGAGCTGTACGCGCTTCGCGATGGTTCTATCCTTCCTCCTGCTAATAGCTCGTCTACCTCTTCGTTGATGACTTGTTGCATGGTCGGGTTGCGGGGGTAGTATCGTTGCTTTAGCGGTCGGTTGTGTTTGAGACGAATCGTATGCTCGGCTGCAGTGCTTGGTCCGATGATTTCGCCAAACCGCTTTTGGTGATGCGCCAGGAAATTTCCCAGTTCCGTGTTTTGTTCGTCGCTCAGGTGTTCTCGGCTCGTCAATGCACATAGCGTATCCAGTTCGGGTGCTCTCTTGGTCACGGTGGCCTCTAGCGGCTGACTATCCAGCGTGAGGATGATTCCCCTCTGTCTTAGGAAGTCCATTCCGAGGATTACCTGTTCGGCCAAGTTTGGGATAACGGACAGCATCGCGTCTGTGGCTCGTCCTTGATACACAATCCTTGCCGGGTAGGAGTTCGAGGTAAAGACACACGTTTGGTCTGCCAGCTGGATGCTTTGTTTGTTGGGGCGCGCCTTAATGTTGTTCTTTTCTAGGTGTTTCCGTACGGTGTCATCTACATAGGATAGGGTGGCGCCGGTGTCCACTAGTGCGCACACGCTCATGTCCTCGATGACCACTGGTATATAGAATCGGCCATCTACTTGTGTTTTTGCGGTTGATTTGCTGGCGGGTGGTTCCTTCGGCTTCTCTGGTCGGACGTACGGTGCTTGGCGGCTTCCTTTAATAGCGTTGGACGGCGTTCGGGATGCGTTCTCGGTAGTTGGGCTAGTCGGAGGGCATGGGCAGTCCCTGGAGAGGATGTTGTCTTGGCCACACCGGGAGCAGAACTTCCTCCAGGGGCCCTTACATTGGAAGCGGTGGTGTCCGCGTTCCTTGCAGCGCCAACAGCACTCTCTGCTGTCGTATTCCATGGGTAGGTGGTATAGGCTGTGGGCCACCATTTTTCCCTGTTTCGCTTCCTCGCCTCTTAACAGCTCATACTCTTTCGTTAGCTCCAGGAGCTCCTCGATCGTCCTAAACTCGCTGCGTTTGACGAAAAGGCGGTATTCCACGCGTAGACCATCATAGATCCGTTCGAGGTGATTCTCTTCGCACATCGTCGGGTGTTGGCGGATCAGCGTTTCCAGTGCGAGGATGTAGTCCTTGGCCTTCTCTCGGCCTTGCTGTTTGCGTTGTCGGATGGCCTCTTCCAAGTGCCGTATGTGTCGCTTAGGTAGAAAAAAATTTTGCACCTCCCTCCGCAGATCGCTCCAGCGGTGTATGTGTTGCTTACGGCTTTGTTGTTGGCTGGGGTAGCGTAGCGAACTTCCCCTCTTCCTCGTTCACTTCTCGTTCCAGCTCTTTCAACAGGTCTTCATTGGATTTCCTGGCGCGTTTCGCTCGCACGTAAGTACTCAGGGCTACGGTTTGGCCTTCCACGTCGATTCGGTGTTCCTTACACTCCTCGACCAGCTTCTCCTTCCTAAGTAGGTAGATCCAATTGAGCGAGTCGGTGTTCAGCAGCGTGCCTTCCGCAGCCTGTGTGTGTGTTGTTTCTAGCGATGTGTTCGTTGAACCCGCCCCGGCAGTGTTGGTGGTGGTTGTAGTTGTTTTTCCACGGTCATCTGCGGAGGAGGGTCCCTGCTCGGGCGCCATTTACGAGGTGGGTTTTGTCTAAGGCTGGGGTAACACTCAGTCAATCCAAAGTCGAGTAAAGGTCCCACAAACCCCTACTGAATAAATACACGATATTTATGTGTTACGAACGCACGCACACACGGCTGGGGATATTAGGCGGACAGCAGCTTTCCGTACAAAGATGGAGGCGGTGGCTAATAGGCGTAGTAGTAGCGGAGGGGTCGGTACGGTGGTTTAGCGGCGGTGCAGTAGCGGGCGGGATGGTACGGTTGTCCGGGAGCAGCGGCGGGATCAGCGCGGCGGCCGGACGGCGGACAGTATTAGCGGACGGATTGGTACAGTAGTATGAGCGCAGTGGCTGGACGGCGGACAGTATTAGCGGACGGGTGGGTGTAGCGGTATAGACGAAGTGACGGCACCAGCGAACTGGAGGGACGGTGATGCAGAGGCTTAACGGCGGTAGGATGGCGAGCGGCCAACGGTCGTCGTAGCAGCGGCGTGACGGATGCAGCGGCTCAACGACGGTAGGATGGCGAACGGCCAACGGTCGTCGTAGCAGCGGCGGGACGGATGCAGCGGATTAACGGCGGTAGGATGGCGAACGGCCAACGGTCGTCGTAGCAGCGGCGGGACGGATACAGCGGCTCAACGGCGGTAGGATGGCGAACGGCCAACGGTCGTCGTAGCAGCGGCGTGACGGATGCAGCGGCTTAACGGCGGTAGGATGGCGAACGGCCAACGGTCGTCGTAGCAGCGGCGTGACGGATACAGCGGCTTAACGGCGGTAGGATGGCGAACGGCCAACGGTCGTCGTAGCAGCGGTGGCACCAGAGGGGCGACGGTGCGACGGCGGCGGCGGTGGGCTACGGAGCGCGTACCAGGGCAGAGAGAGAGAGAGAAAATAGGCCGGCGACGGGGTTTACCTGGACAGCGGCTGCGTGTTCCGGGCGGGGTCGGATAAGCGTACCAACGGGCTGGTATTGGTCGGTCGGCTTCAACGGGATCCGTCCGCGCGGAGGGGAAGTGCACCCTAACGGCACAGCGGTAGCCCCTTATGCGCACGCATCGCCTCACGGCCGAACCCAGAGTTGAGGGGGAGGGGGGGGGGGGGGTATAGTCATTAAGGCGTCGGGCCGCTCAACACCCAGGGGGGCGACGGGTGGAAATAGCACAAAGGCATCCGCCCCGCTCGTCCTTACCCGGGTGAAGGGTGACCCGTGCCATGACGGCTCCCCTTCCACTCAACTAGCCGAAGCCAGAGCTGAGGGGGAGGGGGTTATGTAGTCTTTAGGGCGTCGGGCCGCTCAACACCCAGGGGGGCGACGGGTGGCAATAGCACAAAGGCATCCGCCCCGCTCGTCCTTACCTGGGTGAAGGGTGACCCGCGCCATGACAGCGCCCCTTCCACTCAGCTGGCCGAAGCCAGAGCTGAGGGGGAGGGGTGACATAGTCATCAAGGCATCGGGCCGCTCAATACCCAGGGGGGCGGCGGGTGGCAATAGGACAAAGGCATCCGCCCCGCTCGTCCTTACCTGGGTGGAGGGTGACCCGCGCCATGACAGCGCCCCTTCCACTCAGCTGGCAGGAGTGGCAATTTTGTCTTTAAAAGGACAACCACTCCCGCTGGCTCACCTGCGAGGACTGAATTGCAAAAATGCAAATTCAGTGTTTATATGGGTGGGGGCACAAACTGGTTGAGAATTCAACGCTCCGTTAATGTGTTTTTCATTGGTTTGCTATTTTAGTGGTTGTTGGCTACTCTATAAAACAATAAGTACAAGTGGTTTTTAGTCATGCTATAGAAAAATGAGTACAGGGAGGTTCAGGTTTAAGTGAATAAGGAAATACAGGGGGTGGTTACGTTATTGTAACGCTACGTTACAACTGTTTAAAAACATTACTTTTTGAAAAAGATAATTATTTTAAAGAAGATTTTTTAAAAAATTTAGCAATACATTTGCGTCTACAATAAAGTCGTATTTCTTATATTATTTAGTACATATATGTATTTGCATTATTAAGTTTTCTCTTAATTAATTTTCTCATGTACGTTGACTTGTAATTTCATAATCTGAATAAAATTTAGAAATAATAATAATTTTATAATTTTCTATTGTTCTAACAATTTTAACTAAAATTTGTTTAATAACGAAATTTTAGTAAATTTGTCTGGATTATGTGTTGTCGGGATTTCGGTATGTCGGGATTTTGTTACGTCTGGATTGTGTCTTGTCGGGATTTCTGAAAATTGTTGAGATTTTGAAAGTCGGGATTATGAGGTGCACCCGTCAAAAACTACTTAGTTTATGTTGACCAAAGTCGGTAACTTGGCGCGATTTACCACCGAAGGATATACGCGGCGACTTTTTTCCGATTTGCGACGTCCTTTTTTTTTAATTTTTCCTACAAATTGGCGGAGCGAGTTCTACATGTAATATGCTGGCTCCAAACGGTATACTGCAAGCAGGTGTTTTTTTCCGGAGCTTTTCATGACAGAAATAACCCCGGAGAGTTTGCCAAATCACTCCCGGGGGCGATCCCATGGAGAAAGACTTGTTTCTGGAAAACAGTCAAATAAGCTAAATTTCAGGGACTATTTTAACAAAGTTTTCAATATTTGGCATAATAATCCTATATCTGTTAAATATGAGCTGTAGGGGAAGAGGAGAGAAAAATTATGATGAGGTGGACGAGCGAGCAGGGAATGGGAAGATAAGGTAATGAAAATGGGAGGAAAAGATGAGTAACGAGAAGACCTGCGGATGGCTAGGATTGGAAACATGTGTCCAAGGAAGTGTATCCGGCTTTGGATAAGTGGGATGTATCACGCCTTTATAGGGAAGAACCTAACTCCTTATATCACCGTCGATGTCAAGTAGATATTTTACTTGGTACAGTGGGCTCATATTAGAGGCAGATGATTTCGAGGGAGAAAGAACCTATTGAGATAACATAAAGTAGAATTGCTAGCGAGGGAAGGAGCCGAGGAGGCGGTGTGAAATAGAGAGGAAATTCGAAAGGAAGATGCAGAAGGGAAGGGAGGGAATATAATAGGAACAAGGAGGTGAACGAATTAGGTAAGGGGGGAAAGAGAGAAGGAAAGAGAAACATCAAGAAAAAAGGAAGTATAAGATAGATAGAGAGAAGAACTGAGAGGAAGTGGAGTGGAGGGGGAAAGGGAGTGAAGGAGGACAAAATTTAAGTTTGAGATGAGAAGACCGAAAAATAATGGTGTGCATAAAGGAAAGAGGAAAAGATAGATACCAAGAAGAATGAAAAGTATAGTGCAACGGAAACAGAATGGGATAGGAAAAAAAGAGGTGAACGAAGGTGGAAGAGAAGAATAAGAAAGAAGGGGACATGGACCGAAAAATTTGAGGCTCAGACAGAAGACGGAGAAGATGAAAAACTAGATAGGAAAACAAAAAATATTTGGAGGAGTGGAGAAGATAGGTAAAAAAAGAGAAATGAATGACGAGCGGGAACAAAAACAAAATGAGGAGAAAGGGCAAGAAAGTTATAAAGGAAAAAACAAGGCGGAGGACACGAGGGAAATAAAGCATTATAGGGTAAAAAGAGGAAGAAAAAAGAAGAAAAGTAAGAAGAAGAGGCGGCCACCGTGGTGTGATGGTAGCGTGCTCCGCCTACCACACCGTATGCCCTGGGTTCGAACCCCGGGCAAAGCAACATCAAAATTTTAGAAATAAGGTTTTTCAATTAAAAGAAAATTTTTCTAAGCGGGGTCGCCCCTCGGCAGTGTTTGGCAAGCGCTCCGAGTGTATTTGTGCCATGAAAAGCTCTCAGTGAAAACTCGTCTGCCTTGCAGATGCCGTTCGGAGTCGGCATAAAACATGTAGGTCCCGTCCGGCCAATTTGTAGGGAAAATCAAGAGGAGTACGACGCAAATTGGAAGAGAAGCTCGGCCTTAGATCTCTTCGGAGGTTATCGCGCCTTACATTTATTTTATTTTAAGAAGAAGAGGAAGAAGTAGCTGGAAAGCAGAAAGAGTTCGCGGGCAAAGGCAGCTAGAAAGGGAAGTATTAAGGCAGAGGTAGAGAAAAGGAATAAAATATAGGGTGAAAAGTTGAAAGACAAACAGAAAGAGAAGAAGCTCGAACAGCAGCTCACTGTATCGCGTACTAACAGCAAGAAAACCATTATATTATTGATGATCCACTGGGCGATCACCAGGCTATTAAGCAGCGTCAAAATTAGCTTTATAACAATTGATTGTTGGCTCTTGCTAGTCATATTACCTGGATACTTAAGCGCTCTGTCTGCTATCAATTGCAGGTCACCAGATCGCCTTCGAGTCGATCGTCGTCATCGACAGTGCTTGTGTTCTACATCAAACCCGACAATACATGTGCTTCTCTACATTACTTATTCAGTAGAAATCGCAAAATTTAATACACAAATTCCTTTCACCCATCCGTAGCATCTCTTCGATCCATTCGATGCTAATTTTATCTCACAAAGACATCAACCAGCCATCGAAGGCACCTCGGTTATTAAGAAAGCTGACATTCCACGTGTATACACTGAAATCGTAGGCCATCAATAAAATAGGCTTTTCTCTTCATTCTATGCTCATTATTTTAAGCAAAACACTGAAACTAAAAAAAAAAACAAAAATAAATAAATTCAATAATTGAACTGGAGAAAAATAATAACCATTTGTTTACGAGATATTAACATGAGTCCTACAGACAGAATAGACATTAAGTAGATTAACGGGCGGCTTAAGCTTTTTGCTCTTGTACTGGCACAGTTCATAAACATAGTACATATGTACATATTTACATTACCAGTTCCGCAAAAATTAACGCCAACCCAGCAACAGCCTCTGTAGGCCACTGGGTCAGTTCAAATGATCGATTGCGCGTGACCGTGATCGTGGTGCGATTGGATTTGTAGGTATCAAAATTGATTTGTAATGCTGGTGCCACTCATGCGGCGGCTTAATGACATAAACAGAAATATACACAAATAACTTTACACGCAAAATAAATGATAAGTAATAAACAAAAGTAAGAAGTGAAATGAGTTCTTTTAATTGTGGTTTTTAATTCATGGTAATAATGTCTAACATTGAGGTAGAAATAAAAAAATATTTTGAATCAGGGTTTGGGAATAACAGTTTGTTTATTTGTCTTAAATTTAAGAAAAAAAAAATAATGGTAGTGAAGTGGCTATTTCAAGTACACAAAAACGATCCTCCTCACACGGTCAAGGGATAAATTATTTGATTTTTATCGAAAAAATTATTAATATAATTCCTATTAAAAAAAAAACTCAAAAAATTATTACTAGTTGCTGAGTGAAATAAAAAAACGAAATATAACTGTTATTTTTCGAGCAAAATAAAAAACTCAAACTCTTTGATGTTGCTTTGCCCGGGGTGTGAACCCAGCGCATTCGGTGTGGTAGGCGGAGCACGCAACCATCACACCACGGTGGCCGCCAGGAAATAGTTTGACAAATAAATAGTATTTTTTGTGAAGTATATAGTTTTAGTGTTATATTTCAATCATTAAAGGGGAAGAGGGATGGGGAAACATAGTGAGTAAAAAGTGCTAAGTCAAGAGAAACAAGTACGGGTGTAACCGAACATTACATACTCAGTTGAGAGCTATGGTGACAACATAAGGGAAAATAACCATGTAGGAAAATGAACAGAGGGAAACCCTGGAATGTGTTTTTATGACATGTCTATCAAATGAAAGGTACTAAAGAGCATTTTATGAGGGAGTGGGCCATAGTTCTATAGGTGGACGCCATTTAGGGATATCGCCATAAAGGTGGATCACGGTTGACTCTAGAATTTGTTTGCACGATATGGGTATCAAAAGAAAGGTGTTAATGAGTATTTTAAAGGGAGTGATCCTTAGTTCCATAGGTGGACGCTGTTTCGAGATATCGCCATAAAGGTGGACCAAGGGTGACTCTAGAATGCGTTTGTACGATATGGGTATCAAACGAAAGGTGTTAATGAGTATTTTAAAAGGCAGTGGGCCTTAGTTCTATAGGTGGAAGCCGTTTCGAAATATCGCCATAAAGGTGGACCAGGGGTGATTCTAGAATGTGTTTGTACGATATGGGTATAAAATTAAAGGTATTAATGAGGCTTTTAAAAGGGAGTGGTGGTAGTTGTATATGTGAAGGCGTTTTCCAGATATCGACCAAAATTTGGACCAGGGTGACCCAGAACATCATCTGTTAAATACCGCTAATTTATTTGTATATGTAATACCTGCCAATATTTCAAGGTTTTTTATTTGGCACTGCAGAACTTTTTCATTTTCTTCTACTTAATATGGTAGGTGTCACAACCATTTTACAAAGTTTTTTCTAAAGTTATATTTCGCGTCAATAAACCAATCCAATTACCATGTTTCATCCCTTTTTTCGTATTTGGTGTAGAATTATGGCATTTTTTTTATTTTTCATATTTTTCGATATCGAAAAGTGGCCGTGGTCATAGTCGGATATCGTTCATTTTTTATATCAAAATAAAATGAGTTCAGATAAGTACGTGAACTAAGTTCAGTAAAGGCATGTCGATTTTTGCTCAAGTTATCATGTTAAGGGCCATGCGGAAGGACAGACGGACGACTGTGTATAAAAACTGGGCGTGGCTTCAACCGATTTCGCCCATTTTCACAGAAACAGTTAACGTCATAAAATCTATGTCCTTACCAAATTTCAAAAGGATTGCTAAATTTGTGTTCGACTTATGGCATTAAAAGTATCCTAGACAAATTAAATGAAAAAGGGCGGAGCCACGCCCATTTTGAAATATTTATTTATTTTTGAATTTTGTTGCACCATATCATTACTGGAGTCGAATGTTGACATAATTTACTTATATACTGTAAAGATATTAAATTTTTTGTTAAAATTTTACTTAAAAATTTTTTTTTTTTAAAAGTGGGCGTGTTCCTTCTCTGATTTTGCTAATTTTTATTAAGCGTACATATAGTAATAGGAGTAACGTTCCTGCCAAATTTTATCATGATATCTTCAACGACTTCCAAATTACATCTTGCATAACTTTTAAATTACCTTCTTTTAAAAGTGCGGTGCCACGCCCATTGTCCAAAATTTTACAAATTTTCTATACTGCGTCATAAGTTCAACCCACCTACCAAGTTTAATCGCTTTATCTGTCTTTGGTAATGAATTATCGCACTTTTTCAGTTTTCGAAATTTTCGATATCGAAAAAGTGGGCGTGGTTATAATGCGAAGATACCTCAAAATTTACTCGAGTTATCGTGTTAACGGACGGACGGACGGACGGAAATGGCTCAATCAAATTTTTTTCGATCCTGATGATTTTGATATATGGAAGTCTATATCTATCTCGATTCCTCTATACCCTGTACAACCAACCGTTATCCAATCAAACTTAATATAGTCTGTGAGCTCTGCTAAACTGAGTATAAAAATTTGTTTTGAGAAAATTGTGCTAAGTCATAAAATAGCTGCTGGGTTAGCATACATGATTTTTATTTATCTTTTTCAAAGCTTCTACACTCAAAAGTATTGCAACTAAGGTATCCTCATTCACAGTTGTGAAAAAAAGGTTATTTCAAAAATTACTCAGTTTTTTTCGTCTCCTGTAAAATTCGTAAAAAGTGACTTAGCCAATTTTCACATTAAGCTAACGAAATTTTTCTTTTATTCCGAGTGAAACAAAACACTCGAAAAATAATTGTTGTTAATTATATGTATTGCTATTCTAGTGAAAGAAAAAACTCAGAATATTATTTTTATTTTTTGATCGAAGCGAATTATCTAATAAATAGCTTATATCAATCGTGTGAAATCAAAAACTCAAAGAATTATTCTTATTTTCCGAGTGAAAGAAACACCAAAAAAAAATATTATTATTCGAGTGAAATAAAAAAACTCAAATTATTATTATTTTTTGGTTAAAATAAAAACCACAAAAATATATTCCGAGTAAAACTAAAAACTAAAACAAAGAAACTTTGGTATTGTTGCTGTTTTTGTTCTATTTATAGAACTACAACGAATTAACAAATGTTGTCTGTTTGTATGATTTAATCGGGGATTGCCCGTATTGCTTTTTTAAATGTGTGAAAACATTTATTTGAAGCAATATTTAATTTTATAATTTATTTAATAGTTTGGGAAAAAAATTGGGTAAAAAAATAAATATTATTATTCGAGTGAAATAAAAAAATCAACAAATTATTCTTTTATTCCGAGTGAATCAAATCAAAAGTCAAACTATTCCTTTTCGAGTGAAATAAAACTCAAAATATGATTCTTATTTTCCGAGTGAAATAAAAAAAGCTATTATTATTCGGCGGCCACCGTGGTGTGATGGTAGCGTGCTCCGCCTATCACACCGTATGCCCTGGGTTCAACTCCCGGGCAGAGCAACATCAAAATTTTAGAAATAAGATTTTTCAATTAGAAGAAAATTTTTCTAAGCGGGGTCGCCCCTCGGCAGTGTTTGGCAAGCGCTCCGAGTGTATTTGTGCCATGAAAAGCTCTCAGTGAAAACTCATCTGCCTTGCAAATGCCGTTCGGAGTCGGCATAAAACATGTAGGTCCCGTCCGGCCAATTTGTAGGGAAGAATCAAGAGGAGCACGACGCAAATTGGAAGAGAAGCTCGGCCTTAGATCTCTTCGGAGGTTATCGCGCCTTACATTTATTTTTTTTTATTATTATTCGAGTAAAAAAAAAATTATTATTATTTTTTGATTGAAATATAAAAACTCAAAAAATTAATATTATTTTACGAATAAATAATAAAATTAAAATGTGATTTTTATAATAATTTTCATAACTGCTACGATCCCTGGCTTTGATTTATTTTGCACATGCGCCAGGCGAATAACAAATGGCTGAAATAAATATTTGGCAAAATCGAAGTCAGAAAAAAATACTGCACTTACTATAAAACGCAACGCACGCACCTGGTTACAGCATCAGTTCCACATTCAACTTTAGCCGGGTCTATTGGCTAAGAAGTCGTGCAAATAATTTGAGTTGAAATAAAATCTCGAAAAAATGGCGTTCAAATTCATCGCACTCTCTTCTCTTTTGGCTGTTGTAAGCGCTGACACTTTGCATCATCACCCAGTTACCACATACACCCACGTCGCTAATCCAGCTGTGGATGCTGTTGCAATGACACATCAAAATGTTGTACGCACCCATGATGGCATTGTATCGGAATATTCAAAAAATATTGAAACACCCTATTTTAGGGTACATAAATTAGATAAACGCATAAGTAATAATGTTTATAAGCCAATTGTTGAAAAAACTGTGAGTTATGCTACACCAGCTGTGACCAAGTCAACTCATTTAAGCTCGCCAGCGCAAGCTGTTTATGCATATCATGAGAGTACACATCCAACTTACATGCATTCTGAATATCAGCCCTCGGCCGTTGTATATGCCCACGCTACTCCTATGACGAAGACTGTAAGTTATGCAACTCCAGCGGTAGAAAAAACGCATAGCTATGTAGCTCCAGCTCAGGTATATCATCATCATCAGCATGAGGAGCCTATGCAGAAAGTAGTTAAATCTGTTGCTCAAGCACCTGCTGTATACCATCATGCGGCACCAACTTCTGCTACTTATCACCATGCGGTACCAGCACCAGCACCAGCCCTTTACCATCATGCGGCTCCAATTGCCACCACTGGCTATAATCATGGTTCAGCTGCTTCAAGCTATAGTCACAATTCACCTGGCGTTGCTGCTTATGGCTCCAGTCAAACTGTACACTATTCGCCTGCTGAGATGGTCTCCCACATGAGTTTTGATGGTTTTGGTACACATTGGGGCTACTGAGCTTTGTGATTTGCTAATAAATGTAGACTCCTGAAATTTATTTTTAAGTTTCCTTTATTATACTCTTTGTTATTTTTTATACGAATCCATTTCTTATATATCTTTACTAAAATTTAATGTGCTTTGTTGTTAATAAAATTAACATAGTGAAATTAACATATTTCATTTTAGTAATTTTTTATAATGCATCAGTAAATAAAGACATTTTAAGCGAAAAAATTTTTTTTTCTAAGGATATTAACTTTTGTTTCCACAAACCAAACATGTGCAAAATTAGCTATAAACAAATCATAAAATTACTCTTGCTCTGCAAGTGCCACGAAAAAAAATCTTATTATCAAATCTATTTAGCCATTCTTGTAAACCAACAAATAAGTTAAGTGCTGCAGTGGCTCACTAAACGTTTGTGCGTTTGGTACAGTGGGTCAAATGGCAAAAATTCGGTTTCAATTCTAACAATATGAGACGACAAGAACGGTGGCATGACAGAGTTAGAAAGGGCTGGCTTAAGGCCCTTATGGCTTTTATAAACGCGTTTGAACTAAAAGTAATTGGAATTTTAAAACTCATTCTTCTTAAAATCTCTCTCCATTAAGATCATGAGAATGGTAGACATTTTAAGGAACATGACTTGAGGTCACTTACCTTTCATTGACCGTTTCAATGGCACTGCTACAACAACAACAACAACCCTTTCAATGGGTCCGTGTCACAACTAGGCTTTTCAAAAGAAAATCCTTTTGTGCTTATGAACAAATACAAGATTTCTTTAATGGCATGAAAATGAAGCCTGACGGCAGTACAGGAAATTAGTCGTTTGCCCTACAGTTATTTAATTAAACATACACTCAGAGAAAAACGCCGTTCTAAAATCCAGCACCACCGGACTCAATTCAAGCTTTTCATATTATTACTTTTTTGTTCTTGAAAAACGAAGGACCTGTTCTCAAAAGAACAACCTTGTTCTTGAAAAGAGAACGGCTGGTCTTAAAATATGAAAATAAAATATTCTATTAATTAGAACAATGTTCTTAAATTAAGAACAATGTTCTTAAATTAAGTTCAAGAAAAAAGAAACGGTATAATTCGTGTGCCCTGCAATGCTACCAAGCAGTTGTAGTGGCCCAGTGACTATGATGTTGCGGTTGCGATCGTGTGGCTCGAACTCGCCGTCAAACTCTGAAGTTTTTTAAAACAATTTTTTTATATTCTATTTTTTAACTTATTTTTCGTTCAGCTCCATTCTATATGCACAGCTAATTCTCAAACTTGTTATGAAATGTTTTAAATATATATTCAGATTGCATCATCAAATAAGAAAAATTTCTCGGTAGGAGAAATATATGAAAAAATGCATATTATCCGTTTTTTTCAAATCTTTGTAGAATTTTAATAATAATTTGTTTTGTTATTAATATTTTTTATTAATAGCAAAAAAATTATTTATTAATAAAAAAAATTAATGGGTACTACTTGAAAAAATTACCTTCCCCACTCCCCCCAAAGATCAAGCACAACCCGTTCTTGAACTGAGGTCGAAAAATGTTAAGTCGAACACAAATCGTTCTCGAAGCGTGAGTACGAAAAATTTTAAATCAAGCCCAAGTAGTACTTGAAATGAGCACAGAAGGTTCACACATCAATATCAAACTGGTCATAAAATACGAACGGTGTGCTTGGAAACACTATTCTTAAAACAAACCCATCGGTCACGAGTTAAAAAAAAAACGTACTTAACAGACCTTTGTCAACGAACGTTCTTAATTTTGAACGTGTTTCGATCGTTTTAGAACGATCTTTTCTCTGAGTGTACACGATCTGATATCTTCCACTATTACATATGGCAAATGATTCAGCATAAAAATACGTAGGGAATCAAGGGATTGTCAGCTCTATTTATATTTTCTTCACCGCAATTATAAACCTTACCTTTCCCTATCGAAAACTGTTTATTAGAAGGAAAGGCCTCTGACTACCCTTCTCAAGGAAGGAGGGTGTTAGATGACTTAGAAGTTTCAACGTGTCAATAACAAATCGTTTCCGAAATGGTCGGGCTAGCACCTTAATATAACTATATTCCACCAAAAGATCATCAACCCAAAACCTTCGAGGAGTATCTTTATCACTACAAGAAAAATAACATAAAAATAAACTAAGCAGCTTGGCTGTAACTTGATCGATGGATATGAAACCAAATCGATCACGTCGTAATAGGTGGCTAAAATATCAAATTGATTCAAGGGGTGGTATAGCAAAACCCTTTCCAGGGGTTACCAGCGCAATGTATAGCTTCTCCAATCCAATTGTCAACCTCACCTATCCGTGACGAATCCTGTTTCTTTAACAGCCGAGGCTCTGCCGATCCCAAATTTGTCATGAATCTAGGGGCTGGGAAGTCGGGATGACCTAGAAGGTTTCAGGTGGTCATACTAAATCGTTCCAGAGATGGTCGGGTGGTGTTTATTACGGAAAGTACTGGATCTGCATCCGGCAAAGGACCAACAATATCGATAACACTCCCCAAAACCTCCGGGGAGTGTCCTTATCACTACAACAACAACAACAACCAAATCGAAATCAGTAATTGCATCAGTATGAAGATGTGCACACGTTAAGAAGCCCAAATATCGAGTCACTACCACTAACCCCTACCTCGTGGCAGCCAAGATTCGGACACCCCTTCCAATGAAAGTTTGCTATTGAGAAGCTTGAACGAAACAGACAGATGATGTTTATTTAACTCGGCTCTCATACCTCCTCACTGACAACACATTTCTCATAGCCTATGGTGCGCATACCAAAGGTTTACAATTATCTCGGAGAAGGAACTGATATGATGAGGAATATCGGCGTCATGGATGAAAGTAGTACTATTTGCGGAACCAAATTGCTTACGGGTATTCTACGGGAGCATAATCTCTTGAATTAAAAGATATAAACGTAAGGGAGAACAATGTCAGTCTAGAATTTTACCATGTAAACGCGCTAATGATCGAGAGCTTCAAGCTCATGGCAATTGCTGCGAGAACGATAGTGTCGATTTGGTAGCCACCGTACTTGAGCTACGAAGAGAACAATTTTTCTTGCTGAAGACGAAATTCACGATTTAGCCCCGAATACGACAGAGTAAAACATTCAAAAACTCAAACACCGAAGCACTTTCGAATTCAAAGTTTCGTTTTCCCAATCGTCAAGAAAATGGTTACAATAAGCTGCACTGATTTCCGCAGAATTTGTGTGTCGTCTTCCAATTTTTCTTCCTTTTCATATACCTCACTCCCTTCTTTGCCGATTATCCTTCAACTTCAACCTTTCAATTTTCAATGTTCTTAATTTTTCTCTTTTTACCGCTTTCTACATTCCCCTGCCTTCATGTTGTTTTTCGCTACCCACTCTTTGTCGGCCTACTATCACCCACCCATTGTTTTTTCTCCTGACTGCCATTCTTTTTCCGCTCACCCATCCTTACCAAATTTTCGTTCGGTTTCCCGCTCGATTCCTGGCGCTGCTTCTTACATTTCCTATCTTCCTTTTCTGCTCCCTATTCTTTCCTTTTTCAATAACCTTTCTCCTTTTGTCGTTTGCTGTGTTTTCTTTCACCCTTCGATTTTCTGCAACCCAATATCTTTCCGCTTTTCACTATCCACCTTTTCTCCTTTTCTTTTTTTCCTCCTAAGCTCCAATTTCTTTTCCTCGCACTTTTTCTATTTTCTTTACTTCTTTCATTCACTTCCTCTTCTTCTTGGTACTCGTCCACGTTTCCCTTCCCTCTTTTTATCCTTCCACTTTACTTTTCTGTGTGCGTTTTCCTCTCTATTCCTTTTATCTCCTCCGCCCTTCCCTTTTCATTTTTATTCTCCACCACATCATCAACTTTTTCCCTCTGTAGCTAATTCCCATATCTCTTCTGCATTTCCCTCTTCCTCTACTACCTACCTCCTTCATATCCAGGATTACTAAGTTGTGATATTTTGACTCAAAATCTTAAGGTAAGTCTTTGACGAACCCCAATCAGACTAAACATATCTGAAAAATTCCCCACACCTTAAGCGAAACAATCCACTTCACTTTATAATAATGCACTTGCAAGATAATGCAATTCCATATTCGTATTCTCTTTAGTTCGTGCGAAAATCTCAACTCAAATCATCGACATTATTTACCCTTGCAATGTGGCAAAAGCAAATAGACCAAACCAACTATGGGGCTACGTGATTTCTGTTGCAACAACTTAGAAATCGGACATTGCCAGAAACGTGCTGAGCATAGCAATAGGAAAAGCAAGTCAACAGCAAAAGCCTTAA
This sequence comes from Eurosta solidaginis, assembly GCF_040869045.1. NCBI lineage: Eukaryota > Metazoa > Arthropoda > Insecta > Diptera > Tephritidae > Eurosta > Eurosta solidaginis. The sequence goes on from NC_090323.1 coordinate 172,460,140, forward strand.
GGAAAATCAGTAAAGCACGAATACTAACATAAACACACACACGTGCAAAAACATATAAACACGCCAAAGAAACATAGCTAGAAGAAAGCGTAGCTATACAAACAAGAAATAGAAGAAGCATACCGTTGATGTTGCTCTTTGGTAAGTGCCAAAGACAGGCAGGCAGTCGTCATAAAGACATTCCATTGGTCTTGTTGCACACGAAGTGCTCATAAAAAATGTGCAATGCAATATCATCTACGGTTGCATTAAAAAACAATGTGTGGGTGCGAAAAGGGGTAACGGCGAGGAGGAAGGACGCGATTTTCATGCGTGCAATATAACACTGCACACCTTTGACTTCTTTCCCGACTACAGCGCCATCTCTGCAATTGCCATTTTGCCTTTGTTGAAAATTTTTTCGTTGTTTGCTGTCAAAAATATTCGATTTGAATTCCAAGTGAATGGTTTTCAATTTCCAATAAAGAAATTCTTTATTATTTTTAGTAAACCTGAAATTGATTTAAAAAATTGAGTTGTAATTGAATTTTTGAATATTTTATTCTTGTAAGAGTTGGGGATGTGATAAATCATTTTTTGTGAAGGATGCAGTCTAGAGGGTTGAGCCATCTACCTGGTTTGCCTTTTAACTTTTTCTCTGCTGTCTTTTATCGGTTGGGGTCGTTATAATTTACGCAAATTTTTTCTTACTTGAAAATTTTCCTTTTCCTTTTTCATTATTGGTCATTAATTTTGCAATTCTCATACACCAATTGATGCACAAATACTTAGTTTAGCTCCTTAGGGTTACTCCTTGAGGTAGTAGGCTACCTTGCATTACAATCCCTTTCAATAGCATGTTTGTATGTCTGTACGCCAAATTACAATAAATTTTGTAGCCGGTATGTATGATTTTTTTCATTTTAATGGGGAATCAGTGCGACTAATGGCTTCTCAGTTGGACTTGTACTGGCTTGTGAAGGGGTGTTAGTGGGTAGAATTTGAATTATGTCAATTTGCGGAAAAATTATTATTTTTATGATTACATTTGGCGAATTTTTTTGGTAGTCCGCATGGAAAAGACAAACTTTGTATTCATTCTTCTTTTATTCATATGACAACCTGAGCTTGGATCCCTGTACAGTCCATGCTAACCGTTACCAATCGGGGCCATATTGATATGTACTACTTTTGGAGAAGGTGTTACCGTCCAAAGGGATGAGACTGGAAAAAATCGTTTATTTGATTTATAAGGAGCACTCTAATGTAGATATCCCGTACAATATAGTGACCCTCTATTTGAAGAAGATGATAAGGAGGCAAGAAAGATGGGAAAAGGAGATGGAGAGAAGAGATAGCAAAATAAGAAGAAAGCGAAGAAGATAAATAGTTGCTAACGAAATAAGAGATGAGTGAAAAGAAGAGGCAAGAGGAAAGAAAAAAGGAGTGGAATTAAAAAGGTGAAGATATAGTGGGATTGGATAAAGAGAGAGGGAAGAAAAGAAGTCGTAGAAAAATAGGCAGAAAAATGAGTTGTAAAGGAGTGGAAAAAATGGGTAGAAGAAAAAGAAATGAAAAAGGACCAATCAGGGAAGGTGGAGATACAGAATAGGAGGAAGAGGCGGAAATTGGGAGAAAGAATGAAGGAGTGGAAAAATAATGGGGTATGGTAAAAATGAAGGGTGGAGGGAAGAAGAGGACAAAGGAGCGGAACATAAAGCTGCGAAAGAGTGAAGCAAGAAGAAAAATGGTGCAATGGGAGATCATTGGAAAAGAATGGTATGTAAAGATATAGAGAATGGGAGAAAGAGATGGAGTGGAAAATGTGATCGAGTAGGAGCCGCAGCGAAGCTCATGGTTCATCAAGATAGCTTTGATAGTATTTGAATATTAATTCCATTGAAGAAAGTCTATTAACTTGGTTTCGGCAAATGAAATCCTTAATGGGGAGTATCTTTGTGCTGACGATCCGCTTCGGTACGCTTGCTTTATCAGCTGAGCTCACGGGATTGAAATGGGCTGTTTAAGATCGACACAATAAGAAAAATGTATTGTATTTTTATACATACATACTAGAGGTTTACGCCGATCACTTTATCGGCGGCGGCGTTGGCGGCGCGCCGGCATACGCTGGTGTTCTTACTTTAAAAGCTTTATTTTTCTATTTAAAAAAATAATATTTTGGAAAGGTTTTATTTGTATGTATTTAAGGAAATCAACGTGTTGGCCATTTTGGAAGATCAGTGGTTTTTGCATCAAGATCTCGCAGACCGTTCAAAAACGTTCAGGAGTAGCTCCTTGCGGAGGGATTGTCCCTCGTTCAATTACTCCACAGAGGCCTCGAACCTAACCCCGGTCTTTGGAATTGGTACTGCTGCGTCTGCAGAAAAGAAATAGATATAGATAAAATAGTCACACTTTTGTCTGCATATCTCGTGCAAAGCGTAGTTTCACCTAGTGTTAACTCCTAATATTCGTCGCGACACAATTTCTCTAAATAATTTGTGGCTCCTTGGCGGTCACGCATAAAGGCGACTTACGGTTGCTATTAATGGTCTATTAAAACTCATGACTCTCGTGGGACAGGGCGCCTCCAGTTTTTTCGGCTGTTTTTAAGAGCTACAATTCCCTATGTGCGAACAATAGCAACCCAGACCACCAGTCGCTACCACGCCTCCTGACCCTCACACCATATGCCAGCACAGAAGCTATAGGACTGCGACTTTGAACTCATACCTTCGTCGACGTCACTTTCCTAGAAGCTCTAGGTGTAGCTCCGGAGACTTTCCAACTGATGCTTTTGTCGCGCTATGCTGTCGATCTATACCAGAGAAACACCTTGAAACATTAGGGTGTGACTATTCGGTCAAGGATGCCGCCCTCGAAATCATAAGCAGTCTAAGTGGATGTCACTGCGTAATGGGTGAAAATCATATAATCCTCGACGCATCTACATAATTAAAATTTTACAAGGATCCTGGATAAATTTTTTAAAATTTAGACCAAAGTCTGCAGACGTTTGTGTTCACAACATTGATTTCAATAGTCTTCGTTAAACCAAAACGATATTTTTTTTGAAAGTCGACCGATTTTAAGTTGAAAGATGTTAACTGCTGTTTTCCGGCCTTATGATATAAGAGCTCATTATGGATGACCGCGTCGCTTCAGTTTTAAGACTAGTTCGACTGTCCACTACGTTAGGGTAGTAGCACCCACGGTCATTAGTTCGACTGTCTTCGGGAAGCTTTTGCTTCACCACATTGAATGTTCTTGCAAAGGACAAAGCCTCACCTGGTAAATACATATATGTGCCTACGCATTCACATTTTAAAAAGGAGCCGTAACGTGTAGGCGATATTTAAACTTAGTTTATAAGCTATAATCAATGTGATTCACTTCAATGAACTAGTTTTGGATAGGGCCGCCAACTTTAGGAAATGTCAAACCGGGAGACTTGGGTGTTGAAGGATGAAGTGTAAAAATCAAAATTAACATTTCAGGCGCTATTTTATAGTTTCGCAAATGAACAACAGATGTTTGAATGTAAACCCAAGTGATTTTTCAAACCCTTCTCATACATACATAAATCCTCAACTAAGTATGAGGTAAGAATCATTTCAAAGGAGTGTTTATGCCCCTAGAACCTAGTAAAAGAAAAAAAAACCTTCACCTTTTTTGGGTTATTTGCTTTTTTTTAACAACTTGAGGACAATTTGGAAACGTGTTCGCCTTGGGTAATTTTATTTGAATTGATTGTTCATTATTAATTTTTTGAAAAAAATATACAAAGTGAGCATATAAATTTATAATATAACTCTTCTTTTAGTGTTTTGTTTTAATAAGTCCGTGTTAACCTAGCATTGAAAGTGCCTGTTTTTTTAAATAACTTTTGAAAAGTTAGGAAGAGTTGAATTTGGCAATTAGTTTCTTATAACTGGCAGCGATGCGCCTCTGTTGATACAACTTTCGACCATATCCGACCAATTTTCGACATGAACAATAAATGGCCTGAACAGTCTTAAACTAGTAGAAAATGTAGTACCGCGCCGGACGCCGCCGCCGCCCCGCCGATATTTTTGGCATTCGACGGCGGCGTGCGAAAAACGACCTAAATCGACGGCGGCGTATATCTCTACCCCAAAGCTCAAGTGTTCTCATTCATAATGCGCCTTTCTCAGGTAGAGCTGCTATGATGTAAATCGCCATTTTTCCGTTAGGAGATATATGATTACATCGCGGATGCCATTGTGGAGGCTGTAATCTTATGTAACTTGTAGTTAATTATAGAATAAGTCTTATCACCGTAATTATTACCTTCTGCAGGCACTGATTAAAAACTAGTTAAGGAACCCCTGTTTGCCCAATCATTGCAGCGTCTACAAAGTCTATATCGGCGCTATCAAAGAGCTAAGCTCTACCACGATAAAATCGAGAGCTGGTAGGCTTGGCTTGACCTGTGCTCCCAATCGTACCGACTACTACTTAGAGATAATTATTATATGGGTGCCTAGCATAAAGATATACCTGACAACTTGCACGTACAATTTTTGGCTAGAGCTGGCTTTGTGTAATTAACGCCGTTGCCTGTAGAGACTTTGGCAATCTTCTCTTAATTTGCGCTCTCTTGGACAGGTGGGCATCTAGCCCTCTTAGTAAGCGCTGTCAGATACCACCCCTTGCCAGATAGCACGGTCTTCTTGGCCAGTTGTTAGCTGTATGCGGTCGGTGGTACTATTAGGGTTTAACAAAGTTCATCTATTAATGTTAACTGGAGTGATAACAATTCGACCTTCATGTAAAAAAAAAAAATAATTGAACGGTATCTGCCAGGTAGAATAGCTTTTTATGACTGAAATAAAATCCAAGTGTTTGCCCAGTCACTGCCGTGGACCGACCCTGTTTAAAAAAAAACGTTTCTAAATTATTGTGATATTACTTTTTCCGGGACTTCAACCCAGGGTCTTAAGTGCTGTAGACGAGGGCCTACGGTATATCTATTAGAGTCTTTGATAACACATAGGGCCAAAAAGTTTCCAAGTTAGCTGCCCTCTTACTGATGAGCATTAATCACCCAACCCCACAGGACGGAGCCACAATAGTGTCGCGATATCTTTTAGATGTAAAGCTCAACACTTCAGGCATTTCGTTATTATTTCCGTGTCCAAAGTGATCGGCTTTGCGCCTTGCTTTGGCAATCGCATTTTATAACGTGCTTCGCATTTACAAGAACAATCACCAAGGCAATTTCCCCTACTAAAGGTATGAATGTCCCAGGTATATGGCCTCAAATCTGCATGAATGCTTGAAACGTATTCTATGGTCGGCGCTAAGGAAGAGTTGTAGTTCGCATTCAATGCCTTTCATGTGATTTTTACATTGCCGCTTATGCACTTAAGTACTCGATGGAATTGTACCGCAAAATTTATATACCTTTTCATTAATTTCCACTTCCGTAACTTTGATATTTAATATTTCAAATGCTTTTATACAAAAAATGAGTTCATATGCACACAGAGACCCCTATCATATTTTTCAAAAATTTCAATCCCTCCAAGCTAACAAATTCATTCAGATGAGTAAAAATACAAATATTCCCCAATGAAATGACAAATATTTATGAAATAAATTTTTCATCTTCCACACTTCCATTGTGCGGGTAGCCCGTTAACAGGCAACTCTTATTGAATTAGTGGCATCCAAAAGAGCCAAGTGTCGGCATAAAAGTGGCTATCAACGTCAAAGCATCAACAACAATCAAACCACATAATTGTAGTGGCAAGGAATTGGAGTGGAATGCTGCAAGTGGCGAAAAAGAAATGCAAAAAAACTAAGAGAATGCCCAGAAGGCAAAGTGGCCAACAAATTGGAAGAATAGGAGACATTAGAGCCATCGAGTTCGTTGGTTGCATAGCAATAGTGGATGGAGTGATACGGGCGCGGGTGCTAGCAAAGAGTAAATGCAGGAAGTTGTGCAAAATAAAGAGGTATTTATCAACATAATTACATTTTTAATGGCTTTTTAAACCGCAAAAGCCACAAAACTAACATAAAACAGCAACTATGGCAATGACAACAGGCAGTGAAAAAATTGCAAAAGAGCAAAAAAGCACAAAAATTATAAAAAGTCGAAATGCAAACGTGAAGGAGGGGGAGGAAGGTGCTTCCAGCAAAAAATAGCAATGACATAACGCGTCGCATTTTCTTATTATAATTTTTTGAGCCATTTTTTCCAATGATTGCATTTTACAACTCAGTGACAAGTGGAAAACGAGAAAAATGCCTGAATGGTTAAGTGAGCGTTGCATACTTAGGTTCGTTTCATAATTTACAAAAAGAAAGCGAATATAAGATATGCTAATTTAAAGTTGAGTGAAGATAGTGCGCACTGTTGAACTCTGAATCGACTTAATGGCATAGTCGCCTATTGAAGAAAAAATTCTTCAAAAATGGCACAACGCCGAAACTGGTTGGTCTACAAATCAAATCAACATCGTTCCAAACTGCATCTTTTATCCGCTTCTTCCTCTAGGGGCCGGAATCCCCAATGTTATTATGCCATAGGCCTAACTCTGGCAAACAATTACTGACATATGCTGACGACATTGATACCCTCGGCCTGAACACCCGCGACTAGAGTTGTGGTTACTCCAAATTGGAAAAAAGGAGCGTAAAACATGGGTTTGATGGTGAATGAGGACAAAACGAAGTACTTGCTGTCATCGAGCAAATAGTCAGCCCATTTGCGACTTGGCAACCACGCTACTGTTGGTAGCCATAATTTCGAAATAGTTAAAGACTTCGTTTATTTGGGAAACAGCAAACAAACAACAACATCAGCTGTGAAATCCAGCGAAGAATCACTCTTGCCAATAAATGCTACCTCAGACTAGGTAGGCAATTGAAACGTAAAGTCCTCTCTCTCAGCACAAAAAAAAAAGCATGCCCTACAAGCCACTTATCGTAGCTGTCCTGCTATATGGTACAGAAGCATGGACCATGACAACATCAGATAAATCGGCTCTGGGGGTCTTCGAGAGAAAAGTTCTTCGAAAGATTTACAGACCTCTACGCATAGGCGACGGCGAATACCGAAGAAGATTAAGTCATGAGCTATACGAGCTTTTCTCAGACATCAACTTAGTTCAGCGAATTAAAATGCAGCGGCTGCGCTGGCTAGGAACCCGCCTATGGAAGCAGAGTAAGATGGGGGGCTCCAATCCGCTGGAATGACCTGGTGAAAAACGATTTAAATTCCGTTAAGAACCCGCAAATGTAAGCAGAGGAAGATGACGGGCCCCACTCCGCTGGAAGGACCTGGTGGAAAACGATTTAAATTCCCTTGGTGTGTCCAACTGGCGCCCGTTAACCCAGAGAAGAAGTGACAAGAGCACCCTGTTGGACGGTCATAACCAATTACACAGTTAAGCGCCAATTAAGTAAGTAAGAAAAGTATATCAATCTCTTTTTCGGAATAATTTTTTTTAATTTTTTCAGGGCTATTTGGGTATTATTTAGAAACAATATTTGGATCATTTTGGGATTGCCTCAATTATCATACGTGACTAATGCGGTATCATTTAGGAACTATTTAGAACTAAGTTTTAGACCACAAGGTGGTTTTGAGATCATACGCTGTAGCAAAAGAATTTCAAACGTTTTAAAATAGGATATATCTGAAATCGATATACGAGGGTGTTTCGTAAAAGTTAAATATATTAGGGAAATCATATGCAAGCTGCCTCTTCAGCATTTCATTGTGCTCTTTAATGTTGAGCTCTTTGGGCTCACTACGTAGGTGGCATTCAGGGATTATAAGGAGACATCCCGTAGAAGTTCTAATTGCAGCCTTTTCCAGTATGTGTATTTAAGTCAAGGCGACCAAACTGATGACGCGTAGCATATGAGCGGCCGACCAATTAGTTTGTACGTCAACCTTTCGGAACTATTTCGGTATCATTTCCAAGCTATATCCGGATCATTATGTGACTATCTCCGCCAACATTTCGGTATTATTTTTCATTCATTTTTTGATTGTTTGGCTGCCATATCGGGATTTTTTCGAAATTGTTGTCGCGACCGCTTCGGGATTCGTCTTAGTAGTATATTGATGTCATTTCGCAGTTTTATACATATATAGAAATAGATCGAACTCCAAGCTATTTTGAATTTTAAGTTTAACAAAATTGTATGTTGTATTTCTTCCGTGCTGAAGGAGCCGAAGGTAAAGATTTGTACTCACAATTTATTGAAAAACTTATTGCTTGTATCTGTCTTTCGATAAGCAATTTTAACACAAATTGCAGTTTTTCAACATATTAGTAAAACTATATATGTACATGTAAATACACGTATATGCACAAACGGGTGGGTCAATTTGATTCTTATAGTTTAACTTTAAAGTAAATTTTGAGCCAGCAAAATGTAGTTAATAGAAGCTTGATGCCTTTTACAGTTCAACCCCTCTTAGCCGTTTTGTTTTTATACTCAGCTGAGCAGAGCTCACAGAGTATATTAATTTTGTTCGCATAACGGTACCCCGTAATGGCATAAACTAATCAAGATAGATATAGACTTCTATATATCAAAATGATCTGAACAAAAAAAATTCATTTAGCCATGTCCGTCCGTCCGTCCGTAAACACGATAACTTAAGTAAATTTTGAGGTATCTTAATGAAATTTGGTATGTAATTTCCTGCGCAATTTTTCGATATCAAAAATTTCGAAAAACAGATAAAGTGCGATAATTCATTACTAAAGACGGATAAAGCGATGAAATTTGGTAGGTGTGTTGACCTAATGAAGCAAAATAGAAAATTAGTAAAATTTTGGACAATGGGCGTGGCACCGCCCACTTTTAAAAGAAGGTAATTTGGTAGTCGTTGAAAATATCATGATGAAATTTGGCAGGAACGTTACTCCTGTTACTGTATGTGTTGTAAGTAAAAATTAGTAAAATCGGATGACGAACACGCCCACATAAAAAAAAATTTTAAGTCAAATTTTAACAAGAAGTTTAATATCTTTACAGTTTATAAGTAAATTACTTACTTACTTAATTGGCGCTTAACCGTCTAAACGGTTATGGCCACCCAACAAGGCTCGCCAGTCGCTCCTTCGCTCCGCCAACCGGCGCCAATTGGTCACACCAAGGGAGTTTAAATCGTTTTCCACCTGGTCCTTCCAACGGAGTGGGGGCCGCCCTCTACCTCTACTTCCATAGGCGGGTTCCGATAGAAATACTTTCTTGGCCGGAGCATCATCATTCATTCGCATAACATGGCCTAGCCAGCGCAGCCGCTGCGTTTTAATTCGCTGGACTATGTTTATGCCTGCGTATAGCTCGTACAGCTCATCATTAAATCTTCTTCGGTACTCGCCATCGCCAACGCGTAGAGGTCCATAAATCTTTCGAAGAACTTTTCTCTCGAACACGCCCAAAGCCGCTTCATCTGCTGTTGTCATGGTCCATGCTTCTGCCCCATATAGCAGGACGGGTAAGATAAGTGACTTGTAGAGTATGATTTTCGTTCGCCGAGAGAGGACTTTACTTTTCAATTGCCTACCTAGTCCAAAGTAGCATTTATTGGCAAGATTGATTCTTCGTTGGATTTCAGTGCTGACGTTGTTGCTAGTGTTGATACCGGTTCCCAAATAAACGAAGTCTTTTAGTATTTCGAAATTATGGCTGCCAACAGTAGCGTGGTTGCCAAGGCGCGTATGCGATAACTCTTTGCTGAATGACAGCAGGTACTTCGTTTTGTCCTCATTCACCATCAAACCCATCTTTACCGCTTCTTTTTCCAGTTTGGAGTAAGCAGAACTAACAGCGCGGGTGTTTAGGCCGATGATGTCAATGTCATCAGCATATGCCAGTAATTGCATGCTTTTATAGTATATTGTAAGTGTAAGTAAATTATGTCTACATTCAACTCCAAAATTTGTCTCCAAAGCTCTCATATCTCTCGGTCACACCCGAACTTAGCCTTCCTTACTTGTTTACTTTGTATTTTTACCAAAAACCGTATGATACCCATAGATATTGCATATATTTTTTGGGGTAACAAGGTCATATTTGGACCCAAATTCCATCAAGCCAGATGTGCTTAAAACAAGGTATTTCATTCTGATTTTTGGAAGAGAAATTAAGAAATTACTTAGCATACATATAGGTAGTTAGCAAAATTAAGACCATAATGACGCAAGTGCAAATGACACCCCAAGAAGGGGTGAATGCCTTGCAAAAAGACTTACGCAAAGCTTTCTCTTAAAATTACACCGGCTCGGAATAGGCTTCAGGCTGTGGACGAATTCACTCACTGTGCGCCTTTATAGTCCAGCTAAATCAAAACATTGTGAATACGAGTCTCCCAGGACACACCCTTTTCACTCATACATATATACATACTATATGCAAATTAAAGGGAAAATCTCATCATCTGTTCAGAATATTCATTCATTTTCATCTTCTTCGTTAAATACGGAAAAAAATTGAAAATTGAAATTATTGCTATTGCTACAACAACAATTGTGATGATGACGCTTGTGTAAGCAACAAGTGTCAGTAAATTCTCGTAACAATTTGCACATATCACCGACAAGCGCCATTCAAGCGAGATATGAATGCTGATTTGGGATTATTGCTGTTGTTGTCATTGTCATTTGTTCAAGTTGACCGACAACCCGTTGCTGATTAAACAAAAAAAAGGGAAAAATAACAACAAAATACATACTGACAAATGACCACTTTACGGCAACGTAATCGCATTACGAACTCCAAATATGAATTGCACAGCAAGGCGAAAAAGTAAAAAAAATTGCACAAATTAAAAAGGGAGGTATTAAAAAAATAAAATTCAAAAATTGTAATAAACCTAAAAAAGGGTGCAGCTAGCTCTTCAGTTGTTAGATCCATGCCGGGTTGCTCTACTCGCACATATTTCATTCATTCAAGTTGGACTGTAAGACCGTCCACTGTGCCAAACAAGTTGTTGTCGTTACTTTAGATAGCCTGTTTCGTTGTTGTTGGGCTGACTGTTGTTGTTGGTGAGTGTGTTAATTAGATTTCATAATAAAAGCGTTGCCTGCAGGCGCCTGTAATGGCCCTGAAATGCTGGAAATGCTCGTATTTTAATTTCCGTTCGAGCCTGTCCAACGGAAATGGGTATAAAAATGCTATTTTGTTTTTCTTTAAGTACCAAAATAAATTAAAACAAGTAAGGAAGGTTAAGTTCGGGTGTAACCGAACATTACATACTCAGTTGAGAGCTATGATGACAACATAAGAGAAAATAACCATGTAGGAAAATGAACCGAGGGAAAACCTGGAATATGATTGTATGACATGTGTATCAAATGAAAGCATTAAAGAGTATTTTATGAGGGAGTGGGCCATAGTTCTACAGGTGGACGCCATTTAGGGATATAGCCATAAAGGTGGATCAGGGTTGACTCTAGAATGCGTTTGTACGATATGGGTATCAAATGAAAGGTGTTAATGAGTATTTTAAAAGGGAGTAATCCTTAGTTCCATAGGGGGACGCCGTTTCCAGATATCACCACAAAGGTGGACCAGGGGTGACTTTAGAATACGTTTGTACGATATGGGTATCAAATGAAAGGTGTTAATGAGTATTTTAAAAGGGAGTAATCCTTAGTTCCATAGGTGGACGCCGTTTCGAGATATCGCCATAAAGGTGGACCAGGGGTGACCCTAGAACTTGTTTGTACAATATGGGTATCAAAAGAAAGGTGTTAATGAGTATTTTAAAAGGGAGTGGGCCTTAGTTCTATAGGTGTACGCCTTTTCGAGGTATCGCAATAAAGGTGGACCAGGGGTGACTCTAGAATGCGTTTGTACGATATGGGTATCAAATGAAAGGTGTTAATGAGTATTTTAAAAGGGAGTAATCCTTAGTTCCATAGGTGGACGCCGTTTCGAGATATCGCCATAAAGGTGGACCAGGGGTGACTCTAGAATACGTTTGTACGATATGGGTATCAAATGAAAGGTGTTAATGAGTATTTTAAAAGGGAGTAATCCTTAGTTCCATAGGTGGACGCCGTTTCGAGATATCGCCATAAAGGTGGACCAGGGGTGACCCTAGAACTTGTTTGTACAATATGGGTATCAAAAGAAAGGTGTTAATGAGTATTTTAAAAGGGAGTGGGCCTTAGTTCTATAGGTGTACGCCTTTTCGAGGTATCGCAATAAAGGTGGACCAGGGGTGACTCTAGAATGCGTTTGTACGATATGGGTATCAAATGAAAGGTGTTAATGAGTATTTTAAAAGGGAGTAATCCTTAGTTCCATAGGTGGACGCCGTTTCGAGATATCGCCATAAAGGTGGACCAGGGGTGACCCTAGAATTTGTTTGTACAATATGGGTATCAAAAGAAAGGTGTTAATGAGTATTTTAAAAGGGAGTGGGCCTTAGTTCTATAGGTGTACGCCTTTTCGAGGTATCGCAATAAAGGTGGACCAGGGGTGACTCTAGACTTTGTTTGTACGATATGGGTATCAAATGAAAGGTGTTAATGAGTATTTTTAAAAGGGAGTGTTCCTTCGTTCTATAGGTGTTCGCCTTTTCGAGATATCGCCATAAAGGTGGACCAGGGGTGACTTTAGAATATGTTTGTACGATATGGGTATCAAATGAAAGGTTTTAATGAGTATTTTAAAAGGGCGTGGGACTTAGTTCTATAGGTGGACGCCTTTTCGAGATATCGCCATAAAGGTGGACCAGGGGTGACTCTAGAATAAGTTTGTACGATATGGGTATCAAATTAAAGGTATTAATGAGAGTTTTAAAAGTGAGTGGTGGTAGTTGTATGTGTGAAGGCATTTTCCAGATATCGACCAAAATGTGGATCAGGGTGACCCAGAACATCATCTGTTGGATACCGCTAATTTATTTATATATGTAGTACCTGCCAAGATTTTAAGGGTTTTTTATTTCACCCTGCATAACTTTTTTAATTTTCTTCTACTTAATATGGTAGGTGTCACAACCATTTTATAAAGTTTTTTCTAAAGTTATATTTCGCGTCAATAAAACAATCCAATTACCTTACCATGTTTCATCCCTTTTTTCGTATTTGGTATAAAATCATGGCATCTTTTCATTTTTCGTAATTTTCGATATCGAAAAAGTGGGCGTGGTCATAGTCGGATTTCGTTAATTTTTCATACCAAGATAAAGTGAGTTCAAGTAAGCACGTGAACTAAGTTCATTAAAGATATGCCGATTTTTGCTCAAGTTATCGTGTTAACGGCCATGCGGAAGGACAGACGGAAGACTGTGTATAAAATCTGGGCGTGGCATCAACCGATTTCGCCCATTTTCACAGAAAACAGTTAACATCATAAAATCTATGCCCCTACCAAATTTCAAAAGGATTGGTTAGTTTTTGTTCGAATTATGGCGTTAAAAAAATCCTAGACAAATTAAATGAAAAAGGGCGGAGCCACGCCCATTTTGAAATTTTCTTTTATTTTTATATTTTGTTGCACCATATCTTTACTGGGGTTGAATGTTGACATAATTTACTTATATACTGTAAAGATATTAAATTTTTTGTTAAAATTTTACTTTAAAAAAATTTTTTTTTTAAAAGTAGGCGTGGTCCTTCTCCGATTTTGCTAATTTTTATTGAGCGTACATATAGTAATAGCAGTAACGTTCCTGCCAAAGTTCATCATGATATCTTCAACGACTGCCAAATTACAGCTTGCAAAACTTCTAAATTACCTTCTTTTAAAAGTGGGCGGTGCCACGCCCATTGTCCAAAATTTTACTAATTTTCTATTCTGCGTCATAAGTTCAATTCATCTACCAAGTTTCGTCGCTTTATCTGTCTTTTGTAATGAATTATCGCACTTTTTCTGTTTTTCGAAATTTTCGAAATCGAAAAAGTGGGCGTGGTTATAGTCCGATATCGTTCATTTTAAACAGCGATCTGAGATGAGTGCTCAGGAATCTACGTACCAAATTTCATCAAGATACCTCAAAATTTACTCAAGTTATCGTGTTAACGGACGGACGGACGGACGGACGGACGGACATGGCTCAATCAAATTTTTTTTCGATCCTGATTATTTTGATATATGGAAGTCTATATCTATCTCGATTCCTTTATATATGTACAACCAACCGTTATCCAATCAAACTTAATATACTGTGTGAGCTCTGCTCAACTGAGTATAAAAATTAATCTATAGCAAGTGCTATTCAGAAGAGTTTTAGTTGTGCTCATAAAAATGCAGGGATGCACCTTAACGTTAAGCTAATCGTTTATCAAAAAATTTCCACCGTTTCCGTTGAAACACTTCGAAATATTATCGATAAAGGAATTATCAAGATAAATTGTACCTCTTTTTTAACCGAAACGAAAAGCTTTCGTTAACGTTAAAAACGTTAACAAAAACGTGATACTTTATGTTTGAATTGTGCTGGCAATGCTATAGCCATGGTGAAGCCGTAAGGTGGTAACAACGAGCGCACATACACATACAAACTCCATGTAATTTGTTTGTGTAATTCGTTGGTGGTAATGTCAAAAATACTCTGAGAAATGTTCGTACTGTCAAAATTCATGAGAAAAGTTGCAATCAGCTTGGCTAATGCTCTCACCTTTAATGATTCCGCCATCAATCAGCTTTGCCAGCATAGTTTGAAATTAAAAATCAACATAAACGATTTGATTTCGTTTTGATATGGCAGAAAACGAAACGAAATCATTTCGTTAATTTGACGTTTTTAACGTTAATAAACGAAACGAAATGACTTTGTTTCGTTTATTAACGTTAATTATCGTAACGAAATGATATCGGTTCGTTGGTTAAGCATGCCTGTAAAAATGTGTCGTTTCATTGCTTAAGGCAGAAATATGGATTTGCGTGTTGGTAGCTGTATTAAGATGGATGTAATAATGAAAGCCTATACGGTATTCAAAAGAAAATAATGAAGTCAATAGCTGGTGAAATGAAAATAGTGCTGATTTCACAGATCTACGCCGACTGTGGAATCAGGACTGAGCAGCATTGGCTGAGGTAATCAAAATCCAGCGGCTACGATGACTAGGCCAACGACAGCCGGGTCTATTTACGGGAACGACTCGAGATTCTATCCAACCCAAGAATTTCATTTCAGTGTACCCCCATTTAATTTGTTACTTCCCTCCCACAAGGCCATGTTATCTAAATGGATGATAATGCACTTGGCGACATCCGGTGGCAAGGCAGCTATACAGCGAGTTCCAATAACAATTCACAGCTTCACTCAATTGTTCACTGCATATGGTTTTAACCCTTGGGACATCATCATAATCAAGATAAAAGTTCACGTTTTCAATACAAGTACTGAGGGAACAAGCTTTTCAGAAAACTAGTCTAACAATCGAAAGTGTTTCTAGCCGCATCACAATTAAAGGATGTGATGGCAACCGTTCCTAACGTCGGATTAGTAATACGAGTTCGCTTCTACGACATAATAGTAGAATAGAAGTGATCGCTTTACCCTTTCGTGCCATAACCTCCAGAGGAAGGCTTTATTGCAAACTTATTAATCCCAATCAAAAGCAAACTCTCCTCGTACATGAAGTAACTACAGCTACGGGTTAGATTATGTTGAACTGGAGGGTCCGTTAGGACCTCACATAGAATGAAAGAGTCCGTAGTATTACTAGAAGTTTGTTTAACGACCAAACTGAAAACCCTATCAAAATTCAGGACCAATATTATAAAATAACTCCGTCCTCTTGGCAAAAGCTAGAAGCTTTGAAGTAACTATGACACTTCCCGCTTCTAGATCTGAATGCTGTATCACTCCTTATAGCTGGAGTCTTAGCCAAACAAGCGCAGAGCACGAGCATAAAACGTGCTCGATCGTTTCCTCCTCCAACCCGCACTTCCTACAATTGCTATCACTGACGTAGCCTATTTTAAAGGCATGCAACGCCAGAAGACGGTGCCCAGTCAGAAAACCCGTCATAAGTCTACAGTCCTATCTTTTTGATGATAGGAGTAAATTTGTTAGTGGAAGGTTGTAAGACCTACACATGATCTTCGAACCTTTACAGCCTCAGGCTTGAGTCTCCATCGTTCCCGCTTGATCAATCATATGCAGCTCTTACCTTCTCCCAATCGTGCCCAAGCCACCTGCGAATTCTACTGAGCAAGTTTTAGCTAGATCAGTCGCTTTTTCATTCTCATCTATTACCTATATATATGTACTATATGCTGGGGACCCAATATAGATGCATGCTTCTCCCAATGCGGATTATTTCCAGGGATTGTTTAAATTAAATGTCGAACAAACAGTTTATGCTGAATATCCAGAAATCAGGGCATCTGATCAGGCATTCGATTGAAAAGGCGCCGCCTCCCAGGGACTTAAGAAGTCATTTCCGCAAGCAATGTGGGGAAATATAGCACTTGAGAACTCAGAAATATGAAGAAAAAGAACACAAGAAGGTCCTCAGAGAAATCCACCGAACCGGGCCTTAAAGTCAAATACCCTAAGCTCGCAGTAGAGAAAGGCAATCTCCCCCGGGAGACGCGCATCGCTCTAGCTCAACTTCAACATGGATACTGTAACAGGTTAAACTCCTGCTTATTCAGAATTAACCCCAATATAAATAATGTATGTGCTGTTGCAACGTGTACCCACATGACACCAACCATCTTTTCAATTGCAATGTGGAGCCAACGCCTCTAACACATCTTTCTCTCTGGACCAAACATGTTGAAACTGCAGGTTTCCTTGGACTCCGGTTAGGGGATATTGATGACAAATTGCGAGTAGTCGTATCTATTGGATGGGGCCAGGCACTGCTACAACAACAACAACAGAAACTGGAGATGAGACCTGTATACAGGCATAAAATATTACAATATTAACAGACTACAAAAAGAGAGCTGACTCTCTATTTCGTTTTGGCTTCTTAATAGTTGTGAGGTAGTTCAAAACTAGCTGATTTGACTACAGGGTATACTACATGCCAAGCTCCTCAAGCCACTAACTATAACTTTGAAGTTGGCCTACTTAAATACAAACAAAAACCTAAATGCACAGTGACTTGCTATTTTAGCCAGAGAACCCAAAACAAAAGCCCGTACGGTGTGCAAAAAAAGTCTAAAATAAAAGCAAACTACATAGCTTCAGTAGCTATCTCGTTTGCACGCTCAGCATATCGCCAACAGTTCCACACACATAACCACTAATCTGCGTACACAATCGTCGATCTCCAAAATAAACAAAATCAACTGACCAAAACAAAACCTGTAAAGTGGTTTGTCAATTTCAAGTGGCACTGGAAGGCTTTCATAGCAAATGTAAACCTACGCAAGTGACTTGTTAAACAAAATAAATTAAATTTCATTCAAAACAAGTAAGGAGAGCTAAGTTCGCGTTTAACTGATCATTAAATACTCAGCTGAGAGCTATGGAGACAAAATAAGGGAAAATCACCATGTAGGAAAATGAACCTAGGGTAACCCTGTAATGTGTTTGTATGACATGTTTATCAAATGAAAGGTATTAAAGAGTATTTTAAGAGGAAGTGGGCCTTAGTTATATAGGTGGACGCCTTTTCGAGATATCGCCATAAAGGTGGACCAGGGGCGACTCTAGAATCTGTTTGTAGGATATGGGTATCAAATGAAAGGTGTTAATGGGTATTTTAAAAGGACGTGGGCCTTAGTTCTATAGGTGGACACCTTTTCGAGATATCGCCATAAAGGTGGATCAGGGGTGACTCTAGAATTGGTTTGTATGATATGGGTATCAAATGAAAGGTGTTAATGAGTACTTTAAAAGGAAGTGGTGGTAGTTTTCTATGTGAAGGACCAGGGTCACCCAGAACATCATCTGTCGGTTACCGCTAATTTATTTATATATGTAATACCACAAAAAATATTCCTGCAAAAATTCCAAGGACTTTTGATTTCGCCCTGCAGAACTTTTTCATATTCTCCTACCTACCATAGGTGTCACATCCATTTGCAAAGTTTTTTTCTAAAGTTATATTTTGCGTCAATAAACCAATCCAATTACCAGGGTTTTCCCCTTTTTTGCATTTTTTTCATTTTTCGTAACTTTCGATATCGAAAGAGTGGGCGTGATCATTTTCGGATTTCGGCCATTTTTTACACCAATACAAAGTGAGTTCAGATAAGTACGTGGACTGAGTTTAGTAAAGATATATCGATTTTTGCTCAAGTTATCGTGTTAACGGCCGAGCGGAGTGACAGACGGTCGACTGTGTATAAAAACTGGGCGTGGCTTCAACCGATTTCGCCCTTTTTCATCGTCCTAGAATCTAAGCCCCTACTAAATTTCGCAAGGATTGCTAAATTTTTGTTCGACTTATGGCATTAAAAGTATCCTAGACAAATTAAATGAAAAAGGGCGGAGCCACGCCCATTTTGAAATTTTCTTTTATTTTTGTATTTTATTGCACCATATCATTACTGGAGTTGAATGTTGACATAATTTACTTATATACTGTAAAGATGTTAAATTTTTTGTTAAAATTTGACTTAAAAAAAAATTTTTTTTTTAAAGTGGGCGTGGTCGTTCTCCGATTTTGCCAATTTTTAATAAGCACGCATATAGTAATAGGAGTAACATTCCTGCCAAATTTCATCATGATTGAAGATCAACGACTGCCAAATCACAGCTTGCAAAACTTTTAAATTACCTTCTTTTAAAAGTGGGCGGGCCACGCCCATTGTCCACAGTTTTATTAATTTTCTATTCTGCGTCATAAGTTCAACTCACCTACCAAGTTTCATCGCTTTTTCCGTCTTTGGTAATGAATTATCGCACTTTTTCGGTTTTTCGAAATTTTCGATATCGAAAAAGTGGGCGTGGTTATAGTCCGATATCGTTCGTCTTACATAGCAATCTGAGATGAGTGCCCAGGAACCTACGTACCAAATTTCATCAAGATGCCTCAAAATTTACTCATGTTATCATGTTAACGGACAGACGGACGGACGTACATGGCTCAATCAAATTTTTTTTCGATCCTGATGATTTTGATATATGGAAGTCTATATCTATCTCGATTCATTTATACCTGTACAACCAACCGTTATCCAATCAAAGTTAATATACTCTGTGAGCTCTGCTCAACTGAGTATAATTATTATAGTCATAACTATGTAATAACTCTTACTGTGAAAACGAGTACTTACAGATAATTTCCTAAATTTAATTTTCGTCATATAAGGTGAGACAGAGAGATCAGAAGATATTTGCGGTTGCCGAAATCAATTTGCGGCGACCACAGCAGCACTCAACAGAAATAATTGGAGTGTATCCAACGTTATGAAATCTGAAATCCAGCTGTGGTACTGAGCGTGCGCATTGGTTTTGGCAGTATTTTGCTGGACACTGCAGCTGGCAGCTGGAAATTTCTGGCGGTGTTTGGTTGCACTTTTTTCTGCATTTTAATATAAAATATATTTTTGCAATGATCGTGATTTGTATATTTCTATCGTTAACCATCATATCAGCTGTTAATTATATGAAAACGCGTAGGAAACGTGCGCTTATCACTAATATCAGTGGTCCTTTGGCATTACCGTTAATTGGGTCGGTGCATAAGTTTTTGTTGCTTACGCCACAAAGTAAGTTGGCTAATAAGTGTGTTGGTGTTTTTTTTTTTTTTTTTTGTGGAGTGGTTATATGATTTTACATAAACTGTAGATGCATACATAAAACCCTTTTTGCAGTAAAATTGAAGCAACTGTGAAATGATTAGAGTCAGCTTGGCCTGACTAATCAGAACAATGCACGAAGTGTTTGAGGGCGGACAGTGCCAAATAATGCTTCTACGGTGGGTTGATCACTGTTCGCCGAAGTTGCTTGGGGCAATTCGGGCGTAGACAAACAAGTGAAGGTGTCCAATGGTCTGAGTAAGCAGAGGAGAATCTCGTGACAACATCAACATAGAGCTACAATAGCGGTTCGGGGCGAAGGAGCGAGTAACAGTGGCGAAATGTGTGCATAGGTGATGGCGCATGGTTTTTGGAGTTGCAGGCTTTACCTTTTGCAGTGGTAGCATCTACAGGGGTGCTCGAAAGATGCTCGTTCGGAGGGCTTACTTACACACCAACGCTGCGGGAAGTAATACTCGCCCAAGCACTACTATACGTAGAAATAGAGCAGTTCAAAGAACCCCTGTGTAGCACAATTTATAGTTTTTTCAACGCAATTGTAAACTTCACCTACCAGTAGCGAATCCCGGTTATCAAGCAGGCGGGGATTACGAGACTTCAAATTCTACATGAAAGGATGTGGTTGAATGACCTAGAATGCTTAACGTGACCATATCAAACTGTTGCCGAGATTGTCAGGCTTGTACCTTAATGATGCTATTTTGTTGAGCCTAGCGGATAAATATCCGGTAAATGACGATTAGTATCGATAAAACTGCCTAAAACCTTCGAGGAGTGTTTTTATCGCTAGAAGAGAATGAAGATGATTCTATCACAGGTAAAAAGTTATGTCATCTCGCAATAGGGCTAAATTGAAAGAGAAGATCTAAATCTCAGAACTTTCGGGATATGATACCCTCAAGGAGATAGTCTTTGAGAAAAGATTTAGGGTAAGGCCGGGTGAAAAAACAACTCGCATTGCCAGAAGATTAAAAAGCATACTATCTCACTCAATCGTGTGGTATACATTCATTGATAATCTGCATACCCTTCCCAAGTTTCTTGATACACGTACTTTTTTGTCAGGCTGTTCACCAAACTCCAGATGGACAGGCGTGCACATCTCAAAGAGCCTGATCCTTCAGAGAGCCGATTGTTGGTAGACATCTGCCACTTATGATGACTGAAATGTCATCTGCATTTTTTATGGGTTTGAATGGTCTTCAGTGCCACCGTCTCAGCAATTGCTTGATGACCAGCGCCCACAGCATTGGTGATAATAACCCAGGAAGGGAGTAAAAGCTAAAGATACAACGGTAGACTTTGGTGTGCACGCATGAGTTACGGAGTTAGGGTTGAATGGAAGGCACCGTGCAGTCACAGAGACAACAAGCCCCAACTTACTTTAACCAGAGAAAATGCTAAGATAGAGAAATTGCAGGGACGAAAAATAGTGTGAAGCAAGATTCACAAAACTCTAGTAGGTCACATTCACCACTTACCACAGCAGAATTTGTTAAACTACCACTGTCTGCAGTTATAATTTAACAATTATTTGTACACTTTTTATTCAGCTAATGTGTTCAGAATTTACAATTTTACACTCTAAAACGACAATCGGTGTATTTTGTGTGCTTAAATAATGTTAAAAATCGTGTTAAAATTTGTGGTGTGGTGGAAGTTACCTACTAGAATTTTGTGAAGCTCCGCTGCTTTCCACTGAAGTTCGCGCATGCAACATCTTTATCTTCAAAGATTTTTGCTTTAACAGAGTGACGCTGTCGTCGTCCATGCTTCCACGAATTGCACGTCGACCTGAAAGCGGAAGTGCACCAGCCAAGGAAGGAAGGAGAGGGTTGCCTTAAGAGGCATCATTCCGCGAGTTCTACACTTTTTGTTAGTTACACTGTTCTTGTGTATCGTGCTATTAGCACGGTATCTTATCAGAAGCAAATCCCTCTGATCGAACATTATCCGTTATTGTTTGTTAAAAAAAAACTTTACTAACGTTATTTCTAACCTCCTGTTTTCAAACCTCTACAAAAACCAAGTTACAAGCCGAAAGTGATTTTTTTGCGTTTCTTTTCTTGCAGATTTTCTCACCAAGTCGCGCAATTATCTCAACAAATTTGGAACACTCTCACACTGTTGGCTTTTCGAGCGGCTCTTCGTGCTCACCGCAGACTATGAGTTTGTGACGCAGCTTTTGCATAGCACAGATCATCTTACAACAGGCTATAACAATCTGCTGCAACCGGTCTTTGGCAATGGCATGCTAAGACGAGATGGTGAAGAATGGCAGCAGCGCCGCCAACTGATCACACACGGGCTGCAACCACAGACGACGCTAAACGATTTTGTGCAAGTATTTGCGACACAAGCGGATGTTCTCTGCGAACAACTGCGTGTGGAGTGTGATGGCAAAAGTAGTTTCGATATCCAACCATATGTAGAGATAGCC
The DNA here is from genome assembly GCF_040869045.1 of Eurosta solidaginis. Lineage (NCBI taxonomy): Eukaryota > Metazoa > Arthropoda > Insecta > Diptera > Tephritidae > Eurosta > Eurosta solidaginis. The sequence continues at coordinate 172,482,245 of NC_090323.1, forward strand.
GTCTATGATGTGTTGAGTGCGACTGTGTTAGGTGTGGAAGGGAGAGCACCACAATCACAGCAAGTGAAACCAGTGAAGTTGGAATATGCGAAAGCAGTTTTTGCGTGAGTTCTTCTTTTGTTTTTTCTGCCGTAGAAGCATACGCTTACAAAAAATTGCATAATGTATTTTTGTTTTATCATTTTAGACTCATTGACTTAATTACATCACGTTTTCTTAGCTTACATTCCGCAAACTATACAATTTATAGCATACTCTGCCCACTACAGAAGCGACGCCAGCGTTATCTATTGAATACAATTAATCGTATCAACAATGATTTGATATCTGATCAACGTGCAGCTGCAGCCGCTGGTGATAAAACAAGTGAAGAGACTTATACGATTCAAGTCAATGATGAGTCACACAACGAAATGCGTTCAACTCAACGGCATGGCACGCTTTTGAAAATATTATGCGCTGCTCACATAGCCGGTGAGCCGCTGAGTAATGCGGAAATTTGTGATGAGTTGAATACGTTCATTTTGCAAGGTTGTCTTCTTACGCCGGCCGCAATTTCATTTGCTCTTGTGATGATTGCGCGACATCCAAGCGTGCAGCAAAAATTACTTACAGAATTGCGTGAAATTTGGCCCAAAGGTACAAATGTGTGCGACTTTACAATGGATAATTTATTAAAATTGAAATATCTGGAAAACGTCATTAATGAAACACTGAGACTATATCCACCGCAGCCGATTATAGCGCGTGATTTGAAGCATAATTTCAATTATAGTAAGAGAGATTCGCTATTTTTGTCTTTTCTTTATACAAAACATGTCTATAGCTCACTAAATTGTCTATTATGTGTACTCTCCCCTTATATTTGCAGCTCATTCTCAGTACAAAGATGGCGTTCTACCTGCTGAATCTGAGATTTATATAAATGTTTTTGAAATGCTTCGCCTTCCCGAAAGCTTCGCAGATCCTGAGTGCTTTCGTCCTGAGCGTTTTGATGCTGCGTTAACTAATGCGAGTACAGATATGGTGGCATGGGGTCTAGGACCGCGTAATTGTGTTGCTAAAAAGTGCACTATGTTGCTAATGAAAACTGTGATTGCCCAACTTCTGTTGGCTTATGAAATCTTACCTTTTGGTGAAGAATTGCGTTTGGAAGTGAAAATTGTTCTGAGATCTTCAAATGGCTGGCAAGTGGGATTAAGAGCGCATGATGATTAGATTAATTAATTAATTAGTATAAGGTATAAGGCCAGTTTAATCTCGAAATTTCAGCCGCTTAGGGAATTGAGAAGTTTTAAGCCCTGAGTACCCATTTTTTCCTTCGGTTCAAGGAGGTTTTCAATGTACATACCATTATAGTTTATAAATAAATGTATACATATAATTTTTCGGTTTGACAGCACTGTATGTAGGTTGTCTATACAGCTGACTAATGTCGGCCAAGGGGAACACACCTTTCTCAAGGTCATTGAATTTGTGTCGGCTCACTTTATTCTCGATGGGAGAGTTCCGGAAATCTGCCCAAATTTTCCCACTGAGGCCGCAACCTTGAAGAGATATCATGGCCTTGTGAGACAGCAATACCACAGCGACCCTCAAATCCGGAACATTTACTTGATAAGCCATGGACAACCGTAAAGCCCCCCTCGAGCCCGACAGCGCAAAATAAATAAATATACATCACCGCTGACGATAAAGTTCTGCCCTACGCGAGGAAATGTGTGAGCGCTTTCTGTTGTGATTATTTACTAACAGCATAGTGATGCCAACATTCGCCACAGTAAAGACTTTGTATACCTTTAAACCAGTCGAAAACCCTTCTCGCTTCAATGCATTGTTACTAGTTTTCCAACTGCAATATCCCACTTGTCCATACGAAAACGCACGTCTTTAATGTTTTCTGGCTTACACAACCTACATTTTTCAACTTTTCTTTCGAACAAACATTTTGCTAACTTTTACCGCACTTTTTACTCCATTGGCTCACCCCAACTCCTGACCTATCAAACTCATGAGCCTTATTGTGCTGGGTTGCATCGCCTATCTGAACAGAACCTTTGAATCATCTTTCCTCGTCTCTAAGCAATGTTCGGAGCTAGTGGGAGGTGAAATGTCTCATAAATCGGCCACTTATTTGGTCTCTACTATTCTTGTACGTCACATTTCCTTGCTCTCGTTGTAGGTAGCATACCCAACTTGGACTGCATTTGCCTTGGGCATTCAATCGATTGTTGTCTAAAACTCTTTGTTTTCCAGTTACTTGTGGTTTCCCTAGTGCGAGCCTTTGTGAGTCCACAGAAAGGTTCTGCACATAGATCATTAAGGACTCCATCGCATTCAACCAGTAGCCTAAAATTAAATGGGGAAGACTTGAAGGCACGTAAGGCTGCCTGCCTGTCTGACATAATGAGGATAAACCTCTTCGTAGATATTCTTTACCGCAAACTTCTAATGCATAAATTTCTGTCTAAAAATAGTGAGGCAGCTTCCAATCGATATCGATTTCTTGAAGTTCAGCCCATAGATGTCACCTGGCGTTTTTACGACATCAACCATCCGTGAACCGGACCTTTGCATCAGGGTCGGTATATGCGTGCCTTGATTACCAAAGTGTTCTGTCCAATACCAAGTACATCCTTCGATTGACTTATCCAGACTGCAGGCCGGCAAACGCGCAAATAAACATAAACATAGTGCGCCTTACATTACCATCGCCGGCAAAGAGGATGAAGAAGCCATCAATTATGCTAAAACATCAAAAGCAATAAGCTGCACGGAATTGCCATGTCGATGTTAGAAGACTTGGCAATAAGGGATGCAGCTACCTGTCGCTTATTTTCAATTTGTCTTTGTCAAACTTTGTCATTCCTGAAAAATGGAAAGTCGTGATGGTGGAACCGCTACTAAAGCCTGAGAAACCAGCTAGTAAGACTCAAATAGTTCAATATATTCCTGTAGTTAGTAATAAAGACATTTAGGAACGCTACATATAAACCAATCACAATTAAACGCGCGGCACGTCAGGATGATGTCCTATACCCATTTTTGTGCAATTGTTATCCTTTCCCACCAGAAAGAGTTACCATTGTTTTCTACGCCAATGACTGCACAGTAACAGCAACAGGCTTTTCCACTAATAAGCTAGTATTCTGTTAAATTTACCACTATCTCCTAGTCTCTCAAGTTTTTTCGCCTGATGTAACTTGGCAATATCACCGACCAAGTCTTCGGCGACCTCACTTACGATGTGGATGTGTAAAATTTCGCAAAATTGGACATCCACGTCGATGGCACTACGGCTCCGACTGCCTCTCATCTTAAAACATTATAACTTTGCCGCGCGTTGAACCGCAACTGCACCTAAAGTGCAGAGCCACAGCAAAATGTCAAAGTCTCTCGCTGAAAGCACTTCGGTTCAAGGCCATAGCTACATTTAGAAACTTGACCAGCCGAATGGCTGCTGAGTTTAAAAGAAACATACTGAAGAAAGCTGCCGGCTGTTAAAACACCGCCCTCAGCACAGCCACGGGATATTTTCTTATGGCGCAAGAATGTCATCTACACAAAGAGACGGCAATACTCTCCATAAAGGAGGGAATAGAAAGGCTGAACAAACAGTTTTTTTTAAAAATGCAGAAAGCTGGACATCTTGTTGAACAGGATTCGCCTCCCAGGGACATAAGGACTCATCTCCGCAAGCACTTTGAAAAAATCCGGCACATAAGACCCATTTAAACCAAATCATTAACAGGCCTCCAGCCTCACCCAAAAAGAGTCGACGAAATTCCATGCCGATAAAGGCTCGATGAACCTCGTCCTCAGCGTCCAGTGCCCTATACCCGCAGTTAAGGAAAGCAGACTTCCGCGGGAAACTTGCGTCACTTTGTCAAAACTTCGATCTGGATACGGCGATATGCTAAACTTTAACTTATCTAGAACCAACCGCGACGTACGCAATGTATGCTCTGCGTGTAATGTGCTTCCACATGATACCAACCATCTTTTTAATTTGAAGGTGGAATCATCGTCTCAAACAACAATGTCTTTTTAGTCTAACCCTAGTAAATAAGCAAATCCTTATATAAAAAAATGAATAAATATAGCATCTACTTATCTAACGGCGGCCACCGTGGTGTGATGGTAGCGTGCTCCGCCTACAGCACCGTATGCCCTGGGTTCACACCCCGGACAAAGCAACATCAAAATTTTAGAAATATGGTTTTTCAATTAGAAGAAAATTTTTCTAAGCGGGGTCGCCCCTCGGCAGTATCTGGCAAGCGCTCCGAGTGTATTTCTGCCATGAAAAGCTCTCAGTCGGAGTCAGAGTCGGCATAAAACATGTAGGTCCCGTCCGGCCAATTTGTAGGGAAAATCAAGAGGAGCACGACACAAATTGGAAGAGAAGCTCGGCCTTAGATCTCTTCGGAGGTTGTCGCGCCTTACATTTATTTATTTTTTTTTACTTATCTACTACCTGTTTATTATACACTTTTATTAACGAAATGTTGAAGAGTTGGTATTGACTAATTACATATGGACTACACACATATGTTGTGATGGCTTTCGGGTATTTTACCTTCCTTACTCTCTAATTCTCCAAGAGTTATGGTTATGGGTTTGTTTCGGGATATGATCACTTATCATATCAACCAATCAGAAGTGATCTACGTAATAAGGTATTAAGCCCATCAACTCTTAAAATGAACATACTGTTACGAATATTAGCAAAACTAAGGGGTGCTGCTATCTCTAAGCCGATGCTAAACAGTGATATCATGCACATCCATAGATCAATCATTATGTATCTACATAAACAAAACAATAATTGCGTCTACACATATGTGCCATGTACGTATACGAGCAGCGGAGAGTCAATCCACAAACACATGAAAGTATGCAATGAGGGCAGCTATAGAATCGTGCAATTGTAGTTAAAGCTGAGAAGTTTGAGAGCTGATGGCAACTAGTAGACTCTGGAAGCGCCTAAAATATGTGAACGTTGAAATCAGAGAGTATAAACGGCAGCAAATGTAGAGGCGCTGGAATTCAGTTTGATTTGAGCTATCAAGCAGTTATTGGTTAAGCACGCAATCTGGCGGGCAATAGTAGAGTTTCATTTGAACTATCAATCAGTTTGGTTATTAAGCCAGCTAGTGAAAAGTATAAGTGTTATTGTGAAGTACTTTAATAAAGGCCATTTTTCCATTATTCAATATTGGATTTATTTATTCAACAGTTTAGTGACTCGAACTTAGCAGAAGGGCAAATAAGAGGATTTGCAAGTAAAATCGTTACAATACCTTTTTCTTTCGTTATCCAACCCTGCCATTGCATGCCAGAACAGCTGAGAAAGAGAGAATAATGCGGTGTGATACGGAAAAAGTTTATTTTGGCTCGGCCATTTTGATCGGCGCATCGCCAAGGAGACACATTTATCAAGAGGATACAAATAAATTGTTTAACCATAAAAGTTTGTTTTTTAAATCGGGTTTTCTGTGCGTAATCATTGAAAATTACGGAAAAAGTTTAACGCGTTTGTACTGCGAAAAGCCACAGGAGCTTTTCAACGTTTAAATTTTGGGAAAAAATGCGATTCCTTTATGCAAGGAAATATTTTCCTATCGAGGAGAGTGCCGCTCGCCATTTTGACATTCCTTGGCAATAAATCTGCCAACCGACTCGCCAAAGAGGCAAAATTAATTGATCTAGGCGATCCTGAAGGCAAGGTGTGAATGGAGATGGTTTTTACATAGATTTTGGTTGGGTATGGGAAAGTTGCCAGTAACTCTCAATAAAAGCTAGGGTAGGGATTGAGAATATATTAAGAGTAGTAACACCTGATCCTGCGGAGGAGCTAATGTATACATTTTTTGTTGATGCACACCTCTCCTTCGGCATAGTTCTTTTTTTTTTTGTTGTGTGTTACGACCTTCACCTTAGGTTTTCCATTTCTCTGCTGTAAGAAGTCCTTCGATTTCCGCCTAGTGCATGAAATATTGTGGTTATATATAGATGCTCATACTAGGGTGGATCGCAGCAAGAACCCCGACCTCCCGAGTGACTAAGCCCGGTTAATGCAAGCATGCACGCCCGCTCCGAGCTCCCTAGTGTCAGTTGAAGACTGAAGCAGCAAGTATTAGTTATATATTAACAATGTACATACATACACATGTACGCTCAGCGCATGCGCGTGCAATAATGGCTGTATAAGTTTCAATAGAATTTCATTAATTGGTATGTTGCATGAAATTTCATTTTTATCAGATACGTTCCACAATGTTGCTGCAGCATGTTGACATCACAATAACTCTGACAAAAGAGTTAAGCTGGAGTCATTGGTGCCGTTTGTCGTATCGCTGTAGTCGTATCCCTAACTTAACTCTATACGATACATTGTGATCGATTATTGGTGCGGTAACCGTAAACAGCTGACTGACTGCAAAAAATTGTAAACAATACATTTTGGGGAAATTAGTAATTGTGGTGCGAAATTTAAAATATTGTTTATTCCCTCTATATTTTTGGCGAATGTGAGTTATATATGTATATCATTTATAAACTTTGTGTATGTACTTTTTATTATAATTTACATAAAAGCAAGGCGCGAAATCAAAAATGTCCAGTGACGAAGAAATAGACTCTTTATTCCTTTCAATTATGGGTTTGTACGCTCAAAGAAGGAAATTAGTGTACAAAAGGCGGTGGCGATATAACCCCATCAATAACAATCGTAATGAAAGCGGTTATCACCGAAAATCCTTCCTTAAAATAAAGAAAATGGATGAAGACCAATTTTTTGCGCACACCAGAATGACTCGTCCGGTTTATGAAGTTTTTTTGAATTTAATGTCTCCATCGGTTCGCAAGCCAAGAGAGCAAATTCATGCGGAAGAACGGTTGTCTATCACCCTTCAGTAATTATTTCTGGTAATAGTCTAGTTGGGGGGTCGACTGCTAATACGCTACCAAAAATATCGAGTGAGGTGTCGAAATACACGTATTGACCTCGACAACATTAATCCGAAGGCGGAAAAGACAAATTTTGTCTATGTCCGGAGATATTTGCAGTTGAACTTGGCGATTTTCATGTGGTTGTTGTTGTGTTTGTACCCACAAAAAAAATTGTGCATCACCGTAGCGGTAACCGCGGTTATACCACTCACCCGGACTTGGCATGGCGTAGCCCAGGGTTATTTTTTATAAGCGCGGCCGAAGGCCGCCAACGCAGAAAGGTGTTCTGCGCAAAAATAATATAGATCCGACCCCCGGTTTCGGAGGTATCCGCGGGTCTTTTTTCGGTTTTTCGTTAATATCTTTTGAACGCGTTAAAATTTTTATTTTCCGCCTTCGGATTATTAATAATCAAAACGCGTCGTTTGACACCAATCTCGATATTTTTGGTAGTGTATTATCAGTCGACCCCTCAACTAGACTAATTCTAGTACTGTTTATACCAACTATTTTAAAAAATTACGATGAATTTTCTCTGACCAACAACAATGATAAAAATCAGGTATAGGAAATTTAGCCATTTAAAATTTAATTTTGTTCATGAGTTGTATGAAAAAATTACCCAACAACAAAAAAATTCTGAAAAATCAGCGAAACTTTTTATCTAGTTCAAACTTGTACATTATCACACTAAAATTGAATGGGCTACAAAACTCCATCCCCCAAAATTTTCTAAAGATCCAGGAAAAAAAGTTGAACATTTTAATGGCCATTTTTCTAATTTTGATTAGCCCTCCTGAACCTTGTCTGAAATTAAAAAAATTTTTAATGTCGTTTCTGTTATACATTTCTCTATATTTTAAATAAAAATTATTAAAAATTCATTTTGTTCTTAATTCGTCGAAATATACTAAATTAAATGTTATTATTATTATTTTGAACACCACTGTACTTTTGACCTACATACAGTGTCGGACAATTTTAGTAAATTTTTTTTTTTAAATATCACTTAAGGTATAAGTAATACTATTCCAACTGATGCTCCAAAATTCGCACAAAATTCAGCAAACATCTGCAAATTTTGCCTTAGATTTTGAACTTTTTACTCGCGGTCTTTAGAAAAATTCTGATTATGCAGTTTTGTGGCCCATTCAATTTGAGTATAATAAAGTGAAAGTCTCAAGTTTTTCAGACATTCGCATTTTTTCCATACCAAAAAAATTTATTTTCGTTATATGGAGAAAAAATTCACAAAAAAAAAAAATTACCAAAAATCAATGGGATTTCTGATCTACTTGAGACTTGCACTTAATTACACTCAAATTGAAAGGGCCACAAAACTGCATACTCAGAATTTTTCTGAAGACCGTGAGTAAAAAGTTCACAATGTAAGGCAAAATTTGCATATGTTTGCTGAATTTTGTGCGAATCTTGGAGCATCAGTTGGAACAGTATTAGTTAGACCTTAAATGATACCAAGCTTCGGATAAAGAAACTTACTTAATTGTAAAAAATGAACGTTTTCAACTGTCCCAAATGTTTTGTCCGATGATGTACATATGTATATTTTTATTTTACATATAACTTATTAAAATTTCAGTCTTTTGGTATTTAGGTATTGTACTTTGATTTAGGTACGTTGTAAAAAAGTTAATATTAAAAACTAAAAGTAAACAAATAAAAAAGGCACTTCATTTTACATAGGAACGAAAAATAATCACAAGAATAAAAATTGAATAAAGAATTAAAAAATTGAATAAAAAAATGTTGTTATTAATAAACTATAGTTTGTGGTTCAACGTGAACGTAGTCTTAGACTGTGGGCTCATAGCATATTTCATACTGCGCTTCGTCGTGCTCTTCAATTTGAGCCTGCATAACTATTTCAGTGCAGCGCTGCATCACCATTGCCTGTCTTGACTCCCTTAACTTGGAAATTGCTGAGCACATCATCAACCGAAATCCACGCACATCTGAGCTGAACTCTTCGCGACGAGCCTTGCGTTCACATACTTCCTTGAACGTTTTTACTGTATCAAGGATAGCAGCGTCTAAATCATCACGTTTATCAGCAGCTCGTTTTCGTCGAGACGTTGACGGTGCAGACGAATCTGTTGAAACCTCAGCGGGCGGAACTGCTGATGGCTCAACTGGCGGAATACTGATTGGTGCATGCTCAGATGGCGTAATTGTTGAAGGCTCAGAGGCCGGTGGCTGAGCTGAAGGAATTGGAGAACACTGTGGAGTGGGTGTACTACAGATGAGGGGCTCGGAAAAACCTAAACATACTTCCTTTGAACCACAATCAAGCATTTGAGAGCTTTGCCGCATTCTGTTAAAAAAAATTTTGATAATATGAATACACAAAATGCTAATACACTTAACCACATTACTTACGGCCTAGGAACAATGTGCCCTCTTAAAAATTGGAGACTTTCCATCAGCTCCCACTGTCTTCCGTTAACAGCACCACTTCCAGAAGCTCTGTTTGAATTGCGCAATTCTTTACCAAAGCGGTCCCTGAGGTTTCCCCATCGCTTCATCGCTACGCTTTCTGTAGTGATGGAATGTATTTAAGGATGTATGTATATATGTACATATCTAAATAATAACGAAGAAGTTACCATCAACTCCTAGATTACTCCCAATTTTTATCCACGGTAGTCTCTTTTTGTTGGAATCTTTAAAATCTTTGTGTGTCTTGTCATAGAGGCAAGGGCAGTCTCGCACCAGCTGAACTAGATTGTCATCCATTTTACTAAGCTATGAACACAATCTTAATTAATATTTTCTTAAAAAATGTAAAATGATAACTCACTAAACAGCAGAATCCAATAAATGTAGAAACAATCGTAAAATTAAAGCAAAACAAACAATTGAAATAAAGGAAAAAGCTAATCAGCTGTTTATCGTTACGGCGGAAAACCAAAAACCAATTGGTTGGCTACGATACGGTTACGACCTTAGCGTTACGATAAAGCACCAATAATCGATTACATTGATTCTCATAAGGTTGGTCGAATCAGCTGATATTAGCTTACCGATACGGTTACCGATAAAGCACCAATGTCTCCAGCTTTAGCAGCGATACCTGCAGTTCTCATTTACACATTCAACTTTATAGCGTGCAGTCAACTATGGAGAGCGGTAAATTCAAATTATCTCCTGGATAGTGATTATGTAAGGATTGATAATTTATTAACTTTGTCACCTCATCGAAGCTTGCTCTGTAGACATCCCAATAACACTGGGCATGTTTAAGAGATGGCGAGAGGTGCACATGATCGACCAAGCGAGAAAGGCATGAACCTAAGGGGGGGGGGGGGCTGCAAGTGTAACCAAGTTATTTCTATCATTAAAAGGAGAGGATTGCAGACACATGACGGTTATTCTGACTGGACACTGCCAGAAGGCGTCACGTGCCTTTAACTTAGGTTACTATCACTGATAGCAGATTTAACAAGTAAAGGTGTCTAAGATCGGGTGTAACCGAACATTGTATATTCAGCGTGAGCTTCAACTGCACATTTCATTTCATTTACTTTTCTACATAACACGTGGCACTGCCCGTTTAAAAAAAATGCCTCCCCATTTTCTCTTACAATGAAACTTGATAAATGAAATATCATTGATCCAAAACTATTTTTTGCTAAGTTATAACTTAATATTCTAGCCTACGACCCTTTTATACTTGTTTTGTATCTAAGTTGCCGTGGTCTTTAACCAGAAAGGATATGAAAAGTATGTGTACACAATTTCATTACGATATGTTAATTTTTCTTCGAGCTATGCCTCTCGAAACATAGAAAATTGCTTAGTCATAAAAGGGGCGGTGCCACACCCATATTCAAAAATTTTAGTGTTTTCCAATTTAATGTTATAATTCAATTTATAAAGTAAAATTCTGTTGATACAAAGCTCTTTTTCGCTAAGATATAGCTTATTATTTTCGGCTACGATGTTTGTAAAAATATTTTATATAAAAGTGGGCGTGGTTATAACCGATATCGTCCATTTTTTCCAGAAATATTTCCTGCTGTAGGGAAAATTTGTGTACCCAATTTTATTACGATCCGTTAATTTTTCTTCGAGCTATGGCTCCCGAAACATAGAAAAATGCTTAGTCATAAAAGGGGCGGAGCCACGCCCATTTTTTAAAATTTGAAGTTTTTCCTATTTATTGTTATAAATACACTTGGGAAATGAAATACCATTGATATAAAGCTCTTTTTTGCAAAGATATAGCTTATTTTATTCGTCCACGACCCTTTTAAAAATCGTTTATATAAAAGTGGGCGTGGTCCTTAACCAATTTCGTTAATTTTTCTTCAAAGAATTATTTAGAGTAAAGGCAACCTCTCTGCCCAATTTCGTTACGATAGGTTTAACGATTTTTGATTTATGATTAATAATATTTGTAAAATTGATTTTATCACAAGTGGGCGGTGCGACGCCCATTTTAAACATTTTTTTTACAAATTTTTATCGAGAGTCTCAATATCAGTCCACATGTCAAATTTCAACATCCTAGGTGTATTATTTACTAAATTAGTGTGCCAGATTTTTGTGTTTTCCAAAATGTTATATACATAAAAAGTGGGCGTGGTTATCATCCAATTTCGCCCATTTTCAATACCAATCTATTCTGGATTCCAGATAAGCTCGTGTACCAACCTTGATGAAGATGTCTCAAGTTATCGTGTTAACGGACACGGACGGACGGACGTACGGATATGGCTCAATCCAATTTTTATACTCAGTTGAGCATAGCTCACAGAGTATATTAACTTTGATTGGATAACGGTTGGTTGTACAGGTATAAAGGAATCGAGATATATATAGACTTCCATATTTCAAAATCATCAGTATCGAAAAAAAATTCGATTGAGCCATGTCCGTCCGTCCGTCCGTCCGTCTCTCCGTTAACACGATAACTTGAGTAAATTTTGAGGTATCTTGATGAAATTTGGTATGTAGGTTCCTGGGCACTCATCTCAGTTCGCTATTTAAAATGAACGATATCGGACAATAACCACGCCCACTTTTTCGATATCGAAAATTTCGAAAAATCTAAAAAGTGCGATAATTCATTACCAAATACGGATTAAGCGATGAAACTTGGTAAGTTAGTTGAACTTATGACGCAGAATAGAAAAATGGTAAAACTTTGGACAATGGGCGTGGCACCGCCCACTTTTAAAAGAAGGTAATTTAGAAGTTTTGCAAGCTGTTATTTGGCAGTCGTTGAAGATATCATGATGAAATTTGGCAGGAACGTTACTCTTATTACTATATGTCTGCTTAATAAAAATTGGCAAAATCGGAGAACGACCACGCCCACTTTAAAAAAAAAAATTTTTTTTAATTCAAATTTTAAACGAAAAGTTAATATCTTTACAGTATATAAGTAAATTATGCCAACATTCAACTCCAGTAATGATATGGCGCAACAAAATACAAAAATAAAAAAAAATTTCAAAATGGGCCTGGCTCCGCCCTTTTTCATTTAATTTGTCTAGGATACTTTTAATGCCATAAGTCGAACAAACATTTACCAATCCGTTTGAAATTTGGTATGGACATAGATTCTAGGACGATAACTATTTTCTGTGAAAAAGGGCGAAATCGGTTGAAGCCGCGCCCAGTTTTTATACACAGTCGACCGTCTGTCCTTCCGCTCGGCTTTTAACATGATAACTTGAGCAAAAATCGATATATCTTTACTAAACTCAGTTCACGTACTTATCTGAACTCACTTTGTATTGGTGTAAAAAATGGCCGACATCCGACTATGACCACGCCCAATTTCTCGATATCGCAAATTACGAAAAATGAAAAAAATGCCATAATTATATACCAAATACGAAAAAAGGGATGAAACATGGTAATTGTATTAGTCTGTTGACGCAAAATATAACTTTAGAAAAAAACTTGGTAAAATGGGTGTGACACCTACCATATTAAGTAGAAGAAAATGAAAAAGTTTTGCAGGGCGAAATCAAAAGCCCTTGGAATCTTGGAAGGAATACTGTTCGTGGTATTACATATATAAAAAAATTAGCGGTACCCGACAGATGAAGTTCTGGATCACCCTGGTCCACATTTTGGTCGATATCTCGAAAACGCCTTCACATATACAACTAAGGGCCACTCCCTTTTAAAACCCCCATTAATACCTTTAATTTGAAACCCATATCGTACAAACACATTCTAGAGTCACCCCTGGTCCACGTTTATGGCGATATCTTGAAAAGGCGTCCACATATAGAACTAAGGCCCACTCCTTTTTAAAATACTCATTAACACCTCTCATTTGATACCCATATCGTACAAAAAAATTCTAGAGTCAACCCTGGCCCACCTTTATGGCGATAACTCGAAAAGGCATCCACCTATGGAACTAAGGTCCACTCCCTTTTAAAATACTCATTAACACCTTTCATTTGATACCCATATCGTACAAACAAATTCTAGAATCACCCCTGGTCCACCTTTATGGCGATATCTCGAAAAGGCGTCCACCTATAGAACTAAGGCCCACGCTCTTTTAAAATACTCATTAACACCTTTCATTTGAAACCCATATCGTACAAACGAATTCTAGAGTCACCCCTGGTCCACCTTTATGGCGATATCTCGAAAAGGCGTCCACCTGTAGAACTAAGGCCCACGCCCTTTTAAAATACTCATTAATACCTTTCGTTTGATACCCATATTGTACAAACGCATTCTAGGGTCACCCCTGGTCCACGTTTAGATATCTCGAAAAGGCGTCCACATATAGAACTAAGGCCCACTCCCTTTTAAAATACTCATTAACACCTTTCATTTGATACCCATATAATACAAACAAATTCTAGAGTCACCCCTGGTCCACCTTTATGGCGATATCTCGAAAAGGCGTCCACATATAGAACTAAGGCCCACTCCCTTTTAAAATACTCATTAACACCTTTCATTTGAAACCCATATAGTACAAACAAATTCTAGAGTCACCCCTGGTCCACCTTTATGGCGATATCCCTAAATGGCGTCCACATATAGAACTAAGGCCCACTCCCTTTTAAAATACTCATTAACACTTTTCATTTGAAACCCATATAGTACAAACAAATTCTAGAGTCAACCCTGATCCACCTTTATGGCGATATCCCTAAATGGCGTCCACCTATAGAACTATGGCCCACTCCCTCCTTAAATACTCTTTAATACCTTTCATTTGATACACATGTCATACAAACACATTCCAGGGTTACCCTCGGTTCATTTTCCTACATGGTTATTTTCCTTATGTTGCCACCATAGCTCTCAACTGAGTATTTAATGTTCGGTTACACCCGAACTTAACCTTCCTTACTTGTTTTCGATACTGATGATTTTGATATATGGAAGACTATATCTATCTCCATTCCTTTATACCTGTACAACCAACCGTTATCCAATCAAAATTAATATATTCTGTGTGCAAAGCACGCTGAGTATAAAAATGGCGGGTTCGAGGAGGAGACGATCAAACACGTTTTGTGCTCATGCCCTGGCATTGCTTAGCTAAGACTCCAGTTAAGTATTAGGAGTGATACAGTTGTCACATCTAGAAGTAGCAAGGGGCATAGGTCCTAGAAAGCTTATAGTATTTGCCAAGAGGAAGGAGTTTTTCAGTTTGAACCGGCCAGTTAAACCTAACCTTATCTCCGCTTCGCTTCATTGAAAATTTCCATTTACAAAAAGTTGGCATACTTACTGGTCCATTTCAATCATTTTCGCCCACCTGGGTGAATAGCGGGCTTATCCGCATTAAGGTTTGGTTTTCGTACTAGGCGACCAAAATCCACAGGCCCGTGATTCAAGTGCTCAAAGAGATCGTGCTAATGGTAAAAGGTGCTGATATCGGGAAGTGCCAAAAATTCATGCGGTTACAACAAAATCAAAAACAACAACACTTTTTCATTAAAAGATCTCAGTGCTACAGAACCTCTAAATCAAATTTTACTACATTGATGTTATCTAAAGCTTTTGCTAAAAAATGGCCGATCTACTTTCGAATAAACGAACGGATAAACCATAATTTACTCGCGGTAACCCGAGTTATAGTTCAATTGAGGCTAGAGATTTTTTTCTG
The DNA here is from genome assembly GCF_040869045.1 of Eurosta solidaginis. Lineage (NCBI taxonomy): Eukaryota > Metazoa > Arthropoda > Insecta > Diptera > Tephritidae > Eurosta > Eurosta solidaginis. The sequence goes on from NC_090323.1 coordinate 172,497,315, forward strand.
TGGAGGTTGGTGAACGGTTAGCTCTCTAAAAAGAAAAAGACAATTTTATAATTTTTTTATTTTCGTGTAGACTCCAACCAAAGCCATAGGCTGGACGATTTTTATCATCTTGATAGCTCATGTAAAGCCTACTGAGTCATACCATACTAATAGAATATGAAAGATAATTTATTCAACCAACACCAACCCTAAGAAAAAGTCAAATGGTCTCTGCATTAGAACCAGACAATAGTCGCATCCTTAGCTATAGTCTCTAGGCTAAGCTTACAGAGCTGCCCATAGGCCATACTTTAAGCTTTTAGAAAAAATAGGAAACGGAACTAATTTTTTGCGGTCAAAAGCACCACTAATCTGTATTCGGAGCTGGGTGCTCTACAGTTACCATTCATTGCATTCAAGTATATTTCCTAGGTTGATATCCTATCGACTGACAAGTGGAATATCACTCTATCACTAGATTGAAAACGCCCTATTTCAGAATTTTTTAACAAACGCTCCATCTAACGTCCAAATGTATTAATATTATGCACAAAAAGGGCGCCTTTGAAAAAAAAAAAAATTCTCGAAAAGGTCGTTTTTGAATAAGATTCTGAGTTGGCCTGTTCTTCAAAAAAATTCTGAAATCTTCAGAAGTTAACTGGTCGTTTTTCAAATGGCAGCCGAGATAGGGTGATATTCCACGCAGAGTCGCAATATACCGACCTATTGAAGGCTTTTCATAAAATTCTTCACCAATCCTATAGATAATGATATCAAAATCACATAGATAAAGATATCTAAAACTGAGTATATTTATTATAGCGTTATATTTTTCAGTTGGTAGAAATCTAAATTGTGGAATAGATCCATACATAATCGAAAATTGTAAGCGTAGTTCCCTTGTTGCGTCGTCGGGAATCCTTCCTCTTCATAATGCAGTGCTTCTGTCTATACATTAGGCGCGATCACTAACCAATTGTCATGAATACCTTGTAATGCAACTTCATGAAAACCTGAACTATCATAAGGGATCGACCAAAGAGATATAGTAGGCCCTAGAGGCGGTGGTTTCATATCGTAACTGAAAATATAACTGGTGTCACGTGGAGATACATACCATGCAGAACATTAGATTACATATGTCGTGGTTAATTCTTGATTAGTAATTGTTTGACCTATTCGAGTATCTAGATCGAAGTTGTGCCAAAGTGATGCCTGTCTCTCTGGGAAGTCGGCTTTTCTCATCTGCAAGTTTCGGATATGGGACTGGGCATTTATTGGCATAAAGCTTTACCGACTCTTTGTGGATGACTTTGCGGAGCTTTTTATGCTATTTTGATTTAAACGGCTGAATTATTTTGTCCCGGAGTTCTTCCTTATGCTTGCGGAGATAACACCTTATGTCGCTGTGAGGCAGGATCTTTTGAACCGGATGTCTGTTAGAATGCTCACGTTTCTGGGTATTTAAAGAAGCTGCTAGCTCAGAATTTCCATCTTACTTTTATAGGGAGTATTCTCGCCCCACTGTATAGATGCATAAGAAGACATCCCGTATCGGAGACGAGCTGCACATAAGCTGCTGGCAAATTGCTTTCGAGGGTACTACAGAAGTCATATTTTTGGCTCTATTTTGTATTAATTTTTTCAACTACACTTTTTTACTTTAAATGTTGTAGCTTTATTAACATGCTGACGATCTTTGGCAGGAGAAGTGCTCCGTAGGATACTTGACTTCTGCAATATGAATTCAAAAATGTCGTTGAATGACCCTAACCAGGTACACAAAGTTCTCCATTTCTGCCATACTTGAAATATTCTTGAACTCATTCTTCTTTTTACGTTAACGCAGGCACCGGGTAGATCTCTATATATGAGTTTTGTGATTTGTTTAAATTGATAGACAGTAGCTTTTCGTTTGCCAATATAATTTTAAAGTTCTTTCAAAAGCCCACTCTATTCCTTCGTTTTTTTGGTAACCTTGAGCATTCAGCCAAAACAGAAAGGATTCCCAGTTCATATGGCCCGTTATTGTACCTAATTAGAATGTTTATGATGTTGTCACGGATATTAGCATCAGTAAGCTATACCATCACTAAGGCGATGCTAAGGCATGCTAAGCGATATTTACGTCAATAATCAAATCATGTATACACATATATAAGGCAGCCGAGAGATGTCACACACAGATGCATTTACTTATACGCCTATGTGTGCGCGAGAGACTGTAAACTACAAACATTCACATCAATCATTGTATATCTACATAAACGAATAAATAATTGCGTCTACACATATGTACCATGTACGAATACGAGCAGCTGAGAGTCAATGCGCAAACACATGCATATATCTGAGATACTCCTGAAAGTATGCAATGAGAAAAACTATAAAAATTGTGCAATTGTAGTTACAGCTGAGAAGTTTGAGAGCTGCTGGACTAGTAGATTCTCGAAGCGACTAGAAGATGCGAATGTCAAAATCAAAGAGTATAAAAGGCGACAGATGTAGAGGCGCTGTAATTCAGTTTGATTTGAGTTGTCAAGCAGATACGACTAAGACGATATCTAGCGAGCAATAGCAGTATTATTTTGAAAGTCAGTTTCATTTAAGCTATCAGTTTGGTTATTAAGCTATTCGTTGCACAGTTTGAGTGTTATTGTGAAGTATTTTAATAAAGGCCATTTTTCCATTATTCAATATTGGAGTTATTTATTCAACAGTTTAGCGAAACGCATCTAGCAAAAGGGCAAATAAGAGGATTTGCAGCAAATTCGTTACAATATTTTTCTTATTAAGAACCAGATTATATATGACTACGTGACACTTTGCGTAGTAGTCACTCACATTCTTATCACCACTATATAATACCAAAATTTCATTAAAGCATTCAGGCTTACAGTCCTTCACTGAAGTGAATGAATGCTCTAATATGATAGGAATTTTAGTTCACACGACGTTGCGTTATACATATATAATGTACCCCTTACAGACAATAAATAAAATTGAGATCTTTCTGAGATCTTAGAATATCAGTTCAAGAAGAACTTCCACCAAAGTCCGGCATAAATATGAAATGGACAGTTTCCTTGCAAAGCCAGATTTATGCTGTCTATTAAGACTGTGTAATTTCAAAAAAAAATTTCCAAATCGAGTAATTATGAAAAACATGACAAGGAGATGTTGCCTTAGCTGCTCATTAATATATAAAGTTGAATATTAAACTTCAAATAACCTTCAACCTTCTGTCCCTGCCTCTATCTTTTTTCTGCACGAAGATTTTCAATTTTCTTAAACGCACTTCCTTCTTAATATTTAATTCAACATTTTCTTACCCCAAAAGCATTTCATCATATTCTTACGTTCAATAGCAAACCGAAAATGATTGGCCAAGAACAAAAATTCCAATACACACAAAGGGAGTGGTGTTAGAATATAATTTCTCCAAGGATGTGTTGTACTCAGCACACGATTGTTCAACGCCTATAAGTATGCTACAAGTAACATACACAAAAGCACGCATATAACAAGGAGCACAACAGAAGCAACATTGGTTAAGGATTCATGTTATACCTGTACACACAAACATTCACACGTACATACTGACGTTAATGTCTGTATGTGTGTTTGTTGTTGGCGCACATGCTCCCTACATTCACTTGATTAGCCAAAATAGAAAATAATGTAGAACATTTTGTTGGTGCTGATGGTTGCAGTCAACTTTGTATGTGTGTATATGTATAACAGCAATTGAAAGTCGTGACGTCAAAAGCAACCATTTAAACTGCTGATGAGATATGTACGTATGTGTTTGTATTGTGGAAATAAGCTACAAATTGTTAGTGTAAAAAAAAAAAACATTCCGCGTTGACACATCACGTTTGTATAACATTTGAGTGATTTCGCTGTTGGCTGTTAACAGAGGGAGATGATGAGGGTAACAAACAGTATGCTCAGCTGAATGTAACAGCTCTACTAGGCGCCCTAACAGTGGAGGTTGTAGCGACCACAGCTGCAGTATGAGTTATTTGCAATAGTAAAATCAGTATGTAAGTGACTTTTGGTGGAGAAGGATGCGCTATGCTCTCGTATAGACCAAAATTGCATAAAATTGACGTAAGCAAATGAAAATATTATGAAAGAGTATGCAAATTAAGTTTAGTTCGAACTGAAATTTTATTGAGCTTCAGAGATTTTGTATAAAATACTATTGTGCAAATTAAAGTTTTTTAAATAATTGTTTTTAAACTATTTTCTATTTATTCGATTCATCTTTTCATCTTGCCACTTTATGCCAATCGTCTGCTTTTCCATAGAGAAGATATCAACAGGTCGTATGAGCAACATTTTGCCATTGCATAGGTTGGATATAACGTGCCCATACACGAAAATTCGATTACACCAAGATATTGTTTTTTTCGCCCATTGCAAGGCGCGAGGGCGGCGAATCAAGGTAAGGAGCATACTGTGTTATCCATAGCCATCCCCTTCTTCGTTGTGCTCTCGCCCACTAATCGAAAGAAAAGAAATATGTTGACGGCAATTTGTATGCGTGTACGAACAGGGACAAAGAAAACTATCGCGGTTCGCTAAAGCGACCTGTGAAACCCGAGAACATTTCAGATTTTAGTATAAAATACTAGCCGCTGCCATGGTTTGGCGGTGGCGTGCTGAACCGTAGTTCCAGGGTTCAGGTCCCAGGTAAAGCAACAACAGAGGTTTGGAAACACTCCGAGATTCTTAGCGAAAATTCATCTGCCTTGCAGCTGCCGTTCGGAGTCGGCATGAAATATGTAGGTACCGCCCTGCGATTTTGTGTAAAAAATGTAAAGGGAGTACAAGGCAAATTAAAAGAGAAGTTCGGCCTACATTTTTTTGGTGGAACATCGCACCAGGTATGTATAACTTGCGTTGTATTAATTTCATTTGCTGTTTTTCCGCCGACTTCCATAAAAAACTGAAGACTCTTGCAATCCATTTTTTGACAAGCTTCCGGAGAGTTAGGGTCTTGAAACTTGGCAGACACATCGGAAACCGATGACAATTTGACGTGAGGGAAACAAACTTTGCCAATTGGTACAGCGATCGAGAAAATTGTGGAAAACATCCCAACTTGAAATGTTTGCTTTTGAGTTTAAAGGAACTTCCCGATAACTCACAGATCTAAAATTTTGAAGAATGTTTTCGGCTCTATTAGGCCCTAATATTTAGAGCGAAGGAGTTTTTTTTAGATGGGACAGGGATAAAGATATTTATAAAGTCCATTTACAATATGTGGAATCTTGCGACCGCTATTTGAGTACCATTCCGTATAGCTAGATCCTTGTAATTAAGAACATATTACAGAACACCATGACAATGCTGCGTTAGGGGAAAAAAGTTTCGCTTGGTGGGCATGGAATCACGAAAATAAGGAAGCTTTGTCGTATACAACCTTGGCTTCAATTACAGCACCGAGTAAGTCAGCCCTAACCTGAGTCTTCGTATTCTTTTTATAAAAGGCCATCCATGAAACTATCCCTATAGACAAACATATTTGACAACAGAAAATGGGTGAGCCCTCCAAGGAACGTAAAAAATCATGCAATTGAGTACATGGCATTCATGCTCCACTGAGTAGCAAAAGTACAAGAAACTTTCGAGTGCCTAAAGCTAAAATATTAACACTTTACAAGTTTTTAATTACTGACACTGTTAAAATAAGAATGGGCAGTGTTGCAGTTGATTGCTATTAAGTGCTATAATTGCTGAAAGTTTAATTTTTAGTTATGAACGTTTTTAGTGAAGGATTCTCTTACTTATTTACTTAATTGGCGCTTAAGCGGTTATGACTGTCCAACAAGGCGTGCCAGTCGCTTCATATTTCTGCCAACTGAAGCCAATTGATCACACAAAGTGAGTTTAATTGACTTATCTTGCTTTGTGGAGTTTAAGTCGTTTTTCATCTGGTCTTTCCAGCAGAGGGAGGCCGCCATCTTCCTCTGCTTCCATAGGCGGTTTCTGATAGAAACACTTTCTTAGCCGGAATGTCATCTTTCATTATTGCCATTGCATAACAAGGCCTAGCCAGCGCAGCTGCTGTGTTTTAATTCGCTGGACTATGTTTATGTCTGCGTAAAGCTTGTACAGCTCATCGTTAAATCTTCTTCGGTACTTGCCATCGCCAATGTGTGAAGGTCCATAAATCTTTCGAAGAATTTTGAGGGATTCTCATAACAAAATTTTTAGTTCGGAAGGGATCAGATTAGATATGAGAAATGCAGAGTTTACAGTTAATATTTTTTAAAATATATATTAACTGCTCTGTCTTGTAATTTAAGTCGAAAAAGAGCTTGTCTCGAAGCTCTATACAAGATTTTGAAAGCTCGCTATTTTTGATGTTTAACAAGGCACCAGACTATAGCCCATCAGTCTGTATTTTATGGAACCATTGCACGGATATTCCGACGATATTGCTGCAGGTCAGTCACTGTTTAGTCAAAACTTCAAAGCAATTTAGAAATAGCCTAAGGGCTGGTGGTTATTTCTATGTTAGTTCAATATCAAGCAATGTGTTTGAGCATCGAGCATGACATATCAAAGTATGACTGCAGGGGCTTTGAAAAACCATCCTTCTCAGGCCATGCATATATCAGCTCAGCATCTCCCTAAAGAGGTGGAAAAAAGCAAATCCCTTGGAAACTCTAAAGCAATGGACTGGACCAAATTTCAAAAATTGTAAATGCTAAACTTTTGCAACATAAGGTGGTTAACATTGAAGAGAAGTTGAAGGAATCTAAAAAATCGTAACCAAGTAAAAAATAAATACATGCAGGGCGCGATAAGCTCCGAAAAGACCTTAGGCCGCGCTTCTCTTCCAATATGCTCGTTGCTTCTTTTAATTTTTCATTAAAATTCGCAGTACAGAACCTACATGTTTGATGCCGACTTCGAAGGGCATCTGCAAGGCAGATGAGGTTTCATTGAGAAGCTTTTAATAGCAGAACACAAAAGATATTACAACAAAAATCACCGAATCCAAACATTATACCCAGGTCCAACTTCGCGAATCACAAGTCTTGATTCAGGAAACAGCGTCGCTTCTGTGTAAGCCAGTTTTCAAAGCACGCCGTGTGGAAGTAGAAAGGCCACTGTGGGTAGACACTGGGGAGTTATAATGGGGTAGTGATTTGCGAATACATAGCCTCTCCTACTCAATTGTCAACCTCACCTTCCCGCGGTGAACTCTGTTTTCGCTGACGAGGCTCGAACGACCGAGCATGGGCGGTTATAACTTTTACATCAAGCACGGAGGAAATGCCGCTGCCATGCCATGTCCTTCTCATTCTAGAGGGTTGCGTTGGGTTAGTACCCCGGCCGTAAAAAGCCTCACTCAAGAAACGGAAACACGCCTCGGATATAACACCTCCCTATCGACGACGACCTTTGGCTTCAAACATATGCCTCGAATTGGAACATGGAACGTACGCTCTCTCTCTGAATCATCAAAACTAGCACAAGTCTGCAGAGAGATGTAGCTTTACAATATTAAAATCTTAGGTCTATCAGAAACCAGATGGACTGGGCAAGGAGAATTCACCACCCTTGCTGGCCACTATTTCATCTACAGTGGTAATGCGCAAAGACGCTCCAACGGTGTTGGCATCCTAGTGGACAAATGCACAAAAAGCGCGCTATTAAGCTATAAACCAATTTCAGAACGCATGATTACGGCCCGATTTAGAAGTAAATTCCGCAACATTACAATAATACAATGCTACGCGCCAACGAAACCCGATACTGACGACGCAAAAGAAGATTTCTATGATTTGCTTGACTCTACTGTTAATTCTGCCCCAAAAGGGGACATAGTCATTGCCCTAGGAGACTTTAATGCCAAGGTGGGTACGAATAACGCCAATTTCGAAAGAATAATGGGTAGCACGCTCTAGCGTCAAACAGAAACAATAACGGTGACCGTCTACTCGAGCTCTGCGCAAATCATAATCTTTTCATAGGTAGCACGAAATTTAAGCATCGCAACATACACAAATATACATTGCAGTCTCCCGACGGCCATACCCGCAACCAAATTGACCATCTATTGATTAGCAGACGATTTCACAACTCCCTCACCGATGTGCGCACACGCAGAGGTGCAGACGTATACAGCGACCACAATCTGGTTGTCGGCGAACTCCGCCTCCGCCCAGAAGGCATTAGAAAACAAGAAGCTCGTAAACAATTCTTTAATATTGAGAAGATAAAAAGCCCGGATATTGCCCAACAATACCAGCAAGAGCTAAGCAACTCTCTCCCTGAAAATGAGACTTTGACTATGAAGCAAATCGCAACTGCATGCTGCCAAGCTGCAGAAAAGACTGTCGGCAAAAAGGAATGCAAGAGAAAGCCTTGGACGAGCGACAGTACCTGGCAGCTGATAGAAGAACGCAAACAACTGAAAGCTCAACTCAACATCTCATCGGTTCCTGAGCGCGACCACATCCTGCAAACCTATAATGCGGCCCATCGACAAGTCAGAAATGCAGTAAGGAGAGATAAACGAAACTTTTCCGAAAGCATAGCAAACGAAGCAGAAATAGCAGCAAACAGCAATAACCTACGCGGCGTGTACACTGCCATTAAGAAGCTAACAAACTCAAAGCCCAACGTGCCCCCCATCAAAGCAGAAAATGGCACCATTTTAACCTCAGATGAAGACCAACTGAACCGATGGGAGGAGTTTCTTAAGGACAACGCCCCCGGCGAAGAAGTGGCGTCAAACTCACGAATAATGCAGAGAAGAAACCCCAACAGAAATATTCCAACAGATCCGCCGTCATACGAAGAGATTCTAGAGGCGATAACCAAATTGAAAAACAATAAATCTCCCGGTCCCGATGACCTTCCAGCAGAACTTCTCAAGTATGGTGCAGACGTCACTGCCCGTACCCTACATCCTATTATACAGTCAGCGTGGATAGGATCCACAATTCCTGGTGAATGGAAAGAAGGGGGTATAATCACTATCCCAAAAAAAAGGCGATCTCAGCCAATGCAAAAACTGGCGCGGCATTACATTGCTTAACTCAATCCACAAGGTTCTAGCATTCATCATACTGGCAAGAATATCGCCCACGCTCAACGGACAATTGCGTAAAGAACAGAACGGCTTTATACCAAATCGATCTTCCATGGACCACATCAATACCCTACCAATAATCATAGAAAAGTCTAATGAATGGACATCGCCACTATATCTTATCTTCGTTGACTTTGAGCGTGCGTTTGACACAATCTTCTGTGACGCGATATGGAGTGCGGGGTCCCAAGGAAAGTCGTCGACATGATTAAGGCCCTCTACAAAGATGTAATGATCAGTGTACGCTTCAAAGGAAAAAAGAGCAGCAAATTTAGCATAGACAAAGGCGTACGACAAGGGTGCGTCCCACCACCGCTGCTTTTCATAGTAGTGCTGGACGATGTTCTGAAGCGCACAAACGCAGAAGCCCCAGATGGGTTACAATGGAGGCTGAATCAGAAACTAAGTGATTTAGACTACGCTGATGATATCGTCTTCACTACTCACACACTAGCTGCTGTTTCCGCAAAACTCCAGCGACTCGAAATCAACGCCCGCGCAGTCGGTTTGAAAATTAACTACGCAAAAACTAAGCTAATGAGACTGCAAACAATGAATATATCTCCTCTCCAACTTGTATCAAATGGCAGCACTACCGTCATTGAGGATGTAGAAGAATTCTGCTACCTTGGCAGCCAAATTACTAAAGATGGCGGCGCAGAATCGGATGTATCTGCAAGGCACGAACTGCATTCCACAGGTTAGGCCGAGTATGGCGCTCTCGCATATTGTCGATGAAAACAAAACTGAGGATTTTTAACACCAGCGTGAAATCAGTTCTGTTATACGGGTCCGAAACCTGGCTTGTCTCTGACCGCATTAACCGACGACTGCAAACGTTTATAAACAAGTGTCTGAGAATAGTCTGCCGTATCTTCTGGCCAAGAACAATAAGCAACGCCGATCTACTGTCACTCACGAACAACACCCCAATCTTCACTGAAATTAAAAAACGTAAGTGGGGTTGGATCGGTCACACTCTCCGCAGAGAAGATGACAACGTTGCCAAAATGGCCTTCCAATGGAACCCACAGGGAAGCCGGCGCAGGGGGCGCCCTCGACAAACTTGGATGCGTACGATTCTCAATGAGAGCTCTTCCACCGCCACCTGGAATGAAATAAGACGTTTAGCGACTGATAGAAGTCGCTGGAGAGCATTCGTCTCCGCCCTATGCTCCGACTAGGAGCGATAAGTTGTGCTTCTGGATGGCTATGGTATTAGTTTTAACTTTTGCGATTGTCAACTAGATGTTCAATTCTATCTAGGAATACAACTAGACTAACTAGAAGGGATCTCAACAGAAGAATGCCGGAGTTATTAAATGTTTAAAGTGCGGCAACCCAGGTTACGTTGCACGTCATTGCGATTTTGGTCCTAACAGTTCCAACAATGTGGGTGGCCGTAAACGCAAAGCTGGCGGAAATGAGCAAGAGCGTGTCGGATATAAATAACGAAAACTTGCCCCGGCTATTGAATGTCCTGTGATATCTGTGTCACAAATTGGAAGGAAATCAAGCAGTCTTACCGTCAGAGGGAATGTGGATGGCAAGGAGCGTGTACTGACTGTAGATACGGGCGCATGTCATTCCTTAATCCGATCTGACTTGGTCAACAGGAGAATAAAACTGTTACCTGGAGCAAAGTTGCGTACGGTCACTGGCGAGTATAACCAAGTCCAGGGAGAAGTAGTACGTGGAGTCTTGATTGGAAAGGTCACAGTTCTACACAAATTCGTTGTGGCGGAGATCGTTGATGAAGTCATATTGGGAGTGGACTTCCTGGTTGACCATGACATCAAGATCGATATGCAGAGAAGGGTGATGCATTATAAGAACCAGGATATACCACTTAACTTCAGTTTGCAGAAAGGGTTCAGTAGTAACCGAGTACTGGTGAAAATGACTCGACAGAGACCACGAAAGTCAAGGAAAGTAGATCGAGCAAAGGTTGATGGATCGAATGGGCCAATTAAGCGAAATTAAAAGTACTTGGGAGAGAAACACTGGCATTGACAAAATCTGATGGACGCACTAAAATGACTAAAAGAATTTTCCAGAAAGAATGCAAGGATTGTTTCAAGCCAGCGCGTACTTCTGTTGGGAAACGTCGGAACGATACTGAGTATGTAAAGCCAATCCGTCAAGAACAAGCTCTACAAAGTAGTTCTTCATTGGACAAGAAACAAAGTGCGAGGGAACGATCCAGAATAATGCGTTGTAAGATGAGACGCAGGTACAATGAGAACAAAAATTCGGAAGGTTTCTTGTAGGGAGATTTGGTACTGTTATACAACCCTCACCAGCGGAAAGTTGTTCCATCCAAGATTCGGTGCAGTTGGGAAGGCCCGTACAAAGTTGTTAAGAAGATCAGCGATACCATCTACCGCATATAAACCACTGGGAACACACGGAGTAGAAGAGTGGTACATTTGGAGATGCTAGCGGCGTTTAGATCGGGAGATTTGTCTGATCGGGACGATCAGACTTAGGTGGAGGGCAGTGTTTCGAATATTAGCAAAACTAAGGGGTGCTGCTATCTCTAGGCCGATGCTAAGCAATGACGTTATTTCGCATCAATAATTCAATCATTATGTATCGACATAAACGAAACAATAATTGCGTCTACACATATGTACCATGTACGTATACGAGTAGCGGAGAGTCAATGCACAAACACATGCATATATCTGAGATACTCCTGAAAGTATGCAATGAGAGAAGCTATAAAATCGTGCAATTGTAGTTACAGCTGAGAAGTTTGAGAGCTGATGGCATCTAGCAGATTCTGGAAACGGAAGCGCCTAGAAGATGCGAACGTTGAAATCAGAGAGTATAAAAGGCAGCAAATGTAGAGGTGCTGGAATTCAGTTTGAGTTGAGCTATCAAGCAGTTATTGATTAAGCACGCAATCTGTCGGGAAATAGTAGAGTTTCATTTGAGCTATCAGCAAGCTAGTTGCAAAGTATAAGTGTTATTGTGTAAGCAACCCTACTATCGAATTAACAATAACGACGCTGTTGTCACTCTCACTGGCAACCCAGTTGAAACATGGCGATACGAATCAAATTAACGAAGGACAGTAGTAGTTAACGAGAAAGCGAAGCGTACCAATCGGAGAAACTAAAAACGTAAAATCTCATTCTATTAGTTAAATTGAAATATAATATTAAACTCTGTAATTGAATTGTTGAATTAAAAACCAGTTCCTCAAATCTAAGAAACAATCTAAAATGTTTCTATAGTTCAGAAGAAGGGATTATTGCCCAAGAAAAACAGAGTGTGAGTGATTTTGCAAGTTATATGCATGCATATACGTACGCGCAATAAAAAAAATCTCCGTATAAACTGTGTTGGCATAAAATATGCATGAGCTTATGGAAAATATAAAATTTTGTACTTATAATTGCTTTGCGACATATGGATATATATATATGTAAAGGTGCATGAAGATGAATATGCATGGTCGAAAAGTTTAAGGGGCATATTCGTAGTGAAATCCGTTTGCAACATACGTACATACATACAGGTGCAGAACGTTCGAGAAATTACTGACGTCGGTGTGTTAGTGAATTTCATCATATCTTGTGCACGAATGTTCGGTAGTGTAATTGCAACGCGAATAGCATTCACACCAACAACAACGTAAATATTAGCGAGTAACGACAAAATTTCAAACGTATAAAAACGAGCAAGAACAAACGAAAATAAGTGCGAGCAAATAAACGGCGAAATCGGTTGAACGAAGCAAAGAACCAGGTGGAAAATAAAAGCGATAAAAAGAAACGACTGAAACGAAATGTGAACGGCAAAATCGTAAACAAAACAATAACGAAAATATGGGTGGAAATCAGAAACCAAAACAAAACAAAGTGCAAAGTGAAATGCAGCAGAACGATCAATATGAGGTATTTAAAATTGCCGATATGAAAATCGATCAATTAAAATCGGTATTATCGCAAAGAAATTTAGCAACGACAGGCTCGCGCGCTGAACTTGTGCAGCGTTTGCTTGACAACAATGGTTCTGATGAAATTGAGGTGCAAGTGCCACCGGTGATGTCAAGAGCAAATTCAAATGCAAATGTGAGTGCGGGTTCTAATATTCAAGAGCAAATAAACGAGCTTCGGGGCGCTTTAGATAATATAGTCGCGTTATTGCAACAAAGCGTATCGAATCAAAATGTACAAAACGAACCTTCGCGCGAGTCGGTAACAACTCCCATGACAACAACTAGTTTGCAAAGCGGGAATGGGCGAAAGGAATCTATTAAAGAAATAAGTGAAACAATTCCGGAATTTGATCCGACAAACCCCCAATCGCTTACGGTAGAGCAATTCACAGACCGCGTTAGTAGTGTCGTGCAAGCGTATCAATTTGATGAAAAGTGTGTACTTCTAGCTGTGTATAGTAGATTGCGTGGCGTAGCGCGTATGTGGCTCGATGCCCAACCAAGAGTACACACCTCATGGAACGATTTTTCAAATGATTTAGTGGCAGAATTTGGTGTTCACCTCGATGAGGCTCAGATACATCGGGTGATGGGTGAAAATGTTCGAAAATCAAATGAGCGAATTAACGATTACTGTTTCCGTATTTGTGCGCTTGGTAGACAATACCGGCTTAGTGAATCCGCGATAATTAATTACATACGCGCCGGCTTACAACATCGTGAACTACAAATCTCAATCGCCGCGATGAGATTTAAAACTGTCAAAGAAATGCGGGAAGTAATAGAAGACTATCTTTCCAATCGTAACAAAATCAGCGAAGTAAAAACTAGAAATGTGTCGGTAAATGGGTAGGAACAACAAACACAGCAAACAACGAAATCATCAATAAAGTGTTATAACTGCAAAGAGGTAGGTCATATTTCTAGTAAATGTCCCAAGCCGCAGCGGCGCGCTAGGTGTGTAGATTGTAGCAAAGTACATGCTAAAAATGAACCACAAAATTGCGGTAAGCGGGGATATGATGTCCGTCGAACCGAAATGTCAAAATTAGATCAGTGCTTCACAAAACCAATCGAAGTTGGCTCTGAAACTTTTAAGGCATTTATAGACACTGGCAGCCAGTGCAGTATGGTGCGGTCGTCGGTAGCTAAAACACTAAACATGACACTCGACAAGTGTCAAACGCAACTAAACGGCTTTGGGGTCGGTAGTCAAGTTATACAAGAAATGTGCACTTTGAATATAAAAATAGGTAAAGCGAATGTTAATGCTATATTCTACGTGGTTGATGACGTATTGTTACAAACAGACTTTCTAATCGGCCAAGATATATTAATGAATAAATCGGTAAAATTCGAAGTAAACGATGGCAAGTCAATTTTGGCAAGCAAACGCGTGGTAGTTGATGGCAGTAGAAATTTCGATGTTGGACAATTGGTGGCAGATATACAAGACCAATCAAATCGTTCAAAAGTATACGCGGTTTTAGAAAAATTCGGTGATCTGTTTGCGGAAGGCTTAAACGGCATCGGTAAGACGAATCTAATCGAAATGACCATCGAACTTAACGATAATAAAATCATAGCGCAATCTCCGTATCGTATACCGGCACCAAAAAAAGCACTAGTTACACAAATGATAAATGAACTCGAAACCAACGACATAATAACTAAATCTGAGTCAGAATATGCTAGTCCTCTCGTGCTGGTTAAGAAAAAAGACGGCGGCGATCGCCTTTGCGTAGATTATCGACGGTTGAATCAACTAATGATAAAAGAAATATTTCCGGTTCCAAATATAGAAGAGCGTTTGTACGAAGCGAAGCAGTATAAATTATTTACGGTCTTAGACTTAAATAGCGGCTACTATCAAATACCAATCGCTACTAGTTCTCGGAAGTTTACGGCCTTTATTACTCCGGACGGGTTATATGAGTTCAAAAGGATGCCTTTTGGCCTCAAAAACGCTCCTATAGCTTTTCAACGATTAATGGCGAAGGTTCAGGATAAGACGAAACCAGGCGATATGCTATTATATATGGACGATATTTTGATAGGTGGAAATTCGGTTGACGAAATGGTAGATAAGTTGCGACGCGTACTCTCTGCCTTAAGACAAGCCGGGCTTACCCTAAACGCAAAAAAATGTACGTTTTTAAAAACTTCTATAACTTTCCTGGGTCACGAAATCACCCCTGATGGAATAACACCGGGCGAGGTGAAGACACAAGCTATATCAGAATTTGCTATACCAAAGAATGTAAATGACGTTCGCCGTTTCCTCGGACTCAGCGGCTATTTCCGAAAATTTGTCCCTGGCTTTGCATTGATCTCTGAACCGTTACGAACACTTTTGAGGAAGGGCGTCGATTTTCATTGGTCATTAGAGCAAAGCAAGGCATATACCCAACTCCAACGCGCATTAACGTCAAAACCTATACTAACTGCTTATCGAGTGGATGCTGAATACGAACTCCACACAGATGCAAGCTCCATCGGGTTGGCTGGTGTACTGATGCAGCGAGAAGGTGACGACATCAAGCCTGTTGCCTACTATAGCCGAGCAACGTCTCCCAGTGAAAAGAAGTTCCACAGTTTCGAGCTGGAAGCGTTGGCTGTGGTGGAGTCGCTTGAACGTTTCAGGCATTACATATACGGCAAGAGTATCGTCGTAAGAACCGATTGCAATGCAATTCAAACGGCAATGAAGAAAAAGGAGTTGATTCCACGTATAGCGCGTTGGTGGCTCAAGATTCAAGATTATGATATTGACATACAACATAGACCTGGCAGAAGAATGGAGCACGTCGATGCCCTAAGCCGAGCTCCAGTGGAAGAATCGATAGAATCAGATACAGCACATTTACGCATATCCAAAGTAGTTATCGACGAAACCGTCTGGCTATTCAGCATGCAACTCCAGGACGACACGCTGCGAGGTATCATCAACGAAATCCAGGCTAAGGGTCTATCATCCGACGGAGACTACGTAATTAAGGATAATAGGCTATTTCGGCGAGTAGACCACAAATCGTTATGGGTCGTCCCTAAGACCCTAAGGTATCGAGTAACGCAAGACGCTCACGACCGTGCTGGACACATGGGGGTGGAGAAGACAATACAACGACTAATGGATCACCTCTGGTTTCCCAGGATGCGCAACTACGTTAAAAACTACTTAAAATCTTGCGTGGAGTGTGCATTCTACAAGCATAAGGGTGGGAAAATGGAAGCCCAGTACCATTTCGACGATATTGAGCCCATCCCATTTAAAACTGTTCACATGGACCACCTCGGACCGTTCCCCAAGAGCACTAAGCGAAATGAACATCTCTTGGTCATCGTCGACGCGTTCACCAAGTTTACTATTCTGCGAGCAGTAAAGAACACGTCCACTAAATGCGTAATTGATATATTGAATGATGTAAGTAGTTTCATAGGCATGCCCGAGCGAGTTGTCACCGATCGCGGAACAGCATTTACCTCGCGTGATTTCAAGAGATACTGCGACAACAACAATGTCAAACATATTCTAACTGCGGTGCGAACGCCTCGAGCAAATGGTCACGCCGAACGAACCAATCGCACCATATTATCGATGCTTCTCCCAACCACAGAAAACGACAGGCACTGGGATGAAAATATCCGCAACGTCCAGTGGTGCATCAATACCATGAACAATTCAACTACGCATTGTACTCCCTATGAGTTACTATATGGGTTTCAACCACGCGATATCCTGAAGAACAAAATCGTCTCTAGCCTACATAACAGCGACTATCTTAGCGACGAGGAACTCCAAAACATTCGAACTACCGCAGCGTCGCGAGTTAACGACCAACGAGCAGCCGCTAAGCTACGATTCGATAGAAAATGTGTAAAACCAACGTGTTTTGAAGAAGGCGATTTAGTACTTGCTCAAAATGAACCTCCTAGCACTGGGTGTTCACGGAAACTCGAGCCTCGCTTTAAAGGCCCGTTCATTGTCACGAAGGTTCTCGACAAAGACCGATACGTGATTGAAGATTTACCAAAATCAAAACGCTCACAAAAACATTATACATCTATCTTTTCTGCCGATAAATTAAAAAGGTGGTGCTCATTACCACCCGAAGAAGGAATCGATGATGAACTTGATCGAGACTCTGATCCTGGTTGCGGTAACGAGGTCGTTCCCATTGAGTCGGATGGCCGACTGTAAGCAACCCTACTATCGAATTAACAATAACGACCCTGTTGTCACTCTCACTGGCAACCCAGTTGAAACATGGCGATACGAATCAAATTAACGAAGGACAGTAGTAGTTAACGAGAAAGCGAAGCGTACCAATCGGAGAAACTAAAAACGTAAAATCTCATTCTATTAATTAAATTGAAATATAATATTAAACTCTGTAATTGAATTGTTGAATTAAAAACCAGTTCCTCAAATCTAAGAAACAATCTAAAATGTTTCTATAATTGTGAAGTACTTTAATAAACGCCATTTTTCCATTATTCAACGTTGGAGTTGTTTATTCAACAGTTTAGTGATTCGAACTTAGCAGAAGGGCAAATAAGAGGATTTGAAAGTAGATTCGTTACAATATGATTTTACATCTTGTTGATTATTTGAGACGAATCTACATTTTAAAACTCCATTCAAAATAATCCGATCTCTTTTATATGCCAATAATTCGACAATTACCTTCCAGTACATTTCCCATTTGAATTACAGCCAATTTTCCACTGTTAATATTAAATTTTATGCTATCGTTTAGAAACTTCCTCAAAACCAAATACACACCAATACACGAAAGACTCACACATGCATCCACACTGTATAACTGCCTTCATTTATAGCACAACATATCCTTGACAACTTTTTACTAAGCAACAACAGCAAAGACAGTTAAAGTAACAACAAAAGCAAACAATAAGAGTCAAATACATTTTTGTTTGGTAGCTTTTTTTGTATGCAAAATTGTATGAATATAAAAGCATCTGTTGAGTTTCCGGCAAACTTTTTGTGTACCCTTTCTTATATGTCCTTACGATTATCCTTAAGCAATAGGAAAATATCCGAGTACTTTACATGTGTGATTGTGTGTGTTTGGTCATTTTAGTTGGCACAATATGGTACAATAAGTAGTGTCCTGCTTTCGATTACCGAATATAAGTGAGGAAATCGCTTTAAGATCTGCTTCTTAATTTCGATTTCCTTTTTCATTATCATTTCTATTTTGTGTTAACCCTCTTTGCGTTTACAAACAAATGTGGCGTACATTTAAAAGTTTTAATTTTCCATGGTTACACGACAAAACATGTCATGTCACAATAATGTGTTCGTGTGTGTGTATATCAGTACATTATTTGTTGCCTTTATGGCCTTTGGCCATTTCATTGATGGCCTAAAAGATGTCACCAAATATTAGCATTTTTTTTAACAAAGCCAGACAATTTACAAATAAAACCTTTTACGAGGGAATAAAGGGCAATGCATATACTTATGTACGATCTAAGCGATAGAATTTTTTAAGATAAGACAAAAAGGGGAAATCTTTATTTATAAAATGGTCTGTAAAGTTTCAGCGAAAATATGTAAGGAAGTAAATGCTGGGAAAGATAGAATTGGAGAAACTCTTTCCTCGAGAAGAGAATCAATATTTTAGGTATCCAACTTTTAATTTCGTGTGTCAAACAAGCCCATTATGAATAATTTCAATTAGTAGGTTAGGTGACTTCTTTTTATGTCAACTAAGACAAGTCATCATTAACTGGCGCTCTTCTGTTTCGAGATGACTAATGCCAGTAGTGAACACAAATGGATACCAAGCCTTCCTGCACCCGTTTCTTTCAAATCAGTGTACGTCAGCGGAAAATCCGCTGCTTCCAAACACGGGTGCCGGTAGAAATACTTTCAGTACCGAAGCATCTTCACCAATTCGCGAAACATTACCAGCCGGTGCTGTGTTTCATCTTTTGTTCGTTGGGTTACTCATACAGCTCATAATTAAAACTCTTTTGTTACACATCGTTTTCTTCATGGATAACAGCATAACTCTATGGATGATTTTCTTTGGAATACACCAAGGGCCATCTCTTCTCAACACCGTCCATGATTACGAGCTGTTATATACAGGACTAGTGTTGTTCAAATACCTTATTATTCATTTAAAGGGTTCGACAGGAGTAATCGATATCAAAAAAGCATAGAACGAAAACACTCGATACCTTCGCGTATTCATAAAACCGTAAGAAAAGCTTAAGGAAATCAGGAAAAAGGCATTCGGGACTTCAGTTAGTTTTGAAGATATTTTACGATAGTTTCGGGGTCATTTAACAGTTATTTTGGGACTATTTCTAAATTATCTGCAAAATTATTTTTTCGTTGTTCCCTACACTGATTCGAGGACATTTCGAGTTAATTTCAGGAGTGAGTACCGCATCATTTCGGGATTAAATTTGGTATAATTTCATGATCAGTTTGGGATAAGCTTGAAATAATCAGGATTATTTAAAGTTTTTTCAGAATAATTTCATCACAGGCAACGGGATCATATCAGAATAACTCCCAAACCCTTCGAGACTATGTTTGAATAACTTCAGGGTTATTTTCGAGACTTTTTCCGGACTAATACGACAACTTAACGTTAACTGGGATCATAACATTGTTTCCGGGAATATTCAGAAGTTATTTCGTGGCTATTCCGAACTATTTTCAAGTGTATTTTTTTTTTTTTTTTGTTTTAGAGATAATTTGGAGACGGTTTCGGGATAATATTGGAGTGCTTTCTTTGTATTAATATTTTGCTCTCAGGATCATTTTGAGACCTTGTTAGAATATTTCTAAACTGTTTCGGAAAATTGTGGGATGACAAAGGGATCGTTTCGGGTCTATGTCAGAATGATCAAGGGAACATTGGTTTCGAAATTCTTTTACTGAGATATGGCGGCAGCCGTGGTGTGGTGGTAGCGTGCTCCACCTATTGTAACGGGGGTCCGAGGTTCAACTCACGGACAAAGTAACATTTAAAATAAAGAAAAACTTTTTTTTTTCAATTAGAAAAGTTTTTCTAATCGTGGTCTCCCTTCAGAGGAGAAAGTGCATTTTGGCTTCTCAGTGAAAATTTATCTGCCTTGCAGATGTTGTTAGCAGTCGGTATCAAACATGTAGGTCTCGTCTAAATCTCCCCGGAGGTAAATCGTGCTAAGAATTTGTTTTCATTTTTGCATTATCTCCGGATAAATTCGACACCATATTGCAACTATTTTGCATTATCTTCAGACTGAAAATGCTCTATTTTGCACCCAATCGGTATTTTTGGGGTTATTTTAGAGACTATTTGAGCAAATGGATGTGGCGGCCCCCGTGGTGTGATGATAGCGTGCTCTGCCTATCACAC
This sequence comes from Eurosta solidaginis, assembly GCF_040869045.1. NCBI lineage: Eukaryota > Metazoa > Arthropoda > Insecta > Diptera > Tephritidae > Eurosta > Eurosta solidaginis. The sequence goes on from NC_090323.1 coordinate 172,517,746, forward strand.
CATAAAACATTCTGTGTTCACACCTCGGTCAAAGCAACATCACAATTTTAGAAACGAGTTTTTTCAATTAGAAAAAAATATTTCTAAGCGGAATCGCACCTCGGTAGTGTTTGGCAAGCACTCCTAGTGTATTTCTGCGATGAAAAGCTCTCAGCGAAAAGTCATCTGCTTTGCAGATGCCATTCGAAGTCGGCATAAAACAAGTAGGTGCCACCGCAGACACCTTCACTGGCCAGGCAAATGCTTGCTAGGCAAGCACAGGAACCCACTTGCAAGCAAAACCTATCTCACAAATAATTTCTGCTGCAGCTGCAAGCATTAGGTTGAGATAGGGACTCACCTTCATTCTAAGGTTTTCTTTAATTGTCTTACGGGTTGGGCTCTGTGATAGTCATCGGCTTACTATTCTGAGCAAACTTTGATTTTCAGTTCCATGGACCTTCTGAAATTATTAAATTAATTAGATTTTTCTAATGGCATCACAGTGGACCAACAGGTATAAATATGCTTTTCTACCTTGAGCTGAAGGTAGCTGTCCCAACCTTACTTAATCCTACATCACAAGCATCTTGAGCTTGACGTACTTTGGGCAAAGTTCGAAGCCGGTAGGTGTTTTATATCCCGAATATTAAATGATCAAATTGCGCTAGGACAAGTTCAAGCGTGGTTATTTCTTACTGATGTCACTTAAAATAGAGCGCATAACGGACCAAGATCAAGACTAAGAAAAAGTTTAAGACCATTATCAATTCAAAATCGAGGTCAAATTCAACCAATGGTTCAAGCAACAATCTTTTCAATCGGTAAATAAAAATAATGATGAAAAGGAAGAAGGTAAAAAAACACATATCTGTGATCAGGGCAAATAAAAAATTGTTGAAGTATTCATAACCCCCCTTCAGAGTGTTTATTTTAACACCCCAATACATATAAAATCATACCACACAATCCTTTACAGAAAACGAGGTAAAAATATTGAAAGCGACTAAAATTACTGCTTTGGGCAAAACCACAGCTACTGTCCTCGGACCACTAATTTTTCCAAGATGAGTTCATTTTGAGAGTAACATTGTACTGCAGTTTACACACATATTATCACATATACCATTAAATGAGGCTACTTTTGTTTATGAGCTTTTCCAAATACACGCTCGGTCATTTGCCCCTTTCAACACCTCAACTGCATCTGAAATCTTTTGGTCTATGAGGGCGTATTTACATTTTTTTTGTATCCTTTGACGTTTGTTTTTGATTTTGATTTTTATACCTTTCATGGACATGAAATGGTATATTAAGTTTGGTTCGATGTTTGTAACGTTGAGAAATATAGAAGATAGACTCACCATTAAGTATACCGAATTGATCAGGGCGACGAACTGAGTTGATATAGACATGTCCGTCTGTCCGTCCGTCGGTCTGTCTGTTTGAACGCAAACTAGTCCCTCAAATTTTTAGTAATCTCAATGAAATTTGGCACAAGGATGTATTTTTGTATTATATTAGACAGTTGTCGGATCCGGTAGGATCGGACCACTATAACATATATCTCCCATACAACCGATCGTTCAGATAAGACGATTTTGGTCATTCCTGCCGCAATTTAGAAAGTATAAACGTGAAACTTGGTTATATATATTTTAATATATCATAGAAGATATCCTGTAAAATCACTTTGATCGGAGCTATATATAGTTATATCCCATACAACCGATCGTTCAGATAGAAAGATTTTTGGCCATTTTTCCCTTAATTTAGAAAGTATAATCGCGAAACTCGGCGATATATATTCTAATATAGCATAGAAGATTTCCTGTAAAAATCATTTCGATCGGAGCTATATATAATATATATCCCATACAACCCATTTTTTTATATTTCTCTTAAAATCGTTTAGGTATGTACATCTGTTCACTATATATTTCTTATCTTAAACAGCGCATTTTTTGGAGATTAGGAATGGGATAAGATTATTGTTCAGCCCCATTCATGAAAGGTATGAAGTCTGTGGCACAGCCGAAGACAATCCCGTCCTTACTTGTTTCTTGTTATTTTCATTTGCCTCCATATCTTAACTTCTGGCTCCTTTCAAGTTTTGTTTTCATTCCGCTTCAGCATCATCCCCATTGAAACTTTAATGACACGCAACAAATGCTTCGAAATCTTTACTAAACAATTTTGTCGTACTTTTGTTTTTCCTCTGTGGTTTTTGTGGTGTTTAAATTCATGATTGTAACTGTTTTTATCGTTGCTAGTTTTTTTTGTATTCAAGGGAGTTTGATAGAGGAGTTTCAAGGGAGTTTGATAGAAGGCATATATGTATTTGCATTTTAAAATTTCTCTATTGACGAATTGATTGCATCAAATTTTTGCCTATTTTTCGGAAATGAGTACAGGATGTAAAGAAAATGTATTCTTGAGTTCGTATGTCGGATGTGGAAATACGTTGATGTTTGCTGACGGAAGGTTACATGTGAATTAGAAAGTTCCAGAAATGAAGCCTTGAATTTCAAATAATAATGTGGCGAATATTAGCAGTTTCGATAAGTAAATATGCCGCTGAAAGAGAAAGCAGCCACACGTACAAAAATAAATAAGTAAGTGTTCGAGAGGGATTTTCGCGAAAGGTCTGGATCCTGGGAGAAATAGGACAGTGAGGCCAACTGAGGGCATAAAAGCAGTACATTCCAAGTGATGGGGAATAATTTTGACTTTAAAAATTTGTAAGTGAAATACGCGAGTAATTTAATTGTGAGGTACTACTACCGTAGTAGTGTTGTAAAGAACATTTTGCTATACTCAATATTTGAATAATATATTCGACAGTTCAGCTAATCGAACGATAAAAGAAGGTGCATAATAATTGGCCATCCTTAAGATTCGCTAAAATATCGTTTAAACAATGCGATATAGAGACAATGCTGGTCTACCATACTGAAGGCTCTAGAGTCAAGTACTGGGACAAGACTATTATTGGAAAACTGCTTTAAAAGCATATTATGGAAAATAAGATCATCCGTGAGAGGCTGACATAAATAACCAATAAAATAAAGTGCTAGGCTATGTAAGGTTGAATGGTGGCTAGCTGGATAGGAGAAGAAAGCTTAGATTACATGAAAGTCCGTTGTGATGTCACATGAAATTATATCAAGGTACGTTGTAAATACTTGCAAAGTAGCTGCGAAGCTAAGACGAAATTTAAATTTTGACTGACCTCGAACTTAATCCAAAAATTCAAGTAAACAGGTGCCGATATACCTTTGCCTAGTGCTAGCATGAGCTGGACGGCCTGTCTAATGGGCCAGTGTCACCATCAGAACACAACAACCAATGGTAAATGTACTTCTAGTGACCTCAATGATTTTGCAAAATCGCATGTCACCCACTTCCGGCCAGAAATATCTCGCTAACCGAGAAGAAAAAATACATTTCTAGTACTTGCTCAGCTGACTCCAGGCCCATATGTACATGAATTTCCTACAACTCCCTACTTCCGATTCAGTTGGCCACATTTCGACTGAAATATTCGCGTAACGTCAACATCATCCTTAAGTGGCGTTTAACTGCCAAGCGCTTTTGGATGGTTTGTAACAAGTCACGCCAGCCATCCCTGTTTCGCGATAACTGACCCTAATTGTAAGCTGCAAGGGTGGTCAAAGCTTCTTCCACATGTCTTTCCCAAACCCCCTTCCTTTGCTTCCAAGTTGCGGTGTCGACTAAAATAATATAATACTTCCTTGGCCGGAGCGTCTTCGACAATTCGTCCTATAATATTACTCTGCCTCTAAACGAATAAAATCCAATCTTAAAATAATTCATGGCAAGAATGCTGGAGTGATTGAAGATAGAGAATTTACTTCCAATATCACTCGCCGTTTCTTAGAACAGGCATGCAATCATACATTCGAAGTCCTTGACCAGTTGACACTGTAACCAGTTTATGATGGGTGTGAGGGCCGAGCTCTACACTTTGTGCTTTCCAGTCAACTTTCCTTTATTTAAGGAAGTATTATACTAGTCAGGAAGTTTTGTTAAATTCTTTTGATAAAGACACAATCAGGATGTTTTTAGGCGAAATAAACAAAACAAAATAATTTAAGCAACAAGAAAAACAATGCATTTGAATACAAAGAACCTGTCATCATATCAAACTAGGAATATCAACCAACTATTTGGTAAAGGCAAAACAAAAATTCTGAATCAGCTGAACGTCACGGAAAGTCGAATAAAGTCGTGGAAAGAAAAATACAAATAATGTGCATAAATTTACATACATTGTACGTACACACATACATATGTATACATGTATATGTAAATGATATGTTAACATTTCTAAACGCTAGAGGCAAGGACACTAGGCACACAAACAACAAAGGCACGTGTCATTTTCGAATAGAATCGTTTGCTTTGTTGTGGTATTTCCGATGCATTTCATATTCATTGTTGTAATAGATAGTTTTTGTTGTTAATGCAATTTTTTTATGCGATTTTCCTGTGCATGTTTTCATATGTAACCGTATACAGCAAAAAACTGATGGTAATGTTATATACAGTGATGAGCAAAACCGTAGCATATGGCTATTATCCAGAAGTGCCCAAAACGCCAGCTGTGTCTCGAATACAAACCCATCTTTGGTTTCTCGTCCTGTGATGTGTGTACAAGGGGAATGTTGACGCATAATTTGAGGCTAGAGCAAGAGATCTTTACTGCTTCGCGTAAAGTCGTAAACAGATTCACTGTTTGCTCGGCTGAATTGTTTTACCATGATGTACGAAGCTCGTCTGCGCACCTCTATTCTAATAAAATCCTTTGCTAGTTAATTTTCTTATCTTATTTCTTATACCTTATATTTTATATCTTACATCTTATATTTAATATCTTATATCTTATATCTTATGTCTCATATCTTATATCTTATATCTAATATTTATCTTATTTCTAATTTTTTATATCTAGTATCCTATTTCTTACATATTATATCTTATATATTATATCTTAGATCTTTTATCTGATATCTTATATCTTATATCTTATATCTTATATCTTATATCTTATATCTTTTATCTTATATCTTATATCTTAAATCTTATATCTTTTATCTTATATCTTATATCGTATATATTATATCTTATATTTTATATCTTATATCTTATATCTTCTATCTTCTATCTTATATCTTATATATTATATCCTTTATCTTATATTTTATATCTTATATCTTATTTCTTATATCTCATATCTTTTATCTTATATTTTATATCTTATATCTTATATATTGTTTCTTATATCTTATATCTTATATTTTGTATATTATATCTTATATCATATATCTTGTAGCTTATATATTATATCTAATTAAGCACAGTCGAGGTGATAGTTATCCACTTCGCGGTGCGCCCTTGGTCACTGATTTCGTCTGTGTTTGACTATAAACACACATGTATAAGCCTCTAAGGGATTTGAGCTGGAAGGATGTTAGTCCAAGGGTTTTGGCTGGAGGATGACGTAAGCCGTCATCAAAGAGTGATTCAGTATAAGGCATTCTTCCCGAAATTTTTAGCGTTGCCACCTTAGGCAAGGGAACAGTTTTTCCGCTCTTTTGGTTTTCGTGTTAGTCACCTATCTGGCACTACTCGCTCCGAGCTCGGAATAGGAGTATTGTCCATTGGTTTCGGCACATCGTCTTCCGATGGAAACGGTGCATCGATAATAGTCTTAAGAAACTCTTTACTACTCCGTGTGCATTCCTCATCATCCTTCTTTATCAGTCTTAGAAATAGGTAGCACCTAGATAGGATTTTCCTTAATCTCGATGTTTCGTTTGATCATTTGCAATTTGTTCAAACGACTTTCTATGTGACCCTCAGTACTCTGCTATTTTATCAGCTTGTAACTATCTAGAGTCAGCTCAGGCATAACAAACGCAAGTTCGGCGGTGGAACGAAGCCACGAAAAATTTACTACTTTCTTTGGAAGATAAAATAAATAAATAAATGTAAGGCGCGATAACCTCCGAAGAGATCTAAGGCCGAGCTTCTCTTCCAATTTGCGTCGTACTCCTATTGATTTTCCCTACAAATCGGCCGGACGGGACCTACATGTTTTATGCCGACTCCGAACGGCATCTGCAGGGCAGATGAGTTTTCACTGAGAGCTTTTCATGGCAGAAATACACCCGGAGCGCTTGCCAAACACTGCCGAGGGGCGACCCCGCTTAGAAAAATTTTCTTCTAATTGAAAAACCTTATTTCTAAAATTTTGATGTTGCTTTGCCCGAGGTGTGAACCCAGGGCATACGGTGTGGTAGGCGGAGCACGCTACCATCACACCACGGTGGCCACTTTTCTTCTTCTTTGGAAGATATTGATGGCAATTCTACCAAGGGATGTGCTGACTAAACAGAGCTAAGTGAACTAGGGTTAAGCAATATATCCCCTTTATGTACAGCAGACGTTATATGAACTAAATAATGTAGGTAGGGACGGTAGGTAAGTTCGGAATAAGTCAGTGTTCTTAAATCGTCTTCATTAGCTATACATTTAGGTCGATATCGAGACGGACGCCCTGCCCCAGATTTTAACTTAATAATTGTAAACTTTTCGAGACCGTACGACTTTTTTCACCTATGTTGTTCGCATAGCACTTACTAGTATATTAGAAGTACAAAAAGCGTTAGATTCCATAGAATATATCTAACACTTTCAAACGAAAAAGAACAATGCCGCAATATTGGCAAATGAAATCGGTGTCATCGGTGTGCATGTATGTAGATTTGTATGAAAAATACAGGAAACAGTTTGCATAAAATGGTCATAAAAGGGATATCGGCCTCACGCGCTCTTGTCTGACATGTCAGAATGGTTAGAGGTACGTACATGTAAACCTGCTAACTCGAAGCAAAAGAAATGTTCAAGGAGGCCAAAAATGGTTTGAATTTTTCACAAAATCCATAGAAAGCAACTTCAGCTCTATGCTGTTTTACTTTGTTTATAGCCATTCTAGGATGCTACTGTCATATACGGTTGATTTAGCACCCCCTTTCCTACCGAATTGCATCATCTAATAATTTCAGTTAAAAATTAGACTTAGTTGATTTGTACTGTAAGCGAACCATATGTGTTATTAGTGGTTACAATTGTACGTTTACTTATATGGTTTAGGGAAATAACATTGTCCGATAATCGTGCGACTAGCGGAACGTCATTTTGTACAAATTTGCTTACATGTCTTAGATGTCTTTCCGCAGCAAAGCGTTCGGCGACGAAAACATGCATGCTGCATTTGCTTGGGCTTTAAGTGCCTTTGGTGAATTTAGGATTTGAATTAACAATTTACTGTTAAACTTGATGTTATCTAAATCATTATTTAACTAATCAAATTGTTGTAAAAAATTGATAAATTAGGAGAGGTGGGATTGAAGGATAAATCTTCCTTACCTGAGCCATATTTCCACATTGGAAGGAAAGTGTTGTATCGACTCCTCCTTATCTTGATAACTTCTGCTTAGGGAGTTTCTTGGTATAAACCATTGTTGAAGCCTCGGTGCCATAGCACAATGACCTGTTTAGTTTGAGGAGGGAGCCTGTTGATTTCCTATGACCATAGGGATACAACTCGAAATCGTACCGGTTGGTTCACAACAAGTTCATTGACGTAAAATTGTATTCCTTGATCTTCCTTAAGTTGTAACATTGTGGTGGTCATACAGAGCTGAGCTTAGATTGCAATGCCTTTAACACAGCCTGGCTATCAGCAAAGATTTCTGCATAGGTTTTTGACGCTGTTGGTTTGTTAGTTGCTGTTCTGCCTGGATACCAAAGATTCAGCACGTGTCTCAGCACGTGGGCCAAGCTGGCACTGTCCCGTGATTGTGGCATTGCTATAAAATTTTTCCTTGAGGTTTTAGTTGATTCTCTGTTCACCTACTGTCGTAGGTTTGCAAAGTTTGCTTAGTTATCTTTCAGGTGCCGAAAAGTTTTAGTTGGAGCCCACTATCTCTTGGGATCTCTCATATGTTCTATTTGTGATTGGATGATAAATCTCTGACCAGTCAGCAACATACAGAAGTGCCCCTGCCTTTGCAGGTTCGTCTGTCTACTCGTTGCATTTAATGTTCCTGTGGCGAGGAACTTATATAAGGGTGATATTGTCAATGGTAGCTGCGGCATGAAGCGACCTCCAGTAGCTGCTGACGGCCTTATAAAAAGTGATGAGTAAGTTAAGAGTCGTGAGCGCTGCTTGAATATCTGTGAAAAAGTATACCTCTGAGTAGATGTACACCCTCTCACGGAGTCCTCTGACATTTGGTCCTGTAGCATCCTAACTGCTCTCTTTTTGCAAAAGTAACTAAGTCTGATTTACTCATTGGGCTTAGAGTACGACTTTCCATTTCTTTTAACCGTCTGGGTCAACTGTTATGCACACAAGAGTATTTTATCCTGTTCTACGATGTTTGTGATGAAGCTAAACCCTCTGTGATAGTGACCCACCCCTCAGTTGTTCCACCCGACGTGTGTGTTTGACTTTTTGTCTACTGAGTATGTTGCTATTGACTATATTGCTGGAAGCATTTGGTCAAGATAGTATTTTCACAATTCTTGATGCCTCACTTGTTGTCTCCACATTTTAACTGTATTGCCTACATGACTCTCTTTTTGCAGCATAGCGCATCTTTTGTTTTTGTTAAAGAAACTTCCGTATGGACTAAATTCTATTTTGAGACGACTGTGGTTAGCATTTCCGAAATGCTTTCTCCAACTCTGCATTACATCATACCAGTTTTTGAGAAGTTAGTACGAATATTTTGCCCAGTACGTTTCTATAATTTCTGAATGATCGATACACATCCACTTCCGAAATAATTACGAAGAGTATGCTGCCGTTATAGGATCCACGGCTAAGGTGATACAAATAACCCTCGTCTTAATTTTGATCCTTAAAGTTCGCCATTTTTTCTGTTTTATATAGGAACTCTTGCATTGTGCTGCTACTTCCCCAGAGACCTTTGTGACCGTTAGCACCACAATAAATGATTAGGACCACCACCTGTTACAAATATGAATGTATCATACACAAATTAGCAGGTGAGGGTCTGGCGACCCCAAGTTCCTCATGGGATATGGGGGTTGGGGCGGTAAGGTCTAGAAGGTTCAATACGGTCATATTTTAATCGTTCCCGAGATGATCGGGCTAGTTTAATGCTTATCGTCACCGAAACTATATCCGGGGAAGGATAATCAATATCGATAGTACTCCCAAAACATTCGGGGATGTCTTTATCGCTACAATAGTAACAACCACCACCACCACCTATAACTTTGTACATATGATGAGGCGTGGCCTCAATATATGGTAAGAACGCTGACGATAACAGCACGTTGCGTCTGTGCTTATACTGGGATATCACGGGTATGCAATATGAGCGGTCCTAAATTTTTTTATAAATTTTTACCTATATGCATAAAGCAGTTCTTTTTGGATCATGATCTCGAATAGCTCCGACTTTGGTTAGCCAGGATGTTACTCGTAGAATTGTCATTTTACCATGATTAAAAAGCGCAGACCGATGTTGGGTCAGAGTCACTTTAATCTTCTAAGTTAGTTAGCATTCGTCTTCGGCTAAAGGTGATGATTTTGTTTTGACAACGTCGTTTACTTAGTAGATGTTGACAAAAGAATGATTTTTGCTATAACTAAAAAACACACCTTGAAAACTTCGGGTAGTGTTAGGGATATGTACGGTCATTTTCCTGATATATGGTACTAATCCAGCTATAAAGCGAACAATCTTTTTGACCTATCGAGCATTCGTATCTGCGGACCATTTATGTATATCGGTGATAGGCCGACGATTTCAAAATCATAGCCACTAGTGATCTGATACGGTACAGTTAAGGATTTTAGAGAACTGTTTAGCTCTGAAATAGAATCGTAGGCTAAATTTATCCTGTATAAAATTATAGCTGAAGTTTTCACAAAAATTTATATTAAACCACACAAAACTACACACACAATTAAAAAAAAGAAATTGACGAACATAAGTTTAACAGCCTCTTTACCTTTGACGTTATCGTGTCTAAAACGATCGTCGCTCGTCTGTTTGTAGCACGATTAGCGCAACGATAGGCAAATCGACAATAAAAACGATTACAGCCGACTATTACGTTATCTCGGCATTCCCTATCACAAACAGTTGCTGTGAAAGTAAAATCGAAGTGTCTGGAGCAAAGGACGAAAACAAGTTTGACCATTGCTTTCGTGCAGTTGACGAACAACCTAAAGCTAGACTATAAACGAAAGCGTAAGCTTCAGGGTACCATTAGCAGACGATATCCCCAACGCAGGTATCGTTCGCTATGCATCTCGTTCGTCAAAGGAGGCTGCAAGTCTCTCAGAAATTCTGCCTTTTGGTGTGAACTAGTCCGTTTACTGTCAGAGTACCTTTCATTATTTTTTTCCGGTTTAATATCAGTGAGTGAGAATTGGTATGGGCTAAAGTCATATTCTTCCAAAATAACACATTTGATGCACTTGCTGTTTCTGAAAAATAGCCATACGATTTGTTTGCCGTTTTTGTTCTGTTAATTTTTAGAATACAAAGTTACATAGGAAAGGCTCGGTAATTCTTTGGTGTGAAAAAAACTGCGAATTTATGAATAGGCAACGTTACAATGAATGCCTAAAAACCCTTTAGACATACAAATACACGTCCAAAATTGTATCATATCAGATATACTCACATACGATTTGCAGAGTAGACGTTTGTGCAATTGTGCATGACTTTTATGGCAGACTGCTGATGCCAGCAAAATTTCAACGCGATTTAATAAATAGCTACAATGACTATGAAAATTGGTGAGACTTTATTTGTTTATAAATTTCAATGCATCAATTTTGCTTTGGTTTAACGCAATCGAAACAATTGAATTAAAATTCAATAAATAAATATGTATGTATATAGATACTTTTACTGGTAAGAGATACTCAAACATATGTGTGTGTACGTATGTATGTAGACGCAGATTGATCGATACTGATTTAATTTTTCTTTCAATTGAATTTAAATATTTTAACTTTTACAATCGATTAAATTGCGGAAAAAGTTTTAGAAATGTATAAAATCAGTTTATAACAAATTGCAAGAATAAATAATTTGTATGCGCAGCTTTTATTGAATTTGAGTTGAATGATATTAAAAATTTTATAAATATTGCTGATTTGTTACCTGTTCGACTCACGAAAATTAAAGAACAGAGCCCGTATTACGTGTTACGATCAGTGACTGTTTGCGCGGCGTAGGCTGTCACCCGTCCCATCACCCTCTTGTACATACGTATAGCTAGGAATTTATATATATAACCCGTATCGTGTATTGTGTTCGAATATATTGAATTATATTATATTGAATTACCCCCAAAATCAATACATGGCATTTACCCTTAAATTCCCTATTGGGAATGCTCATGGCCGTGTGGCAGCCTCCACCGCGCAAAATCCACGAAGTCGAATTCGCCGCACGTACAGGATGGCGATCTGGCATGATCGACATCTGTCGAAAAACAACCACCTTTTGTCACGTCAATTATTATTATTATAAAAACCTAGCAAATTTATTGTTCATTTTGGGCTTGTTGTACAGAAAAGTGGTTGTGCATAATCAAAAGGTTTTATACTTTGTAATTAATTTTCTCGTGAGAATCCTGCCACTAATTTGTGCATAAATATCAATTGTATGATAAAAGTTATTTTGTGAAATATACGAAATCAAATTAACCAATATTCTCGTTATTGCCTTATTCGCAACCTGAGTTTGCATCGCTCCACTATAAATTTATCAACGCGTGAAAACGGGCATTGAGGTTTGGCTGCCGCAATTAAAATAGATTGTGTAGATATCTCCAGTTATTGGTGAGTTCGAAAATAATTGCACATTAGCTGACAAACGTCCTCATTATTCGTCGGAGTGCAAACAACATCCGGAAATTGAAATCGGGATAATTAAAAGCTGAGGACCCTGGCCTGACAGCTAAAGTCTGAGGTTTCAATGTTAATACGGCAAGGAGGAAGCAATTGGTTGGACGCCCACACTCCTCCACAAGAGATCAACGCAGAACCAGTTGCCGTCGAGCCTGCCATCACCACCACCTTATCACCATCGCCGCATTCATAGCAGGGGTACCTGGAACACAGGTGAGTCGTATCTTCCATCCCAGTATAGCCAATGGTCCTTCGTCGCCATTGACGAAACCAGCCTCTCAACAATATAAAAAACACGTACATACATTACGTATATCCCCCGAATAAATTTTGGTGGCTCCCGCCAAATCCAAATTTCTCCCGCCAGAATTATAATTTCCCGCCAAAAATACATTTATATATAAATATATATACAGTATCACCCCCATATACACCTGTACGTAAAAGCGGTGCATTAAAAATTTCGAGGCAAATCCCACACACACTTGCACAAAGTTAGCTCATTGCCCTTTAATACTTGAGTCCCTTGCGGTATAAATTAAATACATATCTCCACATTTACATTGTTGACGATACCCAGCAAAAAATTCGGCCACTTTCACATATTATGAAATACCCAGCAGCAAATTCTGCAGGTCATCCCAACTGGTCTCAGACTACTCCCAATTAATCTAACTGGTCCTAACCTACCCACTCTTGACCGATAGGAAAGCTTCTGCCTTTGGTATTCCCTCATAAATAAACACCAGGCAGTCCCAAAAAATTCCCAAAATAGCTAAAGTAAAACTAAGCAAGTCCCTCTTCAGAATGGCTACCGTGGTCGAAAATAAATTTATATCCGAAACGGATCTCTTTTCGGATTACTGCGCTCGGTTCGGCACAACCGAGATCCAAGATAACACCGAGGCATCCCTAAAGATAAAAGACAAAAATATTGATGTGTTCTGGGAAAGGCTACAGAGCGCATATGACGCTGTCGTGGAATCTGATGACAACGATCTTCCCGTCGACTTTAAGGCCTCAGCCTTCAATAAATACTGCGACTGCCTTATAGCATATGAAGACACAAAGGCAAGAATAGGCGATCAGCTCCAGCTAAGGTTACTAAGCAATACCGTCCCCGCTACAACTACCACTCCCCAAGAAAATTCCGGGATGCACCTCAAAGTACCCGCCTGTGACACCGAAGTCTTTTACGGGAGTTATGATCAATGGCCGTCCTTCCGTGACATGTTCACGGCGGTCTATATCAACCACCCCAAACTCTCGAGCGCCCAAAAACTGTACCACCTCAGGTACAAAACCCAAGGGAAAGCCGGCCAGATAGTAAAGCAATTTCCACTGAGTGATGACAACTTTGCTCTGGCTTGGGAAGCTCTTAAATCCCGTTATGAAAATAAAAGAGTCCTGGTCGACAACCAAATAAAAGCCCTCATGAACCTCAAGCCCATTCCGACTGAAAACAGCGAAGACATCCAGCGATTGCAATCCTCCGTTAATAACTCTCTCCAGATATTAGCAACCCAACAAGTCTCGACAGACAGTTGGGACCCCATATTAATATATCTGGTAACCTCAAAACTGCCGGAAAATACAGTTGCGCTTTGGGAGCAATCTTTAAGCTCCAGAAGAGACCTACCGAACTGGTCCCAAATGGATCAGTTTTTGACTACTCGCTACGAGATAGTGGAAAGGGTGGATCAATGGCGACCAGCCAAATCCCGATATAACCCACCCTCCACTAATTTCTCAAAGCCTCCCACAAGTCAAAACAATCCCCAGTTCAGGCAGGCTCAAACCCCTAACCAAAGCCGCAACCCCCCGCAGAACAACAACTACTCTCAAACTCGCACAAATGCTCATGTGGCCGAGCATCAAAAAGTATACGCCTGCAGAAAGTGCAAGCAGAACTCCCACAAGCTACAAAGCTGCTTGCATTATAAAAAGCTGGCAATCCCCGAACGGAAAAAAATCGTGAGAGAAAGCAATATCTGCGAAAACTGCCTGTCACAAACCCACCTCGTAAAAGATTGCACAAGCACAGGAACGTGTCTATACTGCCAAGGTCGCCACAACTCCACCCTCCACGATACAGGAATATCACACCAAACCAATGGCCCTCGAAGAGCGGCAGCCCAAGTAGCAACTACTCAGGACAATACCAACCCAGATCCCAACGAGGAACTTCCAACCACCTCAAACGCTGCCCGCATCCAATCTTTGCATGCGGAAAATGATAGCAAGGTCATTCTCCCCACAGCGATAGTGTCCATAGAACACCGAGGGGACTGCTTCAGGCTCAGAGCCTTAGTGGATCAAGGGTCAGAGCGTAGCTTCATCTCGTCGAAAGCTCAAATCAAGCTAGGCCTCCCATATACCCACTCCCTATTTGAAATTTCGGGAATGGGAGGCGGAGTAGTACAAACCTCCAACAAGCTATGCTCACTGACCCTAGTCTCAAATGACCACAAGGTAAAAATAAAGGCCCGGGCAATCGTGTTACCTCGGTTCACTAGGCAACTCCCAACACTCACGCTAAATAACGACCAAATGCGTAAATGGTCCCATCTCAAGCTAGCAGACCAGAACACTCATAACCCCTCCCAAATTGATCTGGTATTAGGCAGTGATCTTATCCCTCAAATCATGCTAAATGGCATAGAAAAGATCTCGCCCACACTGCTAGCACAAAACACGATATTTGGCTGGATAATAAGTGGCCAAACCCCCGAAAAGGTCGGATCGCACTCCTCTCAAGCGTGGGAAGTGACGAATGTCCAGCTGAATGAACAGCTAAGGCAATTCTGGGAAATCGAAGAAATACCCAGAGTGCGAGTGGAAATCCCAGAAGATAAAATGTGCGAAGACTTTTATCAAAGCACAACCACTCGCATGGATGACGGTCGATATATGGTTCGGCTCCCCTTTAAACCAACATTCCCGAACGATATCGACCTAGGTCAGTCCCGTACTGCAGCTCTACGACAGTTCCACGGCATGGAACGTTCCCTCTCAAAAAAGGGCGATCTCAAGCAGCAGTACGACCAGGTACTCGAAGAATATTTGTCCCTAGGCCACATGGAAGAATGCAGTCCCAATGAAATAGAATCCCTGGGTAAATACTGCTCATTCTATCTCCCTCACCATGCAGTCGTAAGGCCACACAAAAAGACAACAAAAGTCAGAGTTGTGTTCAACGCCTCCAAAAAGTCGGGTTCCGGTCACTCCCTCAACGATGTTTTATGTACCGGACAAACCCTCCAACCCGATCTCCGACTTATGTTGCTGAAATGGCGAACATATAAATATGTGTTTAATGGCGATGTCGAGAAAATGTACCGCCAAATTCTCTTGCACCCCGATGACCGAGACTACCAACGGATAATATTCCGAACCCCCGAACACAGTCCAATAAAGGACTACAAGTTAAAAACGGTCACCTTCGTGGTTAACTGCGCGCCTTTCCTGGCTATTCGCACTCTGCACGAGCTGGCGAAAGACATAGCCGATTCCCATCCACGCGCAGCCCCAATACTAAAATCCGAGACGTATGTTGACGATATTTTATCTGGCAGTCATGATCTTCAATCAGCCGAGCTATCCCTAACAGAGACTATAGACGCTCTCAATTCAGCCGGCTTTCCCCTAAAAAAGATCACGGCAAACCATCCCAACACCCTCCAAAAAAATATCGAAAACTGATCTGCTGGAAACAAACTTTCTCGAGTTCGAACAGACTAGCACAGCCAAGACCCTGGGCATCCAGTGGAACGCCCTAACGGATACATTCTCGTATACCGTCGACTCAAATCCGGCATCCACTGCAGCCACGAAGCGGCAAATCCTCTCCTCTATTGCAAAACTTTTCGATCCCGCAGGGTGGCTGACGCCCATAATGATCCAAGCGAAGATGCTCATGCAAGAATTGTGGTTAGATGGGACCGAATGGGACGAGAAGGTTAAACCCATCCGTCTAGCCAAATGGGCGAAGTTCTCTCAAAACCTTCCCTCTATCTCAGCCATCCAGATACCCCGATGGATGAATGTTACGTCCGATCAATACGTTGAGCTCCACGGATTCTGCGACGCCTCAGAAAAGGCTTATTGCGCAACCCTGTACCTAAGAAGTACCGTCGGTACTCAGGTCCACTCTCACCTTATAGTGTCCAAAGGCAAAGTGGCTCCTCTCAAAACTATTAGTCTGCCACGCCTGGAGCTATGCGGAGCGCTCTTATTAGCAAAATTAGCCGCAGTAGTCCAACCCCATCTCGGCCTAAGTCAAAAAAAATTAATCATGTGGTCCGATTCGGAAATCGTGCTAGCCTGGCTGGAAAAGCCACCCCACTCGTGGAAAACATACGTCTCTAACCGAACAGCGCAGATCATAGACCTCGTTGGAAATGTCCCTTGGCGACATGTGCGAAGCAAAGACAACCCCGCGGATCTTGGGACCAGAGGATGCAGCCCCGACGATCTCTCTAACTCATCGCTATGGTGGAATGGTCCAGAGTGGCTTTCCCGACCCCCCGAGGACTGGCCAACACCAACGGCCAGAAATATTGTACCCCCCGAACTTCGCCGAGTCGAATCACTGCATGCAGCGGAAGAGTCAGAAGACTTCTTGGAACGGTTCTCCTCCTATTCCCGCGCCCTACGCGTAACAGCGTACGTGTTAAAATTTGTAACTCGGCTGAGAAATGCCGTAGGAGGCAGTCGTACCCCTAACGATCCCGCCCTCTCTTACGCCGACGTCATGCGCGCGAAAATCCGTCTGCTGAGCTTGACTCAGTCGAAATTCTTCGCTTCCGAAAGAGCCTCCCTCGAAAACTCAAAACCAATCGGAAAGCGAAGCCCCCTACTGGCACTTGACCCCTTCCTGTACACAAACGGGATTCTCCGGGCCAACGGAAGATTAGTAAACGCCGACATGACCTACAATGAGTGTCATCCCATCATTCTCCCCGAAAAGGCTAGATTTACTACCCTTTATATAAGGTTCCTGCACGAGAGCTTCCTCCATGCGGAAGTCCGCCTCCTGCAACAAGCTATGAGGCAGGAATTCTATACCCCCCGACTCAAACCTCAACTGAAAAAATGTATTTTCCAGTGTAAAGTCTGCACCATCCATAAGCGACAAACGCAGTCCCAAATAATGGCAGCTTTACCCCCCGAACGATGCACTTTCGCGCCCCCCTTCACTACTACTGGCGTAGACTTCGCCCGCCCGTTTCAAATCAAAGCTTCGATGCTCCGATCTCCAACCCTCGTAAAAGGTTACGTGGCCGTGTTCGTTTGCTTCACTACCAAGGCGATCCACCTGGAATTGTGTTCGGATCTCACTAGTAAGGCTTTTCTCGCTGCCTTCGCCCGGTTTGTAGGGCGTCGAGGGTACCCGAAGCAACTGATGAGCGACAACGGCACAACATTCATTGGTGCTAAGCGAGCTACCGAAGTAGAGTTCGGCACCTTTCTCAACGAAGTCTTGACAGATATTGTCCAAAAGTATGCGCCACAAGGCATCGATTGGAAATTTATACCCCCCGGCGCACCCCACATGGGCGGATTATGGGAATCTGCCGTCAAAAGCTTTAAAACCCATTTTAAAAAGGTAGCCGGAACACACAGCTTCACCTTTGAAGAATTCTCAACTCTCTTAATTCGTATCGAGGCCGTTCTCAATTCTCGCCCTATCTCCCCGCTTTCCCAGGACCCAGCAGATCTCACCGCCCTTACACCTGGCCACTTTCTCCGAGGCGCACCCCTCCTCGCCATCCCCGAGCCGAACTATGAGCACCTCTCTATGATCAACCGTTGGGACCGGTTGAAAGTTTTACATCACCAATTCAGCAAACGCTGGAAGAATGACTATCTCATGGAGTTACATAAGCGTTATCGATGGCAAACCGCTCAACCTCCCCCTAAAATCGGCGATCTAGTCGTCATTAAGTAAGACAACCTACCCCCTATCGAATGGCGCCTAGGACGCGTGGAAGACACCCATATCGGAAGAGACGGCCATATTCGAGTAGTCGATATACGCACCCAGAATGGCGTACTCACCAGGCCCATCACCAAATTGTGTTTTCTACCGACCTCTGAACCTGAATCAGGCCCTCAGGGCCCGGCAGCATCCCCAGAACGTTATACAGTCCAACCCTCTGTGCTACCGCAAGATTCACACCAATAATCATCACCCCTACCCACACTCTCCTCCCAACATCATGAGTGACTAACACGTATTTATCCTATTTTCCTCAGATGGATCGCCAACGCCCCCCGGTTCCCACACCGCGCCGTTTCTTGGCATCGCAAGTGACAAGGCCAACGATCCCACCACGAAATGCCGATGCCGTCGCCAACTATCGACGATGCCGTTTGTGTATGCGGCACCACGCGCTCTCGACTTGCCCACTGTTTACGGCCATGGAACCCCACCAATGCGCCATGATTGCCAGGGCGCACAAATACTGCACCAACTGCCTGGCATTGTCCCATCACACGAGCGTGTGTACGTCCCGCGAGCGCTGTCACGTATGTGGGCTCCATCACCACACACTACTCCACCGCGAAACCGGGAGTCGCCAACCCCCGCAGCCGGGGCGCCATCATCGTCAATCGCGCCGCCGCGAACCACCAAAACGCAGCACTCATCAACAACAACCGGCAGCAGCATCGCCCACACCCCGTTCCCGGCGTAACCAGCGCCCACCGACCGTGTCAGACCGCACCATCTGGTGCACCGCTACCGGATTACGCACCGCCACGTACAAAACCAAAGTGGGCAAAATCCTAATCAAGGAAGCAGTTCGAGCTCTGACCGAGCTGCAGCACACGTTAGGCGCTTAGTACGCCTAGGCGGGCCAGGATGTTTGCGCGGCGTAGGCTGTCACCCGTCCCATCACCCTCTTGTACATACGTATAGCTAGGAATTTATATATATAACCCGTATCGTGTATTGTGTTCGAATATATTGAATTATATTATATTGAATTACCCCCAAAATCAATACATGGCATTTACCTTTAAATTCCCTATTGGGAATGCTCATGGCCGTGTGGCAGACTCCACCGCGCAAAATCCACGAAGTCGAATTCGCCGCACGTACAGGATGGCGATCTGGCATGATCGACATCTGTCGAAAAACAACCACCTTTTGTCACGTAAATTATTTTTATTATAAAAACCTAGCAAATTTATTGTTCATTTTGGGCTTGTTGTACAGAAAAGTGGTTTTGCATAATCAAAAGGTTTTATACTTTGTAATTAATTTTCTCGTGAGAATCCTGCCACTAATTTGTGCATAAATATCAATTGTATGATAAAAGTTATTTTGTGAAATATACGAAATCAAATTAACCAATATTCTCGTTATTGCCTTATTCGCAACCTGAGTTTGCATCGCTCCACTATAAATTTATCAACGCGTGAAAACGGGGATTGAGGTTTGGCTGCCGCAATTAAAATAGATTGTGTAGATATCTCCAGTTATTGGTGAGTTCGAAAATAATTACACATTAGCTGACAAACGTCCTCATTATTCGTCGGAGTGCAAACAACATCCGGAAATTGAAATCGGGATAATTAAAAGCTGAGGACCCTGGTCTGACAGCTAAAGTCTGAGGTTTCAATGTTATTACGGCAAGGAAGAAGCAATTGATTGGACGCCCACACTCCTCCACAAGAGATCAACGCAGAACCAGTTGCCGTCGAGCCCGCCATCACCACCACCTTATCACCATCGCCGCATTCATAGCAGGGGTACCTGGAACACAGGTGAGTCGTATCTTCCATCCCAGTATAGCCAGTGACGGAAAACCATTTTCACTCAAGCAATAACTATTCAACTGTCAAACTTTTTTTTTAAATTTATAATAAAGAATGGAACTAACGAGTACTATTTGTCGCTAGTTCAAATATACCATCAATCCGATCCACCACTTAAGAGATATTGTGATTTAAAAAATGAGTTTCGATCACTCTTATCGTAACATGTAATACGACCCTTGGGAGTTTTTACCAAAGAATCGAGTGAGAATCGCATCGCAGCTTCTGATATATTCAGTTTGCTGAAATTCTCTCACTTGTCTGCTTCTACTGGCGTCTGGGACATTCATGCACCACATTCTCTCCCTCAGCGCCAAATGAAATCGTGTGGGATGCGCTTTTTATTTATAACTAGAAGACCCGGAAGAAGTTGTCCTGCCCTAAACTTGGCTTATCTGCATACATTTTAATAAGCTTTTTCCGTCTGACTCTGCTCTCCCCCCTCTTCACTTTTCCCTTTATCCTTTTATTCATTCCTCCCTCCGTCTTTTTCGCTTCATCTATCTCCATCTTCGTCTCATTCTATCTATTTCTCAATCTCCTTCTATTTCTCTCTTTTATCTTCTCTCAATTCCTCCTCATTCTTCTGCGTCCCTTATTGACTGTCCCAGAGGGTGGTATGTATTTTATTCCAGCTCCAGTCCCAGTCCCATTCCGAGTCTCAGTTCCAGTCCCACTCCGAGTCTCAGTCCCAGTCCTAGTCCTAATCCCAGTCCCAGTCCGTTTCTGGATAATATATTACTCTGTACTAAAGCACTCATCAACAACTTTCATTTGATATCCATATTGTATAAACATTGTCTGGGCATTCACTGGTCCACGTTTTGGCCTATATCTCGAGACCTTAGTCACCCAGGGGTATGAAAATTACCCTATACTAAAGCACTCATCAACAGCTTTGATTTGTTATCCATATTCTAAAAACACATTCTGGGGTGCTCGTGTCCACGTTTCGGCCTATATCTCGAGACCCTGTACGTCGATCGCAACCAAACCTAATAGTAACCACCGCGTGAGGTTTACGCAACTGGTGTGAAAGTTTGAACAAAATCGACCGACACATCTCTTCAGATTTTTATTTTTCACACTTTAATGTAATATTAAAATGAAATGCAGATTTTCGTTGCTTGTAAATTCGGCTTAAAAATTGCACATGGAACAACTAAAGACCCTCCTGAATTAAAAAAAAAAAATGTCATAGTACCTCTAAATAGCCGGCCCCCGCAATTTGATACCCATAATGTAAAAACACATTCTAGGTGTATTCGGGTTCACGTTTTGGCCTATATCTCGATACACTAGTCACCCTACGGCATACAACTTACTTTGTACTAAAGCACACATCAACAGCTTCAATTTGATATCCATAATGTAAAAACACATCCTATTGTTGCCCTGATCCACGTTTTGGCATATATCTCGAGACCCTAGTCATCAATATGCATGAAAACTACCCTGTACTAAAGCACTCATCAACAGCTTCAATTTGATACCCATAATGTAAAAACACTATCTAGCCGTTCACGGGCCCACGTTTTGGCCTATATCTCGAGACCCTAGTCACCCAGAGATATGAAAATGACCCTCTAATAAAGCACTCATCAAGAGCTTTCATTTGTTATCCGTATTCTAAAAACACATTCTAGGGGTACCCGGGCCCACGTTCTGGCCTATATCTCGAGACCCTAGTCACCCAGGGGCATGAAAATTACCCTATACTAAAGCACTTATCAACAGCTTTGATTTGTTATCCGTATTCTAAAAACACATTCTAGGGGTACTCGGGTCCACGTTTCGGCCTATATCTCGAGACCCTAGTCACCCAGAAGTATGAAAATTACCCTTTACTAAGCACTCATCAAGAGCTTTCATTTGTTATCCATATTCTATAAACACATTCTAGGGGTAACCGGGCCCACGTTTTGGCCTATATCTCGAGACCCTAGTCACCCGGGGGTATGAAAATTACCCTCTACTAAAGCAGTTATCAAGAGCTTTCATTTGTTATACATATTCTATAAACACATTCTACGGGTACCCGGGCCCACGTTTCGGCCTACATCTCGAGACCCTAGTCACCCAGGGGTATGAAAATTATCATCTACTAAAGCACTCATCAACAGCTTTGATTTGTTATCCATATTCTATAAACACATTCCAGGTGCAACCGGGTCCATGTTTTGGCCTATATCTGGAGACCCCAGTCACCCAGGGTATGAAAATTACCCTCTACTAAAGCACTCATCAACAGCTTTCATTTGATATCCATATTCTATAAACACATTCTAGGTGTACCCGGGTCCACGTTTTGGCCTATATCTCGAGACCCTATGCTTCGATTCTGAATTTTCTTTGCTATAAACCTCACGGAGCCCGAGACCTTTCCAACGAATACAAAACCGTGGAAATCGGTTAGTGCGTTCTGGAGTTATAGCGTCAGGAAGGAAAACCCGACTTATTTTTATATCAGGGATCGCCACAAGCTTCTTATGGAAGCGTGGCCACACCTACTTTGAAATCCAAAAAAAAAAAAAATGGCGACGGAGCTAGTAAAAAGTACACTGTAAAAACTTCGAAAATTCATAAAATGATATTATTTTAGAAAGAAAATTATACATTTTGTAATCGTGATTGAAGGTAAATTCATTAGATTTTTTTTAAATTTAATTTTTTATATTTTTAAATTTTTTTTTTATATTTTTAGGTTTTTTTATTTTTTTTTGTCTTGTTTTGTTTTTTAGAAACAAAATTATATAGATAATAATAATTTTGTAATTATGATAAAAGAATAATTCATCCATTTATTTTATTTAATCTTTTATATTTTTTGTTTTTATTTTATGTATATATAAAAATATTTTTTTTTTTGTTTTTAATTTTTTTATTTAATAGTATTTCGGAGAGAAGGATTAAAGTGGAGATATTAACCTACTGTAAACTGTCCGCAATTAATTTCTTTATCAATTTTGATGTTTGTGGTTGATAATTTCAGAAGCGCTTCTAAATGCTGATTTGTAACTCTATTTTTGTTATTTGTTTTTATTTGCTTAAGGAATGAAATGGAGCTTTCACAAATGTACGTACTACCAAACATTGAATAAAATTTTAAAACTTCTTGACGCAGTAAGGGATATTTCTCCTTGCTTACAACTTTCAAAAAATCAATGGCTTTTAAATCTAGTAACTGTAGTTCATAGTCGCATTGTAAGTCGCATTTCTATGCTCTGCGCATTTGCATCGCTTGTCATGGGTATAAAAAAAATTGGTAACATTTTCCTGTTGCTGAGAGCTTTAAAGTAATTTTCATTGTGATATTCGCTTTAGTCGCATCAACCTGTCAAAACTGATAAATATGCATGCAAACCGAAATAAAGACATGAATTAATAATACCCACATACTTATTTACATACGTCCAATTCGATTTGCCTGAAATGTGGTATATAAATTTGCCTATATTAGTATTTACGATCCTTTTTTCAGGGAAGTAGACCAGAGATGGCCTGGGACTGGGATTAGGACTAGGACTGGAACTGAGACGCGGAGTGGTACTGGCACTGGGACTCGTGATGGGACTGGAACAAAATACATACCACCCTCTGGAACTGGCAATATGGGATGAAGAGGAATGAGAAGAATTTGAGAGAAGAGAAAATTGAAATGAAGAAGGAGACTGTCATCGGGTTCTGCATGTACTTCAAACTTATCACTAATATGTACATTCCATATTCAATTTTTAAGTTCAAGTGAGACGAAATAAAGTTTTGTCAGTGTACGCCCATTCTTCATTTTGTTTTCTAAAAACTAGCTACAACCATTCTGCGAGCAGAAATGGCGCTGGAACGTACACAAACCCAGTAGGACTTGGTAGCTTTCAAAATTAACGCATTGCATTGTTTTCTTGAATGCATTTAAAAATATTTCTACATGCCTTCAATTCAAATTTAATTTAATTATTAAACAAATCAAACAAAGCTTCAAAAATATACCCAAAAATATTACTTCAAAAGTAATTTTACACGAAATTATAGCAGTTGAGTTCCTAATGGGTACAGCAGAATACATTCGGTTGTTGGCGAGAGGATAAAATGAGTGCGCAGGGGATATGTAGTGCGCTTGCCTGAGCGTTTTACAAAAACAATTGCGTGAAAGCGCTAATGGAGTGATGACCCCTGTTTTATATTATAGGTTATATGTACACTGAAACTTTTTTAAATTGAACAAAAAAAATTATTTTAAATGTTAAAAGAATTTTGATGGTTAAATTTTGAATTAAAATTTTTCTCAGTATTACAATATGTAAATTTGAATATCATACCGAAGTGCATTGGCTTCATAAGGAAATGCTTTTTAATTGCACTTTCATTTGTATCCGTACCTATTCTTCAGGCAAAACATAAACGAAAGTGCTAGAAGTGTATATGGGTTGAGCAGCTCTACTTTTGACTGTAAAATGGAAAACTTTCTACGTTTTCTATGGTTTCTAGACAGAGAGAATGCCCCTAATGAAAATTGTCCAACTATCGTGGTACTGCGCTCATTTATTCTTTATTTTTGAATCAGGCGGAATGCTCAATATGTTTTAACCACCCCTTTCACAGTGCCTTGAGCAGATTGATTAAAGCTATTTGCATACTAGTCATTACAGTGGCAGAGTTTTACATCATTAAAAAACAATTGTTTTTGTTTTTAACGGCCTATTGATAAATCATTCCAGGTTCGAATCGAGCTCAAGGCCAGAACAATAATTTTTTTCTAATGATAATTATTGTTATTTTTTAATTTTTCTAAATTTGCAAAATTGTATTTTGTTTTTGGAATAGTAAGTAGAAAATTTTTCAGACAACCTGCTATAGCTGCGCAGATAGATCCATTTCGAAGGGTGCTAAGCCTTCATCATCAGTACGCTTTAGGCATGCTGCGCTAACCATTTAGCTATACAGCGGTGGTTTGTTTGACTGGCAAATTTGCTACTTCTATTCCTTTTTAACAACTATATTTATTCAGTGTTGCGCCATCTGGTGCAAATCACTGATAATGCTGGACTACTTACTATTCCAAAAACAAAATTTTTCAAATTTAGAAAAATTAAAAAATAACAATAATTATCATTAGAAAAAAATTATTGTTCTGGCCTTGAGCTCGATTCGAACCTGGAATGATTTATCAATAGGCCGATAAAAACAAAAACAATTGTTAATAAACCATGAGCACTTGGGAATGTCAAACAAAGTAATTGACAATAAACAAAAATCCAGCATTATCAGTGATTTGCACCAGATGGCGCAACACTGAATAAATATAGTTGGTAAAAAGGAATAGAAGTAGCAAATTTGCTAGTCAAACAAACCACCGCTGTATAGCTAAATGGTTAGCGCAGCATGCCTAAAGCGTACTGATGATGAAGGCTTAGCACCCTTCAAAATGGATCTATCTGCGCAGCTATGGCAGGTTGTCTGAAAAATTTTCTACTTACTATTCCAAAAACAAAATACAATTTTTCAAATTTAGAAAAATTAAAAAATAACAATAATTATCATTAGAAAAAAATTATTGTTCTGGCCTTGAATGATCATTAAAAAACTTCTTCTCATCATATCTACAGCATCTGCAACAGCTTCAGTAAGCTGGGTCACTTTTCTTTACTTGTTTACTAGATTATTAAATCTTTGAACAGTATATCTAAAAATTGGTGTCTCTTGTTAAAAATTTTCTTGGCTCTTCAATTTCAGTGAAAAAAGAAAAAAAAAATAAAAGTGAGCATAAATACAAAAATTTCGAGAAAAATCAATAGTTTCGTGAGATAGTCAAAATATGACCACAAATCTAATTTTTTTTATCCAATCTTCGAAATTTTTTTTTGGTTCATCACAAAAATACTAGAACTATCCTTAAAGTAAATACTTTTCATACATGTCACGCTCGTATTCGACCGATATTTAATGAGGGACAAGAGGCTGACATGAGAGTTTTGAGCACTGATTTCTTGAAAACATTGTATGTAACTCCCAAATGTGTATCGAATATTTTTCTTTCGTCTTAGTCTTAGGAATGCGTATTTGACTAACCTTCGTTGTATTTCGCATAAAATGCGAATATTCCAGACTGTTTTCGATGTCTATTCCAAAAATAAAAAATAATTTTTCAATTATAGAAGAATTAAAAAAAAAAAGTAATAATTATCATAAAAATGATTGTTCCGACCTTGAGCTCGAATCGAACCTTGAATCCTATATCAAAAGGCAGTTAAAACAAAAACAATCGGAAAGTTTTTTAATTCAAAAGATGACCCATGCTAATGTACACGCATACATATGTATGTATTTAAGTATCATACCTGTTTCAAAAGTATTAAATTACTCTTGTTACATAAAGTCATGACCTTTATAGCTTGACTTTTTGACTTTTATACTTCATTCGACACTGCTTTAGGTTTACATACATATATACATACATACATACATACATACATACATACATACTACACCGCCACTTTCTCTTCCATTTCCAAAGAAGCTGTATGTGTTGTGTGTTGCTTAAACGAATGACAATACATTTTTGTTGTTGCTGCTGTTAATCCGTTAAATCGTCTGCAATGAATTATCAACAATTGGATGGTCAGTCGAGTGGTTGTCTCAAAAAAGTGTACGTAGCTGTGTGCTTGTGTTTCATAATTATACTCAGCTGAGCAGAGCTCATAAAGTATATTAATTTTGTATGTTTGTTTAATGGTGTGTTCAGTTTATACTTATATTTAAGAATTCATGAGCTTAACACCGGCTTATAATAATTGAATTTCAATTGTTATGTTTTTTCTAAGAGAACCTGAACGGTTCGAATCCCGGTGAAACCTTTGATAACATTACAAAATTGCCTGATGATGATTACGTTGGCGGTTTTCGAAATGGTCCATCGCAATATGCCAGTAAATGTTTCTTTCTTTTCAGGTTCTCTTAGAAAAAACATAATAATTGAAATTCAATTATTATAAGCCGGTATATTAATTTTGTTCGCATAACGGTAATCCCTAACGGCATAAACTAATCGAGATAGATATAGACTTCTATATATCAAAATGATCTGGGTGAAAAAAGAAATTCATCTAGCCATGTCCGTCGGTCCGTCTGTCCGTCCGTCTTTAAACACGATAACTTGAGTAAATTTTGAGGTATCTTGATGAAATTTGGTATGTAGGTTCCTGGGCGCTCATCTCAGAACGCTATTTAAAATGAACGAAATCGGACTAAAACCACGCCCACTTTTTCGATATCGAAAATTTCGAAAAACCGAAAAAGTGCGATAATTCATTACCAAAGACGGATAAAGCGATAAAACTTGGTAGGTGCGTTGATCTTATGACGCAAAATAGAAAATTAGAAAAATTTTGGACAATGGGCTTGGCACCGCCCACTTTTAAAAGAAGGAAATTTAAAAGTTTTGCAAGCTGTAATTTGGCACATGATGAAATTTGGTAGGCACGTTACTCCTATTACTATATGTGTGGTAAATAAAAATTAGCGAAATGGGACGACGAGCACGCTCAATTTAAAAAAAAAATTTGTTTAAGTCAAATTTCAACAAAAAATTTAATATATTTACAGTATAAAAGCAAATTATGTCATCATTCGACTCCAGTAATGATATGGTGCAACAAAATACAAAGATAAAAGAAAATTTCAAAATGGGAGTAACTCCTTTTTCATTTAATTCGCCTAGAATACTTTTAATGCCATAAGTCGAACAACAATTTACCAATCCTTGTGAAATTTTGTAGAGACATAGAGCCTATGACGATAACTGTTTTCTGTGAAAATGGGCGAAATCGGTTGAAGCCACGCCCAGTTTTTATACACAGTCGACCGCATGTCCTTCCGCTCGGCCGTTAACACGATAACTTGCGCAAAAAACGATATATCTTAATTAAACTTAGTTCACGTACTTATCTGAAGTCCTTTATCTTGGCATAAAATATGGCCGAAATCCGACTATGACCACGCCCACTTTTCCGATATCGAAAATTACGAAATATGAAAAAATGCCATAATTATTTACCAAATATGAAAAAAGAGATGAAACATGGTAATTGGATTGGTTTATTGACGCAAAATATAACTTTAGAAAAAACCTACCATATTAAGTAGAAGAAAATGAAAAGTTCTGCAGGGCGAAATCAAAAGCCTTTGGAATCTTGGCAGGAATACTGTTCGTAGTATGACATATATAAATAAATTAGCGGTAATCGACAGAAGATGTTCTGGGTCACCCTGGTCCACATTTTGGTCGATATCTCGAAAACGCCTTCACATATACAACTACAATAAATGTTATATTATCACTTACGTGGATGGCAGGAACAAAGTCCGTTTGAGGTTGTCCGGCAAATACGGGAGCACCCTACCGTTTGGTGGCAATTAGAGTTGTCTGTATTTCAATTCACAGGAGCAGAATGGCACGGCCGCTGAAGTGTTATTACCTTCTTTGATTTCCTTGAAATTGATGAAAACTCAGCTGGGTTGGTTGTTCGATTATTATTAATTTAATAATTACTTTAAAAAGTTTAATTTATAATTTCATTTACAAAGTTTAAATGGTTTTAGAAAATTTGTAGGTGTGTATTCAGCGAAAATATAGAGATGAGTGATTTTGTCACTTGCGAACGTGAAGTCAGCTGCGTAGCAATACGTTGAAAAGCTGTGTTCCATTGGTGCTAACGAATTGGATCCTTGCCCATCCGATTCGTTTCACCAATCAGATCATTTTTACTCCATACTGATAAGTGTTCTAAATCGATTGGTTTTTTATTGGTTGATGGTTTGATAATGCGTCAAACATACTCCCCGCGTTGCACCAAGTAAAGGGGCAAATGCATGGTTGCGAAAAAGGCGAAATTAAGTTGTATGTCGTTTTTCTTTAGGTTGAATATCAGAACCTTCTTCTGTTTGATTCACAGGATTAGGAAGTAAGCATAGTTTATTTATAGGACGATCCAGAGTTGTGATTGCGGTTTTGACGGTAACTACTCGGGTTAACCCATCGCGACCGGGATGTAGTTTTATGACCTTCCCTAATGGCCATTTCGATGGAGGGTACCTTTCGTCGATGAGAAGGACAATTGAACCAACTTGAATGGAGGTTGTGGGCAGTTGCCATTTGTGATGCGATTGTAGTTGCTGCAAGTATTCCTTTTGCCATTTTCCCAGAATTGTTCAGTTAGCCGCTTTGTTAGTTGCCAATGTGAAAGGCGAGATTGAGGCACCTGAGTTAAACTCGGCTCAGGTAAACTGGCAATGGGTCCACCAACGAACAAATGAGCTGGTGTTAGGTAGTTCATATCATCAGGATCATCCGTAATTCTGCATAGGGGTCGAGAGTTGAGTACAGCTTGAATTTGTCGTAAGGCTGTTGTAAACTCTTCAAATGAAAATAAATAGCTCTTCATGACGCGTTTCAAGTGATGTTTCATTGACTTTACTCTGGCTTCCCAGTGACCGCCGAAGTTTGGAGCAGATGGTGGATTAAAACCCCTTTGGGTTGCATCCTTTGATAATAAATGAGATAGGCGAGACATCTCGCTTGATGCTGAACTGAAAAGTTGTTTAATTTCTTTGTCAGCGCCAATAAAGTTCGTTCCTTGATCACTAGTTAGGGTTTTGCTCACACCGTAGATTCCGGAAAACCGTTTGTAGGCTGCTATGAAAGCTTCGGCTGTATAATCAGTCACTAGCTCAAGATGTATGTACGAGGTAGCCGAACAAATAAAGAGAGCAACATATGTCTTATATGTAGTGCGAGTGCGACCGCGACGTTCTTTTAAGGTGAATGGACCGGCATAGTCCAGCCCGGTATGCTGGAACAAACGAGCGCTATTGACTCTCGACGACGGGAGTTGTCCCATAAGCTGTTGCTGGCGTTCAGCACGATATCGAGCACATACGATGCAGCGAAGAATTGATTCTCGTACCGCTGCGCGGCCGCCCAAGATCCAGAACCGTTGTCGGAGTAAGGCGAGGGTGGAACTTGTGCCTCCATGGAGCGTGCGAAGATGGGTGTCTAGAATAATCAGCTTAGCTAAGTTAGACTTTCGTGGTAAAATATATGGATGTTTCGCATCATATGGTAACGCGGAGTTTTCGAGCCGTCCCCCAACTCGAAGAAAGCCGTCAGAGTTCGGAATGGAACTAGAAGTTTTTGCAACCGTGGTTTTGGTTTTAGATAGAAGCTTTATTTCTTCCTTGAAAGAAATCTGCTGGACGAATTTTATCCAAAATTGTAAGGAATCCTGCATTTATGCAACTGATAGCCATTTGTCATCGCTGATCATTGGGAATCGGCGAGCCTTGTTCGCGAATCGAAAACACCATGAGGTGACGCGTAATAATTTGGTTAAGTCCGAATAGTAGTCGAGTAATACTGATTCGGAATAATCAGTTTTGGTGTGAAGTGTGGATTTGTCTTTCCTTTTCCTTGCTTCTGTTTCTGCTTGTTGGGATTGAGTGAATTTATTCGTCGGCCAAACCGAGCTATCCAACTTAAGCCACTGGGGACCGTGCCACCAGAGTTCGTGTGAATGCAATTGACGAGGCGTCATACCACGTGATGCACAATCCCCGGAACAAACCCCCAACTTGTCGTCGGTAGCCTTTCTTGAACGAAGCTCACTCGATTTGCTACAAAGTCCTTCCATTTTGAGGGATGGTTCGTGAGCCAAATGAGGGTAACTGATGAATCAGTCCAAAGCCAGACAGAGGCCGATGATAGATTGAACGCCTCAATCACGTTATGTGTTAGTCGAGTGAGCAGGACTGCTGCGGTGAGCTCAAGACGAGGAATTGACGTTCTGGAAATAGGAGTTAGTTTGGTCTTTGCTTGAACCAAACTCACTGTAATGTTGTCCTCATGTAAAAATTTAAGGTAGACGACTGCGCTCATGGCTGCGAGTGATGCATCAGAAAAGCCATGAATTTCCACTAAAGCAGATTTAGCAAGACCTAGATGCCGAGGAATTGTGAGAGTGTGCAAGTCTTGGAGGCTAGACTCAAAATCCTTCCAAGAGATTTGTAACGTATCAGGGAGTTGTTGATCCCATTCAAGCTTGTGAAGCCAGAGATTTTGCATGAGAGACTACGTATTTGTAACTACGAAAATAATGTAAAACATCGGTAAGATCAGTTTGGAGTTTTTCCCCGGTGTAAACTATGTCGTTGAGTGACTTGCCGCTCATTGTTCGAGCTGAACCATTAAAAACAACTCGTAGTTTAGTAGTCGTACTGGATGGTCGGAGCACACCATGATGAGGCAAATAATATATGATTGATTTAGGTACGTAGTCATCAGGGACTTTGGACATGTGAAGACTGGTTTCGTAATCGTTCAGAAATTCGGTATACATTCGGGCGTCTTCCGTTTTGGGGTTCAGTCGTCGATTTAAAGAAAATAGGATAGTTTGATCGTGAATCCCTTAATGCTGAAACGGATTGTTTCAGAGGTAATCGGACAACGTACTGTCCAGTTTCGGTGCGTGTGTGCGTCCTTTGGAAATGCGTTTCGCACGTCTCCTCTTCTGGAGTCAACTTAGATCTTAGGGTGGTAACCTCCTCCTGTTGCCAAAACCTTCGGATGAGATTATTTATTTCGTCATCCTGCGAGCAATAATGAACACGGGCTGAAGGCATTGCTGGATTTTCTGCGATTGATCCAGAAAGGATCCAGCCAAAGACTGTAGCCTGCGCGAGCGGAGTATTTATTGGACCTTTCCGAAGACCATTTTGTAATATTTCGGAGCGCGATGTGGCGCACGTGCTCAACTTGAATTTCTACGAGTGCAGTTGCTAACAAGACATTGGAGCGTTTACAAGCTCCTGCGGTGGCATGTTTGACGACAGCAGCTTCCTCACTACTGTTTGACTGCAAATCACTCGATTGAACGGTTGATGATTGTAAGTCACCAGAATCTGCTGTCACGTGGTTGACAGTCGATTTGGTAGGTTTTGATGAAACGATGTGTAACAACGTATTGTGGAGTTGTTTACACTTACGGCAGGTTCCTTTTGACGAGCAATCCTTTAACACGTGAGGGCCTAAGCAATTAAAACATAGTTGCTACGATTTAACGAAATCTCTGCGTTCAGTAGGAGATTTTCGTTCAAAGGCTGGGCATTGAATTAGCTTGTGATTCTCGGCGCACAAACAACATCGCGATGATGAAGTTGACGAGGTTGTGGCATGACTTTTCGCCTTGTTACTATTTTGCGATTTAACGGAGTCATGACGATCGATGGTTTCAAGTGCAGTAGCACGAGCTTCGATGAACTTGGTGAGAGCTGAAAGGTCAGTCGGGGTTGCGGATGCACCTTGTTCAAGCGCCCATGCTTGACGTGTGGTTGAGTCGAGGCACCGAGTCACAAGGTGGACAATCATGATGTCCCAGGAGTCGACAGGAGCTCCAAGAGCTTTCAGAGCGGACAGGGTTTCGGAGACAGTTAAGAGCAACCCTTGTAACCCCTTTGCAGACGGCTACGTGAGCTTTTTAATCGTAAATAAGGCTTCAAGTTGAGTTTCAATAAGAACACGTTTGTTCTCATAGCGTGCAACTAATTTATTCCATGCGGGAACGAAGTTATCAGCGGTGATTGCGAAGGTGGCTAGAAGACGCGCTGCTTCCCCGGACAAACTTCGCTTAAGATACTGTAACTTAGTGACATTGTCGAGAATCGTACTCGACCCGACAAGTGAAGTATACATATCGCTGAAAGTTTCCATCGAACGTGGGAAGAACCAATTCAGGTAATCTTGCTCGGGTGGATAAGGCAGGGGCTACTAAGGAAGTATCGGCGAGGACAGATCCGTCGTGTGGATTTGCTGCGTTGAAATCAGCAAGCTTTTCTAATAAAAATACCTTTTGTTGATCGTAAACTTCATACATACTAGCGAACACGTTGTTGGTTATGTAATCGCTATCTTTTGTAACCTCAAATTTTAATGCGTATATTGATTAGTGTTAACGTTCAATTCTTTCCCAAGTTTTTTCCAGGTGGTCAAGGCGCGATTGAATTTTAATTTTGGTTAACTCCGCTACAGAGGCCTTTAATATAGGCTCAGCGGCGATTTTTAATAATTCGAAACGATTTTGTTGTAATTGGACTTTGGACTCGAGGGACCTGACTTCGGCCATGTTGGGGGAACTAATTTTTCAACAGGAAAAGTTGCTTGTGTTCGATTAGCCAGATCAAGATATCCGGCTCGAAGGACCAGCTTGTTCAATGCAATATTGAACTTTACTACAATAAATGTTATATTATCACTTACGTGGATGGCAAGAACAAAGTCCGTTTGAGGTTGTCCGGCAAATACGGGAGCACCCTACCGTTTGGTGGCAATTAGAGTTGTCTGTATTTCAATTCACAGGAGCAAAATAGCACGGCCGCTGAAGTGTTATTACCTTCTTTGATTTCCTTGAAATTGATGAAAACTCAGCTGGGTTGGTTGTTCGATTATTATTAATTTAATAATTACTTTAAAAAGTTTAATTTATAATTTCATTTACAAAGTTTAAATGGTTTTAGAAAATTTGTAGGTGTGTATTCAGCGAAAATATAGAGATGAGTGATTTTGTCACTTGCGAACGTGAAGTCAGCTGCGTAGCAATACGTTGAAAAGCTGTGTTCCATTGGATTGGTGCTAACGAATTGGATCCTTGCCCATCCGATTCGTTTCACCAATCAGATAATTTTTACTCCATACTGATAAATGTTCTAAATCGATTGGTTTTTTATTGGTTGATGGTTTGATAATGCGTCAAACACCCTTTTAAAACCCTTATTAATACTTTTAATTTGATACCCATATCGTACATACACATTCTAAAGTCACCCCAGGTCCACCCTTATTGCGATATCTCGATAAGGCGTCCACCTATAGAACTAAGGCCCACTCCGTTTTAAATAATCATAAACACCTTTCATTTGATACACATGTCCTACAAACACATTACAGGGTTACCCCAGGTTCATTTTGCTAAATGCTGATTTTCCCTTATTTTGTCTCCAAAGCTCTCAGCTGAGTATGTAATGTTCGGTTACACCCGAACTTAGCCTTCCTTACTTGTTTTTTGTTTCGTTATATTTCTGTCTATTGAAGTATGAAATAATGCACTCAGCACTCAACACTGTCGGCTTCACTAGAATTGTCACTGTCATGAACACTAATCAGCCAGTTCAGTAAGCCATGTCAACTCATAAATAAGCCGAGTAAAGAAATATGTACGTAATTGCTTTATTTTACTTACCAAGTATATCCTTAACATTTTTTTCTTTTTTGCTATTAAATGTCTGTAAAGTGAATACATTTTTTCCACTTCAATTCACAAGTCATTTTGCTAGTCTGCTGAGTAATAATTCTGTATTAATATGTGTCATAGTGTCATTTGTGTTTACTATATGTGAGATTCGTTTCGTAGTCAAGTTGTGCGATTCTTTTCCCCAAGGACAATAATATTTTCACTAACACTGACATCAATCAGTTTTGCGAATGGAATGATTCAATTCATTTTCATATTACTCAAGTAATCATTCTCGTTCTTCATTGAGCCAATACTTATTTCAAGCTTTATATGTAAATATGTATTGGTGCCCAAATGTGCCAAAGGGCCGCATTATTTGCACCCTCCACATGTAATGGTAATTAATATATTGCAATATTATATATATGTATTTCTGCAAATGAAAGGACAAGCACAAATATCAGGTTATGGCAATAATAAAGGACATAGTATGAAACCTTGTAAGCATTTAATATGTTAAATACCTTAGCTTGAACGATCTTTTGAATTTCAGTACTATTATAATACTCATGGCTGAGGAATGGTTTAATACCCATACGAGGGGTGTTCAGAAAATAACGGGAATTTTCGTTTTTTGAAAAAGTTATTTATTTATTCATCTACATTAAGTGTGTCGGGTTCAAAATAATCCCCATTACACATTATGCACTTGTGACAGCGCTTCTCCAAATCCTCGAAACACTTCTCAAACAGCGTTTCAGCGATGCGCTTATTTCATCTATTCTTGTAAAACGACGGTCCTTCAAGGTTCTTTTTATTTTTGGAAATAGAAAAAAGTCGCACGGAGTCATGCCTGGCGAATATGAAGGCTGGGGCATCGTTACAGTACTGGTATTGACCAAAAATTCACGAAGAAACAATGAAGTGTGAGCAGGTGCATTATCGTGGTGCAAAAGCCATGAAAAGCCGCACTTGTCGAGCCTTTTTCGGTCTTGGCGATCCAGCATGCCTCCACTGTTTTACTCATTGCAGACTCACCTTAGACCTTTGTTAACACTTCACACTTTGTTACACTTTATTTCATTGTTTAAGCAAAATTTGATACAATTCCTTTGATCCGTTTTTTTAAGAAACGCAAATCGCCGACCTCATAAAACACGTCTAACTTTAGCAGCTGTCACTGGCAAAGTAAGCAATGAATTCAGTTGAAAATTTTATCGCATTGCAGGGACATGTGTATCACCATTATAATTTTTTTCACAATTGGACACTCCAAACCTGCGAAATTAAAAAATTCCCGTTATTTTCTGAGCACACCTTGTGTGTACTGCTACTAAGACTAAGAGGCCATATTGCCACAAGCGAAATTCAGATCCAAGGTTTTGGTTAAGTTAGTATGAGATATTAATAAAATAATAAAAAAAAATTTGTTCGGCTTTATTGAAAACAATACTTACATTAAGTTATAATAATACTAAAAGCTAGAAAATAATTAGATAGGTCCTAGGTAATAGTCATCACACTCCTCATCAATCTAGGGCGTTGATCACACAATTAAAAAAACGTTGGGTGCGTGAAATTTCCAAAAATGTGAGACGTAGTTCAATTTGTCTTACTTATGACTATCAATAAAAATTTGACGCGTCTGATGAACGCCCTAGATTGATGAGGAGTGTGATGACTATTACCTAGGACCTATCTAATTATTGTCTAATGAAAATATTATTTCCAATAATTTGTTTTCAAGTTTTTAGTCTTTATTTAATTGTCTATTATTTCTCATTCTATTTAGTTCATTTAGTGACTCGTAATTACAAGGACTCTTTGCTAACACTTTGTTACAATCTAAGTCCTCAATACATAATCCTTCCAAAGACTTTACTCAACCCGGCGCCACGTATGCTTGTCCCTTCTCGAACACCAAAATATTTTGATGTCACTTCTGCCGGACTATATGTAATGTTTGTTTCAAATATGAGCCAAATCGGACCACAAATACGATTTTTTTGAATTGAGATATTCGCCACCTTGTGCCACCTGGTGGCGATTTTTTGTCATTGGCCGCTTTTTATTCTTTTATGTATTATATGTTCCAAATATGAGCCGAATCAGACCACAAATGCGATTTTTTTGAATATCTCGTTCCTTGCGCCAACTAGTGGTGATTTTGTTTTCACTGATCTCTTTCTATTCACTTATGTATTATGTGTTCCAAACATGAGCCAAATCGGACTACAAACACGATTTTTTTGAATATATCGATCATTGCGCCACCTGGTGGCGATTTTTTCATAGGTCACTTTCTATTCATGTATGTATTATGTGTTCCAAATATGAACCAAATCGGACCACAAATACAATTTTTTTGGAATATTTCGATCCATGCGCCACCTATCGGAATTTCTTTTCTTATAGTTGCATTGTCATCGGATTCTGAACTATATACCAAGTTTCAAGCTAACTTCTAGCTCGTTACTTACATTTTAATTACAAAATTCGTAAACAACGGCCGGCCTGTCAAGTCACGCTAAATAAACCCGTTTCAAATTAAAACAATTTGAATGTATAACAACGGGAGCCCAACAGACATGGAGTATAATACGTGACCAATCTTCTGACGGAATATTTAACTATAGAGCCGTAAAATTGATTGGAGTTGGTAGTATTTTGGTTATCAACATTGCGGCTTTGTTAAAGTGCCGTTAGTAGAAGCTCACTTGGATGCATGAATGTATGTTGAGAAATCTCATCCGATCTTCGCATAAACCTGGACACTTAAGCATGAAAAGTATCGATGATTTGGGACGTACCGCATGGAATGCCAATTCACATTGATCTGTCAAAACCCCAATCACTATGACAGATGAGCTTTGATGTACCCAAAAATTTAGCAGACCGCATGCTATCCAATTCCGTCAGTCTGCAAGAGGTAGTGTCGGCCCAGAGTTTTCTCATGTTACTCGAGTCGTATAATATTCCCTGTAGCCATATACATTCAGTTCAGTTGTATCAATATGCGCTAGGAAGCACGCTGGCCAGATAAATTGCCATGTCCCCAAACCCAGTTGATATTAATATGAAAATAGTCCAAACCCAAGGCAAGCGAGGTCAGGCATTCCCATACTACCTTCGCTTACACCAGTTGAACTTATGGCTTTAATAGCCGATTGGCGATCGGAGTAGATGTTGAGTTATCTAACCGTAGTAGCATTCTACCACAGCATGTTTAATTGCGGCAAGCTCCGCTAGCAAACTTTAACACGACGCTTGCACACAAGCTGACCCACCCCCAGCAAAATCGATAACTGAATATTTTGCAGTACAAATCGCAAAAATCCATTGTGAGTTCACGAAAACAGCTGACTTTTGTTCACACAATTGCTTTTCACTTAACTGGCAGTCGACGTGTCAGATAGCATGGAGGAAGTATTGGTTAAAAGTGGAAAAAAATTTGTGATTTGCATAATTTTAATGATTTTTTCGTACGAGGCTTTCAAATGAAAAATACATTAAATAGCTTCGCTAAAACTGATGCATCTGCTAATAAAAAGGCAAACTAACTTCATTTATAAGTACCTAAGGACACGTTAGATAATGAAGACTTTTTATTAATTTTTTTTGTTTTTGTTGTTGTCGTCCATGTCATCATTATGCCAATTTGCAACTCGACTGAATAAATGAGAAATGAGAAAGTTAAATTATTATCCGCTGCTATTGCTGTCACTCAGTTGAGGTTGCTGTTGTTGTTGGCTGCAGTTGCTAGTCGATTATTTATCTTCTGGTCTGTGTATTAGTGTGTGCTTAGGTGATGATTAACGGTGTAATCCCAATGTTAATGAATGTCACATAATTTTAATGTGCGTCAACGGTGTTGGTGAAAATGAAAATTAAATTAGAGTGTTTGGTTTTAACAATGTCTTTGAATTGAGTTATAAGGTGTGAATGGACGGGCAGTGCACAAAAAATATAAAACAGTGACGTTATTAATTTAATAAACATATTAGTTTAAAATCAATTAATTTATTAATAGGTAATTGGTAAATGAATTTTAATGTGAAATAATTGCTAACACTGTGTAAATATTCTACAATCATTTTTTTTCAGTTTTTGCTTAAACATCTAGCCGATTTTGCGTATTACTTAGCATAGCGTAGCAGACATACCTTCTTCGCAAATACTGACGACGACACACGCCGTTAGCATTTCGGGAAGTACTACACATCTTTGAAAGAACATTTCTCTCGAACATTGCCAAAGCCATCGCACCTTTTTTCGACGCTTTCGATTACTTCGAACCATATACTTATTCCGTCATATATTTAAGTGATTTCCTCTTTTTTATTGCTAAGTGCTTAGGCTCTATATTTCCTGTATCATAAAAAGAAATTTAAATCATCCCGTGATATGACATTATTTTGAGTGAAAAATATGTTCAACAAATATGTATATACTTGATTATTTACATACCGCTGAATTTCTCTATGCAATAGTAATATGGTTCGATATCTTTTCATTGCCTACTAAGTAAATAACAGTGCTTAACTAGGAAACTGGGAAACAAAATAACTCAGAAGTCACTGGATTGACTGCCCACGGCAAAGACAGGCCAAACTGTTTATATTTCCGGCAACGAAATTATCAGCCTAACTCATTAATGTAAGCAGGGAGGACCAACGAACTTTCACTGGGACACTGTGGTCTACGATATCACCTAAGTAAGTTAAATCTTCCCGATACTAAAATTTGTCGTTTTTGTGAGCTGGAGGATGAAACGCTTGTTCACATTCTCTACGAATGCGTCGCTATGGCAAGGCAGGAACTCTCCCATTTAGTTGGTGTGACTCTTGATTCCTAAGTGATATGGAGTAAAAAGCCTGAAGAGGTACTTAGATATATTAAAAGCCTCCACATAAAAAATTAGACTGAAAGGTCATTTACAATAGATCTACACAAAGGTCGCAGTGCTTTCAGGCTTAATAATAATGTGACGAATATTAGTGACACTAAGTGATACTCACATCACTAATCTGATACTAGGTAAATAAAGCCACAACAACAATGAAGCAAGCTGCTACACTTGTATGTGCGTAAACGAATAAATCATTATGTCTACACATATGTACGTACATGCAGCAGAAAAGAGATGCACAAACACATGCATAAATCTGAGATGGTCCCAAAAGTATGCAATTGTAACTGTGGAAGTGTCGCTCACAAATACACGCATATGAGTAGCTAGATGATGTAAATAAGAAAGTAAGTATCATGCGCTGGTAAAGTGGGCTGAATCTGAGCAAACATTATCTAGCAATGAGTATAAGTGGTCCCTCCACAACACGAGCTCACTCTCTACGTCATTTACCAGGTCGCCATTAACATTCCTACAGGAAACCCCATCGGTATTGTTTCCTTCCGTCGCGCCCCGAATTGTTTGGTAGAAATTGCGTGCATTATTCCCTCAAGCCAGCACTGCCTGGTAACATTTACAGATCGAAAACTGCTCAAAGTGGGCATTTGCAAGAACCGATTGAAGTTATAATTAGGTTTCTTTGCGGTGAATAGGTTCTCGGAATTAAGTTTCCTGCTCTTCGATCAGGAGACAGGTAACTATATTAGTATAACTCTGCAGAAGCTGTTCTGTAAGTAATCACCTGAACCCTCTGGAAATATGTATGTGGGGGTGAACTTTCCTAGCATTGCCATTTAAAAGCAGTTGTTGTATGTTTTTTCTAGCTTTTTTAGAAAGAGTACTATGATCGCATACAAGGCTTTGTGATACGTGAAGGTTCCAAGGGCACAATCGAGGTATGAGAACGTATTATAAATAACCATATTATTCTCGTAAGAAGTAAAATTCGTATGATATTAAAGAATTCAGAACATTAGCGGGTGATAGTAAATCACCGTTCGGCCATATTCTAGCTACCCTCAGAGTCACCGTTCACCGATCATACCGATACTTTTAAACATCCATAAAACGAATAAGGTTTCGCCTCTTTTGCCGTCCATTTGCTATCCATCACATGTCTACCAATTTATCTACCACTAATTCTCCCATCATTACAACTCCAAATTCCCCTGGGAAGGGGATACAACAAAAAAGGGACATCGTATAAGCACACTCTCTCTTAATTGTATGTGTGTACTAAAGAAGAAAGAAATGGTCACGGAAGGTATGCAGAATCGCATATTCTTCAAATAGCGCCACGAAATTTCTGGATAGTATTTTCACTCCCAGTATATTCCCGCCATTAAAAGATTGTCATTGAAAATTCATCTACTTCGCAGATGCCGTTCGGGGTCTGCATATAACATGTAGGTCCCATCCCGCCAATTTGGAGGGAAAGTTAAAAAGAACAGATAACAGCAGGTTAAAAGAGCAGGTTGATTTATGGAGTATAGAGGCCCTATTAGATTTTGTATTGGCTGAGTGCTATCTCAGCCTTCAACAATGCCCGCCCATGAGCAATGTCATAGAAGTGGTCCCACTCCATGCTGATGAATATGATATTGAAAGCTTGCTTTAGATCATACCATGGCGAGGCCCTTGTATACTAGCCAAAATTAAAACACTGTAACTTCCATTACGGCCAAAAGAAAGTAAGTAAATAAGACTTCGATTTATAGCTTCCTCTATTTTCCCCCTCTTCATCTATCCCGGTTACTTTCCTACAATGCCCATTAAATGGCATTTCCTATCGAAAGATGCTAGTTTACATTCACGAGGACATCATTCAGCCTTGTTGTAACCCACTCTTAAAACCGCCTAGACATCACACGAGCTCCTAGTTAAGGCTTTCCATGGTCGGCATTAGCACAAGTGAGCTCCCATATAAGGCCTTAATCGTTACCATTTATCCGTTTAGCAGATTCAATTTGAAAATATGTAAAAAGAAAACTCTTTTTTGGGCTTATTCATAAACGCTGCTTTTTCAAAGATTTTTTCAACCAGACAATTAGGTCTGCATACAAATGTACATACACAGCACATACCTTGACGCAAGCACACGTATTATCTATGCATATCTCTCATTTATACACGAAAACATAGATATACATATATACTTAAACCCTTCACCACCTATGCGTATTAGCTCGATTGAACTCTCAACGCTTGGTGCGTTTAAACCAAAATCTATGCAGTACGCCATGGCGTATGAGTGCTGTCCCTGACCGAATTGAGTGGAGTGCACATGTGTTTGTGTGTAGTTAGTTGTGTATGCACATATGCAAGTTTTTTATTTTCTTTTTTTTATGTTTGCTTATAAGATTTTTTCTTTCTCTTCACTTACATTTCTCACTATTACCGAATTTTTTCTTTCAATATTTGTTTTTTGATGTTATTCTATCTGTGTGTTTAACTGTGAGTGTATGCAACATACGTGTTTATTTGATTTTGATTTGTCCCTTTTGACAGGCTTTTAGCTTTATATGGGATTTGTATGCAGGAAAACATGAATTTGCACTTTTATGTGATTTTTCTAAAGCGGATTTCATTCATTTAGTGCTAACGCTCGCTTTTATATTTGCAAAAACACAATCGCACCCCCATGCACCAATGTATGCGAATCAAAGCCAATTATGAATCCTTCAGTAGTTTCGTTGGAGATTCGGTTCTTAAATTTGTTCACTAAATTTTTTTACAGGATGAAGTTTATTCGAGACCCTAGAAAATTAGAATCGAGAAAAAAATTTGCCCGAAAGTGGTATCAGTTTCATAACCAAAAGAAAATTGCGGGATTAAATAAGAATTTTATTCAAGATCATGCGATTATTGCTTTAGGTATAATTTTGGGTTAGGTTAGGTTGAACTGGCCGGTCAATAAGGATCTCACTTACACTGAATGTGTCCATATTAGTATCAGAATTTGTTTGACGACGAAACGTAAGAACCTCAATCAGGGGCCAGGACTTAAATTATGGAATAACTCCGTCCTCTAGGCAAGTACTAGAAGATTTCTGGGATATAGCCTAATTGCTGCCCCGAGACCTAGCAACTCTGCCCTCTCTTACGGCTGAAGCCTTGACCTCGCAAGCACAGGACATGAACAAACAACGTGCTCAACCGTATCTTCCTGCGGCTAAGACTTCCTACATCCGCTTACTGGCGAGGCCTTACTTATTAGCATGGGACGTCAGAAGGTAGTGTACAGTTCTCCTTCTCTCTCCAGTTCAGTCTTCTCTATTCAGATATATCAGCCGATTTGTGAATCTAATATTGTAGGATTTGCACATAACCTTAGCAATTATGCAACCCCGCTCTATCCAGGCCCTGTTTCTTTTTGATTTCTTCCAAATGAATTGGGAGTATTACCTTCTATTCAACGAGTGCTGCAACCTCATTTGTCAACTAATAGGCTTTTTCCGGGAACCCAGTACAGATGAAGGGTACGGGGCTTGAACAGAGTTTTCCAATGCTCCTTTGCATTCCATGACACTTTTTGATGAAGTACTGTGTGAGATTATTGCCTTAATCAACGCCAGGGCTATCAATATATATTGAGGAGACTGCGGCTTGGGCTTGCTTCCATAACAATTTCTGCTGCTTTATTCAGGACTATAATTTCCGCCAGAAAGACCCTGCACTAATTTGACAGCCTGTTGAATCCCCTAATTTCTGTATCGACACAGTAAACCGCAGACCCGACCCATTCGGTTAGGTTGTCACCAGTGGTATACAAGTGTATAGTATGTTCTGCAATTTCTGCAACCTGGCGCCTAACCTCCGGGTCAACTGTGGCTTCCAGAGTTGGGGAACATATGGACCATATACTCCGTTGTCCCGATATTAGATGGCGATATACTGCCATGGCCATACAGCCTGCACTCAAGCTGCCCCGAGGCCTAAGCCTTGTTGCAGTGTCTAATGTGCTATTTTTGGTCATAAGGTCTGCAGGAGGCATGCAATGCAGCTTTTACGGTTTTGGGATTGCTATAAGGTCTAACTTGAGACTCCTTCGTGACAATTCCGAATTGTTTTCCGGATAATTTCAGGACATTCTGTGAATCATGCTAAAATTACTTCTGATTTCGGAATTATTCCGAAAATACCACCGCATCATTACGGCGTGACTTTCGAAAAGTTGCGACTATTTCGGGACTGTACTCCAAAAGAGCTTAAGATTATGTGGGAACTCGTGAGGGGCCATTTCGGGATTACTTTCAGTATAAATCAGTTCAACAATTTACGGACCGCTAAGGCTTTATTCTCCAGATAATTTTTGGGCTATATCAGTTAGACTTCCGCATTATTATACTCAGTTGAGCAGAGCTCACAGAGTATATTAAGTTTGATTGGATAACGGTTGGTTGTACAGGTATAAAGGAATCGAGACAGATATAGACTTCCATATATCAAAATCATCAGGATCGAAAAAA
The DNA here is from genome assembly GCF_040869045.1 of Eurosta solidaginis. NCBI lineage: Eukaryota > Metazoa > Arthropoda > Insecta > Diptera > Tephritidae > Eurosta > Eurosta solidaginis. The sequence goes on from NC_090323.1 coordinate 172,561,198, forward strand.
AATTTGATTGAGCCATGTCCGTCCGTCCGTTAACACGATAACTTGAGTAAATTTTGAGGTATCTTGATGAAATTTGGTATGTAGGTTCCTGAGCACTCATCTCAGATCTCTATTTAAAATGAACGATATCGGACTATAACCACGCCCACTTTTTCGGTTTTTCGAAATTTTCGATATCGATATCAATAATTCATTACCAAAGACAGATAAAGCGATGAAACTTGGTAGGTGAGTTGAACGTATGACACAAAATAGAAAATTCGTAAAATTTTGGATAATGGGCGTGGCACCGCCCACTTTTAAAAGAAGGTAATTTAAAATTTTGCAAGCTGTAATTTGCAGTCGTTGAAGATGTCATGATGAAATTTGGCAGGAACGTTACTCCAATTATTATATGTACGCTTAATAAAAATTAGCAAAATCGGAGAAGGACTACGCCCACTTTAAAAAAAAAATCTTTTTTAAAGTAAAATTTTAACAAAAAATTTAATATATTTACAGTATATAAGTAAATTATGTCAACATTGGACAAAATACAAAAATAAAAGAAAATTTCAAAATGGGCGTGGCTCCGCCCTTTTTCAATTAATTTGTCTAGGACACTTTTAATGCCATACGTCGAACAAAAATTTACCAATCCCTTTGAAATTTGGTAGGGGCATAGATTTTCTGACGTTAATTGTTTTCTGTGAAAACGGACAAAATCGGTTGAAGCCACGCCCAGTTTTTATACACAGTTGTCCGTCTGTCCTTCCGCATGGCCGTTAACGCGATAACTTGCGCAAAAAAACGATATATCTTAACTGAACTGAGTTTACGTACTTATCTGAACTCACTTTATCTTGGTATAAAAAATTAAAGAAATCCGACTTTGACCACGCCCACTTTTTCGATATCGAAAATTACGAAAAATGAAAAAATGCCATAATTCTATACCAAATACGAAAAAAGGGATGAAACATGGCATTTGGATTAGTTTATTGACGCGAAATATAACTTTAGAAAAAACTTTGTAAAATGGTTGTGACTCCTACCATATTAAGTAGAAGAAAATGAAAAAATTCTGCAGGGCGAAATAAAAAAACCCTTGAAATCTTGGCAGGTATTACATATATAAATAAATTAGCGATATCCAACAGATGATGTTCTGGGTCACCCTGGTCCATATTTTGGTCGATATCTTGAAAGCGCTTTCACATATACAACTACCACCATTCCCTTTTAAAACTCTCATTAATACCTTTAATTTGATACCAATATCGTACAAACAAATTCTTGGGTCACCCCTGGTCCACCTTTATGGATATATCTAGAAAAGGCGACCACCTATACAACTACCACCACTCCCTTTTAAAACCTTCATTAACACCTTTCATTTGATACCCATATCGTACAAACAAATTCTAGGGTCACCCCTGTTTTTGGTATAATTTCAGGAATGTTTCGGGATCATAATTGAAATCGATTAGAGTTTCGCTGCAGCTTTAGTGGAAATTCATATTCCAGTCAATATTTCGGTTCCAGTGTCACTATCGCTCTCGGTTTCTCTTTAGTTTACGTTAGCGGTGTCGGTTTCCGTTTTGTATTCGATATCGCATTTGGAGCCAGCTATGTTTTCGTTTCCTGATACCACTTCGATTCTATCAACGACTTCTAAATCTGGTAAGCCCTTAGTTATAGTTTGTTGCTGGTCCCGATTCAAGCAGCTGTTAATCGTTTTGTCTCGGTCTTGGTTTAAATTTAGGTTGGAGTTCTATTTTCGCTGAAGGCTCTGGTCGCCATTTCGGCTCTGCAGTTTCCTTTTAGGTTCTTGTTCTAACTCTAGCTTCCATTTTGCTTCGGTTTGGGGTGATATTTTCTGTCTAGGTTCCGGCTTTGGCTACCAGCTTGATTTCGATACAAGTTTCTGTTCGAGCTCCAGTTTCGGTCTCAGCTTCGAGTTACTTTCCGACTGTAGTTTCGGTACCGGAACTAAATGCGGTACTGGTTTTAATTTTGCTTATACCTACCTTCAACGTTTGTTCCTGCTACTGTTTCCATAACGTTTTAAGAGCAGTTGTATGTTAGTGTTGTTGATGTTTTAGTAAAGGCAAAGATAGTCCCCGGAGGTTATTGTGGGTGTTGCACCTTGTGGTTGCAGCTTGATTGCACATACAACGATATGTTGTTACCCTTAAAAAGCTTATATCTTTGAATCTTGGTGAACCTTTATGGCAGACATGCCTGCCACGGGAATAATCTAAGCATCTTATCCCGTTCTGTATAGTTACGGTTTATGGTTGAAGGTAATCAGTTTATAATTCAGTTCCAGTTTAAGCTCCAGTTTTATTGCTGATATTGTAGCCTGTTTTTCGTAAATTTTTCTGCATGATTTCGGTATCAGTTTTGGTTCTTTTGCTGCCTTTGGTTCCTACCAGCAGTATGATTCCTGTTAAAGTTTACTTTCGAGTTCCGATTCCGGTCCCAGTATCGAGCAATGTTCCAGTTCATGTTTCGGTCTTAGGCAAAGTTTTACTTTTTTTCTGATTTCGTTGCCAATTGCGACGCAAGTTCTTATTATGAGTTCAGTTCCAATTTCGTCTGCGGTTTCTGTATCATTTTGGTTACAGCTCAAGTTTAATTTTTAGTTCTGTTCCAATCTGGGTTGAAGCTTCGGTTTCGCAATTCTACTGCTAAACCGGCTGGTCTGCTCTCGTTCTCCATACTTGGTACTGAAACCCCGAAGTCGGACTTTATTGTTCTTATGTTTAAATAAATTCTGTAACAATAGGTTTTAGTATTCAAAGTAAAGCTTACAACTTTTCCTCGAAAATAAGCAATAATTTTGAGATTCGTGAAATCGAGAACTTGCCTTGTTACGAGATTCTTGAAAACTCGACATTTTCTCGACATTCTAAATTAAGTCGCTGCATAGCTTCAGGCTCTGACAGCCAAGCGGCTATCAAGGCCTTGAGCTCAGCTACAGTGCGATCGAGGGTGGTCTGGGAGTGCCTGACCTCGCTTGCGATTGCATCGAATTATTTTACAATTAAGATTATCTGGGTCCCGGGCCATAGTGATATCCCGGGTAACTGTAAAGCGGATCTCTTAGCCCGCATCGGTACAACTAAACCGGATGAAGATGGCTGTAGGGATTTCGGGATCCCGCTGGCCACCTGTGGATTGCTCCTCCATAGCTGGGCCTCGAATCAGCTCAGCAAACGTTGGGCGGATACCACGTCTTGCAGGGTAGCAAGATCTTTCTGGCCGAAAGTGGATGGCAGGAGGTCTGCTGAAATAATTGGGTTCACTAAGGCTTACCTATCAATGGTCATTGGGGTTTTGACAGGGGACTGTCCCATGGGTATCCATGCGGTACGTCTCAATATACTGGAAACTCCATCCTGCTGCAGCTGTATGGAGGATGATGAGGTGGAATCTCCAAATCACTTTATGCTTTATTGTCCAGCTGTAGCCAGAACTAGGCGAGAGTACTTCGGTCGCGACTCACTTGGATCTCCCGACGATATATCCAAAGTTGAGATCGGTATCATTCGGAGCTTTATCGTTGCTACTCAACGATTCTCTAAGTAGCTAGATCTAAGTCACCGGTATTTTTGGTGTATGTGGTATCACAACGGACCTTCGTGTTGTCCAAGTGAGCTATCCTTATCAGGGCAGCTACCACCTAACCTATCCTATCCTATCCTATATTTTCAGGCTAGAGAAATCGAGAGCTCCCTCTTCGTGGTATTCCCCAATATCGAAATACTCGCAAAGCTCGCTAATTTCTCGATATTAGTCCTGCTTTGCAAGTAATATATGTAGAGCATACGATTTCTTCTCGAACACAAGTAAGAATTTTGAGGCTCGAGAAATCAAGAAATTTTCTTCTCGCGAAATTCTCGAAAACTCGTTATCTTCTCGAAATTCAGTTCATTCACTGCATAGCCTGCGACTCGGTAAACCGAGAGGTCGGCTCTTCTTTATATCCCGGAATCACGAAATACTCGTAAAGCTCACGAGCTTCTCCACATTCAATTCAGTCGCTGCATTATATATAAAGCATACGATTTCATCTTCTCGAAATTCTCGTTTGTGTTCAAGAAATCTTGAGTTCTAATTAATCTAATTAATCGCGAATTTAGAAATTCGAGAAGAGCTACTTAAATTTTCATTCCATAGAATTATTTCGAAATTATCATTATTAAAACATCCTTCAAACGGCTTCTATTGCCTAATTTTAGTGTGCCTTTGACGTTACCGAACAAACCACATGGCCTGTTTATTTTGGCAAAAAAAAAAAAACAACATTTATGGGTCCTTTTGTAAATCGAAGCGCCAAACATTGCCTGCCTTATTTCCCATTTTACTAATTACCAAAGCAACATTACACTTTGCATCTTTGGCTATATATTTTTCATATCTTTTTTTTGTTGATTCTACTATTCGTGGTGTTGTTGATACAAAAACAAAAAAATGCTTAGACTTTTATACTTACTTGTTGCAACTAATTAACTTGATGGATTCCATTAATTATGCCTCCAATGAGTTTGATGCCCTGCCAAAAAATAAAAAAAAAAATGTGGGCAGCATCAATAACTTGTATAAGAAAATGTGGTTGTTGGGGTTGTTGCTTTCTTGTTTTTGTATTGTGGTTTATTCATTGTAAAAGTTAATTTCCTAGTAATTTGCATTTATTAACAGACTATTTAGGATAATCATTTTATAAAGCTGAAATCAATTCTTTTTCTCTTGCCGTATCTGCTAAATGCTGGAGATATTTATAACCATTAAAAAATAGATTTGTGGCTCAATAAATGTTTCACAGAAACTGGAAATATTTTAGTTCTGAAAAAAAGTTTTAAATGAAACAGAGGTGGACTTGAAGTGAAATTTCTTTTATATATACCATATTATGTCATCCATATTATATCATCTAACGTAAAATGACACTCTTAATTTGGACTTCAGTTCCTGTATGTATTTTTCTTCCAGATTTTGCGTGAAGGCTTCCATAGAATGACTGATGTGGGCTTCCCATTCCAAGTTTGGTTGTCTACGCATGGAGACGCATGAATGCATGGAGGACGAAAAAGAAATAATGAAAAGGAAAATAATAACATTTGGACGATTGGTTTTGGCATACACTGGAAAAGAAACATATCAATTGACAAACTTTAAAAAAAAATACAATATTAACACAGCGTTCAAAACATCGAATAATATAGGGCGAAAACTAAGAACTAACACTAACTCAGTGGATCCGTTTAGCAGCCATGGTGTATACAAGCTTACCTGCGGATGCCAACACAGTTACATAAATAATAAGAAAGAAGTTCCGCGAACACATTGGAGATTACAACAAAAAATACGAAATCCAAACAGAACAGATAAACACAATTTCTGAAACAAAATATGAGCCTTTAAAATTTGTTTACAAGAAACGAAGTAATCACACAGGTACAACAGGCGAACAAAACAACAACAAATAAACACAAAACAGTAAACACACTAAAGCAATAAACACACAAAGAAGGTCAAACGATAAGTATTACTGATTTCTACCTGCCTCAGTTCGTCATACAAACCGATAAGTTAAAACCACCCTCGTTTCAGAATGAACACACAGCACATACATATACATATACACAAACATCCATTTTGACAATATCTGCTCATGTACCTACGAACTACAAATACAAGACCAACGGAAATCGACACTCATGGCACAACGCCAGCATTGGTTTGTCACGAAACCAAATTTGTCAAGGGTGGACGGAAAATTATTTCAATGTACATCAATTATCCACCCTGTCCGATAATTAAGAAAACAAAATGACTCAGTTATTATTATTGCTGAGGGATTACGGTGTCTGACTTGGACTGGCCTAGTGGTACCACAGCGTTCGACGAAACTTACTTCCATGCATTTTCAGTTATTATTTTGGAGTAATTTATAAGGTTGACAAATTACGAAATTTCCCCTTTGAGTTCAAGCCCCCATACCACTATCTGTCTTGGAACTGTGAGCAAAAATTTATATTTACATACCTTCGTGGTTTATCGCAATCATTTCTAGATGGACTTAAATTTGTATAGAACAGGTCATTTCGTGCGAATTGTGAGAATTAGATTGGCACTGGTTGATACGTTAGGTGCTGCTCGTTTTGTTTTGATGGTCTGTATTTATATGGGTTTTATGTTCCTATGAAGAGAAGTAAATAAATCTTTTACGAAATAAATCTTATGCAATATCCCTTTACCCACCTATTTTGAAGAGAAAGCACTTTGTGGGCTTAAGGTAGACCGTAAAAGGTCAATTTCCCAATACTTATTTCCTCAGCTCATATCTCGCCCTTGAGAAGCAGGGAGAAGTTTCAATTCCTATTGGGCTATTTACTCCTACTCAACCGAGAACGAATTATGTCGCACATATACTTACATATCAGTAATCGGCTCGCTTTCCAAGGTAGCAGGTTCTAGGTACCGGAGCGACCCGGGATTTTTCCCGGCCAAGGGCTGCCTTTTCATTGTAACGCCACTTAATTTGTTGTTGAGTAACCGACTGTAAAGTTGCGGACTTCAACTAGAAATCCAAGGCCGTGACCGAAATACAACTAAATTTTTTAATTCTTATATATAAAATATTCATGTCACGGAGTTAGTGGTTGAACTCCTTCGAAAGGGTTCGACCGATTTTCGTGAAAATTTGCGACCATACTGAGTAGATCCGAGAATTGGATCTTATCTATTTTTCATAAACTAAAATGATAAGAGTGGTCCACCACTTAATTTTTCTTTTTAGAAAAAATTGTATATATTTTTTTATGAAACAGGGACTGGTACTGGCGCAGGGACTGGGATTGGGACTGGGACTGAGACTGCGGCTAGCACTGAGACTGAGACTGGGAAGAGGACTGCGAATAAGGGATGGAGAAGAATAAAAAGAAGTAGAGAAAAAACGATGGAAAGTGAAACAGGCTGGGAAGTGATAGAGTTAGACGAAGATAAAAAGTTTGGGATATATGGAGCGGGGAAGGATAGGGAGCTAGGAAGAAAATAAAGGATGAAAAAGAGGGAGAGGGCGAAAGAGACACAGAAAGAGGAGTGAATAAAGGGATAGAGAGAAAGGGTGAGAGAGGGGAAGGGTGAGCAGGAAGTAAAAACTTATTAAAAGTTATACAACTAGAAAAAGTTAAGGTAGATCAACGTCTGAAGGGTCTGCTAGATTTGTGATTTTCTCCATTTTTAAGAAAATTATTCTTATAACCAAGGAAAAGAAAATTTCGATTTTGAGAAATTTACTTCTCTAGATCAAGGGAAACGTTTGAATCCCATTTTGTCTTCGTTTTCAGGATTTTTAGTAATTTTTTTTAGTGCACTTAGTAATGCTAGGTTGAAGCTCTAATTGTTAAAAGAATTGCTAACGATGATGCAATCCAGTTAATCCTGTTTTTTCTTGATTTTCAGGTCCATAAAATTTGATACTCAAAAGTTAAGAGCGCGATATTCTCTACCCTTAGAAGGACCAGACCAACCGTACTCTTATACCGCTGCCTTTAACTTCGTCCTACCTTACGCATTTTTATCGTCAAACGCACAACCTTTTCTGATCTTCTTTAAAATATTTAGTACGGTTGTGTACTATAACTGAAACCCATACCTTCCCATTCCTTGATGTTTTTCTAATTACCATTCTCAAGAGAGGGATCGAAAAAGGGCAAATGAACGAGAATTGTAGTGAGAGGGAAAAAGAGAAAGGAAGGAAGTAGAGGAGGGGGAAAAGAAAGATATTACAGAGGAATTAGAACAGGGGAAAGTATAGGGAGAATTAGGAGAGAAGCAGGTAAAGGAGCTAGTGGAGGTAGAGACGGAGAAGTAAAAGGATTTTAGATGGCGAGGGAGAGGCAGAATAAAAATGGAAGCAGATTGAGTCGAAGAGGGATACAAGTGGGAGAGAGGATAGAGTGTAGATGATTCACACAGTGTATTAGTTTAAGAAAAAGGCGACAGAAATTAAAAAACAAATGTTCGGGAAGCACAAAATATATGTTGTATATAGGGCTTCGTCAGTTTCAGTAGAAAGCTTGCTTTACATAAAGTGCAGCTACAGGAACTGACTCGTCTCTACTTTTAGGATAAATGACTGTAAATAGAAAGTACTTAAGTCGATTCGAAGAGGTTAACAAACACGAAAGAATTAAATGCCGTCTGCTGAAAGCAGACAAATAGACAACCGATGGTTATTTGTTGTTAATCAAGATGTTTTTGTTTTTTTATGTTAAATAATATGAAGTTCATAATATTATTCGTAATTACTTCTGCCTTCAGTTCTTCCACCAAAAATCACTATCAGAGTTGAGCCCAATTTCTTACATAATTTCGAAGCCAAATTCACTCTAAAATGTTTCGTGAGTCAGGCAATTTTTTTTGGAAAAACATTTAGCAAAATCAGACGAAAAGAAAATAATCAAGCATTAATGAAAAAGGTTAAGAAAATGAAATCTTATATTTATTGGCTAGAAAAAATTGTAATGAAGACGTTACTTTATGCTTAGTAATAAGTTGTAGCTAAAAGCTTTTACTGTTCTCTAGCTGCCTATATGGATTGTGAATGAATTACGAATACACCGAATTCGCGAATTACATTGTGAATAATATAATTCAATTGCCGTGTGGATATCATATACGAATAAACGAAGCCAAGCAGCTTTGTAACTTAAGAACTGAATTTCGAAAGAAAAGTGGAACAAAAAAAAATTCAAATAAGCAGATTGAAATTTCTTGTTGGAATTGTAGATAAACTCTTAATATCAAGCGACAGTTTAAAGCAGTCAGTAGTTGAAGACGAATGAAGAAATGCCAATGAAGCGTGAGCGAAATATCAAAAGTTGCTTTTTTTAGCAGGGCGACTTTATACTGACTTTTATATGACATGTCGAAAGCTTAATTTAAAATTTTGTTTGGGCTTTTCTAATACAAAATGTTTACATTTTTAAGAAAATAAGTTTTTTTTTGAATGAAAAACAAAAAAATTAAATACCAAAAATCCACAATTACAACAAAAGTCTAACCGCAATAACAGCACAAATATTAACCACAAGTTGCCAGCAAACAACAATAAATAAATTACACAAAAATAAAAAACCACAAGTGCTGAAAATTCAGCTGTTAATGAGCCAAACGTATAGCACAATGACTTTTGATAACAGTTATTTTTCACTCACCGCGCATACATGTAAACATTTATTCATATAGCACATGTGTGTCCAAAAGTACACATATAGGCTAAAGGGATTAATGTTGTTGTCATTATTACAACTATTTGTTGTACATTTAATTTTTGTTATTTACAATTTTCATATTATTGTTAACATGCCAAATGCAAAATTATTACAATAACAAATTTTATTGCTCACTTACCCGCTTACACTCTTTAAAAAATATTAAATGCTATAATATTTAAATGTAAATATTAAATTTGAATTAATTAAAGCTTGAACGCATTAAGCATATGAAGTTTAATATTTTTGTTCGTATGTTTGTTTGTATGTAATAATAGAATTTTTTAAATTTGTTTTAAGAACGAATGCAGTAATTATCCACAGCTGTCAAATGGTTGTAAATTATTTAGTACATTTATTAAGTGAAATAGTGAGTGAAAAAAAAGTTAAAAGCAATAACAAGTACACACACACACAAACACTAAAAAGATATGCTTGCTAATGGGACAGTGCAATGATTTTTAAATTCAATTAATTTTGTTAAAATTGAAATTCATTGATAAACGTACTTGTATGGTTTGTTTTCAAATACTTATATATATAGTTGAAAAATGAGCTACAGAACTCTTTCTGGGTCATAAAGGGATAGAAGGTAACGAAAAGGCCATCATCCCGCTACTAAAGCCTGGGAAACCAGCTAACATAGGAGAGTTATATCACCCGATATCTCTCCTATCGCCACTAACCAAGACGCTTGAAGCCATCTTGCTGCCTACTTCAAAGCAAATTTGCAGCTAGCCTGCCATCAGCATGGCTTCAGAAAACTCCATAGCACCACCACCGCGCTAAATGCCATCAGCACCCAGATAAATTGCGGCTTAAATCAAAACCCCCACCATAGAATAGTACTCGTAGCGCTAGACCTATCAAAAGCTTTTGATACCATCAACCATGGCACGTTACTACAAGACCTGGAAGGGTCTACCCTTTCCCCATGTCTCAAAAGGTGGTCCGAAAATTATCTGGGTGGTCGGCAGGCATCGGTACAATTTAGAAATGAAACATCAAAACCAAGAAGAATTAAACAGGGGGTGCTACAGGGTGGTGTCTTATCCCCACTTTTGTTTAATTTCTACATATCTAAGCTACCTTTGCCACCAGAAGGAGTTACTATAGTTTCCTACGCCGATGACTGCACAATAATGGCCACAGGCCCAGGCCCAGGAATCGATAAGCTTTGCAACAAAATAAACGGCTACCTCCCTGATCTCTCCAGTTTTTTCGCCTTGCGAAACCTTGCATTATCACCGACTCAATCCTCCGCGACCTTATTTACAACATGGACGTCCCAAATGTCGACCATTTTGAACATCCACGTCGATGGCACTACGCTACCGACTGTCCTACACTCCAAAATCTTGGGTGTGACGTTTGATCAGGATCCACATTTTGGTGAGCACGCAGCCGCAATTGTTCCAAAAATCCAGAGCCGTAATAAAATCCTCAAATCCCTTGCTGGCAGTACTTGGGGAAAAGACAAAGAAACGCTCATTACCACATACAAAGCCACTGACCAGCAGCTTGCGTGCTACGCGTCCCCTATATGGTCGCCAAGCCTAAAAACTACCCACTGGAAGAAGCTACATGCCTGCCAAAATACTGCGCTCAGAACCGCCACAAGCTGTCTTCTTATGTCCCCAGAACACCATCTACATAATGAGGCGAGAATACTCCCCATCAGGGAGAGGAATGAGATGCTAACCAAACAGTTTCTGTTGAATACCCAGAAACCTGGGCATCCCAAAAGACATCTGATTGATGAGCCAACACCGCCTAGGGACTTAAGGAGTCATCTCCGTAAGCATTTTGAGGAAATACGGCACCTGAGAACTCAGCCGTATGAAGCAAAAAAACACAAGCAGGTCCTTGGTGAACTCCACAAACAGGCGTCGGAACTTTATGCCGGGAATTGACCGGTGAATAAAGTACTTAGGGAACAGTACCCAAAACTTGCGGAAGAGGAACGCATACTCCCCAGGGAAATGCGAGTCACTCTGGCTCAACTTCATTCTGCCCCGCTTGCAATGTGTCCCCACATGACACCAACCATCTCTTTAATTGTAATGTGGAACCAACGCCTCTAACACCTCTCATTATGGTCCACACCTGTTGAAACAGCAAGTTTCCTTGGACTCCCGTTAGAGGATATTGATGATAATTTGTGATCGGTCGCAGCTATTAGGGGGGCGAAACATTGCTACAACAACAACAACAACAAAGGGCCACCAAGCAGGAAAGGCGTGCACAAAAGCGCGGGGCTGCAAAACTTCTAAATCATATGCAAAGCCTACGATATTAGATTCACAAACTGACTCATATCTCTGAAGAGAGAACACTTAAGACTGACGATGGGTATACTGACTGGACACTGCCTTCTGGCGTTACATGCTTATAAGTCAGACCTCGTCAATAACAGCAAGTGGAGGAAGTGTGAGCAGCAGGAAGTATGAGCACGTTCTGTGCTCGTATCCTGCGCTCGCCAGGTCAAGGCTCCAGCTATTAAGGGCGGCAGAGTTGCCAGATCTCGAGGCAGCAATAAACTATGTCCTAGAAAACTGCTAGTATTTGCCAAGAGGGTGGAGTTATTCTATAAAATATGTCCTGGCACCTGATTGGGGTTTTTCCGTTTGGTCGTCAAACAAATTCTGCTAACAATATGGACACATTCAATCTATGTGAGGTCTTTATTGACCGGCCAATTCAACCTATCCTAACCTTATCTCTTTCTTAGTAATGCATAGGAATTTTACAGTTTTTTGCACCGCATGTGCCTCGACGTATTTGTATGTATTTAAGCCTTCTGTTATGTTAAGAAAAACTTACACATGTTTTGTTAAGGTCACGAGATGATCAGTCCTATATTGTTAATATATATCAGCTTAAAAGTTTATAATCTGAGATGCAGTTTTCAACGCTTAAAAATTTTATAGATTATTCTTAGGGTTATAGAAAAATTTTAGGTTTATAAACATGTGTATGAACACTTGCAATACATGCTATGCTCAAAAATAATGCTTACCCCAGAAGAATTAAACAAGAGGTACCACAGGGTGGTGTCCTATCCCCCCTTTTGTTTAACTTCTACATATCGAAGCTCCCTTCGCTACCAAAAGAAGTCATTATAGTATCCTACACCGATGACTGCACGATAATGGTCACGTGTTACGGCCCACCCATCGATGAGCTATGTAATAAAATAAACAGCTATCCGCTAGATCAGGGAGATCTCTCCAGTTTTTTCGCTTTGCGAAACCTGCCGTTGTCACGTCAGTGGCATTACGCTAACGACTGTCTTACACTGAAACATACTCGGTATGGCATTCGATCAGGATCTACATTCTTGCGAGCATGCAACGGCAATTGTACCCAAAATCCAGAGCCGTAATAAAATCCTCAAACCTCTTGCCGTCAGCACTTGGGGTAAAGACAAAGAAACGCTCAATACCACTTACAAAGAAATTGGTCGCCGAGCCTAAAGGTTACTCGCTGGAAGAAAATACAATCCTGCCAAAACACTGCTCTCAGAACCGCTATGGGCTGTCTTCTTAGGTCTCCAGAACACCACCTACACAATTAGGCGAGAGTATTCCCGATTAGGGAAAGAAATGAGTTGCCAAAAAAAACAGTTTCTGTTGAGTACCCAGAAACCTCGGCTAAACAAATACCTGATTGATGAGGCTACATCTCCAAGGGGCTTAAGAAAATAGCCGTACGAAGCAAAAAAGCACCAGTAAGTCCTCAGTGATATCCACAAACAGGCGTTGAACCTCTATGTCAGGAATTGCCTGGTGAATCCATTTCTTAAAGAAAAATACCCAGAACTTGCAGAAGAGGAACGCACTCTCCCTAGGGAGACGCGAGTCACTCCAGCTCAACTGCGATCTGGATACTGTAACTGGTTAGACTCTTACCTATCCAGAATTAACCCCGACATGCTTAATGTATGTCCTGCTTGCAATGTGCCCCCATATGACAGCAACCATCTCTTTAATTGCAATGTAGGACCAGTGCCACTAACACTACACTCGCTATCATCCACCCCTGTTCCCTTGGACTTCCTTCAATATCCCGGATAGCAATTTGTGAGTGGTCGCGACTATTGGAGTGTGCGAAGCACTGCTACAACAACAACAACTACTACAAAATCTTCTTTGCATGCCATCTTAGAGAGCAATTTACACCTAGAAACTGCAGGACTGCGCGGCACTACACTGCACAACTTGACTAGTTGTTCAACTTTGTCCCGCAATGTAGGCGTGGCCGTAGCCTAAGTAAAAAATAAATTTTTTAGTTCAACGGATCAGAGTGTTTTTATACTCAGTTGAGCAGAGCTCACAGAGTATATTAAGTTTGATTGGATAACGGTTGGTTGTACATATATAAAGGAATCGAGATAGATATAGACTTCCATATATCAAAATAATCAGGATCGAAAAAAAATTTGATTGAGCCATGTCCGTCCGTCCGTCCATCCGTTAAACCGATAACTTGAGTAAATTTTGAGGTATCTTGATGAAATTTGGTATATAGGTTCCTGAGCACTCATCTCAGATCGCTATTTAAAATGAACGATATTGGACTATAACCACGCCCACTTTTTCGATATCGAAAATTTCGAAAAAGAGAAAAAGTGCGATAATTCATTACAAAAGACCGATAAAGCGACGAAGCTTGGTAGATGAGTTGAAATTATGACGCAAAATAGAAAATTAGTAAAATTTTGGACAATGGGCGTGGCACCGCCCACTTTTAAAAGAAGGTAATTTAAAACTTTTACAAGCTGTAATTTGGCAGTCGTTGAAGATATCATGATGAAATTTGGCAGGAACGTTACTCTTATTACTGTCTGTACGCTTAATAACAATTAGCAAAATCGGAGAAGGACCACGCCCACTTTTAAAAAAAAAATTTTTAAAAGTAAAATTTTAACAAAAAATTTAATATCTTTACAGTATATAAGTAAATTATGTCAAGATTCAACTCCAGTAATGATATGGTGCAACAAAATACAAAAATAAAAGAAAATTTAAAAATGGGCGTGGCTCCGCCCTTTTTCATTTAATATGTCTAGGATACTTTTAACGCCACAAGTCGAACAAAAATTAACCAATCCTTTTGAAATTTGGTAGGGGTATAGATTTTATGCCCTTAACTGTTTTCTGTGAAAATGGGCGAAATCGGTTGATGCCACGCCCAGTTTTTATACACAGTCGTCCGTCTGTCCTTCCGCATGGCCGTTAATACGATAACTTGAGCAAAAATCGATATATCTTTACTAAACTCAGTTCACGTACTTATCTGAACTCACTTTATCTTGGTATGAAAAATGAACGAAATCCGACTATGACCACGCCCACTTTTTCCATATCGAAAATTACGAAAAATGAAAAAAATGCCATAATTCTATACCAAATACGAAAAAAGGGATGAAATATGGTAAGGTAATTGGATTGTTTTATTGACGCGAAATATAACTTTAGAAAAAACTTTATAAAATGGTTGTAACACCTACCATATTAAGCAGAAGAAAATGAAAAAGTTCTGCAGGGCGAAATAAAATACCCTTAAAATCTTGGCAGGTATTACATATATAAATAAATTAGCGGTATCCAACAGATGATGTTCTGGGTCACCCTGGTCCACATTTTGGTCGATATCTGGAAAACGCCTTCACATATACAACTACCACCACTCCCTTTTAAAACTCTCATTAATACCTTTAATTTGATACCCATATCGTACAAACTCATTCTAGAGTCACCCCTGGTCCACCTTTATGGCGATATTTCGAAAAGGCGAACACCTATAGAACGAAGGCCCGCTCCCTTTTAAAAATACTCATTAACACCTTTCATTTGATACCCATATCGTACAAACAAAGTCTAGAGTCACCCCTGGTCCAGAAAGGCCCACTCCCTTTTAAAATACTCATTAACTCCTTTCGTTTGATACCCATATTGCACAAACGAATTCTAGGGTCACCCCTGGTCCACCTTTATGGCGATATCTCGAAACGGCGTCCACCTATGGAACTAAGGATTACTCCCTTTTAAAATACTCATTAACACCTTTCATTTGATACCCATATCGTACAAACGTATTCTAGAGTCACCCCTGGTCCATCTTTATGGCGATATCTCGAAAAGGCGTCCGACTATAGAACTAAGGCCCACCCCCTCTTAAAATACTCATTAACTCCTTTCGTTTGATACCCATATTGCACAAACGAATTCTAGAGTCACCCCTGGCCCACCTTTATGGCGATATCTCGAAACGGCGTCCACCTATAGAACTAAGGCCCACTCCCTTTTAAAATACTCATTAACACCTTTCGTTTGATGCCCATATTGTGCAAACAAATTCTAGGGTCACCCCTGGTCCACCTTTATGGCGATATCTCGAAACGGCGTCCACCTATGGAACTAAGGATTACTCCCTTTTAAAATGCTCATTAACACCTTTCATTTGATACCCATATCGTACAAACGCATTCTAGAGTCACCCCTGGTCCATCTTTACGGCGATATCTCGAAAAGGCGTCCATCTATAGAATTTAGGTCCACGCCCTTTTAGAATACTCATTAATACCTTTCATTTGATACCCATATCGTACAAACGCATATTAATCGCACGAGACTTAGGCGATTATTGCGTATGGCCACAGAATAGCTTTTCATAAAAATAAACCTGAAACTTTGTGGAGTACATCTTTTTAAACATTTGTTTTGCACAAGCATTTTAACAATGTAGATTCTCAATATCAACGGAAAAATCAAAATGCAGTGGTCTCACACTCAAGTCAGAAAAAAGAAAATACATAATAAAATACTGAGCTACTTAAGTTACTTAGAGAACAGGATAAGTAGGAAAAACTTTTGCGGCTATTAAAGTATTAAGTGAGAGGCGCAAGTTGCTTGACGCAACTTTCAAGCGGAGTGTGGCAAACAGGGTTCGTATGCAGCGGGAATGACGTTCTTTCTTTTTCCATTGCAACTACAAATGCATTGTGCGTTGAGAAGTCAACAAAACTTTAAATAGTAAAAAAAAAAAAAAAGAAAACTTAATATTTTATAACACAACAATAGCAGTAAGCGTTAAAACAATAACATCAACAAGTAACGATAAACGGTAAGACAAAGATAAAAAACACACAAGGATGCAACGACTAAATAGCGAGCAAGGAGTGAATTGAGTCCTTTTGTTTGAATGTTATTTCAAAGAAGTGTGAAAGTTACGCCAACAGTTGTTGTGATGGTTTAACACCTGCTTTTCTTCTTCTTACTGGGTGGAATTTGTGCAGATAAAGCATAAATGTTTACGATATTACTTTCGCAGAAAAAGAAGACAGTGACAAGAGGGAATAGAGAGATAAGAGCGAAGACGGAGTCACAACCTACCATTCCGAACCCGTTTTCTAAGGATATTTTTGAAAAGCGGCCAAAATGAAATTTTTTTGATGAACCTCTCTTTCAAAAACGTAATTTTTCAACCCTTGGTGGGAAAAGCTTGCTGGATCAGCTGTGATGACAATTATTTGAAAGACGGTTTAATATTTATAGTTCAAAATAAGGCTAACTTTGACCATATATACATAAATCTTCCTTAGATCCGAATAAGCTGATGCCAAAGTACATTCGGTTGGTTCTGGTAAAAGCAGGAAAAGCGGCAATTAAGTATATTATTCCGTCAAGGAATTTTCCAATCAGCTATCAAAGCACAAATATAAAGAAAATGTATGATTGTTGGGCGCGATATATTTCCGAGGAGATTTAGCTTGAGCTTCTCTTCCAACCCTCGTTGTTGTTGTAGTAGTGCTTCGCCCCATCCAATAGGCGCGACCGATCATAAATTGTCATCAATATCCTCTACCGGGTAGGGTGGATCATAGTGAGAGGGGTGAGAGGCATTGGTGCCACATTACAATTGAAGAGATTGTTGGTGTCATGTGGGGACACATTGCAAGCAGGACATATATTTTTGTATGTCAGGGTTGATTCTGGGTAGGTAAGAGTTTAACCTGTTCCTCTTCTGTGAGTTCTGGATATTTTTCTTAAAGAATTGGATTCGCCGGGCAATACCTGGCATAGAGGGCCGTGGATATCACTGAGGACCTGGTTGTGCTTTTTTGCTTCATACGGCTGTTTTCTCAGGTGCCGTGTTTCCTCATAATGCTTACGAAGATGCCCCCTTAAGCCCCTCGGAGGTCTGTTGGGATGTCCAGGTTTCTGGGTATTCTACAGCAACTGTCAGCATTTCATTTCTCTCCCTAACGGGGAGCCCTCTCGCCTCATTGTGCAGGTTGTGTTCTCGGGACATAAGAAGACAGCCCGTAGCGTTTCTGAGGACAGTGTTTTGACTGGCCTGTATTCTTTTCCAATGAGTAACCTTTAGGCTTGGCGACTATATCGGGACGCGTGGCATGCACTCGGTCGGCCAACTGCTTTGTAAGTGTTAACGAGCATTTCTTTACCTATATCCCAAGTGCCGTCGCAAGAGATTTGAGGATATTATTTCGGCTCTAGATTTTAGGTACAATCCAGATCTCGTAGTGGTCGTCTTCAATTTTTCCTAAAAATAAAGAGGGATCTACAGGTTTTATGCAGACTCTGAGCGGCTGCCGAATGAAGAGGACTTTTCGCCGAGTGGACTTTAGAAGTTTTTCCTTAAGATTATGACTTTGCTTTTCTTAGGCTTTACGCCCAGCATCTTCGTTCTTCAGGCATTATACTAAATTCGGCCTTAAGTGAACAAAATTAGCTTCACTGAGCGGCTGCCATTCCATTTGGGCGATAAGGAGAGCCGCCGAATGTTTTGGCGGGTTTTATAGATGTCTATGGTCATTTGTCGCATACTGACCCGATAAGTTCCCGAAATAGTACCATTAAGATACCACGACTATCGCTGGAAGGATTTGCTATAACCAAGTTAAAACTTCTTAAGGTTAAAGAAGCTTTAAATTACGCTGTTAACCTTTGAAATGGCTGCGCTACACAATCCATAACATCGCACTTATGCTACGTCTAGTTCAGGTACCAAGTACACAAATACCAATACTGGGCCAGTTATGTGCTTGTCCTAAGGCGTATGAACTGTTATACATAAAGTAGGGGAGTATGGTGTGCTCTCTATACCTACTGTCGAATAGCAGTGAGACCTCGTAAGGAAAACCTCTTTTAGAAAAAAGCCCCGTCCATATTCTTCAATTGATGCATGAGAACAATGAGCTACCGTTGCATTCTTAGGAAGCGCTTCACCCCACAACATGACTTGTTCTACGCAATAGCGGCCGCGAGGGAGCCAAAACAATTCGATTCCTCACATTTCTATTATTAAAAGATTACCCTGTCAAACGGGTGCCTGTTGGTCGCCCCGCCACTCAACTGGTGCTTACTTTGGTGCTCGGCCGCCTCAGTTGTTCTGCTTCTCCCGCGACCATTTACCATTCGGCTTCTCTAGGAATAGTTTTTCCTGCTATTATCGACCCATCATTATCCCACCGAAAGTGTAATCTCCGCACTGTCTGCCTACACTGTCTGTCTGTCAACTACTTCCTTCGCCGCATGCTGTTAAGCCAAGCTATCTTTCGCTCCTGTTTTTAGTGTTATGAAAAGCTGCTGATGTTTTAAGATCTTAAGCCTTGTGTGTATTTAAACTTAGTAAGGAAACACTATGGTTGAGTTCCGTCGGGTTTTGGGGAATATCTTCTAGACTCATGATTAACTGTGTGCCATCTCTTTCTTTGAGAAACACCACTTCATACTTTCATTTGTCTATTACGAGCAGGATTTAAATATGCCTCTGCTAAGTAGACATAGATGTTCTTCTCTCTAAGATTGTTTGTTCACTATAAAGGTTTGCTTTAGCTTTAACTATTTCAAAGACGTCCTTATAAATGATAATCTCTGGATTTAAAAAAAGAAATGTTCATCTAGTTAAGCTTTTTTACCCTTCTTTTGTGTGCCCGGAACAGCCTCTGGTCGATGATAGTGAAGGATTACTGTGTTAGTAGTTGTAATGATATTGAAATGTAATTCTGGAAGCAAATCCTTTTTCACAACTTCTTTGTAAATAATAATAAAACTTTGAAATATCATATGTGAGATGGGAGTTAAAGGATTGCGCGATGTCAATGCGACCTAAAATTTTAGAAATATTAAAAAATATTTTTGATTTATGTGTAAAAACATAACTACGTCAATATTCGTATTAATACAATCAAACATCAACTGAGTTTGGTTCTTTGTTTTTCCGCTTAACTTAAATCTTGTAAAAGTAAAACATATGAATCATTTCCTGTTTTCACCATCCGCAAGTACTCATACGTATCTTTATCCCATTTACCGTTATAGTAGATACCTGTCACCCCAGAAGCTTATGTCGCTTCGACTGCTTTTCACCTTTTTAAATCAATGTTAGCAAAAGTTTTATTGGATAAGTTTGTTTTAAAAATCACAAAAGAAGGGGTCATTCTTAGCCAATGTTTAAGGAAAGTTGAAACTTTGCATTTCGTTTTCGCTGATTTATTTCTTTTTTTTTTGCTTGTGCGCTCCTCCGCGTTTATACTCACTCATTCACTTGTTGTGTAAGTAGGTAGTAGGTACTCAGCGATTCTTGATTTGCTTTTAACTTTTTGATTCGATTTGTTGTCGTTGAAATTGTTCAGTAAAAAAAGGGAAAAAATTAAAAAAAAATCCATTGATCTTGGTATAAAAACTTTTGTTTCCATACACATTTGGAAGAAGGTCAAATGCACAATGATAACTACTTAAGTTACATTTGAGAAAGTTGCTCTTGCTTTATTTTATAACTCAGAACTTTTTTTGATCTGAAAAATGTTTTTGTGACTCTTCGTTGCTAATTTGATTTGTGCCAAGTGGCATTGAATTGTTCTTAAGCTTATTGAAGTTAAGGTAATTGAGCTAAAGGAAATCACTTTTTCCTACATACATATATAGTATGATGTATGATGGTGCATACTAACAAAGAAGTGGAGAAAAATCGAAGTATGTTTTTGATTTAAAAGTACTTTATTTATTTTTGGAACTTCAATGTTTTCCCGAGCTCTCTGATAATTTGGATCAGGTTGCTTTCGTCAAATATTTCTTAAACCTGCTACACTATTTACCTTTTTTGAAAAAGGTTAGTTTTTTTCGAAACTGGTATACTTTTTTAAAACCGGTAACTTTTTTGAACCTTATTGCTTTCTCATTTTCCTTGGAATATGGTACTTGTTTGGAGCCGCTCACTTCCTGGTATCGTAACTTTTTGAAAGCTTTTTTTTCATTTGTGAGAGTTAGGAAGTTTGTTGAATTTTTTTCCCAATTTCAGAATTTATAGCGTATTATGAATTAAGATTTCCGTGCTCCCAAATCTTCCAAAAGTTTTCTCGAAATATCCCAAAGTATTCAAAAATTCTGAGACTGTTCCAAAGTAAACCCTTCAAACAATTCAGAAAAGATGCCCTAGTGAAAAGACATATTTTGGAAAGCAATCCCTTCATCATCTCGAAAACTTTACCGAGGTAGTCCAGAAGACAGTAGCGAGGTATATGTGCTGTGTGCTCATTAAATGCGGCTGACGCAGCACAGGTAGAAGTCAGTTATTCTAGTCGTTTGACTTTCTTTGTGTGCCTGTTGTTTATTTTTATGTTTTATGTTTATTTGTTGTTGTGTGTTTGTCTGTTGTACCTGTTTCATTATATTGTGTCTTTTAAACAAGTTTTAAAGTCCAAATATTGAATCAGAAATTGTGATTGTATGAACGTTTATTATATATAAAAAAAAAAAAATTGTAAGGCGCGATAACCTCCGGAGAGATCTAAGGCCGAGCTTTTCTTCCAATTTGAGTCGTGCTCCTCTTGATTTTCCCTAGGCCGGACGGGATCTACATGTTTTATGCCGACTCCGAACGGCATCAGATGAGTTTTCACTGAGAGCTTTTCATGGCAGAAATACACCCGGAGCGGTTGCGAAACACTGCCGAGGGGCGACCCCTCTTAGAAAAATTTCCTTCTAATTGAAAAACCTTGTTTCTAAAATTTTTTGATATTGCTTTACCCGGGGTGTGAACCCAGGGCATACAGTGTGGTGGGCGGAGCACGCTACCATCACACCACGGTGGCCGCCGACGTTTATTATATACCGTCGAATATTTTCTGTCTGTAGATTTCCCTGTTTTCGAGCACGTTCAGACGTCGACCTTTTGCTTGTGTGTAAAGCACCTTCACTGTTTTATTGGTGTATACTGGGGAACATTAATAATCAAGTCGGACTCTGATATGATGTTTGGATAAGGAATTCAAACAGAGTAATCACAAAACAAAAACTCAAAGAAACTAAAACTGTCTTCTACTTGCCTCAGTTAGTTACACAAATCGATCACTAAAAACCAACCCAAAAGTAATTGGAAATATTTCAGGAAATAGTCCCGAAACTACCTGGTTCACATTCCTGATTCCCATTCTCACAATGAATGCATTAAATAGTTCTGAAATTATTCCGAAATCAATCTATAAATATTTTTAAAATAGGCAAAAACGATGGAATAGAAATAGTCCAAAATACAATCCCCAAATGATTTCCAGAAAGCAATAGCGAAGCAGTCCAGAATTATTCCGGAAATGGTCTCGAAAATATTTCCAAAATAATGCGGTTCGAAACAGATACCGAAATAGACCCAAACGGGTTCCGAAATCCATCTGAGGTGATCCTCATAAATGGACACAAGATAGCCCTTAATTACACCGAAAGTTATTCTGAAGTGAATAATTTCGAGCTACTTACGTCTAAATAAAAATCTTTTTACTTGTTCTTTATTTTCCTCTTCCCCCTTTTGCTTACTTTTCCCTTAAGTTAGTTTGGCTTCTGATTAATTTCTTTGATTTTCTTTTCCCTTTCTTTGTTGTCGCTTCCGTTTGATTTTCGATTTCAATTTATTTTTATTTTATGTCAGTCTATTTGAATTTTATTTGATTTAATTCGATGTAATGTTTTGTAATTGATATTAGAGAAAAATTGTAAGCTTACAAACGGCGGTGGTTACTGAATTTCACTTCTTCATCACCTAGTTTTTCGGGAGTTGAGCGTTGAACTCGAATCTCCAACATTCATATCAGTGCAAGCCTTTAGCTGCTAAGCCATATGAATGTTCCGTTGTTCGCTTTACAATTGGTCTCTAAGAGTTGCCTTTTTGTTTATATTCCTTTTGATCACCATGTAGGCACATACAATCTGTATGTAGTTTATTCCTAATGGTGTGGATATGATTCTTAGGCGCGCTTTTGAAAGCTTAGTAACATTTGTTCGGATTTTTAAAGTATTTGTTTTTAATACTTCCGCTGTTACTATTATATCAATATGATCATATGTATTTAATTAGCGAGCTTTGCTCATATTGCTTTATACAATGGTTTTTGTAATTGATATTGGAGAAAAATTGTAAGTTTACAAACGGTCCCAATGGTGTGGATATGATTCTTAGGCGCACTTTTGAAATGTTTTTTTTTTTTGAATTAAATTTTTTTTATTTTATTTTCTTTATTTTATTTTTTTTTTTTATTTTATATGACTTTATTTTATTATATATTTTTTGTATTTTATTTTATTTTCTTTTATTTTCTTTTATTTCTGTTTTATTTTGATTTAGTTTATTTTATTTAATATTGTTTTTATTTTATTTATTTAGTCGAATTGTTGTTTTTTTATTGAATTTTTTGGTTTGTTTCATTTTATTTTACTTAACTTCATTTCATTTTAATTTATTTTATTTTATTTCATTTCATTTTATTTTATTTTACAGTATTTTATTTTATTTTATTTTACTTTATTTTATTTTATTTTATTTTAATTTATTTTATTTTATTTTATTTTGTTTTATTTTATTTCATTATACTCAGTTGAGCAGAGCTCACAGAGTATATTAACTTTGATTGGATAACGGTTGGTTGTACAAGTATAAAGGAATCGAGATAGATATAGACTTCCATATATCAAAATCATCAGTATCGAAAAAAATTCGATTGAGCCATGTCCGTCCGTCCGTCCGTCCGTCTGTCCGTTAACACGATAACTTGAGTAAATTTTGAGGTATCTTGATGAAATTTGGTATGTAGGCTTCTGGGCACTCATCTCAGATCGTTATTTAATGAACGATATCGGACAATAACCACGCCCACTTTTTCGATATCGAAAATTTCGAAAAATCGAAAAAGTGCGATAATTCCTTACCAAATACGGATAAAGCGATGGAACTTGGTAGGTGAGTTGAAGTTATGACGCAGAATAGAAAACTAGTAACATTTTGGACAATGGGCGTGGCACCGCCCACTTTTAAAAGAAGGTAATTTAGAAGTTTGGAAGCTGTAATTTGGCAGTCGTTGAAGATATCATGATGAAATTTGGCAGGAACGTTACACTTATTACTATATGCCTGTTTAATAAAAATTAGCAAAATCGGAGAACGACCACGCCCACTTTAAAAAAAATTTTTTTTTTAAATTCAAATTTTAAAAGAAAAGTTAATATCTTTACAGCATATAAGTTAATTATGCCAACATTCAACTCCACTAATGATATGGTGCAACAAAATACAAAAATAAAAGAAAATTTCAAAATGGGCGTATCTCCGCCATTTTACATTTAATTTGTCTAGGATACTTTTAATGCCATAAGTCGAACAAAAATTTACCAATCTTTGTGAAATTTGGTAGAGGCTTAGATTCCAGGAAGATAACTGTTTTCTGTCAAAAAGGGCGAAATCGGTTGAAGCCACGCCCAGTTTTTATACACAGTCGACCGTCTGTCCTTCCGCTCGGCCGTTAACACGATAACTTGAGCAAAAATTGATATATCTTTACTAAACTCAGTTGACGTATTTATCTGAACTCACTTTGTATTGGTGTAAAAAATGGCCGAAATCCGACTATGACCACGCCCACTTTTTCGATTTCGAAAATTACGAAAAATGAAAAAAATGTCATAATTATATACCAAATACGAAAAAAGGGATGAAACATGGTAATTGTATTGGTCTATTGACGCAAAATATAACTTTAGAAAAAAACTTGGTAAAATGGGTGTGACACCTACCATATTAAGTAGAAGAAAATGAAAAAGTTTTGCAGGGCGAAATCAAAAGCCCTTGGAATCTTGGAAGGAATACTGTTCGTGGTATTACATATATAAATAAATTATCGGTACCCGACAGATGATGTTCTGGATCACCCTGGTCCACATTTTGTTCGATATCTGGAAAAGGCGTCCACATATACAACTAAGGGCCACTCCTTTTTGAAACCCTTATTAATACCTTTAATTTGATACCCATATCGTACAAACACATTCTAGAGTCACCCCTGGTCCACCTTTATGGCGATATTTCGATAAGGCGTCCATCTTAAGAACTAAGGCCCATGCCCTTTTAAAATACTCATTAACACCTTTCATTTGATACCCATATCATACAAAAAAATTCTAGAGTCACCCCTGGTCCACGTTTATGGCGATATCTCGAAAAGGCGTCCACATATAGAACTAAGGCCAACTCCTTTTTAAAATACTCATTAACACCTTTCATTTGATACCCATATCGTACAAACAAATTCTAGAGTCAAGCCTGGTCCACCTTTATGGCGATATCCCTAAATGGCGTCCTTCTATAGAACTATGGTCCACTCTTAAAATACTCTTTAGTACCTTCCATTTGATACACATGTCATACAAACACATTCCAGGGTTCCCTAGGTTCTTTTTACAACATGGTGATTTTCCCTTACTTTGTCTCCACAGCTCTCAACTGAGTATGTAATGTTCGGTTACACCCGAACTTAGCCTTCCTTACTTGTTTTAATTTAATTTATTTCATTTTGTTTTATTATATTCTATTTGATATTATTTTATTTCATTTTATTTTTATTTTCTTTTATTTTACTTTACTTTTTCTTATTTTACTTATTAAGTTTTAGTTTATTTTATTAAATTTTATTTTTTTGCTAATTAAATTTTATTTTTTATTTAATTTGAAATTATTTTATTTTACTTTACTCAATTTAATTGAATTTTTTATTATATCATATTTTATCCCAATTTATTTTTATTTTGTTTCATTTTATTTGGTTTAATTATAAACCTTTTTTTAGTTTAATTTAATTTTATTTTGTTTTATATCAATTTATTTACTATTCATCATCAAAATGATCTTGTTTGTTCTTCGTCCTCTCCAGCTCTTTTAACTTATTTAAATTTGTTTTTCCCTTTCCTTCGTCTATTCACTTACTCTTTGATTTATGCTGCGGTTTCGTAATTCATTTCCCTTAACTGATTTGTTGTCTGTTTGCGTTCATATCAACTTAGTCATAAATATACTGCTGTGAGTACGAAAATATAATTAATGATTATGTGCAAAATTTTATTTGTTTCAATTTCCCCATATCGTCGGCTAGATACTTACATGCAATTTTATCAAAAAATAACAATTAATTTTGACCTTGAGTAAAATGAGAAAAAAACTTCCCTTTAACTACGCACTTGATTAAAATTTATATCTCAATTTATTATGCACATTTTCTGTTATCAAATCAAAATTAAGTTTGCTAATACAATTAAAATCAAACAAATCTACACAAGAAGTAAACAATGAAACAAAAATAAATAGACAACTGCTAGGTAGGACATTATACACAAACATATATTAACGTAAATCTACCCAACAACAAACAAATAAGAGTAATTCCATTTATTTTCAGTACAGCTAGATTAGTACCCAAGTATGTATGTGTGGTTTAGTGTGCGATAGAGTGCGCTGCAAACACAAAATGAATGAATTTTTAATAAACTGAGATAAGTGCAATACACAATGACAAGCTAACAGCGAAATACATATACAGGCAAAATGAAATGTTTGTGAGGATACACGCAAACATACATACATATGTACGTGACCCACACAGGTGAGAAAAGCTTTACTTTACAACTTCACCAACATTTGTAAGCTCAACGCCGTCGGCTGTTGTTGTCGTCCATAGCTGCCGGACCGATGTCAACTGCAATGTGATTGCGTTAAAAACTCTATAAATAACAGAGTATGCAACAACAATAATAACATGAAAAATTAGACTACAATAATAGACTTTGTGTTAGTTAAGGATATCTGTATAAATGCAATTACAAATGTGTGGATATGTGTGTGTGTGTGAATGTAGGTTTGTGTTATTATGCGATTCTAGTTACTAGGAATGAATACATCTAATCCAGTTATTGCATTTTAAATGCATTGTTTTTGTCGCCAATCCTACCGCAACAATGAAAACAAAAGCAAATACAATAACTAACAATATAACCAGTTGAGATTACGTTCGTACGCCTGTAACTATGCAATGATTTAATGCCAACGTTTGCTTTCATTAGCACATCTTTGTTGAAATATTGCTTTTAATTTTGATGCTTCTTTTGTATTTGTACCAAATAAGAATGATGAAATTCTAAAGTTTTACGCTTTAAATTGTTGCAAGCCTCTTTTCTGATGCTTTAAAGAATTTTCTTAGAGTTGTTGCTCATACGCCACGGCGCCCTTACAACACATATTTAGTTTGTCCTAGCACAAACGCAGTATATTTCCTCTATCCGCCCGCTTGTTTTTGTTTTCTATTTTTAGTTCAGTCTATTATTTAACCATTTGCTTATATATAAGTGCATTTCTCTTGTGCAAATATACTGTATAAATCCCATTTCGCGTCTGGGCTAGTCATCTATTGCACAATCTTAATGGAAAAGCATGTAAGTGTACTTAGTTAATTTGATTATGTTGACATAGTCTGGTAAGAAAAAGGATTAGTAGCAAGAATATTGCACCTTAGTCCACTGTGAGTCTTTAAAATAATAATAATAGAAGTGAAGTCATAAGTGACTTTAGTATACATACCTACATAAAAAACCAATTTCATGTAAAACGATATGCACGACATCTCATGGAATATATATGTGACCTGGAATTATGAAACGACCCTATTGTGCGAAAATATCGTTCTTCACTTTTTGAGTGATTCTTATAGGAAATTTAACGCTCTTTCCAATGGAACAACTGCAGTTTTCTCTCTTTCTTAGCATCGCATTTAAAGCCAAATCGGACCGTAAATACGATTTTTTTGAAATATTTCGATCCATGCGCCACCTATCGGAGTTTTTTTGTTATTATTGCATTGTCATCGGGTTCTGAACTATTTCTTTTTCTCGAAAACTTGTTTTCGCACAATAGGGTCGTTTAATGAGTCCAAGTCACATATATATATATCTGCCAATCTTAAATATGATTAACTATACACACTTTTAATGGTCTAAGTACCAGAGAGAGTTGAAGATAAAATATGGGTCACCTCAATTTGTAAATGTAAGTGCAGAAACCGGGCTAAAATGCTTACTATGCGCCATTTTGATGCAGTTTTTCCCGAAATCCCTCCCGCCTATAGCTCTTTTTTCGGTCGTTGAAGGGAATATCCATTCTTTCCGCGGGTAGGCCGAGAAGTCAATGTCCTGAATTGTGCAGGTTGGACAAAATTTGTTTGGGGATTTTACAGGTCTCCGTACAACAAAATAAATAAAAATAAATGAAAAGTGCGATATACTCTTCGGAGGCCGAGATTATTTTTCAATACGCACAGTACTCCCTTTTAATTTTTCCTTATAAATCGGCGGGACGTGACCTACATACTTTACGTAGACTGAGAAGCTTGTGGTGGCAGAAATACGTCCGCTGTGTTTGCCAAACCACTGCCAGGTACTTGAACCCAGTATTTTCGGTGTGTTAGGCGGTGTGAATATCAATTACGAATTGCGGTAAGTTGTAGCTGAACCTGACGCCATCTGCGATGACTAACGATGCACCGGCCTTTCCTAGTTCACCCGCTTTTTTATAGCCGTCTTTCTTATTTTAATAGTGTAAATTTTTCTCTTTAATTAAATAAATAAAAAAAAACATATCTTTTGTTATATTTCAATATCTGGGCCCGTATCACGTTTTACAATCCGTTATCGAAATCCATTTTTTAAATCACAATAGTTCTGATATGGTGAATCCTATGAATGACATGTGTTTACTAGTGACCATGCATACTCATTCGATCCATGTTTATAAATAGTTTGGCAGATTTATATTTATCATTTGATTGAAATCGGTTTTTCATCCGCGATCGTATAACACGTTACGAGCCCTGACTTTCGAACTCCCCCACAGAAAAAAAAAACCTAGCAACTTATAAATACTCAATACCCGAAAAATACATGACACTTGGGCAAAGTACTCGAAAATGTACTTATAGTTATCGTTATGGAACAGCACTGGAAATTACTTTTTAACACAGCACTACAATTAAACGACCCCCACGGCAACTCCACCTATGCCTGAACCTCCCAACGGTGTAGCAGCGCTAAGAAAATAGGCCAGCTAAAGAACAAGAAGTAAGCATCAGCTGACAGCCAGCAGCAAACAGCCAATGTTAATTCTGTGATCCAAATTCAAAAATAAGCCCGATAAGTGTGGTTATAACAAAAATTGTATTCTCTAACTAATCTTCTAACAAATCTTTACTTGCCTTAGACATAAATCTTGGTTATGATATTCAAAATAGCCACAATACTATAATCATCAAAAAACGAAACCATAGTGACAGGTCCAGATTTCGTTTACGGTCACGAAACGTGTAAAAATTATGCTTGAAACTGTTCTAGATTTGCTTTCGAAATGTCCACTTGCTTTTCCTTTTGCTCTTCAGTTCTTAATTTCGCCAACTAACGTGGGGAGACATTTCTGATATGCAATTCATTTACAATGACACTTCGCTTGCTTAAGCTCATCAACTTTTGAATATGGGAAGAAGAGTGGCCACACAGTTATTGTGTAAGCCTTTGGTAGAAATTTATTGATAACAGCCCTTATTTAGGTGCACATTTTGTAAAACGCGACGCACTGTGGAGTCGTATACAATATGGGCCAAATTATTTCCCAATTTGATGTTCATTCGTTCGTATTTAAAGAAATATAGCGTCTGGAAATTGTGGCATATTTCAGTAGTTTTGTTTTTGCGCCGCCTTATGTATATCAAAGCAATTAGAAGACATTTTCTTTTTTTGTGCATAAAACAGCCGACTACCATTTTGGTTCACACATCGTATAATCACGCTATTTCACTGTGACATCCTAATAATTATCTATAAAAGTCGGCTCCTCAGTACCCCTGCATTATCATCAACGCTGAAACACCTCCGGCTATTAGTACGCGCTCCGTCGCGGCAATGCTCCCGTCGGTCACACTCCTACTAAACTGGTTCCGCTGAATTTCACACTTTCGCTGAGTTGTTACAATCTCTGCCACTACTGCTTTGACCGTTGGCCGGCCACTATTGTTTCTCCGCTCAGCTGTTGTCCAACCATTGCCACCCGAAAATACATTCTGTTTACTACATCCGCTGTTGTCTGCCTTATTCCTGCCGAACAGCGATCTTGTCACCTTAGAAGTAATCCCCCACCATCCGCCTGTAAGCCACATTACTTCATTTTCACTGCACTTATATTACTTATGAAAGCTGCTGTCTTCCTAACTCCCCAGACTCCATCTTAAACGCAATACCCACTAGTTCGCTTCTTAATTCAGAGATGAGAGAATTTGCGACGCATTTTTTAAGTCACGCTTTTATTTGTTACTAAACTATCTTCGCCAGCATAGAGCTAAAGACTTGGTCGATAGATAAGCTCCTTCCCCAGGATAAGACGTATGTTCAAAATCTGGTGCAAAATGGATCAGGGCCAGAAGTCACGCTGATAAGGTTTATTTAGTTTGTCGACTCCGAATTTCAGTCTTCCACACAATAAAGCCCACTTGCAGAACAGCAAACTATCTTTTTCACGCAGAGTTAATTTAAGATGATTGTAAAAAATCAGTTTAACCTCTCATGTCAATTTAACTCTGAGTTAAAAAGATAACTTGCCGTTCTGCAAGTGGGCCTAAGTAAGAGGGCGCGGTTTGCTTATAAATTAACATAATTTAAGTAAAATAAATGTTAGGCGCGATAACCTCCGAAGAGATCTTAGGCCGAGCTTCTCTTCCAATTTGCGCCGTGCTCCTTTTAATTTTTCCCTACAAATTGGCGGGACTGGATCTACTTGTTTTATGCCGACTTCGAACGGCATCTGCAAAGCAGATGAGTTTTCACTGACAGCTTTTCATGGCAGAAATATACTCGGAGTGCTTGCCAAATATTGCTGAGGGACTAACCCGCTTAGACACATTTTTTTCTAATTGAAAAAACTTGTTTCCAAAATTTTGAAGTTGCTTTGCCCGGGGAGTGAACCCAGTATCTTCGGAGAGGTAGGCGTAGCACGCTACCACCACACCACGGCGGCGAAGTACGTTATCATTATACGATATCATATACATACATACATTTAGATAAAAAATTACCTAAAGCCATTTTCAATCAAAAATATGTAATCAATAAAGTCAAACAAGACATCCCCAAGTGCCTGTCCTTCATCACAGACGTGCTTAAGCACAATTGAATACTCAAAAACAATCACTTGTGGCATATGAAAATTTTATATGCTTATTTTGATTAATATTAAATGTATACACTTAAACTTGTATTATCATATATTTATACGCTTGTATAAGTACGTTTCGATTCAGTAGTGTATTTACTTCGCTGCATTGAAATCACGGAACTGTCAATCAGTGTGCATCACTTTAAACCCCATTGAGACTATCAATCAAAATCGCTGTACAACGACTGAACACCTGAGACAAGTAGAAGCATTTTGCGTCGAGAGTGAAATTAAATAAATAAAATTTTAATGCGATATACTTGTTAATGTACATAAGTGCATGTTAAGATTTTATTTAAAAAAAATTATCTGAACGCATGCGAAACTTGTATACGGGAATGTCTTTGGCATTATTTAGCGAGTAGTTAAAAATTTATGAAATAATTTCATGAAGGCAAAACAATAAAAGTCTAAATACCACTTATGCATTTACATACACAACAGTTTGCTTTAGCATTAAATAAATTAATTTTTTCTATTTTTAATTTTACACTTCGATAGGATACGAGACCCTATGATAGTAAACGCACAAAGGAATACTTCCCTGTTCCTTTCTTGCATCCCTCAATTCTTCAACTTCCTTGTGACTTCTTTTGTAAAGAAATGAGTTTTTTCTCCGAAATTTGACTATTCCTTTTTAAGTTTAATTTTTTGATAAAGTTTTTGTTGATTGTTTTTCTTGCGCTTTTGGTATTTCTTTTCGTTATTTTGGCAAGGAGGGTAAGGAAGAGGAATCGTATATGCATACCCTACACATGTAAATTTGATATGGTGTCGATTGATAATATATTTTTACAACTCTCATGAAAATGAAATGGTATATTAAGTTTGTCACGAATGTCTTTAAAGGAAAATATTTAGCCCCACTAATAATTATACTGAAATGATCAGGGTGAAGAGCTGAGTTGATTTAGCCATGTCCGTCTGTCGGTTTGTATGCAAACTAGTCTCTCAATTTTTGAGATAAATAAATAAAATTTGGTGAGCGGTTATATTTGGGTGTCCGATTAGACATTTGTCGCAACCGGCCAGATCGAACAACTATCTATATATATAATAAAAAGATGATAAAAAATTTTAAGGACTACCTTTATATAAATGGACAAAAAAATAGAAGGCAATTTTTCCTTTAATACAGACATAGTCTTGTTGAATTTTGACTAAACAAATTTAACAATAGCTCTTGTAAAAGAGTTTTGGCATTTAAAACTTAAAAGATGGAGCGCAGTCTTTCAATTTAAGGCAAACCATGTACTTGGGATTAACTAATTGATTATTTAAAATTTAAACACGCGCTCTACCTAATTTTAGATCCCAAATTTAAGTAATTACTAAGTGAAAATTCTTATCTTTATTTATTTGTTCAAAATAGCAAGATCTAAGAGAATTAGTGGAATTTTCGCTGACAACACTGGCGAAAACAACAGAATTCCACCTCGCATCATAACAAGAGAATTCCACCTCGTTTGTTAGCTACTTAATTTTCACAGCTGAAAATCGTGGTGAAATTCGCATACGCCTGAAAGTCTAAAAGAATCGTGGTGAAAGTCGCGTAGGCCTAAAAGTATGCAAGGACGTGCATAGAGTTGGGCCTTCAACGAGGTGGAATTCTACAACGCCTGCAACACTCAGGAAGCTAGCCATGAAGGTATGGCCTAATCTCCTAAATAGTTCGACTTGTGCGTTACGTAGCTCAAATTGTTTGATCAAACATAGTACTGTCACCGAGTTTTAAACTATATTGTAGGTTTAAAGTCCCTATATATCCAGGAAGAAAAATCGATTGCAAGATTCCTAACTTAAAACTAGTTTTCTCAATATCTCGATCCATGCACCACCTAGCGGAATTTGTTTGATAAAATATTGCATTGTCACCGGGTTCTGACTTACGGCCCAAGTTTCATGTCTCTGTTTTTAAAGGATTTGCAGTTATCTTGACTAGCGCGCCACCTAGCGGTACTTTGTTTTCTATAAGTTGTATTGTCACCAGGCCTCCAACTAAGTGCCAAGTTTCAAGTCTCTAGGTAACCGGGAAGTTACTTAAAAATGGATTGAAAAATTCCCTAATTAAAATTTGTTTCTTACTATCTCGATCTGCGTGCCACCTAGCAATTTTTGCTTGATCAAATGTTGCATTGTCACCGGGTTCTGTTCCACGGCCCAAGTTTAAAGTCCCTAGCTTACCGGTAAGTTACTAAGAAATCGATCGCAAGATTCCCCTCGTTTTTCGGGGACTTGCAGTTATCGCAATTAGCACGCAACCTAGCGGAACTTTGTTTTCTTTAAATTATATTCTTACCGGGTCTCGAACTATGTGCTAAGTTACAAGTCTCTAGGTAACCGAGAAGTTAGTTAAAAATTGATTTAATGATTCCCAAATTAAAATAAATTTTCCTAATATCTCAATCCATGCGCCACCTAGCGGAATTTTTTTGATAAAATATTGCATTATCACCGGGTTCTGACTTACGGCTCAAATTTCGTATCTCCAGCTCACCGGGAAGTGACTCAAAAATAGACTGAAAGATTCCCCTCGTTTTTAAAGGATTTGTAGTTATTTCACTTAGCGCGCCACCTAGCGGAATTTTGTTTTCTGTATATTGTGTTGTCATCAAGCCTCGAACCGTGTGCCATGTTTCAAGTCACTAGGTCACCGGGAAGTTAGTTAAAAATGGATTGAAAGTTTCCAGATCAAAACTTATTTTCTTAACATCTCAATCCATGCACCACCTAGCGAAATTTTTTGGATCAAATATTGCACTGTCACCGGGTTCCGACTCAGTTAAGTTACCGAAAAAGACGTTTCCGCGGGTCAAAAATTCGTACGGAAATGAGGGGACAAACATGAAAGCGAGTTAATATAAAGTTAGAAAAAAACAAATTCTGTGTGTGTGTGTGCTCTCTATGGAAACGTATTTCCCACACTTCAATCATCACCAAATTTTGGCTATAGATTCATTCGATCAGCACGAAGGTTTTCGGGTAAAAACAAGTAAGGAAGACTAAGTTCGAGTTTAACCGAACATTACATACTCAGCTGAGAGCTATGGAGACAAAATAAGGGAAAATCACCATGTATTAAAATGAACCTATGGTAACCCTGGAATGTGTTTGTATGACATGGGTTTCAAATGGAAGGTACTAAAGAGTATTTTAAAAGGGAGTGCGCTATAGTTCTATAGGTGGACGCAATTTCAGGATAGCGCCATAAAGGTGGACCAGGGGTGACTCTAGAATGCGTTTGTACGATATGGGTACCAAATTAAAGGTATTAGTGAGGGTTTTAAAATTAGTGGCCCTTAGTTGTATATGTGAAGGCGGTTTCGAGATATCGACAGAAATGTGGATCAGGGTGACCCCGAACATCATCTGTCCGGTATCGCTAATTTATTTATATATGTAATACCACGAACAGTATTCCTGCCAAGATTCCAAGGGCTTTTTCATTTTCGTGTTTTTTTGTGTTATCATAGGCCTTTTTTGACCATAATGTTACTTTTAGTGCAAGTAAAACTTGAAATTTTAAATAACTATTTTCATAATTTCAGGTCAAATTACGTTGGTGAATTGAAAAAATATTTAAATAAATGCAGTTTCGCCCCTGAGGAAACTAGGGTACTTAGCGAAACGTTGGGGCGTAATAGTGGAGTTTTACTTGCAAGTTATCGTGTTAACGGCGGTGCGGAAGGACAGTCGGTCTACTGTGTATAAAAACTGGGCGTGGCTTCAACCGATTTCGCCCATTTTCACAGAAAACAGTTATCGTCATAGAATCTATACACACACCAAATTTCAAAAGGATTGGTAAATTTTAGTTCGACTTATGTCCTTAAAAGGATTCTAGACGAACTGTATGAAAAAGGGCGGAGCCACGCCCATTTTGAAATTTTGTTTTATTTTTGCATTTGGTTGCACCATATCATTACTGGAGTTGAATGTTGGCATAATTTACATATATACTGTAAAGATTTTAATTTTTTTGTTAAAATTTGACTTAAAAAAAAGGTTTTAAAGTGGGCGTGTTCGTCATCCGATTTTTCAAATTTTTATTTAGCGCACATATTGTAATAGGAGCAACGTGCCTGCCAAATTTCATCATGATATATTCAACGACTTCGAAATTACAGCTTGCAAAACTTTTAAATTATCTTCTTTTAAAAGTGGGCGGTGCCACGCCCATTGTCCAAAAATTTACTAATTTTTTATTTTGCGTCATAAGGTGAACGCACCTACAAAGTTTCATCGCTTTACCCGTCTTTGGTAATGAATTATCGCACTTTTTCTGTTTTTCGAAATTCTCGATATCGAAAAAGTGGGCGTGGTTGTAGTCCGATTTCGTTGATTTTAAACAGCGATTTGAGATTAGCGCCCAGGAATCTACATACCAAATTTCATCAAGGTACCTCAAAATTTACTCAAGTTATCGTGTTTACAGACGGACGGACAGACGGACTGACGGACGGACGGACATTCTTTTTTCACCCAGATCATTTTGATATATAGAAGTCTATATCTATCTCGATTAGTTTATGCCGTTACGGATTGCCGTTATGCGAACAAAGTTAATATACTCTGTTAGCTCTGCTCAGCTGAGTATAATAATTTCGATATATAAAAGGGGCGTGACACCTCCCATACAAATGGAATATATCATACTGTATATCTCTGGATGTAGTAGTGGAGGATAATGAAAATTGGTAAGGAGCTATATGACACTAAACCATAACACCTCCAGTAAAATGTGGAATTGGTAAAAAAGGAGCGTGGCACCTTCCCTACAAATGGGATTTTTCAGAACTATGGCTGCCGTACAAACATAGGTTATTTTAACGCCTAAAGTGTAACATGCCGCCATTAAAAAAATGTGTTAACTTCAGTCTATGTACATCTTCTTTAAAAATCAAATTCTGTGTGTGTGATCCCTATGGAAACTTATTTTCCACATTTCAATCATCATCAAGTTTCGGCTATAGTTCTTTCGATCAAGACCAAGGTTTTTCATATTTAATAATTAAGAATTTTATAATAAAATTTGTTTTTTTTTGGCTATGTGAACGAGCAATCTTAGCTCCCAAAAATGATCATGTTAACAAAATCAATGATCGCATTCACAACAAAATTCCTGGTGAGGTGACGAAATATAAATCGATCGACACAGTTATAGATGAAGATCAAATTTTGAATTATCCAATTGAATTTCTATACTCCTTAGAACCAAAAGGAATGCCTGCGCATATATCAACATTGAAAATTGGCTCACTAATCATGCTTCTTCGGAATTTAGACCCACCAGAATTGTGCAATGGAACCAGATTTGCGTTTAGAAATTAATGCCGAATGTAATCGAAGCCACAATCATTAGCGGTAAAAGCAAAGGTGAAGATGTGCTCGTACCACGGATCCCAATGACTCCTACAGATTTGCCATTCAATTATAAGCTCTTATAGTTTCATGCACGCCTTTCTTTTGCAAGTACAATCAACTAAGCACCAGGACAGTCGCTTACTGTTGCAGGATTAAATTTAGGGAGTCCGTGCTTTTCCCATGGCCAGCTATTATGTTGCTTGCTCTACAGTTTGAACCCCAAAAATTTCTTTATCTTTGCACTGAACGAAAAAACCTAAAATATTGTGTACCCACATGCATTACAATAAGATACTGTAACGAATTTAGGGAAATAATTCCGCCTATTTGCAACCATCTGCTTACGTTCCTATCGCTAAACTCTTGAATAAAACACTCCAATATTACAAAATGGTCTTTATTATACTACTTTGAAATTACTTCGCAATTAAACTTCACTTCGCAACTGATAGCGTGCTTAAATCAAACTGATTACTGATAACTCAGCTTTCGCTGCTTTTATACTCTGTGCCCAAATGTCTAGACGTTTCTTCTGCTAGAATTTTCTACTTGGTTATCACCTAACGCGTCGCGTGTGTATATGTAGTTTATAGCATCGCGCATAGCCATATGCGCGTGCATATGTGAGTAATACTTCCACCGATGACTACATCTGTATGTGAGTTATCTTTTCGTTGCCTTGTATGTATGTGGGTAAAAGATGATTAATGTGTTTATGTAGCTTGCTTAATGTTTCTGTTGTTGTGCCTTTATTTAATAACCTTAGAGATGGTAATATTCGTCAAAATACAATGATAAAATGTTTTAGAAGAAAATATCGCCAAATATGCGTAAAAAGTTCAATTCAATTTACAGAATAATAAGCTAAATTATCAACAAATAAAACAAAAAAATAACGCAACATTCATTCGATCTCGGGCGTATCAACGTACGCCGGGTAAAGCTAGTAATATATATCCCACTTACAACCGATTTTTCAGAAGAGAGGATTTTTGTCATATCTTCCTCAGTTTATCAGATTGAAGCTTCAAACTTCACAAAGTGCTTTCGTATATGGTAGATATTGTAGTCTGAAAAAATGAGTCAGATCGGTCGTATGTATAGCATATATCCCACACAACCGATTGTTCAGATAAGAAGCTTTTCGTAATTACTGCCGAATTTTAACAGCTAGAAACTTCAAATTTCACTGAACACTTAAGTATAGAGCATTCATTGTTGTCTGAAAAAATTGTGTAGATCGGTGGTATATATAGTATATATCCTATACCACCGGTTGTTCAGAAGAGAACCTTTTCGTAATTTCTGCCCCATTGAACCTTCAAATTTCAGTACATGCTTTCATTTATAGCAAATATTGTTGTATGAAAATTTCGAAGAAATCTGTCGTATAAATAGCATATTTCCCCTACAACCGATTGTTAAGAAATTTTTCTCAATTTCTACACAATTTGAATAGCTTGAAGCTCCAAATTTCACCAAATGCTTACGAATATAGCATATATTGTTGATATAGGGTTTTTCATGGTCATAGCTATTTCATGCAGACCACAAAAACCTTGGAACTTTGCATCCTCACACAGAGCACCTACCGATTTTTAAACGGTTTTATTTAGCTTGACTTGACAGGCTGGCTGGCTGGCCGGCACGAATTTTTTAATTGAAATTTAAGTAACTTCCCGATAAGTTACAAGCTTGAAACTTGGAATATAGTTCAGAACTCGATGACAATGCAATAATAAGAAAAAAACTCCGATAGGTTGCGCATGGATCCAAATATCTCAAAAAATC
Organism: Eurosta solidaginis; assembly: GCF_040869045.1. NCBI lineage: Eukaryota > Metazoa > Arthropoda > Insecta > Diptera > Tephritidae > Eurosta > Eurosta solidaginis. The sequence continues at coordinate 172,599,207 of NC_090323.1, forward strand.
GTATTTGTGGTCCGATTTGATTCATAATTGGAACATTTATACATACAAGAATAGAAAGCGATCTATCAAACAACTCGCCGCTAGGTGGCGCAAACAACGAGATATTCAAAAAATCGTATTTGTGGTCAGATTTGGTCCATATTTGGAACAAATAATGCATACCTGAAAAGAAAGCGACCTATGATGTTCGATTTGGCTCATATTTGGAACAAAGTCCGGTAGAAGTGACACCAAAATAATTTGGAGTTGGAGGAGGGACAAGCATACGTGGCGTAGAGTCGAGTAAAGTCTTTGGAAGGATTATGTATTGAGGACTTAGGTTGTAGCAAATTGTCAGGAAAGAGTCCTTGTAATAATGAATCACTAAATGAACTATATAGAATGAGAAATAATAGGCAATTAAATAAAGACTAAAAACTTAAATAAAAATAAAATAATTAAAAAAAAAAATGTAAGTTAAGCGGTTTTAGTGAAAACAATAATTAAATGAAGTAATAATAATACTAAAAGCTAGAAAATAATTAGGAAGGTCCTAGGTACTAATCATCACACTCCTCAATAGTCTGGGGCGTTGATCAGACAATTAAATAAAAGCGTTGGGCGCGTCAAATTTCTATTGATAGTCATATATAAGACCAACTGAACCTTAGTTGGGTTATGCTACGCCTCACATTTTAAATTATTTTATTTAAATTTGCAACTGCAGTACACATTTATAATATTTATGTGTGATCCGAGTTTTCATCTTTGATGACCATCTATAGAAACTAATCAAACAGCAAAATATTTCTGGGATTTTTTTAATTTCACATCTACATTATTTTCATTGGGAAGTAAGGACCTGGGCTTAATTTTGTTATTACTATTTAGTCAAAAAAAAAAAAAAATCCGAACCGAAAACAGTAGTCCTTAAGTACGGTTCTCTTTAGTATATTTGATTTATTAGCTATAATATATAACCAGATTTGCGGCCTTGCTGGATGCAAATTTTCAATGCTCTTTCCGAAAGACGTTGAGATATGGAAGTTATCACTAAAAGTTTCGTTTCGAATTCGAAATCTGCGAGAGCGTCTTATTTAAATAAACACATTGCCCATTCAAAAATCCTGTTATGGACAAAGATGATTTTCCTTAAGGAGTCTAAATTTTTATCGAAATACCCGACATCGCCTGATATATCGAAATGATATTATTCGATATCCATATTAGCCGTGTTTTTTTTTACACGCGTATACGTTTCGTTTGCGCGTGAAAAAAAACGCCTATCCCCGCTTAGATAACGCTTAGGAGACCCATCTAGCGGCAGTGGTTAAATAACTACAGCTAAATCACAGGGTGTACTGAAAAGCGGATACACAACCCTCTGATGGCCATAGGGTATAACATGTATAACATATAGCTGAATCAGTTGCGATGAATTGTGGATACACATAGAATACATAGAATTAGTGTAGAGGGTGGAACAGAGACGCATATTTCAGTTACATCTGAGTATAATGCGTATTGAAATTTAGTAGGACCAAAGAGAGTAGATTAATAAGAGGGAGCATTGTAGAGTCGTTCATTTTCCACAAAGTGAGACGGCTGCACCAGGAATACACCATACGTTTTGCTCCTGCTTCGTTTTCACCATCTGGATTAAAAAAGTCATGAGCCTGGGCATTCGCGCAATTTTAGTGATGTAAATTGCATGCCGCCAGCGCCAATGCGGTGCCAGCTCAATGGTAACTCATTGACGCAATAACTCAAAGCGAATTTTTGACGCTACTTAGTAGTGAGTGCGTAGTACATTTCACTTGCTCTATTGAGTGAAACGTCTTTTGTGTGTCAGGCACGAGTTTGGTGTTATTGGCGCTACTGGCATTGATGACACTGAGCTGATGACGGTAGCGCTGGTTGTTCAGCTTTTGAATCAGAGAAAGAATTGATGACCCGTGTAAATTATTATGGCTTTGGCTATTATTGGCTGTGAATTTGAACTAAATAAATGTTTCGGACAAAACAAGCAGAGTCATTTTTGAGTTTTATATTTTAGATTTAATGCACAATTAATATGGGTGTGTTTGAGCAGCCAAATAATAACAGTAGTATTGCTAAAGTGCTGCTTAGTTGATGGAATGTCGCTAATTTCCTAGAGATGATCAATAGATTGTCAACATTTTGTTCAACGAACGCGCGAAATTGCCACATCTGCTCAAATGTCGCTGAAGAACGTTATCCGCTGTCATAAAAAGTAACACTGCTGCAGCTCGAACACACCCTATATCGAGAAAGTAACAAATAGACAACTTAGCTTTTTTTTACAAATCGCTTGGCTGAGATTTTCATTTGTTGATTTAACTTAAGCTGTTATGCCAATATTTTTCAGCCAGCTTATTTTCAAATAGGTAATTTTTCCAAAGGCAAAATAAATTACAGAGTTATACAGCCTTAAAAATTCAGCTATGTTGAGGCGGACAGCATAGCAAAAGGTATGGTGAATTCCTCGTACAGCCGTCCCAAAATTTCCACAAAGCTTTAGAACTCTACAATGTACCATCTTATATTTAGAGAGTCTTTGGTAGGACAAATTTTATGCGCAGCAATTTCAGAGGTGTGTTTAAAGTTTGTCGCTTGGCAGTCCATATAAAGTTTAAGCTTATAAGAAGAATAAAAAAACACAGCTATTATTACTACAGATGTCGTTGTTTTATAATTGTAAGTTTCCTATATGGCACCTTCATTTTCCATTCCAACTCCTAACAGGTGTGGTAAACGTAGCACCTTGCGGCTTAAGGTATGGGTCGGGAAATATATCTGTCTTCGGGAAACATTAAGTCTTCGTCCATCTTCGTCTCCGTCAGCGATACCATCTCCATATTTATCTCCATTCCGCCTTCGTCTTCTGCTTGGTATACAGCTCTCTCTTTCCATCTCGGTATAGACTCTGCATTTTTGCACTCGCCTCTTAAGCATGCGAAATACTGATCTTTAGTTGCCGAAAGGTGAATTTTGCAGATAATTACTTAAGAGATTAACTGAAAAGCAAACTGAAAATTCTTAATTACATTTGCTCATAAGAACATGTCACAAGTTACACATAACATAAGCATACATTTATGAGAACCTCTGTCGGTTGACTTTAATTTGATTACTTAAATAACCAACCTGCAAGCGAAAATGATGCAAAGAAAACGTTAATCCTGTAAATAATACAAACTATCATAGCAAGTAAAGCTTGCAGCAACAAAACGAATGAAAGTTGAAAAAATTATAATACCAATGTAGCAATAGCAGTTATTTACTGTTATTTATATACATTTTAGCCAGCAAATGTCAAATGTGCCGGAGGACTTAAATCGCGAAAAGAAAAAGACAGAAAAAAAATATTAAATTATGCCACCCCATCGTGAGTTGTAAAGAATGAAATTGTTTGGTAAATTGTTTTTCTTGCAGTACTACAAACCGAAATTTATCCATTAAAACTTTGTTCAACAGACAACAGATGGACCAGCAAACTAAAAAAGATCTGATAGTCGGTGTAGGTATTTAGAAAATTCGTTCCAAATGTGAAATTTTCAGGTTATTTAGTGGAGATCTGGAGAATGGATATTTAAGAAATCAGGGGGTAATATTCAGATAAGTTGCTGACCCAGCGGGAATATACCAACATGAGGCATGAATGTCGGAAGATTTCCGTACTTGCACTGGCTTTGACCTCGCCGAGTGAAAGTCAGAAAAAGCCTAGTCCTAAACGAGGGAAGACTATAACCCCAAGTCGTGGAAGTAAATCTACTATCCCTTAGATATTACGGCAAATCCTGGAGGACACTTACTATAAGACATCTACGAGGTATATGCAGCCAACTTAGGCTTCAGACAATGTTCATTCAAATTTTTCAACTTGATGCAGGATAATATATGTGAACTGGAATCATGAAACGACTCTATTGTGCGAAAATACCACTCTTCACTTTTTGAGTGATTCTTATAGAAAATTCTTTCCAATCGAACAAACCGCAGTTTTCTGTTTTTTTAGTCTTTTTCACAAATCGCATTTAAAGCCAAATCGGACCACGAATACGATTTTTGGAAATATTTCGATCTATGCGCCACCTATCGGAGTTTTTTCTTATTATTGCACTGTCATCGGGTTCTGAACTCAATCCCAAGTTTCGAGGTTGTAGCTTATCGGAAAGTTAATTAAATTTTAATTACAAAATTCATTCACAACGGCCAGTCGCTACACAGAGTCAAGTAAATAAAAACTTTAAACGAGTTGTTATCGAAAACTTGTTTTCGCACAATAAGGTCGTTTCATGGTTCCATGTCACATATATAATTCTAGCAGCATACTATGCCTTAATGGCTTTATTGTTTACCTACTGATTTCTTGGCCGTAACAAACGCGCCGTCATGTCTGACTTTTGCTCAGAAAGCATTTCTGTCGGCACCCTCAGTACCCACGAATGGCGTAATTTATTGGAAAATAGGACGAGCTGGGGTAATACAAATCGTTCGAGGGTTCGGTGGGGAAACTGACGCCGATGGTTACTAGTTTAGAACCATTTAGATTTTTCAATCCGGTTACTTTTTAGAACCGGTTTATTATTTCGAACCGGTTACATTTTAGAAACGGTTAGTTATTCGGGACCGGTCCCTTTTTAGCACCAATTCCATATTTGGAATATGCGACTTTTTTGCAGAAATTCGACATTTTGGGAAAGGTAATTTTTTTAAAACCTCGATATTTTGGAGCCACTTAGTTACTATTTTAAAAACTTTGGTTTTTTGAACTGATTACTATTTTGAAAACCTTAGCCTTTTGCAACCCGATTTTGTTTTATTATGCTTCTTCTTTTGGTACCGGCTACTCTTTAAAAAAATTTGCCTTTTTCCAACCAGTTACTTTTTGGAACCGGTTCGTTTTATGAAAACTTCGAACTTTTGGAATCAGTTAGTTTTTTAGAAACTTTGTTTTCTTGAAAGTGGTTAATTTCTTTTAACTGTGATATTTTGAATCCGATTACCTTTTGGAAAACTTTGAATCCTTGTTACTTTGTTACTTATTTGAACAATTCTACTTTTTTGAACGAGTTCCTATTTTCTCTTTCAAACCGTTCTTTTTTAACTGCAAACCTTTGGAGCGATAATTTTTGAAACTTCGATATTTTGTAACTACACATTTATTTTAGTTCAGAAACTTGCAACTAAAAAAAAAAATAAATGTAAGGCGCGATAACCTCCGAAGAGATCTAAGGCCGAGCTTCTCTTCCAATTTGCGTCGTACTCCTCTTGATTTTTCCCTACAAATTGGCCGGACGGGACCTACATGTTTTATGCCGACTCCGAACGGCATCTACAAGGCAGATGAGTTTTCACTGAGAGCTTTTCATGGCAGAAATACAATCGGAGCGCTTGCCAGACACTGCCGAGGGGCGACCCCGCTTAGAAAAATTTTCTTCTAATTGAAAAATCTTATTTCTAAAATTTTGATGTTGCTTTGCCCGGGAGTTGAACCCAGGGCATACGGTGTGATAGGCGGAGCACGTTACCATCACACCACGGAGGCCGCCACTTGCAACTGAAGCTCACAAAGTTACAATTGAAGTTCAGAATTTTCAAGTGAAGTTCAGAAAATGACAATTGAAGTTCATAACTTTAAATTGAGCTTCAATTATAACTTTCTGAACTTCAAGTAGAAATTCTGAACTTAAATTTTAATATTATGAACTTAAATTGTAATTTTTTGAACTTAAATTGAAAACTTTGAATTTTAATTGTAACTTTTTGAACTTCGCTTGCAACTTTCTCAACTAAAACCAAAAAATGTGTAGGAAAACTTCGAATTTCTTCAACCGGTTGTTATTTCGAAAACCCCGATTCCAAGTTTCATTTTTTAAAAAAGCTCCAAAATATTTGAGCCTATAACTTTTTTTAAAGAACTTCGTCAATTTTCTAACCGATTATTTCTTGATAAATTCGAGAAGTTAAGGCTATCTTTTCGCAAGTTTTTACTCTTCGTAACCGGTTTATTGTATCATCAACTTTTTGGAACGGTTTATTTCTTAAGAATTTCAACATTTTGTAACCAAAAACTATTCCGAAAACTTGTACTTCTTTGAACAGGTTGCTGTTTTGGAATTCGCTTCTTTGTTGAAAAAAATCAACATTTCGGAACTGGCTCTTTTTCGAAAATTTCGATATATTGGAATATTTTTTTTTTTTTCGAAAACTTCGACATTTTGGAAACAGTTATTTTTAGAATTTGTTACTTTTTTAAAAACTTCGAGCTGTTTAATTAATTCCTTTTCAAAACTAGTAACCTAGTAAGAGAAAATAAAAAAAGAAGGCATTATTAGTCTTGAGATTGTTATGGGATCCCCTAGGCCCTGTGGACTTTATCTTCTCTTCCAAAAAAGGGATTGAAATGAGTTCCAGGTTTTAGCCACTATACCAAACTGTATTAATTTATGAAATAGTTTGCAGCACTGTTATATATAAACAACAGATATCTTTGTGTGTACATAATATGTATGTATGTTAGCTGGTAAATGCACTATAAGCCATGGCAAAATAGAGCTGGCAGCAAGAAAAAATGTCAAGTCATAAACAGTTCATCAGTCTTATGGCGCGACAAAGCGCAATGTCACTGAAGTAAATACTGTAATGTATACACAAATATATATACAAATGTATGCTTGTGAAAAATTATGCGGCTAACTATTTACACATAAACGCAGTATTTAACGGCGATTCACAATCTCATACGCCCACAATTCAACGCCCAATGCCTCAGCTGTCTCGCTTTATGTACTTCCGACAGTTCGTCTGTAATTATGAGTGACTACTTAGAAAATTGCATTTGTTTATTTGTTATGCGCGATAGCGTAATATATACTCTTACATACAAGTATAAAGGACCTTCATTTAAGGTTTGTGTGTATGTATGTGTGCTTCTTAGTTCTATCTCCGCTATATTACGCGTATCACTGTCACTCTGTGGCAGGAAGTGCGAAGCGCCGCCGGCATTTCTGGAACAACGCGGTAACTACCTCATTTTCTGTGTTCTTGGCCAGCGGGTGCGGGGGAGGGAGCGTGTTTAAATTGCAGCGTAATAGTATTGTGTCCTTTGATGGCATAGTTGCAGTCTTTATGGTATTTGCTGTTTTTTTTTTTGTATTCGTAATGTTGCCGTTGTTGATGATAATGTAATTTCCTTCATGCCAATGTGAACCTTTCCTAGGAATTGTTGCATTGTTGTTGCTGGTTGCTTGTTATGGTTAAATGTTGCACAGTTTTTTTTCTTTGTAACTTTTGCTGCATTTTAATGTTGTTTTTGTATTTTTAGCGCTTTTTGCTGCATTCAACTCTTTCTATTCGTTTGTCATTTGTAATTGTTGCTGCCCGTTTGTAGAATTATTTGTTTTACTATTTTATGTTCAAGTGTTTTAAATAGTTTTTGTATTATTTTATTGTTTAAATTGCAACTTCAAACTTACAACGTACAATCAAACAGCGTAAAATTAGAAGATGTTACTAAAAAATGGTGTTACTAAAATTGTGCTCGAGGCCTTTTGTGTCGTTATTTAAATTTATGTTACGTATAAAGTTAATTTTATTCAGAATATTTTTTGTCACTATATGTCATTTCATGTCACGTTGAGTTTTGTTATTTTAATGTTATGTTACATTGTTTTTTGTTATGTTACATCATGCTATGTTATGCTCTGTTTTAATATTATGTTATGTTATGTTATGTTAAGTTATGTTACGTTATGTTATGCTATGTTATGGTGTGTTATACTGTGTTATGTTTTATTACGTTACGATGTGATGTGCAATAATAATTTTATTGTACTCATTTACAGATGTTTGTGTGATATTATGTTTTTGTTATTGTTTTAGCAGTGTACTTCCCAAGCCAACCGGTTCTATGTACCTGGAGCGACTCGGATTATTGCCGACCAAGCGCTGTCATTTCAGTGTAAACCCATTTAATTTGTTGCGTCCCACCCACAAATTGCCATCCTCCAGGCAGATCCTTGCAGCATGACTTCGCCATATTCTACTACTCCGGGAAGGTATCGAACCCAGTCCGGGACTTGTACCTGATCCCGGTGCAGAGAAATGGTTTTTTCTATTTATTTTGTTTTATGTTTTATTATGCTATGTAATCTATAGCTTTTGTTTTGTACATTTTGTGTTATAGTATGTTATGTGTATCTATGTTATGTTTTTTGTTACTTTGGTCTGTATCCCCCATTTAATGCTATATGACCTTATGTAATCTGTATATTATGATTGATACGTTATGTTATATTATGTTATTAAATGTTCTTATATAAGTAAAGTTGAGATATGTAATTTGTTCTAATATGCTATGATGTACCTACTTTCAATAATATCCGATTTTATGTCACGATACGTATCCTGATACAAGTATAAATGTACGGATCCACATCTGTGTTAATCAGTTGGGGTCCTTATCTAGAAGGGAGAAGATGACTTACAAGCTCAGACCTGGTTGGGATGACTTAAGAGATCCGATATGCTTATACAAAACCGTTACCATAACAGTCGGGCCATTATTTGAAGTGAAAGTTTCCTGGTATACTAAATTCAGCTCATAGAAATCAGATTTCCATTCTTTCCACATTTGATCATTCTAACTTTAGACAACATGTCTTGTATATGCGGTATGCCTGTCGGACTGCTTTGGAAATAGGTCCTTTCTGTCTCCCAAAGCGGGCTTAAACATTTAACTTTTATCTCTGCTCTAATATTATCTCACTCTCTCTTTATTTCCTTTCTTCTCCTATTCTCTGATTTCTGGATTCATGTGCCGCTTCGACAAAGAGACCGCTACCTCACCTATATAAGTTTGATTTGAAGTTTGCAGAGCTCTCTGGTTTTTAACCCATTCTTCCGCTTTCTTCCTATTTGTATTTGTTATAAGCTTACGAGTGATTTATTTGAATCCAGGACCTGTGGTGTTTTAGCGAGCACACTACCGCCACACAACGGCAGGCGCCGGGCTCCTTCACATCACAACTCAGTACGTTCCCTGCCTGAAAATCATGCGATAGGTATGGTAAGCTTAAACTCAGGGAGGGTGGGCAGGTTATAATAATTGACCTTTGGTCGATCCTCTATGTCGCGGAAAAGCGTAGGCGTAAGCGACAAAGCCACTCACTTGCATGTTCGGGCGCCTTTCTGATGTGAAGCGTATTCAAAGTTGGCAGTTCAGTATGCAGTTAGCGTTTTATAATTAGTAAGAGCATGTGTATTTTTCGTCATGCGTTGTCAAATCTGGTATGGAAAAAAACCGTTACTATTAAGTCCAATATTCAGTTGAATTTTTCGTTTTTCATAAGACATATACTAGAAAAAACCGCTGCGCATGCTATGGTACCGGCACCTTCAGGAAATAGCACAAATATCAGGTATTCAAAACTCTTCTAACCGTGGCTTTCGGATCTGTGCACTTTAGTATACTCTCGCTGGGTAGTTTCATTAAACAGCCAGCAGGGTTAGCCCTTTTGTAAGAGCAAGCTTAAATGTATTGTGAACTTGCTTTCACTTCCATCCCGCCCTGCTACAAATGTAAAAGGAGTGCAATTTGTTGCAGGTAACAGTAATGTAACTTTTACAATAGCGAGGCCGCATAGTTTATGCCAATCAAGAACTTTTGCTTGTGCTGCACAATGGCCTCAAGCAGTCGTAGTTGTACAACAATAAATAGTGTTAGCCTGTGTCGCTTTTAGTGTTGCTGCTCTGTCATTAAATTGAAAGGCAAACAGCAAAATACTTGCCGCAGGAGGTGTGGAAGCATTTGCTGGAATTAGTTTTTCTTTGTTGATTGGATGGAGAAAGAAAGCTTTAATCCGCCAACGAAAAAACCAAAGAAAAAATATCTTTCACCCTCCTTCACCACCCTGCTTGTTAGCTGCATATATTGTTAAGAAGTGGAAATGAAAATCATTGCTGTCAACTGTAACACAATGAAAAGAGACATGAAATTAAGAAAAACGGAAATGGAAGGCAAAATCCATACAATGGTCACCTGCAGGTGCAAAACCGCATGTGATGTCCTTTCGTGATGTGTCAGGATTTTTCTTAACCGCTTTCAAACCTCATTTTTTGTTTTGCCGACTATCATTTCCTCTATTACTCGTTGTGATTGTTCTCATTTGGTGACCGCATTGCATGTACTAGTTGTTATTGTGTAACGGTACTTTTATTACAAATTGGTTTCCAGTAGTTTTCACATGTGTCATGCTCAAATTACTGCAGAGCAGAGAGATCACGCGTTTACGTAAAGGAAAAAAGTTTCATAAATGAAAAAAATTGTAGTAAAAAAGTGGAAAATTTAGCAAAAAAAAACTATGGACAGGAAAATAGTTAAATTGAAGGGCACCCAATGTTTTAGGTGTGGCAGTGACAAATAAAAATGAAAGTACTTACATACAATACAAATATACATAGCGTAAATATATCAAATAATTTACAAAGTTATATGAGAAATTTGACGAATATTCAATTTACACAGCGGACGGTGGGATTCATGGGGTTGGTAAGCGCAATAAAAAGTTTTATAGCTTTGGAGCTTCCGCAACTGATTGTCAACATCACCTACGCGAGGGGAATGTTACGACTCCAAGGATGGCCTAGAAGGTTTAATGTGTTCATATCAATCGTTCTCGAGATGGTTGGGCTAGTGCTTTGATGGTGCTTGTTACCCGAACGCGCTGGATCTATATTCGGCAAAGGACCATCAAAAACGGTAATACTCCACAAAACCTGAGGTGTTTAACCCAACCACGGACCAGACGTTTTGTGCACCTTGCTAGTCGAAAAAGACATATCTAAGACTGTCTCTGACACCCACCGTGACCACTTGTGTCTGTTCTGTGTCTTTTTGTTGCTGGAGCCTAAGGGCTCCCAAGAGTATCTTTGCCCCCGCCAACGTTTTATTAGTACTCATGACAGATACAGCCTTAAATAGCAGCAGCAATGCTGCCCCGCAAAACATACTAAACTGGCGCTGTTGATATGGCTCCTTCTTACAGCTGCAATTGGACAATGGGCAACATCGATTAAAAAGCCCCTGACCATCTCCGTCTTACATTCCGATATAAGTGATTGCATGAGATAAGACTATCAATTCTAGTTTCCTCATGGAAGCCCCTTGCCCGATGCTTTGGTCACGCCCTACTACCGATCTGGGCTGCTAACTATGCCGAGTAACTGATTTTATAAATAAAATAAATAAAAAATTTTAAGTTAAACGGTTTCATTGAAAACAATACTTACATTAAGTAATAATAATACCAAAACTAGAAAATAATTAGGTAGGTCCTAGGTACTAGTCATCATTTCTAAAAGTGTGAGCCGTAGCATAACCTTCTTGAGGTTCAGTTAGTCTTAAATATGACTATCAATAGAAATTTGACGCGTCCAACGCTTTTATTTGTCTGATCAACGTCCTAGATTGATGAGGAGTGTGATGACTAGCACCTAGGACCTACCTAATTATATTCTAGCTTTTAGTATTATTATTATTTAATGTAAGTATTGTTTTCAATAAAACCGTTTAATTAAAAATTCTTTTAATTATTTTATTTTCAAGTTTTTAGTCTTCATTTTATTGCCTATTATTTCTCATTCTATTTAGTTCATATAGTGACTCATTATTACAAGGACTCTTCCCTGACAATTTGTTACAATCTAAGTCCTCAATACATAATCCTTCCAAAGTCTTTACTCGACTCTGCGCCACGTATGCTTGTCCCTCCTTGAACTCCAAATTATTTTAATGTCACTTCTAGCGGACTGTATGTAATATTTGTTCTAAATATTGTATTATGTGTTCCAAATATGGACCAAATTGGACCACAAATACGGTTTTTTTGAATATCTCGATCTTTGCGCTACCTAGCGGCGATTTTTATACTCAGTTGAGCAGAGCTCACAGAGTATATTAAGTTTGATTGGATAACGGTTGGTTGTACATATATAAAGGAATCGAGATAGATATAGATAGATATCAAAATTATCAGGATCGAAAAAAAATTTGATTGAGCCATGTCCGTCCGTCCGTCCGTCCGTCCGTCCGTCCGTCCGTTAACACGATAACTTGAGTAAATTTTGAGGTAACTTGATGAAATTTGGTACGTAGGTTCCTGAGCACTCATCTCAGATCGCTATTTAAAATGAACGATATCGGACTATAACCACGCCCACTTTTTCGATATCGAAAATTTCGTAAAACCGAAAAAGTGCGATAATTCATTACCAAAGACAGATAAAGCGACGAAATTTGGCAGATGAGTTGAATTTATGACGCAGAATAGAAAATTAGTAAAATTTTGGACAATGGGCGTGGCACCGCCCACTTTTAAAAGAAGGTAATTTATAATTTTTGCAAGCTGTAATTTGTCATTCGTTGAAGATATCATGATGAAATTTGGCAGAGACGTTACTCCTATTACTATATGTACGCCTAATAAAAATTATCAAAATCGGAGGAGGACCACGCCCACTTTTAAAAAAAATTTTTTTTTAAAGTAAAATTTTAACAAAAAATGTAATATCTTTACAGTATATAAGTAAATTATGTCAACATTCAACTCCAGTAATGACATGGTGCAACAAAATACAAAAATAAAAGAAAATTTCAAAATGGGCGTGGCTCCGCCCTTTTTCATTTAATTTGTCTAGGATACTTTTAACGCCACAAGTCGAACAAAAATTAACCAATCCTTTTGAAATTTGGTAGGGGCATAGATTTTATGATGTTAACTGTTTTCTGTGAAAACGGGCGAAATCGGTTGATGCCACGCCCATTTTTTATACACAGTCGTCCGTCTGTCCTTCCGCATGGCCGTTAACACGATAACTTGAGTAAATTTTGAGGTAACTTGATGAAATTTGGTATGTAGGTTCCTGAGCACTCATCTTAGATCACTATTTAAAATGAACAATATCGGACTATAACCACGCCCACTTTTTCGATATCGAAAATTTCGTAAAACCGAAAAAGTGCGATAATTCATTACCAAAGACAGATAAAGCGACGAAACTTGGTAGATGAGTTGAATTTATGACGCAGAATAGAAAATTAGTAAAATTTTGGACAATGGGCGTGGCACCGCCCACTTTTAAAAGAAGGTAATTTAAAATTTTGCAAGCTGTAATTTGTCAGTCGTTGAAGATATCATGATGAAATTTGGCAGGGACGTTACTCCTATTACTATATGTACGCCTAATAAAAATTAGCAAAATCGGAGAAGGACCACGCCCACTTTAAAAAATAATTTTTTTAAAGTAAAATTTTAACAAAAAATTTAATATCTTTACAGTATATAAGTAAATTATGTCAACATTCAACTCCAGTAATGACATGGTGCAGCAAAATACAAAAATAAAAGAAAATTTCAAAATGGGCGTGGCTCCGCCCTTTTTCATTTAATTTGTCTAGGATACTTTTAACGCCATAAGTCGAACAAAAATTAACCAATCCTTTTGAAATTTGGTAGGGCCATAGACTTTATGATGTTAACTGTTTTCTGTGAAAACGGGCGAAATCGGTTTATGCCACGCCCAGTTTTTATACACAGTCGTTCGACTGTCCTTCCGCATGGCCGTTAACATGATAACTTGAGCAAAAATCGACATATCTTTAATGAACTTAGTTCACGTACTTACTTGAACTCACTTTATTTTGGTATGAAAAATGAACGAAATCCGACAATGACCACGCCCACTTTTTCGATATCGAAAATTACGAAAAATGAAAAAAATGCCATAATTCTATACCAAATACGAACATGGTGAGGTAATTGGATTGGTTTATTGAAACGAAATATAACTTTAGAAAAAACTTTATAAAATGGTTGTGACACCTACCATATTAAGTAGAAGAAAATGAAAAAGTTCCGCAGGGCGAAATAAAAAACCGTTGAAATCTTGGCAGGTATTACATATATAAATAAATTAGCGGTATCCAACAGATGATGTTCTGTGTCACCCTGGTCCACATTTTGGTCGCGATCTGGAAAACGCCTTCACATATACAACTACCACCACTCCCTTTTAAAACTCTCATTAATACCTTTAATTTGATAGCCATATCGTACAAACACATTCTAGAGTCACCCTGGTCCACCTTTATGGCGATATTTCGAAACGGCGTCCACCTATAGAACTAAGGACCACTCCCTTTTAAAATACTCATTAACACCTTTCTTTTGATACCCATATTGTACAAACAAATTCTAGGGTCACCCCTGCTCCACCCTTATGGCGATATCTCGAAACGGCGTCCACCTATGGAACTAAGGATTACTCCCTTTTAAAATACTCATTAACACCTTTCTTTTGATACCCATATTGTACAAACAAATTCTAGGGTCACCCCTGGTCCACCTTTATGGCGGTATCTCGAAACGGCGTCCACCTATGGAACTAAGGATTACTCCCTTTTAAAATACTCATTAACACCTTTCACTTGATACCCATATCGTACAAACGCATTCTAGAGTCAACCCTGATCCACCTTTATGGCTATATCCCTAAATGGCGTCCACCTATAGAACTAGGGCCCACTCCCTCATAAAATACTCTTTAACACCTTTCATTTGATACCCATATCGTACAAACGCATTCTAGAGTCACCCCTGGTCCACCTTTATGGCGATATCTCGAAAAGGCGACCACCTATACAACAACCACCACTCCCTTCTAAAACCCTCATTAATACCTTTAATTTGATACCAATATCGTACAAACAAATTCTGGGGTCACCCCTGGTCCACCTTTATGGCGATATCTCGAAACGGTGTCCACCTCTGGAACTAAGCATCACCCCTTTTAAAATACTCATTAACACCTTTCTTTTGATACCCATATTGTACAAACAAATTCTAGGGTCACCCCTGGTCCACCTTTATGGCGATATCTCGAAACGGCGTCCACCTATGGAACTAAGGATTACTCCCTTTTAAAATACTCATTAACAAATTTCGTTTGATACCCATATTGTACAAACGCATTCTAGGGTCACACCTGGTCCACCTTTATGGCGATATCTCGAAACGGCGTCCACCTGTGGAACTAAGCATCACTCCCTTTTAAAATACTCATTAACACCTTTCTTTTGATACCAATATTGTACAAACAAATTCTAGGGTCACCCCTGGTCCACCTTTATGGCGGTATCTCGAAACGGCGTCCACCTATGGAACTAAGGATTACTCCCTTTTAAAATACTTATTAGCACCTTTCATTTGATACCCATATCGTACAAACGCATTCTAGAGTCAACCTGATCCACCTTTATGGCTATATCCCTAAATGGCGTCCACCTATAGATCTATGACCCACTCCCTCATAAAATACTCTTTAATGCCTTTCATTTGATACACATGTCATACAAACACATTCCAGGGTTTCCCTCGGTTCATTTTCCTACATGGTTATTTTCCCTTGTGTTGTCACCATAGCTCTCAACTGAGTATGTAATGTTCGGTTACACCCGAACTTAACCTTCCTTACTTGTTTTTCATAGGTCGCTTTCTTATATGTATATGTGTTACAAACATAAGCCAAATCGGACCGCAAATACAAATTTTTTGATATCTCGATCCATGCGCCACCTATCGGAGTTTTTTATTATTACTACATTGTCATCAGGTTCTGAACTATATTCCAAGTTTCAAGCTTGCAGCTTTTCGGGAAGTTACTTAAATTTTAATTACAAAATTCGTGCCGCCCAACCAGGCAACATGTCAAGTCAACCTAAATAAAACCGTTTATAAAGCAAACGATGCATAGCAAGTGTAATCGCCAGATCAGACATCTGAAATTGCGGATAATACAATATCCTTCGACCTGTTTATTTTCGGATCAACACGGTATACCGCAGATTCTACTCCTTCCGTTACTTTGGAACCATAGGTGTGCAAGTGGCCTTGTCTGCCATTTGAGCGCCGTTGCATACAGTGCAGAAGTCGTGGTCGTTTTCAAGGCTCCAATTAAGAATAAGCATTGGTATCCTGCTTATTTTTTGAGGAAGGCTCTATTTTTTTGTGTGGCTGTCTACCACATAAAGACTTGAAAATAAATAATAGGCTTAACGATGGCGAAAGACCCCCGTACAATACAATATTTTTCCACCTATACCAATTGCAACGTCATCTGTACACGCCGAAAATTTTACAGGTCCCTCGCTGACCTGCCTGATAAAAAGCATATACAGCAAAGGTGATACTACCCCGCTTTGCTGTGTCGCCCTGTGCAATGATTTCGTGGCTTCATAATTTAGCATCCTGTAATTTAGCATCCAGTAAATCAACCCGAGGAGGACTGGATCGACTTCAATGTGATTAAGATCATCCATAATGGCCCGTATTGAGACATTGTTGAAAGCTCCAGTAATGTGTAAGAAGACTTTTTAGGCGCACCCTTATATTCAAAATCTGCTTAGCAATTCGAACGAAGAAATAAGCGTAAATAAAGGAAGGAAGGTTTATAAACTAAATAAAATAATTAAAAAAAAATGTTTAAGTTAAACGGTTTTATTGAAAATAATACTTACATGAAATAATAATAATACGAGAAGGTAGAAAATAATTATGTAGGTCCTAGGTACTAGTCATCACACTCCTTATCAACCTAGAGCGTTTATCAGACAATTAAATAGAAGCGTTGGGCGCGTGAAATTTCTAAAAATGTGAGGCGTAACATAACCTGATTAAGGTTCAGTTGGTTTTACTTATGACTATCAATAGAAATTTGACGCGTCCAACGCTTTTATTTAATTGTCTGATCAACGCCCTAGATTGATAAGGAGTGTGATGACAAGTACCTAGGACCTACCTAATTATTCTCTAGCTTTTAGTATTATTATTATTTAATGTAAGTATTGTTTCCAATAAAACCGTTTAATTAAACATTTTTTTAAATTATTTTATTTTCAAGATTTTAGTCTTTATATAATTGTCTATTATTTCTCGTTATATTTAGTTCATTTAGTCACTCATTATTACAAGGACTCTTTCCTGATAATTTGTTACAATCTAAGTCCTCAATACATAATCCCAAAGACTTTACTCGACTCTGCGCCACGTATGCTTGCCCCTGCTCCAACTCTAAAATATTTTGATGTCACTTCTACTGGACTGTATGCAATATTTTTTCCAAATATGAGCCAAATCGGGCATCATAGGTCGCTTTCTATTCGTGTATGTATTATGGGTTCCAAGCATGAGCCAAGTCGGACCACAAATACGATTTTTGTGAATATCTCGATCCATGCGCCACCTAGCTGCGATTTTTTTTCACAGGTCGATTTCTATTCTTGCATGTATTATGTGTTCCAGGTATGAGCCAAATTGGACCACAAATGCGAATTTTGCGAATATATCGATCCTTGCGCCACCTAGCGGCAATTTTTTTCTCATTATTGCATTGTCATCGGGTTCTGAACTATATTCCAAATTTCAAGCTTATAGCTTATCGGGAAGTTACTTAAATTTCAATTACAAGATTCGTTCAAAACGGCCGTGCGGCCGTGCATGCGGCCTGCCTGTCAACTCAAGCTAAATAAAACCGTTTAAAAAAGACAACCTGGAAAGCTTAACAGAATATACGGAAGGCTATTTTTGCGCCCTTAACGTTTCTACGGCTATCCGACAAAGTGGGAGGGACGCAACAAATTAAATGAGGTTACACTGAGATGACAGCCATTGGTCGGGAAAAAAATCCCGAGTCGCTCCGGTATATAGAACCCCCTGCCGGGGAAGCGATCCAACAAGGTGAACGTGTGTTTCGCAAGATCTACGATTCGGAATTGGTTCGATTGTAGAATTCACCAAAATTCTCAGCTAAATCTGTAGCCTTAGCGAAGGAACCTGATCATGTGCATCAGCTAAGAAGATCAGATTACACGAATAAAAGGAGTATTTGGAACTGCCATGCTGGTAAAGCGACGCTCTCCGTACACCACTCCCGGGAAAGACTTTGAATATATGAACACGTTATATTGGAAACAATTAGCGTACAGCCCGTCCTGATTTGGTGGTTTAATTTTTATCAAAAGTGAAAAAATGCAAATAATTAAAAAAAAGCTGTGCTGGGGTTCCAATTAAGAAATTAAGTTTTGCTTACCAAGAAAATAATTTAACTGTAACTGATTGAATCTCAAACTCTCTGCAGGGCAATATTTCAAACATTGTTCCTATTTTACCACTTTAGGTGTATTCCTTTAAGCATTTACTGCTATGTATGAGCTCATGAAGGTGTGTTTTCCTTATTTTTTCATTTGCAAACCTTTTTCACTTGCTAATTTGGGTTTGTCATACGACTTTTTCTGCTAGCCCTCATCGTTAATGTCATTTTGTTTATATAGTTATATATGTTATCTACATGCTACATATCTTGTGGTACATTTGTACTCCAACATTTCATACTTGAACTTTTGTCTACATTTGACACGCACAGAAATAAATTAAACAGTTTTTTGTCACATACGTTCAGCTGTATTACCCAGCACAAACTTGCAGGATATGAAGAATAAAGCGACAGTGCTGGGAGGTAAGATTTATGTATATAAAATCACTACGAGGATGATCATGTTCTTATTCTTATAGTAGTTCTTCTTCTTGTAGTAGTAGGCGCGATCCCTCACATCGACTGTTCCTTGATGAGGATGAGGACATGTTTATGCTTATCTGGCCCTTAGGTTGCTGAGTGGCAGGGCGTCTTCAATCATCTTCTTTAGTATAAAAATGAATCGCTGAATGTGTTGCTAAGCGCAAAACGTGGGAACAGTTAGTTGGACCGATAATTAGTCTTCTAGAATATTTCTTGAGGTACGACGATGGTTCTTACGGAGAGAAAAATTCTTTCCGAAAAGTTGGCCAGGGATCGATCTATTCAAGAAAATTCTATTTATTTTCGATTTGCCTGAAGTCAGCCCTTTACCTGATTTAGTAGATTCTAAGAAGCAAAAGAGATAGGGACAGATAGAGCGGAAAAGAAGTGGGAAAAGGCGGCAAGGGAGAAAGAGAAGTAGAGAAAGAGAAATGCAGAGGAAAGAGAAAGGCAGAGGGAAGAGTGAATAAAATGAAAAGCGACGAGAAGGGGAGGGAGAGTAAGGGGCAAAAACTTCTTAAGTTATGCAGATAGAGCAAAGCTAGGGCAGAACAACTTCTAGAGGGGGCTGCTAGCAACAAATATTTATAGACTGTCGCTAAGCTAATGATTTTATTTCTGCCTACCTTTCAGAGATGGTTGTACCCTTACCAATTATGTTCCGGCCTTCAAGCGATATGCTGGCTTGCCAAATCGGGAAGAATTCTGCTTAAAGTGTACGACAGTACAAGGTTAGTTGAAATAACATAGAAGTCTTTAGAAAATCCAAGTAGATTCAAGCTCCATACCGGAGTTCATCTTAGAGCCATCAGTGTATATACGTATGCTTTTATCAACTGCAATCATGCCTGCCTTCCAATCATTTCCACTTGGAAAGAAAGTATGAGCGCTGTCTTCAAAATTCAGTTTTCGAAGGTAATAATCTTTTTTCGAAGCTATTTGCTGAGTATCTTTCCAGAAACCAGAATGCATTCCATGAGTCGCAGTGAGGATTGTGTCAAGTAAATGCAAGTCGTTGGAAAGTGGTTTGAAATGTGATCTTTAGCCGACATATGACAGTGGCGATAAGTTCCGCTAGCGTTAATGCATTGAAGCGTAAACTTTCTTTACATTGATTAGATGGAAGCTCAGCAACGGTCATTCCACCATATTATGCAGCTATACTATCATCTTCAGATTCCTTTTCTTATCTAACATTGACTGACAAGAGTTAAAAAAAGCTATGCAGGCTTTCTGCACCCTCTCCTCGAGACTTACTTTCCTATTTAAATGGCCCGACATAGATTCTTATTCTCTGATGCTGGCTACTATGTTAAAGGTAGAGTTGTTAAACGTTTGGTTTTGGCCAACATTCATGCGGCCAGACGAGTCAAGATTACATGAAATAGAGTAGCAAAGAGAGCATGAAAGAATACTTTTGGTTGTAAAAAAAATAAACAATGGAAAAATTAACAACGAGACAAAACTAATTACAACTGTTAAGGCATGGAACACCAGAAGCTTAATGCGATAGCGGTCACGGGGTGGGCGACGTTTCCAAAAAGATAATTCTGGTACAGTATAGATTTTCCATCACCCATAAACTCCCCCTAGGACAACTTATATCATACAGCCTAGAAGTAAAATGAAGATCCAACTTTTTACTAGTTTTCACATCCTTGATCTAACGGGGTTATTTGTTTCTGCTGAAGGAACTAATTTTAAAATTTCAGCTTACCCTGTTATGCTCCTTTCTTTGATTCAAGTTCAGGGTATTGTACTAGAACAATGGGAATTATGACCTCCTACCAGAATTCCATTCCATTACATTCCACTATCATCTTATAAGATTTTTTTAGTATTGCGCAAATCCTCGTCTTACTTTTACTTACACATCTGACATATGAAAATTGCTGTAATTTACAACCGTAAATAGTTTTCGCCAAAACTAACAATCTGTCTTGTATATTATTTTCTTTCCAAAGCCCTTCGTTAATCTAAAAGCACTAAAACATTTAAATCCCTATGGCCTAATTTTCATAGCCGACAATTTCTCGTAAATTATCCAACAAAAAAAAAAAAAAAAAACAGATTGCTCTATCGCCTTAACTGCATACAAATAGTGTCCACAAACAAAAAGTCGTTACCAATATCTCATAGTTTCAGCATATTTTACTAATATTTTACTATTCGTTATTTACACATGCCCGATTGAGCAGCAGAGCGTGACGTCTGGATTTTTGGCAGCCAAGGCCAAATACGCGCGAGCTACAGGACAATTGTTCCTCCTACTAAATAGGCAAGCAACGTAAAATGTCACCCACAAATGGACTGCATCATTCAGGGAATGGCTACTATTGAAAGTCAAAGAATCAAGGGGTACTCCTGTGTTTGTAGGTAGGTGTTTGTGTTATTTACAAATGATGTTGTAGGGAAAGTCACGTGGCATTCATAATTCTTAAAATATCGGACTTTTGGGGCGCAAAAATGAAAAAGCTAAAATGCTAAGTGCAAATGAGTAAAGTCGCCAGCGAGAAGCTAAAATCGATGTTAGGATACTGAGTGCCGCATGGACGTGATGTGCATAATCTATAAGTCCGACATTCTGGATTTGATTTTAGAACTGCAAGTGGGTATGTATTAATGTAACATATGCAGGAATTAAGAGCTACACTTCAGGTTGGAAGTTTAGAGCTCTGCTAATGTTTGAGGTGTGTAACGATGCGGATTTAAGATTTTAGTCAACAAGGATAACGGTTTAAACTGACGCAGCATAAATAAAATTTCAGTTAAATTTTTTTGTTATGAAAACATCCTTGTTTATGTTATGAGGAACTCTAGACTGTAAGCGTAAGGTAAAAGAAAGTAAACAAGAATAGGCAAGAAAGCTAAAATAAAGGAAATTAAAGGAGAGGAAAAGAAAATAAGCAGAGGAAACAAAAGAAAAAAGAAAGGAGGGGAGACGAAGGTAAAGGTTAGAAATCAAAACCGAAGCCACAACCAAAGCCTGAACCGAAACCGAACGGCGTGTCATCAATTTTTTGTTGAAATCTGTACAGTTTGTTATACATGAGCTATCGGATTCTTGTCGACGGGCTATGAGCGTGTTATCCATTTATTATCGACGAGTTATCGTTTTATAATATATGTGCTATGGACAAAGAATATACGAGTTATCGATTTGTTAACGAACCATTAAACATTTGTTATTGATACCAAAGGTTATCAATTTCCAGTCCAAAAATTCTCCTTGTCGCCGTTTGTGCTAGGCTTGCACAAAAAATTTACGATTTATTATCGTCGAGTTATCGGGTTTTTATCAAAAAGTGAACGATTTATTAAAAATTTGACCGATTATTTATCGAAAAGTTATCGATATGTTATCAAAAACTTTTGAAAAGTTATCGATTTGTTATCAAAAGTTATGGATTTCTTATTTGAGTGTAAATGATCTTTTGTTGGCGTGTTATCGCTTTGTCATCGCCGACTCGTCGTTTTGCTATGAAAGAAATACCAATAAAACTTCAATATAAAACAAGTAAGGAAGGCTAAGTTCGGGTGTAACCGAACATAACATACTCAGTTGAGAGCTATGGAGCCAAAATAAGGAAAATCAATCTGGGGTAACCCTGGAATGTGGTTGTATAACATGTGTATCAAATAAAAGGTATTAAAGAGTATTTTAAGAGAGAGTAGGCCATAGTTCTATGGATGAACGCCATTTAGGGATATCGCCATAAAGGTAGACCAGGGCTGACTCTAGAATTTGTTTGTACGATATGGGTATCAAATGAAAGGTGTTACTGAGCATTTTAAGAGGGAGTGGGCCTTAGGTCTATCGGTGGACGCCTTTTCGAGATGTCCCCATTAAGGTGGACCAGGGGTGATTCTATAATGTGTTTGTACGATATGGGTATCAAATGAAAGCTGTTAATGAGTATTTTGAAAAGGAGTGATCCTTAGTTCCATAGGTGGACGCCGTTTCGAGATATCGCCATAAAGGTGGACCAGGGGTGTCTCTAGAATGTGTTTGTACGATATGGGAATCAAATGAAAGGTGTTACTGAGCATTTTAAGAGGGAGTGGGCATTAGGTCTATAGGTGGACGCCTTTTCGAGATATCGCCATTAGGGTGGGCCAGGGGTGACTCTAGAATGTGTTTGTACGATATGGGTATCAAATGAAAGGTGGTAAGGAGTATTTTAAAAGGGAGTAATCCTTAGTTCTATAGGTGGACGCCTTTTCGAGATATCGCCATAAAGGTGGACCAAGGGTGACTCTAGAATGTTTGTACGGTATGGGTATCAAACGAAAGGTGTTACTGAGCATTTTAAGAGGGAGTGGGCATGAGGTCTATAGGTGGACGCCTTTTCGAGATATCGTCATTAGGGTGGGCCAGGGGTGACTCTAGAATGTGTTTGTACGATATGGGTATCAAACGAAAGGTGTTACTGAGCATTTTAAGAGGGAGTGGGCATTAGGTCTATAGGTGGACGCCCTTTCGAGATATCGCCATTAGGGTGGGCCAGGGGTGACTCTAGAATGTTTGTACGATATGGGTATCAAACGAAAGGTGTTACTGAGCATTTTAAGAGGGAGTGGGCATTAGGTCTATAGGTGGACGCCTTTTCGAGATATCGCCATTAGGGTGGGCCAGGGGTGACTCTAGAATGTGTTTGTACGATATGGGTATCAAATGAAAGGTGGTAAGGAGTATTTTAAAAGGGAGTAATCCTTAGTTCTATAGGTGGACGCCTTTTCGAGATATCGCCATAAAGGTGGACCAAGGGTGACTCTAGAATGTTTGTACGATATGGGTATCAAACGAAAGGTGTTACTGAGCATTTTAAGAGGGAGTGGGCATTAGGTCTATAGGTGGACGCCTTTTCGAGATATCGCCATTAGGGTGGGCCAGGGTGACTCTAAAATGTGTTTGTACGATATGGGTATCAAATGAAAGGTGGTAAAGAGTATTTTAAAAGGGAGTAATCCTTAGTTCTATAGGTGGACGCCTTTTCGAGATATCGCCATAAAGCTGGACCAAGGGTGACTCTAGAATGTTTGTACGGTATGGGTATCAAACGAAAGGTGTTACTGAGCATTTTAAGATGGAGTGGGCATTAGGTCTATAGGTGGACGCCTTTTCGAGATATCGCCATTAGGGTGGGCCAGGGTGACTCTAGAATGTGTTTGGACGATATGGGTATCAAATGAAAGGTGGTAATGAGTATTTTAAAAGGGAGTAATCCTTAGTTCTATAGGTGGACGCCTTTTCGAGATATCGCCATTAGGGTGGGCCAGGTGTGACTCTAGAATGTTTGTACGATATGGGTATCAAACGAAAGGTGTTACTGAGCATTTTAAGAGGGAGTGGGCATTAGGTCTATAGGTGGACGCCTTTTCGAGATATCGCCATTAGGGTGGGACAGGGGTGACTCTAGAATGTTTGTACGATATGGGTATCAAACGAAAGGTGTTACTGAGCATTTTAAGAGGGAGTGTACATTAGGTCTATAGGTGAACGCCTTTTCGAGATATCGCCATTAGGGTGGGCCAGGGGTGACTCTAGAATGTTTGTACGATATGGGTATCAAACGAAAGGTGTTACTGAGCATTTTAAGAGGGAGTGGACATTAGGTCTATAGGTAGACGCCTTTTCGAGATATCGCCATTAGGGTGGGCCAGGGTGACTCTAGAATGTGTTTGTACGATATGGGTATCAAATGAAAGGTGGTAATGAGTATTTTAAAAGGGAGTAATCCTTAGTTCTATAGGTGGACGCCTTTTCGAAATATCGCCATTAGGGTGGGCCAGGTGTGACTCTAGAATGTTTGTACGATATGGGTATCAAACGAAAGCTGTTACTGAGCATTTTAAGAGGGAGTGGGCATTAGGTCTATAGGTGGACGCCTTTTCGAGATATCGCCATTAGGGTGGGCCAGGGGTGACTCTAGAATGTTTGTACGATATGGGTATCAAACGAAAGGTGTTACTGAGCATTTTAAGAGGGAGTGGACACTAGGTCTATAGGTGGACGCCTTTTCGAGATATCGCCATTAGGGTGGGCCAGGGGTGACTCTAGAATGTTTGTACGATATGGGTATCAAACGAAAGGTGTTACTGAGCATTTTAAGAGGGAGGGGGCATTAGGTCTATAGGTGGACGCCTTTTCGAGATATCGCCATTAGGGTGGGACAGGGGTGACTCTGGTATGTTTTTGTACGATATGGATGTCAAATTAAAGGTATTAATGAGGGTTTTAAAAGCGAGTGGCCCTTAGATGTATATGTGAAGGCGTTCTCGCGATATCGACCAAAATGTGGACCAGGTGATCCAGAAAATCATCTGTCGGGTACTGCTAATTTATTTATACATGCAATACCACTAACAGTATTCCTGCCAAGATTCCAAGGGCTGTTGATTTCGCCTTGTAGAACTTTTTCATTTTCTTCTACTTAATATGGTAGGTGTCACACCCATTTTACAAAGTTTTTTCCAAAGTTATATTTTGCGTCAATAAACCAATCCAGTTACCATGTTTCATCACTGTTTTCGTATTTGGTATAGAATTATGGCATTTTTTTCATTTTTCGTAATTTTCGATATCGATAAAGTGGGCGTGGTTATGGTCAGATTTCGCCCATTTTTTATACCAAGAAAAAGTGAGCTCAGGTAAGTACGTAGGCTAAGTTTAGTAAAGATATATCGGATTTTGCTCAAGTTATTGTGTTAATGGCCGAGCGGAAGGACAGACGGTGGACTGTCTATAAAAACTGGGCGTGGCTTCCACCGATTTCGCCCATTTTCACAGAGAACAGTTACCGTCATAGAATCTATGCTCCTACCAAATTTGAGAAGGATTGGTAAATTTTTGTTCGACTTATGGCAATAAAAGTATTCTAGACAAACTAAACGAAAATGGGCGGAGCCACGCCCATTTTGAAATTTTCTTTTATTTTTGTATTTTGTTGCATCATATCATTACTGGAGTTGAATTTTGACTTAATTTACTTATATACAGCAAAGATATTAAATTTTTTGTTAAAATTTGAATTTAAAAAATTTTTTTTTTAAAAAGTGGGCGTGTTCTTTATCCAATTTTGCTAATTTTTATTTAGCACATATAGAGTAATAGTAGTAACGCTCCTGCCAAATTTCATCATGATATCTTCAACGACTGCCAAATTACAGCTTGCAAAACTTTTAAATTACCTTCTTGTAAAAGTGGGCGGTGCCACGCCCATTGTCCAAAATCTTACTAATTTTCTATTCAGCGTTATAACGTCAACCCATCTACCAAGTTTCGTCGCTTTATCTGTCTTTTGTAATGAGTTATCGCACTTTTTCGGTTTTTCGAAATTTTCGATATCGAAAAAGTGGGCGTGGTTATAGTCCGATATCGTTCATTTTAAATAGCGATCTGAGATGAGTGCTCAGGAACCTACATACCAAATTTCATCAAGATACCTCAAAATTTACTCAAGTTATCGTGTTAACGGACGGACGGACGGACGGACGGACGGACATGGCTCAATCAAATTTTTTTTCGATCCTGATTATTTTGATATATGGAAGTCTATATCTATCTCGATTCCTTTATATATGTACAACCAACCGTTATCCAATCAAACTTAATATACTCTGTGAGCTCTGCTCAACTGAGTATAATTATGATATTAACCTACTCCAAAGGCTACCTTGGTACTAAACTACAAACAAATTGCTTGATAAAGAAGATCTCTGTAGCACACGTCATTTTCTATGGTCCATTTTTCGAAAAGAAAAGTTTTTCAAATAGCAGCCTAGTCACAGAATTGCCCCTGTACATAATTTCAAACATAATTACCATTTTAAAGAATACTAGCAGACCCGACAGACGTTGTTCTGCCCTAACTTTGGTCTATCTGGATAAAATTTAAATAAGTTTTTACCTCTTCTAGTTCTTCTTATTCCATCCAATATTTCCAGTTTCCAGTTCTAGTTACAGTTCCAGCCCAAGGTTAAGTCCTACACCCGGTCTCAGTCTCAGTACGAACCCCAGTTCCAGTCTCAGCTCCAATCCCAGTTCCCGGTCCCAGTCTCAGAACGAACCTCAGTCCCAGTCCCAGCTCTACTTCACGGAAAAAAGTATCGTAAATACTAATCTAGGCGAAGGGCTACCTATATACCAAGTTTCAGGCAAATCGAACCTTGAATTTGTTAGTTCGAATACATCGGTCCCTGGTTCCCTTCATGAAATAAAGCATCATAAATACATATATATGAACCAAATTTCTGGCAAATGGAACTTGTTCGAATAGATCGGTCCCTGGTCCACTTCTAAAAATAGAGCCATCCATTTTGAATTTATAGCTGTTACAACAGAAATTGTTTGCTCAGCATTTCATTTCTCTCCCTAATGAGGAGTACTCTTGCCTTATTGTGTAGATGGTACTACGGGGACATAAGAAGACAGCACGTAGTAGTTCTGAGAGCTGAGTTTTGACAGGGCTGTATTTACTTCTAGTAGGTTACCTTTAGGCTCGGCGATCATATCCGGGACGCCTAGCCATGCAATCGGCCGATCAATTGCTTTGCAAGTGGCAATGAGCGTCTCTTTATCTTTAGTCCAAGTGCTGCCGGCAAGAGAATTGAGAATTTTTTACGGCAATGAATTTTGTATACCATTTGCGGATGCATGCTCGCTAAAATTTAGATCCTGATCGAACCACACACCCAGTAGTTTTGTATGTAAGACAGCCGGTAATGTAATGCCATCCACGTGGATGTCCAATATGGTCGACTTTTGTTTTGTGTATGTGGAAAATAAGGTCGCCGATATTTTGGTCGTTGAGTATGAAATATTTCACGTGAAAAAAAACTGGAGAGATCAGGAAGATAGTGGTTTATTATCTTACATAGCTCGTCGATGGGTTGGCCGGTACCTGTAGTAATTATCGTTCAGTCATCGACGTAGGATGCCATTGTAAATCCTTCTGGTTGCGAAGGGAGTTTCGATATGTAGAACATAGAAGAAAGCAATGATATGACACCACCCTGTGGTACCCCTTGTTTAATTCTTCTGGATTTAGATGCTACGTTTGCACTGGTGCCGACCAGACAGACAATTATCGGTCCCCATTTCGAGACAAGACGGAAGAGGGCAGCCTTCCAAGTTTTGTGCCGTGGTTGACTGTATCAGAAGCTTTTTATAAATCTCGCGCTACGATTATTTTATTAGCCCTATTGCTACTATCTATACATAAAGTATAATCGTACGGAATGCGCTCAAACAGCCAAAAGGCATTAAGCTCATAGAAGATTGTCGAAATTCGTCTTGAAATTTGGGGTTGTTAGAAATGAGAAGTCCTGCTAGACCAAGAGCGTGAAATATTAAAATTACTGCTAATAACTTTAAGAAATCTTGTATTTTGAGCTGAAAGCTCATCGGCTCAGTTTTATAATTCGAAATTTGCTTAAATTTTAACTTTTAAAAATGCTACCTCAAACTGGTTCCTCTCATTGCAATTATCGTAAAATGATAATAAATTATTTTCATCGTGTCACACAGGCTTAGATAACACGCAATATCATCAACGTATATAATTTTGAAAATTGCACATGTGCCAGTGCCACATATCGTCATCGCGTAAGTGAAGTATCAATTTTCCAAATAACCTCAATGTTAGCATCAAAAAACACATGAAAACCAATAACTAGAAAAACGCACATTATTAAAAAATGATAAAATGTAATGTCAATACACTTGAGTGCCCTACCATCCACGATAAAGACTATACGTACATATCTTACACTTTCTTAGACACTCCAACCCTCATTTACAGAAGCAGCTGAAAGGATATTTTAAATTTTATGAACAAAGTCGACTATGTCGAAGAGTATAATAATCGAAGTATTTGTGTGCTAAAATAGCTTTATTATGCATAAAGCGATGACTCTCACTGAAGAATGTAGGTATTTACAATGTATGGAAAGTTTGTTCTAGCTAGAAAAAATACAGGAAGAAATTTTGGGGAGTGATAATTTAAGCGAAAAATTCCACGCATTTTAATGTAAGCAAGGACATCAACTCATATGCACGAATATATATGGTACATGAACTCGTTGCCTGTTGCAAACTTTTTCACATCCAATTTTTTAGAGAAGCATGGGTATGATAAAAACTTCTCTAAAATAATTTGCCTTTTTATCTTGCGCGTAAGCATCGCCAGTGAAATGCTAAAGGAAAAATGTCAATGGAAATAATGACGACACTTACATGATTATGTTCGGAACGTGTCAATTGAGCAATTTTGTTGCAATGAGTGAATATCCGTTTGTGTGGGAATATTTTGGAGCACTTCTAATTTTGAAAACTTAAAGCAAAGGAGTTTTAATATTGTGGCGATATATATTAGACTTTCGATACATCACTATGCTGCTAGTAAATAAATACGAAACAATATTAAATCAAGCAACCATACACACATGTAAACAGCGAAGCTAAGAGCTAAGAGAATATTACACATATATACATGTAGACAACAGTTTAGAGCAAAGAAGAAAGAGAAACACTCACATATCATGCAATTCTCACCTAAGAGTAGAAGTTATTACTCACATATGAACATATATAAAACAAAGAGGACAAACGTGAATATGAGTATAGAAATGACAAATAAATAAGCAACTGTTCGAGACGGCCATTGATGAAAATTTAGACCCTAGGAAGCAAACGAGGCAACAGAAATTATAAAAGCAGCGCAGGCTGAGGAATAATCAATCAGTTTGATTTTGACACGCTATAATATAAGTACGCGAGTACCATAGTAGTGTAAATAAAGAACATTTTGCTATACTGAATATTTGAGTTATTTATTATACAGATCAAAGATTCGAACGATTGTTGTCGCTTCAAATATCCAAGAATTTCGGAAAATTCTTTACAATAGGTAGATAGGCTACGGTGCTCTAACCCAGTTTTTATAAATGTTTCTGTAACTATAAAAATATAAGAACAAGCTTCGTGTTGAAAATCTTCTGATGATCACCACTGCGAATATTTTAAAGATTATGATTTGGGGGAATGTTATTGGCACATCCTGACCATTTAAGGAGATATACCGGCTTACTGGTGTTCTTATTAAAGCCATTACTAACATCACTGAGCTACCGGAAATGCGAAGGAAAGGCAAAGTTATGGTGACAATAGAACTTCTTGAAATTTGCAATAGTGGCCGTCGATCAAACCATAGTTGGAGATATTGGGTTGGCTTTTGCTGTTGTTGTTGTTACAGCAAACAATACGACCCGAAATATGATAATAATTGTCAAATTTGTAAATGTTTTGAAGTTGAAGACGTTACCAGACCAATTGCTTTATAATGCGAATAAAAAAAAAATTGAACCACAGCGCAACGTTTCGCTAGACATTCAAACATTTTCAGGCGCAAATTTATGTATTTATTTGGCGTTATTAAATCTAAACAATAATTGCCCGAAGGTTTTGAGAGAGTTAGGGATATGAGCAGCCCTTCGCGGTATATGGCCGACATGGACCACAACATCTTTTATCCTTAGGTGAGAAAGTCAGCCTTCACAATACTAAGTATACCTCGTGGCAGATTGAGGATTATTTTCTTCGCCAATGCCCGATGTGTGGTAATCGGTGGCGCCAGTGACTCTTTAAACCGAAACTGGAGAAGATAATCCTCGCAAAAGATCTGAACTCAAGACAAGTGTTTGAAAAACTGGTTGCATAGTAAACAGATAAAGCGCAGCACAGCAAGGATGAGTTCGGAAGTGGACCCTTTTTTATTCAAATGATAAACGATGCTGAAAAATCCGTGCTATTATTATGGGTTGATCCTATAAGAAAAATATAAGAAGGCACTTACAGAGTAGCCAACGGACCAACAGCAATTATTGTGGTTTCAAGACCAGGTTGGAATAAAATAGCCATTCTCTTCGAGTTCTGTGTTCAGCAACGATAATAAGGAGTCTGGCAAGTTTCTATAGAGATAGTCATGAAATTATTTAGTGCACATGTCGTTTGTTTAAGTAGCTACCTCGCACGTATTCACTCAGGTTCGAGCACTGGCTTGACGAATGCAAAGCGACGGTTTTTTTGTCCAAGTAATGCTGCGCGTATAGATTAGGATGCCCCCGCCCAGAAGGAAGCCTAGTCGGAAGCTGTCTATGAAAACAGAGGAAAATGAATGAAACTCCTTCTTCGCAAGGAGTGTGGAGAGAAGGACGTTCTAACATCCCTTAAATTGATAATTAGCACCAGAAGTGACTGTCGGAATTTGTTTGATGGCTTAAATGGTTTAAACGGCGCTGAAAATTATTTTCGAAACGCAGAACACTAAAAGACGAATTAAATATTTGAGAAATAAGGCAGCAGTATACACAGTAAAGTTTAAGTTTTTACTAAGGTTGTCTTTTGTATTTCGGCAGTAAAACAAGTTTAAGAAAAATGAAATACAAATTTGAAAACAATTCCAAACTCTGTTCTAAATCGTTGCTGGCATCGTGAAAGGAATCGGCGTGGGAGCCATGTATTTATAGGGCGGATATACAACGGAGAACTACTTTTATCAGCAATGCCTACTATTTAGTCTTTCATCGATAATTCCGGGGTTTTAAACCCGGCGACTCTTTAACTGATGCTGCAGACAATAATTCAAACGCAATATGAAAGTCGTCAAAAAAACCTATCATATTAGCGTTTACAATTGATTGCCTTTATTGCGCAGGATAAAGAGGTGGGTTTTGCACTTTCCATCTCAAAGAAATAATCGGCCCAATAACAACGGCATAGCAACTTTATCAGACAACGTAGGCAACTGAGAAGTAACGTTTTTTCTCGACGAACTAAAATCACGTCTTACGGGTTTCTTGTTATACCTGGCCGGCTAAATAAATAAATGCAAGGCGCGATAACCTCCAAAGCGGTTCAAGGCAGAGCTTCTCTTCCGATTTGCGTCGTGTTCTTTTATGTTTTTCCAAAAAATTGGCCGGACGGTAGCTACATATTTTACGCAACTTCGCAAATGAGTTTTCACTGAGAAGCTTTTCATGGCTGAAATACATTCGGAGTGTTTGCCAAATCACTGACGAGAGGTCATCCCGCTACCCCGGAGCACGCTACCACCACACAATGGCGGCGGGACAATATAGTTATTTTAAGACCAGCTCCAAAACGACTTTCGGACCGTCTCCGAGATAAGTTTGCGGTAGTAATTCCAGAAACTGGTAACGAAATGCTGCCCAATTAATTCCAAATGTCTTCAGAATATTACCAATTTTATCCCGAACATAAGTTCGAAGTAGCTCTTAAAAAATACGATCAAAAAAGAAAACAAAAATAAATGTAATGCGCGATAACCTCTGAAGAGGTTTGGGGCCGAGCTTCTCTTCCAATTTGCGTCGTGCTCCTTTTAATTTTTCCTACATATTGGCGGGACGGGTGCTACATGTTTTATCCCGACTCCGAACAGCATCCGCAAGGCAGATAAGTGGCACCTTTTCATAGCGACGGACGACATCGCTTAGGAAACTTTTCTTCTAATTGAAAAAAACTTGTTCGTTAAAATTTGATGTTGCTTTTCACGTGGCGTGAACCCAGGATCTTCGGTGTGATAGGCTGTGCACGCTACTGGTGTGAAGGTATCTTTACCGAATTCGGTACACGGGGTTCGATACGATCAAACTTCTTTAAAATTATGTGTTCATAAATCTAATGAGATTTCTGCCAACAGCAGTAAATATTTAGATCTAAGTCACTTGCATTAAAGATTAATTCAAACGTGCATACAAATTATTTTTTCAACAAAAGAAAAGTAGCAAAAAAAAAATAAAAAATGAAAATAAAAATGAAACCCAACCATGCATGTATGTATGTATTTATCGATTTCTTTTTTGATATCTCATTTATGTCCTTCTTCAATTATTTTGAAACATGATTTTCACTAATAGATTTTAATCAACCGCGGGCTATGGCAACTGCCTGCTGTCTAAGCACATTCAAATTGCGACGAATTTTTCGGTTGAAGTTTTTTGTATAAATGTATGTGCAGTTGTACGTGTACGTGTGTAATTGATGGTTTGCATGGAATTGTTCCACTTCTAATTCAACCGACGAAAATTAAAAGCGCCACAGGCAGCATACGACGCCTGATGCCCTGTCATAAATGCGACTTTAATTACACCGCTTATATCATAGAAATAGGAATATTTGCATTTATTTTTTTAATAATTTTCTTATTATCCTTGGAGCGTCACTTGGTGGTGGTCCAAGCGCCCAGCACTTGCAAATATTCTAAGAAAGTTGTTAAGCACGTTGTTGATGTCTACTTAACAGTATTTTTATACTCAGTTGAGCAGAGCTCACAGAGTATATTAACTTTAACTGGATAACGGTTGGTTGTACAGGTATAAAGGAATCGACATAGATATAATCATCAGGATCGAAAAAAAATTTGATTGAGCCATGTTCGTCCGTCCGTCCGTCTGTCCTTTAACACGATAACTTGAGAAAATTTTGAGGTATCTTGATGAAATTTGGTACGTAGATTCCTGGGCACTCATCTCAGATCGCTCTTTAAAATGAACGATATCGTATTATAACCACGCCCACTTTTTCGATATAGAAAATTTCGAAAAAACGAAAAAATGCGATAATTCATTGCCAAAGACGGATACAGCGATGAAACTTGGTAGATGGATTGGCCCTATTACGAAGAATAGAAAATTAGTAAGATTTTGGACAATGGGCGTGGCACCGCCCACTTTTAAAAGAAAGTAATTTAAAAGTTTTGCAAGCTGTTGAAGATATGATGATGAAATTTGGCAGGAACGTTACTACTATTACTATATATGTGCTAAATAAAAATTAGCAAAATCGGATGAAGAACACGCCAACTTTTTAAAAAAAAATTTTTAAAAGTCAAATTTTAACAAAAAATTTAATATCTTTACTCTGTATAAGTAAGTTAAGTCAACATTCAACTCCAGTAATGATATAATGCAACAAAATACAAAAATAAAAGAAATTTTCAAAACGGGCGTGGCTCCGCCCATTTTTATTTAGTTTGTCTAGTATACTTTTAATGCCATAAGTCGAACAAAGATTTACCAATCCTTCCTTAATTTGGTAGGGGCATAGATTCTATGACGGTAACCATTTTTTGTGAAAATGGGCGAAATCGGTTGAAGCCACGCCCAGTTTTTATACACAGTCCACCGTCTGTCCTTCCGCTCGGCGTTAACACGATAACTTGAGCAAAACCGATATATCTTTACTAAACTTAGTCCACGTAGTAATCTAAACTCACTTTATCTTGGTATAAAAAATGGCCGAAATCCGACTATAACCACGCCCACTTTTTCGATATCGAAAATTACAAAAAATGAAAAAAATGCTATAATTCCATACCAAATACGAAAAAAGGGATGAAACATGGTAATTTAATTGGTTTATTGACGCAAAATATAACTTTAGAAAAAACTTTGTAAAATGGGTGTGACACCTACCATATTAAGTAGAAGAAAATGAAAAAGTTCTACAGGGCGAAATCAACAGCCTGGTCCACATTTTGGTCGATATCGCGAAAACGCCTTCACATATACATCTAAGGGCCACTCGCTTTTAAAACCCTCACTAATACCTATAGAACTAATAATTACTCCTTTTTAAAATACTCATTACCACCTTTCATTTGATACCAATATCATACAAACACATTCTAGAGTCACCCCTGGCCCACCCTGATGGCGATATCTCGAAAAGGCGTCCACCTTTAGACCTAATGCCCACTCTCTCTTAAAATGCTCAGTAAAACCTTTCGTTTGATACCCATATCGTACAAACATTCTAGAGTCACCCTCGGTCCACCTTTATGGCGATATCTCGAAAAGTCGTTCACCTATAGAACTAAGGCCCATTCCCTTTTAAAATGTTCATTAACACCTTTCATTTGATACCGATATCTTACAAGCACATTCTAGAGTCACTCCGAAAAGGCGTCCACCTTTAGAACTAAGGATTACTCCCTTTTAAAATACTCATTACCACCTTTCATTTGATACCCATATCGTACAAACACTTTCTAGAGTCACCCCTGGCCCACCCTAATGGCGATATCTCGAAAAGGCGTCCACCTATAGACCTAATGCCCACTCCCTCTTAAAATGCTCAGTAACACCTTTCATTTGATTCCCATATCGTACAAACACATTCTAGAGTGACCCCTGGTCCACTTTTATGGCGATATCTCTAAACGGCGTCCACCTATGGAACTAAAGTCCATTCCCTTTTAAAATACTCATTATCACCTTTCATTTGATGCCTATATCGTACAAACACATTCTAGAGTCACCCCTGTTCCACCTTTATGGCGATATCTCGAAAAGTCGTTCACCTATAGAACTAAGACCCATTCCCTTTTAAAATGTTCATTAACACCTTTCATTTGATACCGATATCGTACAAGCACATTCTAGAGTCACCCCTGGGCCACCTTAATGGCCATATCTCGAAAAGACCTCCACTGATAGACCTAAGGCCCACTCCCTCTTAAAATGCTCAGTAACACCTTTCATTTGATACCCATATCGCACAAACAAATTCTAGAGTCACCCCTGGTCCACCTTTATGGCGATATCCCTAAATGGCGTCCATCCATAGAACTATGGCCTACTCTCTCTTAAAATACTCTTTAATACCTTCCATTTGATACACATGTCATACAACCACATTCCAGGGTTACCCTAGGTTCATTTTCCTACATGGTGGTTTTCCTTATTTTGTCTCCATAGCTCTCAACTGAGTATGTAATGTTCGGTTACACCCGAAATTAGCCTTCCTTACTTGTTTATTTTACATTTATCTTAAAAATCGTTTAGGTATGTACATCTGTTCACTATATACTTCTTATTTTATACAACCGATTATTTGGAGATTACGAACGGGATAAGATTATTGTACAACCCCATTCATGAAAGGTATGAAGTCTTCGGCACAGCCGAAGACAGTCCCGTCCTTACTTGTTTTCTACTCAGTTGAGCAGAGCTCACAGAGTATATTAACTTTGAATGGATAACGGTTGGTTGTACAAGTATATAGGAATCGAGATAGATATAGGCTTCCATATATCAAAATCATCAGTATCGAAAAAAAATTCGATTGGGCCATTTCCGTCCGTCCGTCCGTCCGTTTGCCCGTTAACACGATAACTTGAGTAAATTTTGAGATATCTTGATGAAATTAGGTAAGTAGGTTCCTGGGCACTCATCTCAGATCGCTGTTTAAAATGAACGAAATTGGACATAACCGCGCCCACTTTTTCGATATCGAAATTTCGAAAAATTTTTTAAAGTCAAATTTAATATCTTTACAGTATATAAGTAAATTATGTCAACATTCAACTCCAGTAATGATATGGTTAAACAAAATAAAAATATAAAAGAAAATTTCAAAACGGGCGTGGCTCCGCCCTTTTTCATTTAATTCAGGGATCTCCACAAGCTTCTTATGGAAACGTGACCACACGTACTTTGAAATCCAAAAAAAAAAAAAAAAACAATTGCGACGGAGCTAGTAAAAAGTACACTGTAAATATATTATATTATTATTTTAGAAAGAAAATTATAAATTTTGTAATCCTGATAGAAGGTAAATTCATTAGATTTTTTTAATCAAATTTTTTATATTTTTTAAATTTTTTTTTATATTTTTAGGTTTTTAATTTTTTTGTTTTATTTTCTTTTTTAGAAACAAAATAATATAAATAATAATAATTTTTTAATTCTGATAAAAAAAATTCATTCAATTATTTTATTTAATCTTTTATATTTTTTGTTTTTATTTTTTGTATATTTTTAAAAAATTTTTTGTTTTGTTGTTAATTTTTTATTTAATAGTATTTCGGAAAGAGGGATTAAAGTGGAGATATTAACCTACTGTAAATTGTCCGCAATTAATTTTTCTATATCTATTTTGATGTTTGTGGTTGATAATTTCAGAAGCGCTTCTAAATGCTGATATATGTTTTTATTTGCTTAAGGAATGAAATGGAGCTTTCACAAATTTACGTACTACCAAACATTGAATAAAATTTTAAAACTTCTTGACGCAGTAAGAGATATTTCTCCTTGCTTACAACTTTCCAAAAATCAATGCCTTTTAAATCTAGTAACTGTAGTTCAGAGTCGCCTTTTAAGTCGCATAGCTCCATTTGGATTTCTGGGCTCTGCGCATTTGCATCGCTTGTCGTGGGTATAAAAAAAATTGGTAACATTTTCCTGTTGCTGAGAGTTTTCAAGTAATTTTAAATGTGATATTTGCTTTAGTCGCACCAACCTGTCAAAACTGATAAATATGCATGCAAGCCGAAATAAGGACACGAATTAATAATACCCACATAACTATTTACATACACATTACACATATTTGCTTGAAATGTGGTATATAAATTTGCCTAAATGTATTAGTATTTACGATCCTTTTTTCAGGGAAGTATACCAGAGAGGGACTGGGACTGGGATTAGGACTAGGACTGGGACTGAGACGAGAAGTGGTACTGGGACTGGGACTCGTAATGGGACTGGAACAAAATACATACCACCCTCTGGGACTGGCAATAAGGGATGAGGAGGAATGAGAAGAACTTGATAGCCGAGAAAAGAGAAGAAGAGAAGAGGACTGTCATCGGATTCTGAACTATATTCCAAGTTTCAAGCTTGTAGCTTATCGGGAAGTTACTTAAATTTCGATTACAAAATTCTGTTCGCTACACAGAGTCAAGCTAAATAAAACCGTTAAAAAAACACCGGCTATTATTTATTATATCCTATTAGATAAATGAGTGATAATCTTAAATTATCTTCTCCGGTTAATAATGGTGAAACAAAGCATGCGTGTACTTCAAACTTATCACTAATATGTATATTCCATATTCAATTTTTAAGTTCAAGTTAGACGAAATAAAGTTTTGTCAGTGTACGTCTATTCATCATTTTGCTTTCTAAAAAAATAGGTGCAACCATTCTGCGAGCAGAAATGGCGCTGGCACGTACACAAACCCAGTCGGACTTGGTAGCTTTGGTATCGCATTGTTTCCTTGAATGCATTTAAAAATACTTCGACATGCGTTCAATTAAAATTTAATTTAATTTAAAATTTAATTATTAGATAAATCAAACAAAGTTTCGTTGTTTTCGTACAGGTGAAACAAAAATATACCCAAAAATATTACTTCAAAGGTAATTTTACACGAAATTATAGCAGTTGAGTTCCTAAAGGGGACAGCAGAATACATTCGGTCATGGCGAGAGGATAGAATGCGTGCGCGCGGGGATGTGTGGTGGCACTTGCCTATGCGATCCGCTTGCCTTAGAGCGTTTTTCAAAAACAATTGCGTGAAAGCGCTTATGGAGTGACGACCCTGATTTAATTTGTCTAGAATACTTTTAATGCCATAAGTTAAACAAAAATTTACCAATCCTTCCGAAATTTGGTAGGGCATAGATTCTATGACGATAACTGTTTTCTGTAAAAATGGGCGAAATTGGTTTAAGCCATGCCCAATTTTTATGCACAGTCGACCGTCTCTCCTTAGGCTCGGCCATTAACACGATGACTTGAGCAAAAATTGATATATCTATACAAAACTTAGTTCACGTACTTATCTGAACTCGGCTTATCTTGGTATAAAAAATGGCCGAAATCCTACTATGACCACGCCCAATTTTTCGATATCGAAAATTACGAAAAATGAAAAAAAATGCCATAATTCTATACCAAATATGAAAAAAGGGATGAAACATCCCAGCAAACACAGTTTCTAACGTTAGAGAAATGTTGCAGTTTTACATTAGAATTCTAATGTAGTTCTCTAATGCATTTCGAATCGAAAACTAGGTTAGAGAACTCGATTAGAATTCGACTGTTAAACGATTCGAATAACACTAGAAATGTGATGTTATGATTATTGTCACAGTTATCGATTATTCGCACGACATGATCAGTCACAGTGTTATACAAAAAAATAAAAATAGTGAGTAGTTTTTGGAAATATTATAAGCTGAGAAATAAGTTTTTTTTAATTATAATAATAAATACTAGTAAGTGAAAATGAATCCAACAAAGTTAAAAAGGGAAAACGAGCCGATTATTGAAGGGCTATTTGAATGGCATGAAGAAAACACTTCCTCATCCGTATCTCAAACCAATGGCGAGCTCAATCCTGGGGAAATAAATGGAAGCGAAAATTTTAACACAATAACTAGTACTGAAAACTGTGAAACATACGATAGGATTTTGAATTATTTTTATTTTATTATAATTTATAAGCTTATAACCAAATAAAAGTATTTAATATAATGAAACAATGAAAATTTCGCTGATTTTAAATAACTGAACTTAATTGCGCATCACTTCAAAATTCTCACTAGAAGCCCATTAGCGATTGACGTTAGAATTCGATTAGAATTCTAACCCTTTTCTCGATATCGAGAACGAAGTCCCCTTTATGTCGAGAATGCTATAATTCGCGACAGTTTCGCAAATCTTCCTCTAACCTTTTACCGTAGAGAAATACATTAGAACTCGATTCGCCTTCTAATCGTTTTCTAACCTAAATGTTTGTTGGGATGGTAATTGGATTGGTTCATTGACGCAAAATATAACTTTAGAAAAAACTTTGTAAAATGGGTGTGGCACCTACCATATTAAGTAGAAGAAAATGAAAAAGTTCTGCAGAGCGAAATGAAAAGCCCTTGGAATTTTGGCAGGAATACTGTTCGCGGTATTACATATATAAATAAATTAGCGGTACCCGACAGATGATGTTTTGGGTCACCCTGGTCCACATTTTGTTCGATATCTCGAAAACGCCTTCACATATATACTTAAGGGCCACTTCCTTTTAAAGCCCTCATTAATACCTTTAATTTGATACCCATATCGTACAAACACTTCATAGAGTCACCCCTGGTCCACCTTTATGGCGTTATCACGAAAAGGCGTACACCTATAGAAATAAGGACCACTCCCTTTTAAAATACTCATTAACACCTTTCATTTGATACCCATATCGTAAAAACACATTCTTGAGTCACCCCTGGTCCACCTTTATGGCGATATCTCGAAAAGGCGTCCACCTATAGAACTAAGACCCACTCCCTTTTAAAATACTCAATAACAGCTTTCATTTGATACCCATATCGTACAAACACATTCTAGAGTCACCCCTGGTCCACCTTTATGGCAATATCTAGAAAAGGCTTCCACCTATAGAGCTAAGGACCACTCCCTGTTAAAATACTCATTAACCCATTTCATTTGATACTCATATTGTACAAGCGCATTCTTGAGTCATCCCTGGCCCACCTTTATGGCGGTATTTCGAAAAGGCGTCCAACTATAGAACTAAGGATCCCTCCCTTTTAAAATACTCTTTAATACCTTCCATTTGATACCCATATCGTACAAACACATTCTAGAGTCACCCTGGCCCACCCTAATGGCGATATCTCGAAAAGGCGTCCACCTATAGACCTAATGCCCACTCCCTCTTAAAATGCTCAGTAACACCTTTCGTTTGATACCCATATCGTACAAACATTCTAGAGTCACACCTGGCCCACCCTAATGGCGATATCTCGAAAAGGCGTCCACCTATAGAACTAAGGATTACTCCCTTTTAAAATACTCATTACCACCTTTCATTTGATACCCATATCGTAAAAACACATTCTTGAGTCACCCCTGGTCCACCTTTATGGCGATATCTCGAAAAGGCGTCCACCTATAGAACTAAGACCCACTCCCTTTTAAAATACTCAATAACAGCTTTCATTTGATACCCATATCGTACAAACACATTCTAGAGTCACCCCTGGTCCACCTTTATGGCAATATCTAGAAAAGGCTTCCACCTATAGAGCTAAGGACCACTCCCTGTTAAAATACTCATTAACCCATTTCATTTGATACTCATATTGTACAAGCGCATTCTTGAGTCATCCCTGGCCCACCTTTATGGCGGTATTTCGAAAAGGCGTCCAACTATAGAACTAAGGATCCCTCCCTTTTAAAATACTCTTTAATACCTTCCATTTGATACCCATGTCTTACAAGCACATTCCAGGATTACCCTAGGTTCACTTTCCTACATGGTGATTTTCCCTTTATTGTCTCCAAAGCTCTCAGCTGAGTATGTAATGTTCGGTTACACCCGAACTTAGCCTTCCTTACTTGTTTTTACTTACTCTAATCTAAAGCTGTTTGCGAAAAAGTTATTTGCTCGGTATTTTTTTTATATATGTACACACATACATACTCATGAGCTCTTGTGAGTCATGCCACAGTACTCATAAAAAAAAGAAGAAAACAAAGTGTGTCCTGCGTTCACTCCACATGACGTCAAATGCTTGCATTGTTGTTATGCTCTGTGTGACACTGCTTAAAGTTAACGCCAGTGCTGTTAGTACTCACGATCTACTGACATGTCATAGTACGACACTCCGTTACGCTAGCGGGTCACTAGTGGCTTGTGGGTGTTTTTCTGGGTGTCATTCTTCTTCTTTTTTCTACCCATTACGTCTGAGTACACATTATGTGGTCTCACTTGTTGTTTCAGTCGTGTTTATTTGTTTTTTTTTTGGTATACCCAGTTGCAGTTGATCAGAGGACATTATAATTTTAATCGCAGAGTTCCTATAAATTAATCGAAGTGGAGCTAGACTTCCGTATATCAAAACTATCGGCATCGAAAAAAAACTTGTGTAATTTCGTCCGTCGGTCTGTCTTTCTGAGCGTCCGTCTGCCAGTCCATTCGTGCGTCTCTCTCTGTTCGCCCATTTTTCCATCCGTAATTCAGTTTGACCATCCGTCCATTAGTTTGAGCAAAAGTGAAGATCCCTTTAAGAAATTCTGCACATGGGGTTATCTGGATCAAGAATGGAGGGGCATTGAAAATGGGCGCAAAATTTTGGCTTTAGAACAACGATATGGGTCTTCTAATTTAGCCTCTATTTTCATCCCTCACTCTCAGAATCAACCTAGCGAGGAAAAAGAGGAAGAAGGGGAATAAAATTATTGCATTTGACTGCAAATTTCGAAGGTCGATTAAAAAAAGATTCGAACTAACATAATCAAACGCCGCGATACGGGTCTTCTAATTTAGACTCTATTTTCGCATCTCACTCTCAGAATCGACCTAACTTTTGCTAACATGAATTTGTTCCACAGTGTTATTTGAGCCATATATCACCAAAATATAAAAATAAATTCAGAGATGATTTGTATGTTACTTTTTGAGTAAATAAAATAACGCCTTTTTAGTTGTTCTTGTTGTTGAAGCGATAAAGATACTCCCGAAGGTTTTGGGTAGTGCTATCGATGTTGATGTTCCTTTGCCGGAAATAGATCCTGTACGTTTCTGTAACAAGCACCATTAAGGTATATGCCAACACTATCGCGGCAACGATTTTATATAACCACATTGAACTGTCTAGGAAAAACCTCCCCCACGCCCTAGTTTGATGAGGTTTTTGGGGTCGTCAGAGCTTTGGCTGATGGAGAAACAGGATGCGCCGTGGGTGGGTTAGGTTTACAATTGGGTTGGAGAAGCTATAAATTGGGCTGGCAACCACTTGTAAGGGTCGCGCTACACAACCCCTTAAATTAATTGGGTATTTTCGTCGCCTCTTACGAAATCGAAGAAAAGAAACATTTAATCTATAAAGAAAGGCCTGATTTTGCTGCTTTTACAGGCTGCCGAAAATTAATTTTGCATACTTATCAACTTTTTTTTACTCCAAACCGCGCGATACGTTTTTATAACTAAAAAGCGTCGTTACGCAGCTGTAGTGAATGTAGAAACGCCGTAACAGGGAAAAAATTTAACTCGGATTTTTTTTTGACCGTAAGTGTATATTCCAGTACACAGAGATGGGTATATAGAAATTTCCGCTTATTCCCGCACTCAAACTTCCTTACTTGTTTCTTATTTATTTTCATTTTGGTGTTGGCAGTAAAGGCGTTGGCTTTGCTTATTAGCGACCTCCATAATTTGCCAACCGTTTTTCTAGCAATTTACACATCTCTTCAGGGGTTTTTTTTGTCTAATGAGCTCCTTTGCCACGCGGCTTAAGCTTTGGCTTTCAGTTTATTGTTGCCCTGTCGATGATGGTTAGTTGCATGCAACGTGCGAAATGTGTGCATGTTGTAGTTTAGCGGAATCTTTGCGTTCCTTGTTGCATATGTTGTTGCACTTGCATGCACTCACGTTTGTATGTTTGTTGGTGCTCCTTATCTAACGAGCGTGTGCAGATTGTTTGGCTTCGAGTGGTAGGGTTGTGGTTATGTGTACTAAAATAAATATGAGTTTATTTTAATATTATTTTTTTTTGTGAAAAGTCTTTGTTTGCTGCCGTTTCAGCACTTTGACACGTTTTTGCGTTTTTCGCATCATTTGGGTTGATACTTGAACCATTTTCATATTTGTATGCAGGCATACTTACTTCCTATATATGTATATAAATATTTCCATGTAATCGTTAGTATGCCAAATAAAATTTAATAATTCCATTTCAGTGTGAAACCTGACTACAAAAACACTCCAATTTGTTTGGATCCAAAGAAGTTTGTTGTTGTAGCGATAAGGACATTACCCGAAGGCCTTGGGGAGTGTTATCGATATTACGTTCCGGTAACAAGTACCACTAATGGTCTAGCCCAATCATCTCGGGAACGGTTTAGTATGACCACATATAACCTTCTAGGCCATACCGG
Organism: Eurosta solidaginis; assembly: GCF_040869045.1. Taxonomy (NCBI): domain Eukaryota; kingdom Metazoa; phylum Arthropoda; class Insecta; order Diptera; family Tephritidae; genus Eurosta; species Eurosta solidaginis. The sequence continues at coordinate 172,642,603 of NC_090323.1, forward strand.
CCTCCCACCCTTAGATCCATAAGGAACTGGGGGTCGCGAGAGCCTCGGCTGTTAAAGAAACATGATTCGCCACGGGTAGGTGAGGTTGACGTATGGGTTGGAGAAGCTATATATTGTGCTGGCTGGGAAAGGGTTGCGCTACACAACCCCTTGAATCAATTTGGTATTTTAGACGCATCCTACCGCGGGCATATTATAGGCCCTGTGACCGCTAGGGATGCTGAAGATCATCTATTGTGCTGGTCTTTATAGCTTTGGTTAAACCCAGGCAAGTCAGCACATCTCGTTCTTGACTTCGTCTGGTATTTGCGGAAGGTATTCTCTACCCGATTAAAATAAAAAGTGTAAGACGCGATAACCTCCGAAGAGATTTAAGGCCGAGGTACTCTTTCAATTTCCGTCTTGCTCCTTTAAAATTATCCTACAAATTGGCGGGATGGGACCTATATTTGCTTGCTAAATCACTGACGAGGGGTGACCCCGGTTAGAAAAACTTGTTTATAAATTTTGATGTTGCTTTGCCCGGGACGTGAACCCGGATCTTTGGTGTGGTAGGCGGAGCACGCTTCAATCACACTTGCTTAAATGCTCTCTTGCATACTTACTCTTGCATTAAAGGTTCCTTCGGTTTTTACCTGTGCGACCATTTTTCGTGTCCTGTCGTAAAACAGCATATGGTTACGGGGTGCTGCTTTTGGCTACAGTCGCTGCTGTGTCAACTTTCTCTCCAAGCTGTGAGGGCCTTGCTTTACATCGTAATGCAATATGCCTTTTCGTTCATACGAACAGCTGAATCCCATACTTTTTTTGTAAAACTTTTGATAAAACTATAGGGAATGGGAAGAGGAAAAAAATGGTGGCGGTAATCTTTATTCGAGCGAAGGGGTTTACCGCTAATCAATTTTCAGTGCCATTTTTTGTTTTGGGGGAAGGGGGATATTTAAAAATAGAGGGCGGGTATGTGAACAGAATTGGGCATATGTACCTTAAAGATAAAGGGGTAGGGAATTTTGGAAAGATGTGTGGTATCACGCCCCCTTCAATTGAAAAGTATTACGCTGTATCTTTAAAAATACTTCAAGTATAATCCAATACTTGGTATAGTGATCGTTTATATGGGAGGAGACGAGCAAGATAGGAATAAAGAAGAGGTGGAACAGAAGAGATAGCGACGAATGAGAGAAGAAGGGGAAGATGAGAAAGGTGAAAGATTTCCCTAGAGGGTTAGGGCGCTTAGAACAATCGCGCGGCAGGTATGCGTGTCGTAAGAGCCGACTAATATACGAAATTTATTCAAGGGGTTATGTAGCGCAACCCTTTCAAGATGTTGCCAGCACAATTTCTAGCTTCTCCAATCTAATTTTCAACTTCACCTACCCGTTGCGAATCTTTTTTCTTTAATAGCCATGGCTCTGGCGACTCCAAGTTTCTCATGGATGTAGGGGGTTGGAGGGCGGTATGGTCTAGAAGGTTTCATGTGGTCAAACTAAATTGTTTCCAAGATGGTCAGACTAGTACCTGAATGGTGGTTGTTACCGGAACCTACCGGATCTGCATCCGACAAAAGACAATCAACATCAATAACAATCCCCAAAACCTTCGAGGAGCATCATGGCTACAACAACAACAGCAGGACAATGAGAAGAGTAAAGAGAAAGCAAGCCCATGGCAGACTGTATGGAATAAAGGGAAATAAGGAGAGGGGAGATTGAGAGATGGCCACAAAATGAGAGGGTCACAAAAATTCAAAGAGTGCGAAAGGATTCGAAAAAAGGGAGGGTCGTGAAGTGAATGGGGGAAGAAAAATTAGATGACAGATGACAGATGAAGGTATTAGCACCTCAAAGTCGTTAGGAGGATGTAGGAGGGAAGAGAAAACTACGGATGAAAGACGGAGAAGATAATATAAGGCTTAGATTGTGAGGGCGCACTCGAGAATACTTTGTTCATTGTGAACGTTCTCCTAATAAATTTTCAACAAACAGGGAGTGGGAATGGAATTAGAAGTGGGAATGCTTATTTTGAAGAAGGTATACAGGAATGGTGGTGGGAGTGAATTTCGAGGGGGTAGGGAGATGAATGGAATAAACGATGAACAAGAACTAGAAGGAGATATGTGGGATAAATTTGAGGAGAAGGGATTAGAGAGTGAAGAACGGAAACGAAGTTTACTTTTTTTGTAGCCAAACCAATTTTCGGGTTCGTCAGAATCTACCGGGTATGCTCACATTACACTTGTGTGGACCGAAGGGAGGAAAACTTTCCTGGTATAATTAACAAAAAATTTGGAATTTTTATACTTCTTTAAGTGGAGTTTCTCTTAAAACGAGAACAAAGGGAATTACCTTCTATCATCAAGCAAATAGTTAGCGCAGTTGGGTCTTGGAATACACGTCTTAATTGGCAGCTGTAATATAGAAATATGAAAACTTCGTTTATTTGGGTACTATAGTGAACACATTAGCTCTGAAATCCGAAGAATACTTTGGACTATGTAGGCAATTGAAAAGTAAAGTCCTCTCTCGGCAAACGAAAATCATGCTCTACGAGTCATTTATCGCACCCGTCCCGCTATATTGTGCAGAAGCATGGACAGTGACACCATCAGATGAGGCGGCTCTGTGGTGTGCGACTCGTGTTGGTGATGACGAGTACCGAAGAAGATTTAATGATGAGCTGTACGAGCTTTATGCAGACACCAACACAGTTCAGCGATTAAAATACAGGGGCTTCGTATTATAGGTCATGTAGCAGTCTTAACTGAACCTGCCTATTGAAGCAGAGTAAGACAGCGGCCCCCACTACGCTGAAAGGAAAAGGTGAAAAACGTTTTAAATCACCTTGATGTAGCAAATTCGCGCCAGTTAGAACAACGATGAAGCGGCTGGCGCCCTTGTTTGAGGACCATAACCATTTAAACGATTAAGCGCCAGTTAAGTAAGTAAGTTCTCCTAGTGTGCTAATTTTTAAAGTTTTCTAACAAAAACTCCGAATGAAATCTGCTAAGTCAAAAGAAATTTCCGCGTACCTTTAAATACATAACTTCGAACACCGCTTGCTTGGCCTAGCCCTTATGTTTATTTACCCCCATAATGTCTGAGGTCAATCATTTGTTGGAGTGATTGTTAAAATGTAACGATAAAAGTTTAACAACCGTCGAAGCAATAAAAAAACTCTTATCATTTACTTACATAACAAATTTATTAGCGGAAAAAATGGAAAACAGCTTTTTATCGGATCACATAATGAGGTCAATAAAATGACCCGCATACACGCAACGACAAGACAGGATGAACAGACACAAAACACCACGCACAACTTTAACCGCAAATAGACCGACAGACAGTGAGCAATCGCAGAAATGAAATGAGACATTTTCTTGTGTGTGACTGACCAAGTGAGTATGACCGAAGGCGGCGTGTTACAACAACAAATGCAGAGTTATATGAAATGAACTTACGAGTATCTGTGCAAAGAACAAAATATGCAGACACTGTAAAGCAGATGACTGCGTCTTCTTCAACACGTGCAGTGCAAAAGAATATGTAAATGTAGGTATGAAGGCTATAGTTTTCAATTTGTAATTTTGTTATTTTTTTCCACCGTCTGGGGTGAGTGTAATGGTGCAAAAAAGCACCCTCCCGCCACTACCATTAAACACGTGTCATGGCTATGAATTTTATTTCAGAAGTTTTAAATTTGTCAACGTTGTTACATTTGGCATGATTCTTATTTTTATTGTTTCATGTTTTTGGCAGGCATGCTGCGCGGGTCAAAGTTCTTTGGTTGGGGTGACGCAGCGATGTGTAGTTTTGGGTGTAAGACAACGCTGACAGTCGTCAGGATGTGTCAAGTGTGGCAATAAAAATGTCAGCATATATCTCATGAACTGCATCAACATAAACATGAACATCATCAGCTTCAATGCCTCCACCAGTGTCAGTAACAGCAACACCACTATATTTAACAACAACATGAATGCGATTAACAACAGTGACAGAATTTGGTTAAAAGCAACAATAACAAAGTCAATTTTATGCACTCGTTTTAATAAATTCACCAATACAAGGTGCTTCATAAAGTAACCTCACTACAATTATAAAAGAAAAGTTTTGATTACGTCATCATTTTTGGCTGTCTCGCAGAAAAGTACGCGACTTATTCTTACCCACCGATTACTGAGGTTAATCGGAAACCGAGTCAAATTTCACCTACTCTTCCGAACTAGGGAGGAGAAAGGAGGAAAGGTGGGCGTGGGATGCTCCACTTGCTCTCCATCCATAAGCAAAATATATCCCACTAAGCAAAGTGTTTGTGTATTCCATTCGCCGGTTGAATGGAAGCTGCAAAATAAAGCTTAATCAGTTCGACACTTTTTTGGCCCCTTGTGGTATTACATACTCTAAAGGTAATACTGGCCTTCAATTATTTGGCGAATCGCTGCCATATCAACAATAAATAAAATAATTAAAATAAAATATTTAAGTTAAACGGTTTTATTGAAAGCAATACTTACATTAAGTCATAGTAATATTAAAAGCTAGAAAATAATTAGTAGGTACTAGTCCTCACACTCCTCATCAATCTAGGGCGCTGATCAGAAAATTTAATAAAAGCGTTCGACATGCAACATTTTTGTTGATAGTCATAAGTAAGACCCACTGAACGTTAATGAGGTTATGCTACGCCTCACATTTTTAAAAATTTCACGCGCCTAAAGCTTTTATTTAATTGTCTGATCAACGCCCTAGTCTGTATTTAATTGCCTATTAATTCTCATTCTATTTAGTTCATTTAGTCACTCATTATTACAAGGACTCTTTCCTGATAATTTGTTACAATCTAAGTCCTCAATACATAATCCCAAAGACTTTACTCGACCCTGCGCCACGTATGCTTGTCCCTCCTCGAACTCCAAAGTATTTTGATGTCACTTCTACAGAAGTGTATGTAATATTTGTTCCATATATGAGCCAAATCGGACAAAAAATACGAGTATTTTTAATATCTCAATTTTTGCGCCACCTGGTGGCGATTTTTTTCATATGCCGCTTTCTATTCATGTATGTAATATGTGTTCCAAATATGAGCCTAATCGGAGCACAAATAAGATTTTTTTGAATATCTCGATACCTTTGCCACCTAGCGGCGATTTTTTTTTTCATATGCCGCTTTCTATTCATGTATGTATTATGTGTTCCAAATATGAGCCAAATCGGACAACAAATACGATTTTTTGGATATCTGGATCCTTGCGCCACCTAGCGGCGATTTTTTCTTATTATTGCATTGTCATCCGATTCTGAACTATATTCCAAATTTCAAGCTGTTAGCTTATCGGGAAGTTTCTTAAATTTCAATTACAAAATTCGTGCCAGCCTCTCAAGTGAAGCCAAATAAAACCGTTTAAAAATATGTCGGTGCTTTATGTGGGGATGCAAAGTTTCAGGTTATTTGTGGTCTGCATGGAATAGCTTTGATCATGAGTTACATATCTCAACAATGTATGACTTGAACGTAAGTACATATCTGATGAAATTTGAAGCTTCTAGCCGTTAAAAAGAGGGAAGAAATGACAGTTTATAGGGGGTATATTCTATATATACCACAGATCCCTATGATTTTTTCAGACCACATTATTTGCTATATGCGAAAGCATTTATGAAATTTGAAGCGTCTAGCTGTTAAAATGATACAGTAATTACGAAAAGTTTCTTATCTAAAAAATCGGTTGTGGGGAATATATGCTATATATAGCTCCGATCTTATCAAGTTTTTCGGGAAACAATATGTGCAATATACGAAAGCATATGTTGCAGTTTGAAGCTTCAATCCGATAAATTGAGGAAGATATGACAAAAATACTCTTTCCTGAAAAATCGGTTGTGTTGGGGATATATGCTGTAGTGGCCCGATGCGGTCGGTTTCGACAAATGTCTAATCGGACACTTAAATATACCTGCTCACCAAATTTCATCAAGATATCTCAAAAATTTAGGGACTAGTTTGCTTACAAACAGAAAGATGGACAGAGGTGCATGGCTAAATCAACTCAGATCTTCATCCTGATCATTTCGGTATATTTATTGGTGGATCTACCTCTTCTCCTTTAAAGACTTACAATTTTGAGATCTGTGACAAACTTAATATACCATTTCATTTTCATGAAAGGAATAAATAAGTTCTTGTAAAAGCGGGGTCGCCCTTTCGCAATGGTTTGCCTATATTCCGAGTGTATTTCTGCCCTGAAAAGCTTCTTTGTGAAAATTCAACTTGCAGCGGCCGTTTGTACTAAACAGAAAATATGTAAGCCCCTTGTTGCCCATTGTTAAGAAAAAATAATAAAAAGATGATAAAAAATTTTAATCACTACCTTTATATAAATTGACCTAAAAATAGAAGGCAATTTTTCCTTTAATGCAGACATAATCTTGTAGAATTTTGATTAAAAAATTTTAAAAATAGCTCTTGTAAAAAATTTTGGTATATAAAACTATAAAGGTGAGGCGCAATCCTTCAATTTAAGGCAAACCATGTACTTGGGATTAACTAATTGATTATTTAAAATTTTGAGCACGCGCTCTACCTTTATAATTTTAAATCCCAAAATTCTTTTGCAAGATCTATTTTTAAAGTTCTTTAATCAAAATTCAACAAGATTATGTCTGTATTAAAGGAAAAATTGCCTTCTATTTTTAGGTCCATTTATATAAAGGTAGTCCTTAACATTTTTTTATCATCTTCTTATTTTCAATTTTTAGTGCTGCCTACGCATTTGAAATTTTGGGTTCTGACTCACGGCCCAAGCTTCAAGTCTCTAGCTCACCGGGAAGTTACTTAAAAGTCGATTGCAAGATTCCCCTCGTTTTTCAGGGATTTGTAGTTATCTCAATTAGCACGCCACCTAGCGGAACTTTGTTATAAATAGTATCGTCACCAAGCCTCGAACTGTGTGCCAAGTTTCAAGGTCACCGGGAAGTTAGTTATAAATGGATTGAAAGATTCACAAATCAAAATTAATTTTCTTAATATCTCGATCCATGCTCAACCTAGCGAAATTTTTTTGATCAAATGTTACATTTTCACCGGGTTCTGACTCACAGCCCAAGTTTCAGGTCTCTAGCTCACCGTTAAGTTACTTAAAAATCGATGGCAAGATTCCCTTGGTTTTTTCAGGGATTTTCGTTTATCTCGATTCGTCTGCCACCTGGCGGCATTTGGTTTTCCACGAATTGTAGTGCCGTCGACTCGCAAACCGTGTGCTAAGTTTCAACTTTCTAGGTAACCGGGAAGTTAGTCAAAAATGGATTGAAAGATTCCCAAATCAATATTAATTTTCTTAATATCTCGATCCGTGCGCCACCTAGCGAAATTTTATTGACAAAATATTGTATTGTCACTGGGTTCTGACTCACGGCTCAAGTTTCATGTATCCAGCTCACCGGAAAGTTACAAAAAAATCGATTGCAAGATTCCCCTTGTTTTTCAAGGATTTGTAGTTATCTCACTTAGCGCGCCACCTAGCGGAATTTTGTTTTCTGTAAATTGTATTGTCGCCAAGCCTCGAACTACGTGCCAATTTTCAAGTCTCTAGGCCACCGGGAAGTTAGCCAAAAATGGATTGCAAGATTCCCAAATCAAAACTAATTTTCTTAATATCTCGATCCATGCGCCACCTAGCGACATTTCTTTGATCAAAAAGGTTGCACTGTCACCGGGTTCTGACTCATGGCCCAAGTTTCAGTTCTCTAGCTCACCGGGAAGTTACTTAAAAATCGATCGCAAGATTCCCTGCGTTTTTTTTTAGGGATTTTCAGGGATTTTCGTTTATCTTGATTCGTCTGCCACCTGGCGGCATTTTGTTTTCCGTGAATTGTAGTGCCATCGACTCGCAAACTATGTGCTAAGTTTCAAGTCTCTGGATCATCGAAAAGTTAGTTAAAAGTCGATCGCAAAATTTCCATTTTAAAATTAATTTTCTGTATATCTCGATCTGTGCGCCACCTGGCGGATTTTTTTTCACTTGTATTGTAATGTCTCCCAGATCTGAACTATGCTCTAAGTATAAAGTGTCTAGCTCATCACCAGGAAGTTACCGAAAAAGACTTTTCCTGTCAAAAATCCGTATGGAAATGAGGGGACAAACATAAAAACGACTTAATATAAAGGTATAATATAACAAGTAAGGAAGGTTAAGTTCGGGTGTAACCGAACATTACATACTCAGTTGAGAGCTATGGTGACAACATAAGGGAAAATAACCATGTAGGAAAATGAACCGAGGGAAACCCTGGAATATGTTTGTATGACATGTGTATCAAATGAAAGGCATTAAAGAGTATTTTATGAGGGAGTGGGCCATAGTTCTATAGGTGGACGCCATTTAGGGATATAGCCATAAAGGTGGATCAGGGTTGAATGCGTTTGTACGATATGGGTATCAAATGAAAGGTGTTAATGAGGGTTTTAAAAGGGAGTGGTGGTTGTCGTATAGGTGGTCGCCTTTTCGAGATATCGCCATAAAGGTGGACCAGGGGTGACTCTAGAATGCGTTTGTACGATACGGGTATCAAATGAAAGGTGTTAATGAGTATTTTAAAAGGGAGTAATCCTTACTTCCATAGGTGGACGCCGTTTCGGGATATCGCCATAAAGGTGGACCAGGGGTGACCCGAGAATTTGTTTGTACAATACGGGTATCAAAAGAAAGGTGTTAATGAGTATTTTAAAAGGGAGTAATCCTTAGTTCCATAGGTGGACGCCGTTTCGAGATATCGTCATAAAGGTGGACCAGGGGTGACTCTAGACTTTGTTTGTACGATATGGGTATCAAATTAAAGGTATAAATGAGAGTTTTAAAAGGGAGTGGTGGTAGTTGTATATGTGAAGGCATTTTCCAGATATCGACCAAAATGTGGACCAGTGTGACCCAGAACATCATCTGTTGGATACCGCTTATTTATTTATATATGTAGTACCTGCCAAGATTTTAAGAGTTTTTTATTTCGCCCTGCAGAACTTTTTTCATTTTCTTCTACTTAATATGGTAGGTGTCACAACCATTTTATAAAGTTTTTTCTAAAGTTATATTTCGCGTCAATAAAACAATCCAATTACCTTACCATGTTTCCTCCCTTTTTTCGTATTTGGTATAGAATTATGGCATTTTTTTCATTTTTCGTAATTTTCGATATCGAAAAAGTGGGCGTGGTCATAGTCGGATTTCGTTCATTTTTCATACCAAGATAAAGTGAGTTCAAGTAAGCACGTGAACTAAGTTCATTAAAGATATGCCGATTTTTGCTCAAGTTATCGTGTTAACGGCCATGCGGAAGGACAGACGGACGACTGTGTATAAAAACTGGCCGTGGCATCAACCGATGTCGCCCATTTTCACAGAAAACAGTTAACGTCATAAAATCTATGCCCCTACCAAATTAGAAGGATTGGTTAATTTTTGTTCGAATTATGGCGTTAAAAGTATCCTAGACAAATTAAATGAAAAAGGGCGGAGCCACGCCCATTTTGAAATTTTCTTTTATTTTTGTATTTTGTTGCACCATATCATTACTGGAGTTGAATGTTGACATAATTTACTTATATACTGATATTGGATATTAAATTTTTTGTTAAAATTTTACTTAAAAAATTTTTTTTTTTAAAAGTAGGCGTGGTCCTTCTCCGATTTTGCTAATTTTTATTAAGCGTACATATAGTAATTGCAGTAACGTTCCTGCCAAAGTTCATCATGATATCTTCAACGACTGCCAAATTACAGCTTGCAAAACTTCTAAATTACCTTCTTTTAAAAGTGGGCGGTGCCACACCCATTGTCCAAAATTTTACTAATTTTCTATTCTGCGTTATAAGTTCAACTCATCTACCAAGTTTCGTCGCTTTATCTGTCTTTTGTAATGAATTATCGCACTTTTTCGGTTTTTCGAAATTTTCGATATCGAAAAAGTGGGCGTGGTTATAGTCCGATATCGTTAATTTTAAATAGCGGTCTGAGATGAGTGCTCAGGAATCTACATACCAAATTTCATCAAGATACCTCAAAATTTACTCAAGTTATCGTGTTAACTGGCGGACGGACGGACGGACATGGCTCAATCAAATTTTTTTTCGATCCTGATTATTTTGGTATATGAAAGTCTATATCTATCTCGATTCCTTTATATATGTACAACCAACCGTTATCCAATCAAACTTAATATACTCTGTGAGCTCTGCTCAACTGAGTATAAAAAAGAAGTCCGACATTTATTTTATTTGTTGGTGCATATGAATTCTATTATGATGAACCTTCTCCAAGATTCCGAGAAGCTGTACTGGTATGGTACAATCAGATTGGAAACGATTATTGTTTAATCTCCCTCTCCTTCTCTCTTCCTCTCCCTCTACATCCTTTCCTCTCTCTCTCTCTCTTTATCGTTATCCCTCTCCATATCCCTGTCCCTCCACCTTTCTCAGCCCCCTCTATCTCATCCTCCGCCAACTATTCTTGTTCTTCCACTTAATTTTCCTCTCCCTTTATGTTTTCCTCATCCTCTCTATGAATTTATTGCACGCACTAAAAGATTATTAGAATATTATTTGCTTCTTAAAAATATAATACTTAACAAAAAACCAAATTTTCATTCCATTAGTTATATTTCTAAATAACCAGATGCCTTAGGGATAGAAGCACTCAACACAAAACTTTTTAATTAACAGAAAAGCACAAATGATTAAACTTACGTAAGATGTACAATGAAATGTAATTAACACAATTTTAAATTAAGAAAAAAATGTGTTAAGAGCATTGAAAGCTGAGCTTAAAAGGCTCATGAATGACCAAAGAAAAATTTAGCTGGTGGCTACGAAAAATGTGTGAGAAGAGAAGTATATTTCTGGTAATTCTCTGAAATATGCTAATGGCATGTTCACACCCACAACCTGATATTAAGATATTCCAATTATTTGGAATTAGTACCTCAATGAATGGAATGAGTAAGATAAAAGTATTAGAAGATGACGTAACGCTTTAATCCAGTATGAGTTCGGATAGCAAAACTGTTTAAGAAGTTTTATATCAATTTCCTGATTCGCAATCTATCTTTTGTTTTACTTTTTGTGAATAAAAAAACATAGCGCTCATCTATTCATTTAGCTTTGATGTTGGCAACCACGTAATTTTATTATTTTTCACCTTAAACTCATCAAGCAGCGTTAATTCAAACATTTGCTTCCCATTGCTCTGCAACATTTGTGTTTGTTTTGGTTTGCTGCTTTTACTATTTATTTTGCTCATTTATATTATCCTGTTGCACATTTTGAGTATGGCGGATGGTGTTGCTCTTGTTTTTGTTGTTCGTTTATTTAAGGGTAGCTAAAAAAATAATATTCTCGCTTTTGAATTATCTCCCGTTTAATTTTACACCGTTATTTATTTTGTCTTTCCTTTTCTTTTTTTGTGTGGGTCCTTTCATATTAGAGTTTCTAAAGTGCGACAACTTCCTTTGCTTCTTTTGCACAGTGCCGAATGCTTTGACTTAAATGGTTTTTTATATTCAATTTAATGTTTTGTTATCATTTATTCATGTATTACTTATTTTAGTATAAGCGTCTGTGAGCTGTCAGTAACAGCTATTTGTTTTCATAGTGAAATCGAAAAAAACAAATGTCCGCCCGCCAAAAAGTATGCAAAGTTATGCGCTTGTCGTATTACCGGCGGGACAACGGAAGCTATCAAAGGCAATTGGCTATTTTTACAGGTGGTTCCGCTTTTTTGTTGTTTTTAGCTTAGATCAAAGCGCGCTTGATGGTTATTCCATCCTGTGAAAGAATTGAAGGTGAATGATGATAAGTGAGTTTCGAGTGTTTGATAGAAGGGCAGCCCCTTGTAATCAAAATAGAGCTGTGAGATGTTTTGTAAAAGTTTTTAGGTTTTTGCAAACTTTCATATGCACGCATAAGATTTGATAGAAAGATACGCACGCGCTATTATGCGGCGAGTGAGTGCGCGCAGCGACCTTAGGAAAGTCTGCTGTTGAGAAGATGATTTTACTACTTATTTTAGCTCTCGCGACGATTAAATGAAAGAAATTATTCCGATCCTCCGTCTGCTTACAACGGCCCCTAACCATCTTAGTTGTTCGCCTAGTCGTGTCTGCCCAGCTGTTGCCGACTAACCATGAACTAGTCCATTCTTTATTAATTAATTAGCTAAGTAACGTTGATATTTCGCTCCCCGCTGTTTTGTTCCTGAAACTCCTCGTGCAATTGACAAAACTGACCTCATTTGGTCTTACATAATAGAGTGACAAGTTCTGAAGCCCAAAGTCGACAAACTTTTTTGACTTTATCAGTGTGACTTCAGATATGCAAAATCTATTATAGATCATTTTTCCGCGATAGGCTAAATCCTGAGGAAAAATACATATAAAATAATCGATATCCCCGCCCCCCCTTTTACAGCTCACAAGCTTATACAACTTTGCCAGTAAGTATTGGGAAGATCCATTTGAAACTAAACGAGGCTTTAGGCTTCACATTGTGTAATGAAGAAACGTAAGATATTTTAGCAACAAACTTGGGTTTGCTCTGAAGTCTTTTATCGTAAGGAAAAGGAAGTACTTTTGCTGTAAAATTTGATGATATGGTGGTCAAGCCAATTCTCTTCCAACAGATCTTGTGAAAAATACCAGGCCCTGCATCCACGGTTAAGAACCTAAAAACAGTGAAGCGATTTACTTCGGGGAACTTCGTTGAACGTCTACACTAAAACTAAAGGAAATTTTGCACCAAAACCCGTTTGTATCATTGGCAAAATTGCCACAGCCTGAGGCATTCAGCCGTGGTGTATAAGCTTGTGAATAATGGGCATTATAGAACTCTGTCGGCTTTGACTGAGTCTTTGGTGGAACGGACCATAACCGACTACCATGCGCCCCATCCGGTTTGGGGCTTAGAATATACCCGCGGTAGGTATGCCTGTCGTAAGAGGCGAGTAAAATACCAAATTGATTCAGGGGTTGGCAGCGCAATATATAGCTTCTCCAAACCAATTGTCAATTTCATCTAACCGTGGTGAATCCTGTTTCATTAAAAGCCGAGTCTTTGGCGACCCCGAACTCTTCAAGGATATAGGGGATTGGAGGGCGGTATGGCCTAGAAGGTCACATGTGGCCATACGAAATCGTTACCGAGATGGTCGGGATTGGTACCGGAACGTACGGGAGCTACATCCCGCCAAGTGCTATCAACATCGATAACACTCCCCAAGACCTTCGGGAGTATCTCTATCGTTACAAAAACAACAACAACAACAACTATGGGCTTGCTTATATACCAAACGGGAGCTTGGTGAATTTGTTTACGGATGAGTCCAAGCTTTACGCATAGTTTAAGGGAAGTATTCTGCCACGAACTTGGTGACATCGGAAATATATGATGCCCCCTAACTTCACTGTGGTCCAGGCGGAGATCGTCGGTATTAGGAATGCCGTAGATAGGATGCCCACCACTTCTTTAACTGTTATGAAATTCAATAATATTTACTCAGTGCTATAAAACCAGAAGCATAGACCATAAGAGCATCAAATGGGAGTTTTCGAAAGTTTTTCGAAAGATTTATGGACCTCTAGGTGTTGGCGATGGCGATTACCGAAGAAGATTTAACGATGACCTGTGCGAGCTCTACGCAGACATCAACATAATCAAGCGAATTAAAACGCAGCGGCTGCGCTGGCGAATGAAAGATGACGCTCCGGCCAAGAAAGTGTTTCTATCGGAACCCGCTTATGGAAGCAGAGGTAGAGGGCGCTGGAAGGACCAGGTGGATAACTATTTAAACTACCTTGGTTTGACCAATTGGCGCCGGTTGGCGGAGAAAAGAAGCGACTGGCCCGCCTTGTTGGACGGCCAAACCCGTTTAATCGGTTAAGCGCCAATTAAGTAAGTAAGTAAGGTATCAAACCACTCAACTCTGCCACCATGACGTTGGGGGTTTTCGGGGATTTACTGATTTTACGTACAGTGAGTGATAGCCAAAGTTTTCTGAATGCCAGGCAATTAAAATATGATGGCCATATTTCTCCTGATCGAGTACTTGCACCACCGTCGTGTGTTTGTTCTTCGCTTCTGAACAGGTTACTCCAACAGTTAATTAAGCAAGCGCTGATCTGGATCTGTTAAGATTTAAGGAAGTTAAGTGTGTGTTAAGTGCTAATGGGATTCTTTGCAGTATACTGCCAAATGGGAGCACACGCACTGCACCTTAAAACTGTGTGCAGGGAATACGGTACTTCACCTCACTCAACCTTAGTCTGCCATCACACATGGCCTAGGTCATGTCTCGGAATCATGTTGAATATCAGTAGATTATAAATCTACGATTGCAGGGGCCACATTGTCCATATGAAAGAAGAAGTTTCGATCCAGAAAATGCTCTTATCATAAGTCGTATTTGTCAGCAGACAAAGAACGATAGCAATAAGCACTTTTCTGATGAGCTTAAGTAAGAGTGGAAGGTTAGGTTGAACTGGCCGGTCAGTGGGGACCTCACATAGACTGAATAAGTCCGTAGTGTTACCAGAAGTTTGTTTTAACGACCAAATTGAAAAATCCTTTCAAAACCCAGGACTTATGTTATAAAATAACTCCGTCCTCTTGGCAATTAGTAGAAGCTTCCTAGGATTTAAGTAACTTGCTGATTCTAGATCTGACAGCTATATCACTCCTAATAGCAGGAGTCTTGGCAAGCGCAGAGCAAGAGCGCAGAATGTGCGAGTGAAAGATCCACCTTCCAAATCTCTGCCAGTCTCTCGAAAAACCATGCAGTGCTGGACATTGGCTGAGAAAGTGGTGAGTCAACTCTTCTTCCTAGCGGTAGATGTACGAATCTATCCTGGCCATCTCATCTGCGAATTCATTCCATCCAATATCGCGGTGTGCAGGGTTCCAGAGAAGCAAGACATTATATGCGAATTTATCACGTTCGATTCGAATGTCTTTAAGCCACCTGGCTGCCGGCAACGACTGTTGTATTGGACAAAGAAAGCAACTAACTAACCACTAGGTGGGTTGATAAACGCAATTTAAAGCTTTATAGCTTCTCAGCCACCGCAAGCCAATTGTCAACCTCACTTACGCGAGTGGAGTCCTTTTACGAATATGAATGTATCATACACATATTTGGCTAGGAGAATCTGGCGAATACGAGTTCCTAAAGAAACTTGTAGGTGGGTGGCCGAATGGCCTACAAGGTTTAATTTGGACATATCAAATCGTTCCCTAAATAGTGGGGTTAGTGACTTAAAGGTGCTGGTTGGCAGCTGTAAAGGTGAAAAAAGACTTGCCAAAATTATTGGCCAAACCACCTAGGCGTCATAACGCCAATTGATTTTGATTATGATGCTTCATGTTGACCTAAAGTCCTTGAAGATGAATTTAAGAAATTAAAATTTATGCTAGAATTCAAAATCAAAGCGAGAACAAAATTTCACTTTTAAAGATTTTTTAAATATGTTACAAGGGAATTTACTCAATAATTAACACTCCATAAATCTCTACAATGAATTCACACAATTTTCCCTTTTATTTGGTATAGACACTTATTCAAGCATACTTATAGGCGTTCAAGCATAGTTTTCTGTGTATGTGTGAAAGCACCTTTTAACCTTATCAGAATTGCCTGTTGCAATTTGTTTTGTCACTGATAACGCACTATCACGTGCCAGCGGGCAATAATAATGTTAAAAATTTACACACAAATTTACATAAATACATGCATAAGTATGTACGACAATAAATTTAAATAAACGCGTAGGTGTGAATGTGCGAAACAGCTTTACACCCTGCAAAAAATGCGATTAGTCTCGGATGAAACCGGGATGAATCGAAAAGGAGTATGAGACCAATGCCAGTTTTGATCTCTTGGTATGAGTTGAACTGGTTTGTTTGAGCGTGTCCTATGAAGAGACTAATTGTACCCATTTGTACACAAAAGGGATCGATAGGACCAATCCCTTTGTACCCATATGGGAACATATGAAGACCCGTCGTTATTTTACCCCAATGGTAGTAGAATGATACTCTAATGATAGTGGGCGCATTTTTATGCCAAAAGACGCGTATTGGCCTCGACAACAATAATCCGATGGCGGAAAGGAAAAATTTTACCTGGCGCAGTGATAGAATATTTTGGCCGATCCAATAAGAAGATGATGTTATGTTAGTTTGAAAAAGAAAACAACACAACATAAAGCAAGTGTGAATGATCCGCCGCAAAATGTCAATGCAGCAGAGATAGTGAGGGAACTTTGTAAAACTACAAAAGTTGATAATGAGGATTGCTTTTTGATTTTTACAGTTTCGGCGATAGCCGTTGGCATGCTTTGGAGTGCTTCCGTTTGATGGCTTCATACAAGTCTGTGGTTTTTTGTGTTTGTGCGCTCGCCTTATTGCTCGCTTTGGCATTGCCAGCCGAAAACCACATTATGAATTGTCTACCAAATGCGTCCGGCTCCGACATAAATTGGCGCATAACACCTGAGCGGGCGCTGCCGGACAGCGCCTCTTTTTACCCCTATGAGTAGCACCGGACATATCCTTTTTCTACGCTGATTTTTAATCTTAAGGGATACTGTTAGAAGGTCCCATTTGTATCGCAATGGGTGATGTCGGACAGGTCCTTTTTGTACCTGTTTGATCACTGTTGGGCAGATGCTCTTCGTACCTCTACGGGTGATGTCGAACAGATACCCTTTCTTCGCCTACGAGTACTTTCGAATAAGTCCTCTTTCTACCCGTACAGGAATTCTTACTGATTTTATAATTTTAATACAATATTTTTATTTTCTCTTTCACATTGATATTGAAGAAATATATAACAAAAACAAATCCAGCGATAATGAAACCTAGGGTACTAGTATATTAGGCCCGGTATGCGGCTCCGGATATTTATGAAGTAATTCGTTTCATATCCATTTAATTTTTTTTACTATACCCATTTTGTTTTTTGTTTTTTGCTTTTTTGCGTTTGTTTTTTTGTTTCTTAAAATTTGCTACATAAGTTTCAAACTGATTTATACCAACTATACCCAAGAGGAACTAGAGGGGATCAATTCCACCCTAATAAAGACAAAAGAGATCAATCACAGATCACTATCTTTAGGGATTACTCGAATGATTTTTTGCAGGACATAGATCTTTGTAGTAAACTACATATGTATGTGTGAGTACCTATTTAATTATTATATTGTTTAAGCATATAATGTAATTAATGGAAAATCAATGGCGTATTAATTGTTGCCGGTAAACATGAATATCCTGGGGGTTATCGTTTACATGCCCTGCCATTGATATATCGTGAATGCGTATACTTGATGTGATTGCAAGTGTGTGTGTAATTGTATGTTGTTACAATAAAGCAACATAAGCACCGATTAAGCTCATGCCAGCACAAATAAACAAAAACAATAAATAAACACAACATAAATACGCACAAATATATACCTTCATATAAAACAACAACTACCACTACCCAATTGTATTGAACTTTGCATAGGCTGCTAAGAGCTAAAGGCATGAAAATCCTTTACGCCACACATACACACACACGACATGCGTGTAAGTGACAATTTGTTTGTATAAATGTTAGGCAAACTTAAGATATGACTTTTGCTGATGCGAGCACTTATATATGCACCGTATTTGTGAGTTGTATACAAATCGCTTTTGGTTGGTAAATTGCCTCCAGCAGCTGTTAGCCAATGTATTGCCGTGTAATATAATATTTTTACAGAGTTACGGTATTTTTTGTGAATTTTATTTAGTCGGAATATTGTACAATAATAAAATATACATACAAGTATACATACATATGGACCACTCTGCTTAATGGCATTCCGGATTTTCGAAAGCTTGTTCTACATAAAAACAAAGCGTGCAAAGAATTCTTACTTTTTTTTATTATTTATTTCCACGTTTTAGGTATATGAACATTTTTGAAAAAAAAAACAAAAACTTACAAGCAGAATAGCTTACCACGATCGTACTAGAATTTAAAGGTATTTCGAAGAAATTTGGACTTTACTCCCGCACTTGGCTCTATTCAGGATCTACTTGGCCTTTACTAGGAACAAAATTTATTTAACAACGACATTCTGCATGAGTTTACAAAAATATTATAACTTTTCTCAATTTTATTTAAAACTATCCAAAACAATTAAGGAAGGCTAAGTTCGGGTGTAACCGAACATTACATACTCAGCTGACAAAATAAGGGAAAATAAGGGAAAATCACCATGTAGGAAAATGAAACTAGGGTAACCCTGGAATGTGTTTGTACGATATGGGTATAAAATGAAAGGCGGTAATGAGTATTTTAAAAGGGCGTGGGCCTTAGTTCTATAGGTGGACGCCATTTAAGGATATCGCCATAAAGGTGGATCAGGGGTGACTCTAGAATTTGTTTGTACGATATGGGTATCAAACGAAAGGTGTTAATGAGTACTTCAAAATGGAGTGGGCCTTAGTTCTATGGGTGGACGCCTTTTCGAGATATCGCCATAAAGGTGGACCAGGGGTGACTCTAGAATGCGATAGTACAATATGGATATCAAACGAAAGGTGTTAATGAGTTTTTTAAAAGGAGTGGGCCTTAGCTCTATAGGTGGACGCATTTTCGAGATCTCGCCATAAAGGTGGACCAGGGGTGACTCTAGAATACGTTTGTACAATATGGGTATCAAACGAAAGGTGTTAATGAGTATTTTAAAATGGAGTGGGCCTTAGTTCTATGGGTGGACGCCTTTTCGAGATATCGACATAAAGGTGGACCAGGGGTGACTCTAGAATGCGATAGTACAATATGGATATCAAACGAATGGTTTTAATGAGTATTTTAAAAGGAGCGGACCTTAGCTCTATAGGTGGACGCATTTTCGAGATCTCGCCATAAAGGTGGACCAGGGGTGACTCTAGAATACGTTTGTAAAATATGGGTATCAAACGAAAGGTGTTAATGAGTATTTTAAAATGGAGTGGGCCTTAGTTCTATGGGTGGATCCCTTTTCGAGATATCGCCATAAAGGTGGACCAGGGGTGACTCTAGAATGCGATAGTACAATATGGATATCAAACGAAAGGTGTTAATGAGTTTTTTAAAAGGAGTGGGCCTTAGCTCTATAGGTGGACGCATTTTCGAGATCTCGCCATAAAGGTGGACCAGGGGTGACTCTAGAATACGTTTGTACAATATGGGTATCAAACGAAAGGTGTTAATGAGTATTTTAAAATGGAGTGGGCCTTAGTTCTATGGGTGGACGCCTTTTCGAGATATCGACATAAAGGTGGACCAGGGGTGACTCTAGAATGCGATAGTAAAATATGGGTATCAAACGAAAGGTTTTAATGAGTATTTTAAAAGGGAGTGGCCCTTAGTTGTATATGTGAAGGCGTTTTCGAGATATCGAACAAAATGTGGACCAGGGTGACCCAGAACGTCATCTGTCGGATACCGCTAATTTATTTATATATGTAATACCACCAACAGTATTCCTGCCAATATTCCAAGGGCTTTTGATTTCGCCCTGCAGAACTTTTTCATTTTCTTCTACTTAATATGGTAGGTGTCACACCCATTTTACAAAGTTTTTTCAAAAGTTTCATTTTGCGTCAATAACCCCATCCAATTACCATGTTTCATCCCTTTTTTCGTATTTGGTATAGAACTATGGCATTTTTTTTAATTTTTCGTAATTTTCGATGTCGAAAAAGCGGCCGTGGTCATAATCAGATCTCGACCATTTTTTATACTAATTCAAAGTGAGTTGAGATAAGTGCGTGAACTGAGTTTAGTAAAGATATATCGATTTTTGCTCAAGTTATCGCGTTACGGCCGAGCGGAAGGACAGACGGTAGACTGTGTAAAAAAATTGGGCGTGGCTTCAACCGATTTCGCTCTTTTTCACAGAAAACAGTTACCGTCCTAGAATCTAAGCCCCTACCAAATTTCACAAGGATTGGTAAATTATTGTTCGACTTATAGCATTAAAATTATCCTAGACAAATTAAATGAAAAAGGGCGGAGACACGCCCATTTTGAAATTTTCTTTTATTTTTGTACTTTGTTGCACCATATCATTAGTGGAGTTGAATGTTGACATAATTTATTTATATACTGTAAAGATATTACATTTTTTGTTAAAATTTGACTTAAAAAAATTTTTTTTTAAGTGGGCGTGGTCGTTCTCCGATTTTGCTAATTTTTATTAAGCACATATATAATAATAGCGGTAACGTTGTTGCCAAATTTCATCATGATATCTTCAACGACTGCCAAATTACAGTTTGCTAAACTTTTAAATTACCTTCTTTTAAAAGTGGGCGGTTTCACGCCCGTTGTCCAAAATTTTACTAATTTTCTATTCTGCGTCATAAGTTCAACTCACCTACCAGGTTTCGTCGCTTTATCCGTCTTTGGAAATGAATTATCGCACTTTTTCGGTTTTTCGAAATTTTCGATATCGAAAAAGTGAGCGTGGTTATAGTCCGATATCGTTCATTTTAAATAGCGATCTGATATGAGTGTCCAGGAACCTACATACCAAATTTCATAAAGATACCTCAAAATTTACTCAAGTTATCGTGTTAACGGGCAGACGGACGGACGGACGGACGGACATGGCTCAATCAAATTTTTTTTCGATACTGATGATTTTGATATATGGAAGTCTATATTTATCTTGATTCCTTTATATATGTACAACCAACCGTTATCCAATCAAAGTTAATATACTCTGTGAGCTATGCTCAACTGAGTATAAAAACCGTTCCGCTTGCTTTTGTTTCCAATACATTGTTTGAGTTTGATTTGGGTTGGTACTGTGTTTTAGTGAGCTGTGCTAACTTAAATAGTTTTGCGCTCTGTGATTATACGTTCCGTAATTTACTTGCGCTCATATGTACAACCCAGCGGGTAGAGTATACTGCAGTTTCCATCCATTACTTCCAATCAACAACTCAACGCATCATGTACTACTAAGACAGCCAACGTAGGTCTTTCGTCCTCTATAACTTGTTTTGCTCAGTGGGACCTAGCGGAAGTTCTCCTCAGCCCTGCAAAGATCGGAAGGCCAAAATCAACGAATCGCTGCTATTACTGGTACAGCTTTGGATGTGGAAAACCTTTTATCGACTAGACTTTCGTGATAGGCCAAATCTTAGAGAAAATGCATGCTAAATGAATCTACACGCATAACGTTTGACAGGGCGCAAGAATGATATACAAACATCATTCAAAGATATCACCATCAGCTCAGTTAGCATTGCAAGCATCCTTCGAGCTATTCGAAACCTTCAGGCTTCCTATCGTGTAATGAGGAAATGTAAGGTTTTATTTTGCAAATCAGTAAAACGACGCCATTTTCGTTTGGATTCGGTTCCCGAGTCTGTTCCCGTTCTGGATTTGATTCTGAATACGGCATCGTAACCGGTTTCGAATCCAGTTACAGCTCCGATTTCAGTTTCTGTTTCGGATTTGGTTCTAGTTCCCGCTTTGGCTCCAGGCTCCGTTTTGAGTTGGGTTCCGGTTTTGTTTTCGATTCAGGTTTGGTTCCGTGTATAAAACGATAATATTGTGGTGAAAGCTGAGCCTGGATTTTCAAAATATATTTGTTAAATTGCATTGAAAATTAAACAAAAACCACGCTCTACAAAACCTTATCCCACCACTCCTTATGAATGATTCAGAATCAGGGGCGGTGTCGATGGAAAATGAGATGGCTCATTGCGGCGAATATGGAAGGAGGTATAATAATGGGCTGTATAGCCGGTACTATCGTTTATATTTTGTGGTTCGCAAGTGTGGGTTGGAAAGAGATATATTAAGATAGGAAAAGTGTTGCCCTTTTCATGGAGATGTTTTTTTCCTCTGAGACAATAGCTACTTCCTTCTCCGCGTCAGAGATATTATGCCTTTGCTACTTAATAAACTAGTTAAAAAAGAGTTAAATATCAATTTAAAATCACGAGCCGGAGCCGTGCGCATCTTACGCAATATATATAAAAGTCTCATATCAATATCAACAGAAATCAGCCCAGTTCTATCAATGAAACATCTATAAATTACATGCGCTTGCGCTGCCATCTGGCGAATACTAGCAACTGCCGGTAATGCAGTGTTAGTTGTAATCAAATATTCACAATAGTGCAGGAGTACAAATAGATTTCTTTGTGTGCTTACAATCGTTTATTTCTCACAAATTATTTTAATAAAATATAGCTAAACAAAAGCACTACGACTAATAATGCCCAAAGCTCTCTAATAGCATGAATCCCCATCTTTACAACCAAAATGTTATTTATAGATTTGGATTCCAAATAAGAGCGAAAAAGGGACATGTACATAAAAACAGGAATTAGAAATAATATATAAGATTTTAGAATTTACCTTATGGAATATATCCTCATGCCAAATCTGGGCGATGCTGAAAATATGCATCACTTCATTCGTGCTTGTTCTGCCAAAAAGGATTTTTGGTAGATTAGCTTTATTTAAACACGAGTAATCCAGACATACCTGCAGGATCACGAAACATCCGTGGCCAGCCTACAATTAAAAAAGAACAGGGAAATTAATAGATAGGTCTTGGAAAGGAATATTAAGAATCACAGCCACAATAACACCACACTCTCCATTTGGTCTATACGCAATATAATAGAGACAGCTTTAAAACTGAACTGCGGAAAAAACTGCACTGGTCCTTTTCAGAAACATGTACAAAACGCGAAATCTTATACCACTCAATGTTGACGGTGAAATTCTGGCCTTTAAGTAATAATGTAGAAGTAACTACTTTGAGTAACAATATAGGTTTTGTTGTTGTAGCTAAAAAAAAAACTCATCGGGCTACGTGGTTTGAAATACAAGTGTGCCTATCGTAAGAGGTGACTTAAATACTTAAAGGACTCAAGAAGCTGTGTAGTGCAATTTATAGCTTCTCCAGCCCAATTGTCAACCACACCTACCCGTGGTGAATCTTATTTCTTTAGCAGCGGGAGAAGGGGGAGAGGGGCGGTATGATCTAGAAGGTTCGATGTGGTCATACTGAATTGTTCTCGCGATAGTCGGGCTTGTACATTATTGGTACTTGTTACTAAAATGTACCAGCAATGGGCAATCAAAATATAACACTCCCAAAAACCTGCGGGAATGTTTTCATCTCCACAACAACAACGAAAATAACGCAGATGGGTTAAACATGGAAACAAGTGCGTATTTTTTCCTGTAAAAAATCAACTGGTGTCCAAAGTAATACATTGAATCTATTACATGGGTCTCCAAAAATTGCTTGCCCTTTAGCATACGCAATGAGAGCAGAACTGTGATATGGAATGAAAAATTATCTCTACAGTCATTTTTTTTGTTTTACATTGTACGCCCAATACTGCCGCATGATATTCATACGCTCACAAATAGTCCGGAGGAGTTCGGAGCTGTTCTCTGACGGAGGCACTCAACACTATTCAGCACCGGTATCGCCACCCTGCGAAGCAGAGTGACAGGCAGTTGGAAATGCTTAGTTGTTATTGCACTTATAGCAACATCTTCACAAGAAGCTACATGCAATGCATTATAACACGGCAGAAATGGGCAAAAAGGCAACATGCTGCCCAGAGTACCATCAACATATAAATCGATTGCCCTCCGCTTGACGGAAAGTTTGGTGTGATATCCTTTCAATGGACCTGAGACTAGAAAACTAGAAACGCGCTTTGGCTTTCCGACCATTGTCACTTATGTTGACATATCGCCGTGCTGTTATTCGTTGGGCTTTATACCTTAAGACGGAAAAGGTTGACCATTATCTCCGACAGCCAAATCATGCGAAGTTCTTTGGACACATGTGTCGACAACACAGAGTCGATCACTGAATGCTGCAGATTTTTTAATTAAATGTCCCAGCACTTAAGCATCAGTGGGAAACTGGACAGGGGAGATTAAAGGCAACTGTTAAACAGATGAGCTAACTAGGAGGGGTGTGTTTGCCCGCATCCTTCCAGAAAATGGTAAGCAGGCCAAATATGCTCTAGCCAGCTATTTATACATGCGAGTCATAGAGGTTAGTTTGGGTTCTTGTTATCTATTTTCAAATTCCATAATTTTTACCGTCATCTCTGTGAGTTAGTTAACTCGTTTACGTTTACTCTAAAAACCAAATGTCAGATGACAATTTCCAGCTGATCGCACAAAGGTTGACTAAACCAGCTTACAGAGATAAGTTAAAAGCACCGGTAAGTCAAGAGACAAATGAGCTTACATAAAATATGTACTTCTTTAGTCCTTAAGCACACACATTAGCTAAACAACAAACATCTTTGTAGCTTTGACAATTTCAAACTTCAACCGATACTCAACATTGTAGCTAATAATTGTGCAATAATCTGTCAGCAACAGCTGCTGATGTCATAAAAACCTTTTGAAGATGCTTTAACCAGTCAACGGCACATAAATACAACAACAATTGTCACAACTCCTACGTTAACCACAAACACTTAAACAAACTTTGAAGAATACCAACAACAGAAACAAAGTTCCCCCGTTTGTGCTTTGATCAGCCTGTGCGGCTAAATGTCATTTTTGTTAACGAGGCTCATATCTATGAGTATGTATGTATATATATAAGTTTTGTTTTTCTTCTAAGAATTATTGGCAAAATGTTGCTCGTTCGCTCGTTGCCCAACTGTGTTGATAATTTGCTACACTTTACACTACTCCCTTACACTCATACTTACATACATATTTACTTTGTCGATAAGTGGGCGGAATTGTGTAAAACATTCAAAAGATATCAATTGGGTGGCAACGAGGGCGTATTTTTTTATGTCTTGTTAAATATGGATCCACAAGATAATTGCATTGATAAAATCATTGATGAAAACAGTGGGGAAGCACCATAAATAAGGGTCGAACGTTGATGCTGGTAAGACACTAATTGAATGTTAATCGTTATACGGCAGAGCAAAGAGATTGTCTGGCGATTTTGTTGTAGTGCGTAGCTACTTAGCAAAGATGAGAAATTAAATGATGGTGTTTTAATGAATAATAACTTTGAGCAAGAGGAAATGCCATTTGAAAAAAAAAAGAGTAAGAAAGTCTAAGTTTGTGTGAAACCCAACATTATATACCCAGCTGTGCACTTGAAACGCTGTTCTTGTTTGCTTTGTGTGGTTAATAGTGTTGTAAGGCTGTGTAATAAAACATATATATGTGGTTCTATTCTGAACTTATTTTCGTTAAAAAGAAGCAAAAAGCATACTTGAGCGGGTAAAAACGCAGTTTTCCTTCAGCTTTGTGGATTTCCCTACAAAAACTGTTTCTTTTGAAATAAAGGTATAACATGCCACATTTAGTTCGGATTGGGAGATTTTTGTTCGACTTATAGCATTAACAGTATTTTGGAAAGAGTAACAAAAAAAGGGGGGGGGGGGGGTCACGCCCATTTGACAAATTTGTTTAAGTTTTGTTCTTTGTTCAACCATAGCACTACTGAGGTAGAATATTGTGACGAATATTAGTGACACTAAGTAATACTCACATCACTAGTCTGATGATAAGTAAATGAAGCCACAACAACAATAAAGCAGGCAGTCACTTGTATCTACATAAACGAATTAATCATTATGTCTACACATATGTACGTACACGCAGCGGAGAGAGACGCACAAACACATGCATATGTCTTATCTGAGATGCTCCCAAAAGTAGGCAATCATCTGTGGAAGTATCACTCACATATACACGCGTATGGGCTATGCGAGAAGCTATAACAATCATCTGTAGTTATAGCTGAGAAATTTATAGCTGGTAAACGAGTAGTAAAGCCTAGAAAAAGAAACGCCTAGAAGTATGCGAACGAAGGAAATCATAGATTATAAAAGGAGGTAAAGCCGAGAATCAGTAACCAGTTTGATTTAAGCACGCTATCTGTTGAGAAATAGAAGTGTTATTGTGAAGTACTTTAATAAAGGCCATTTTGCATTATTGAATAGTGGAGTTATTTATTCAACAGTTTAGTGATTCGAACGTTAGTAAAGGATTTGGAATAAGCGGAATTGCACTAAATTCGTTACAACAAAAAATATTCAGATCAGCACAAGCCATAGAACTGGGAGTATTTACACCATAAATAGTTCTGGAAAACACAAATTTTAACGGTTCAAACTGTCGGAGGTTTCGGATTTACGCCTTGTTAAATTTCTAAGCTTTCTTCTTCTGAATGTGGGTGGTGCCCCGCCCACATTCAACAATTTTTTGGAACTAATGTTTTGCGTCATAAAACTAATCAACCTACCAAATTTCATTAGCTAAGCCGTATTTAAATTTTTCCATTTTTCAAAATTTTTGTTATCGAAAATGTGGGCGTGGTTAACGCCCGATTTCGCTCGTTTTCAATACCAAGCTATTCTGACCGTTTACCGAATTTGGTAAATATATCTCAATATTTGCTTAAGGTATCGTATTAACGGACGGACGGACGGAAGGACATGGCTTAATCAACTTTTTTTTCGATACTGATGATTTTGATATAAGGAAGTCTATATCTATTTCGATTCCTTATACCTGTACAACCAACCATTATCCAATCAAAGTTATAATACCCTGTGTACAAGTACCCCGGATATAATTAAGAAAAGTATTGTCTTGTGGATCAAAGTATGAAACCGAACCGGTCTCGAGTTAATCTAAGCCAGATCCTATTTTAGTTTTCTGATACGTGTTTTTGTTTACCGGCGCCTTTGCTTGGTTTTTTTTTTGTGAACCCGTTTACAGGTTGTTGTAGTGATAAGGGCACTCCTCGAAAGTTTTGGGGAGTGTTATCGATGTTTATGGTTGTTGTTGTTGTTTTTGTAGCGATAAGGTTGCTCCCCGAAGGTTTCGTGGAGTGTTATCGATTTTATTAACATCAATATGATTTATACCTTATATTTCTAGTTATGGATTAATTAATTATCCTTTAGTATTAGGGAATATAGTTTATAAATCTTTTGATCAAGGTTGATTTGAGTTTTTAGGTAGTCAAAATTTATACAATAATTTAATTAAATATTCTCAATTACTTTTTGTTTTGCATAATAATAATTAAAAAATTTATTTAAAATTATTTATTTTATGAATTATTATATTAATAATTGTATTATTAATAATTTATTCAAATAGCTTAAATTTAGAGTATGACATTGAAGTTGTTAGGGTAATTAAAAATTGTTTGAATATATAAATAAATGTGTATATGTGTATATGTTTGTATATATGGAATGAATAATTTATAGTAATAATAATGAAATTTATAAAATTTATTTTTCTTAATTTTACAATGAAAATGTAATGTTTTTATTAAACTATATAAATTATAGAAGTATAAATGGAATTAAACCATTAAAAGATAAAAGTTAGCAGCTTTTTCTTGATCATCTTACCCCATTATCGAACACAACAACGTTCGATTACATTCGGCAACATGATCGTGTTCAATGATCCAACTTGCTTAAACGAACATAATCGACATTGATGTAAAATCAACCAACTTATTGCATGCGTGAATATAATCAATTCAGGCGTTTGCTCGTTTGCCTCAACAGCGATTACATTTATCGGAATGAAAAGGCAAATATGAAAACACCATGCGTCTGAATATTTGTATGATTCTTCCGCCCTTACGTCGCGGCGTCAAGCTACATATAAAAGAATATGTACCAGACAGTTGAAGCAGTATGCTCTTCTAATGAAATCCCTATTATTTTGCCTAGAAAAAGTGCTCAAACAAACGCGGAGGATCACTACTGTATACAAATTTTTATCCCATTTATAGACTCAGCAATTCAGAATTTGGAATTACGATTCTACATTTTAAAATGTAAAAAACACATTAGTGTTTTTTCCGTGTAAATATGACTTTTTTAAATTAAATTTTTTTGCTAGACTCAAAAATTTGCTCATATCTTTAAAGAGGAGGGATTTAAGGCTCACGATAGGCATATTAACTTAACACTACTTTTGGCGTGACATACTTATAAGTTAGACGTCGTCAGTACAGCAGAGCTACTAGGTGTGGTCCTTGCCAATACTTTCAATGCTGGTTGTATTTATCAGTGTAATTTGAAGCCGATAAAAAGCCTCACCCTCAGAATAATCTTCGCCCTCTAAATCAATGAGTTTGATTGAACTAAGGCAATTGAAGTAAATAGCCTGCATTTCTCATATTTCGATTCCAATTCTGCTGTCTCCCTCTTCCTATTTGTAATTCCTAATCTTATTTTTAGATCTATTCCAATACCTATTACTTTTCATATTCCTATTCCTTTTCTTATTCCTGTTTCCATTCTTATTCCTACTTCTATTCCTTTTTCCTATGACTATTTATTTACCCATTTTATTTCAATTTCTGTTCCTCTTCTTTTCCTATTCGTATTTCTGTTGCCATTGTTATTATTTTTCCTATTCTCATTTATTTTCTTAATCATATTCCTATTCTTATTTGAAATCCCCTTCCCTTTTCTAATCTTATTCCTATTCCTTTCTTATTCGTATTCTCATTCCTTTTCGTATTCCTATTCCTATTCCTCTTCTTATTCCTATTCCTATTGTTATTCTTATTCCTGTACCTATTGCTATTCCTATTCCTATTCATATTCCTATTCCTATTCCTATTGCTATTACTATTGCTTAACCTGTTTCTATTCCTATTCCCATTCCTATTACTAATCCTCTTCCTATTCCTTTGATATTCCTATTTTTATTCCTATTCCTATACCTATTCCTATTCCTAATTCCATTCCTATTTCTATTCCTATTCCTCTTCCTTTTCCTTTCAATCTCACCCCCACTCTCCCTCTCCCTATCCCGTTGTGACACAATAAAATATTAAGTAATTAAAAAGCGCCCCAATATTGATTTTTCTTCCACCACATAAAAAGTATACAAATCCAATTTCCCATAACGTGTACATAACAACGAACACTTTTTATGCTTACTAATACATACATAGATATCCCATATTTAGTTTTCACTAAAATATGCATACAAATTTCTAAAATGAATTTCAATTTGCTCCCCGTCCGAAAGAGAATTTTGGGGATTCATTTGTTGACGGGAGCACACAAATGTTGGCCGATGATATGCCCTTCAAGGATATCTGTAAATGCGCATCTTATTGTTTGAAATCTTGTGAGTAAGCGAGATGAGTAAAACGAATTATGGCTGGGTTAACGGTGTGTCAGAAGAATGGAGTTGGTGCGCTGAAACTAATGTCATTTATTTAGAGAAAACCTAACAATAATTGAGAGCAAGGGTACAACATGTTATGTATGCAAATACATATCTACTACCATATTTGTGCATACATTCAAATGTAGGGAGGCACATGTATAACGTCAGATTACTCTATGCAGAGACAAGAAGCGAGTAACGTGAATTTCAGACTTGGACGTTTAGTCAATTTTAAGCTTGGTCGCACAAACATTCACGTCATTCGACAAAATTACGATTATATACGCTCGATGAAACAACAAAAGCAATTATAATGGTAAACAAAAATATCATAAGGAAAAACAAATTTAAGGCCATGAAATGAGCTAGCGAATAGCCGATAAGTGTGTATTTTTAGCTCAGTGTCTTATTCCTTTTTCAACAACATTTTTACAGTGTTTCAGAATGAGTTTTATCTAATTTTGATTGCATTTTTAAATGTACCGTTAATAAATATTGCAATGCAGAACGGCTACCGCTGTATGTATGTTGTATGATGAGGTCCCAATGATAAAATCCCGGATAAGACAAATATCGACTCCAGAAATTCCATCGACACTCATATACTGTAGTACTGAGATATTTACGTATTTCGCTTGCAAAAGCTTTCTTGTTAAGCCTGAAATTATTATTTGTCCTAACCTTCTACTCCCCTATGCTACTAACGCAGTGCGAGTTGCGCAGGAGGTTTTGAGGGATGTTATCGATGTTGATGCCCCTATTTAATTAGAAGCTTGGCAAGATATGTGCCAGCCCGGCGCTTGCCTAGCTGATACGACACCAATTTTTCACAAGCAGATTGCATGCGGAAGGCGGTATTCTAAAGACACACTAGCGTGTATATTGCTATCTCCTGACACACACTGAAATCCTCTTACTGGTTGAGGGGTTTATCGCATCCCCGCAGTAGGCATTCCTATTGTTTAAGGGCTAAACTGAAAGTCTTATATTGTAGAGAAATTAAAAAGCCTACTTCTGTTTAGTTCACCTAATCCAAGGCAAAATGCGGACTATGCCTATTGGATGCTCTGTAGACAGGCGTATATTTGGCTATAATTGTAATAAGCTTTCCTGATATCGTGTCATCTTGGAAAGTAAAGGTGTCCTTACCCAGGAAGGGGACGCTTCTGTTGTCTTATGACTAAAATAAACTACTCAATAGCTTTTAACGAAATTTATAGGTGATGAGTTAGATAGCGAGAGAATGGTATCGCAAGATGATCAACAAGGAACTGCTTTAATCAATGATTTAGGACGGAATAACAAGGAAGTGCTATCATCAATGATTTAGACCGGAATAACAAGATAACAAGGAGAATGTGAAGTCTGTGAGGTTGGTGAGGAAGCGGTCTGTGAGCCCCGAAAAAAAAATGCATTGATAACGAAACGAAAGCCATTAAGAATTTAATTTTAATTTTTATTCCCAAAGGCTATGGGCGTACTAATAATGACCTGCCTTTTGGGCTCACATGCATACAAATTAGACCTGTCATCAATTCAAGTTGATGCAGAAATTACAGGTTGCAGTAATAAATGGTTCAACAAGTTCTGTGCGTGTTCTGCGTTCTCGCGCTGAAGGCTGCGGCTATTAGGAACGTATTTGGCCCCTAAAAGTCTAGTGGTTTAAGACGGAGAGCACGGAGTTATTTCATAACTTTAGTCCTGGTATTCAGGTGGGGTTTTCTGTTAAGTCTTCAAACAAACTCTGGTAACACTATGGCTGTTTTGAGTTTACGTGAGGTTGCTTTTGACCCACCCGTTTAGCCTGTATCGGCAAAAGAATTCTCTCATTGACAGTTGAAATCTCTTCGTCGGATATAAACTATCACACTTTGTCAGAAACATGAATTAGAGATTTACCCATTTACACTCCATAAGTATGAACATGGTAGAATGTAAAGTAACTTAATCTTAAAAAAATTCTGCATCTAGCATTGCCTCTCAGTCTGTGAGAGTAGGTAAAATGGTGCTAGTAAAATCAACAAATCGTTTCCGTTGTTCTTGACTTAACGGAGATTCGGTGAAATTGATCGAATTATGGTTAACTCGACCGAGTTCTTTGTCAAACGAACAAATTAGCTTAATCATTTCAACAGAAGAGAAATTGCCGCTCTTAAGTTAACAAAATTTTGTAAAATTGACAGATTCTTAATCAATCTAACTAATTTTTTTGTTAACACAACTGATCTCACTGGTCATTTCAATAGCGATTAACAGTTAATACATGAGCAAATTTCAAAGAGAATTTTACGCTCACAGCGCTCTCTACTTTGTACTTATGTATGCTGTGTACTATCTGCCTTGCAAATGCCGCAACATAGGTACTTTCGTACAAAGCTGTCGCAACAACTTTTTTGTTCATTTGACTACTAAAACGGTCAATTACGGATCAACGAATTGTGCGCAGTTGATTCAACATCTTGTTGCGATGGATAAAAATGGACAGAAATTTTGGTTGAATTGACCCATATTTCGGTTGATATTAGCAGTATTTTTCTTTCAGTGTACGAAGGCCAAATGACTTTGCGCCAACATAATGCATACAGCAAAACAAGACGAAAAATAAATAAAAGAAAAACGAAAACGATTTGTAAGAAAATAATATACAAACAAATCTGTAAAATTAAAAATTAAATTTTAATCTCTATTCTCCCGAACAATGAAGGCAATGCGTATCTCTGTGGAACACAAAAGCTAACTTCGCATTAACAACAAAAATAGAGCTTTGAGCAACAATAATAAAAATAGCAGCAATCCACAAAGCCGCTAAAAGTCAAGTGTAAGTAAGCAAATTGTTGTTGTTGCTGTGAGACCTTAAGTTGCCTTTAGCCTTCAAAAATATTAAATAACATCCCTCCAACGTTGGGCGCACAACAATACTAACATTAAAATATATTTGTGTTTAAGCTCGCTCATGTATAAATATTTAGTCTATTACGAAAATTAAGGCTATGCTGGATGCAGCTTTATAATGTTCTATAACACGACGTTTTTTATTTTCTTCAAATAATATAAAGGAATGCGAAAATTTTCCGCAATCCACACATATCCTCCATATCATGCCACAACGGGCAATCGCTATTGAAAGAGATACGCTGCCTTAGGTCACCAACAAAAACCTACAAACACTCAACAACCACTCACAAGCTACTCAGCGCCTACTCAATGCGATTTGAGTGCACTTTGCTTATGAATTATTGTTAGGTGCTCACGTGTGGTTTTCCTTTTGTGAGTTTTCTATTAGGGGGACTCATGTAACCGTATAAATGCCTTATAAAGTGTGTAAACGTATAAATTTATCTAGTTTACGCACGAGCTGTCAAATTTTGTATGAAAAATCATTTACACAATTTGTATAAATTTACGCACACATTTCATTGTGTAAACGCGGTAAACTCAAAGGAATGCTACCTTGCAGACATTACAGACGGCATTTTCATCAAAAATCTCCAACATCAACAAGTAAAGGCGTTTTAGTTTTGATTTTTCACTTAATCTTGGTATTTTTTAATTTGTATAACAATCAAAAAAATTTTTTTGGAAATAACACAGCTGAAAAACCATCAAGTTTATCAAGAGTATTACTAGGTGCGTTCATATAACCGCGTGTGTAAATGGATATAATTTTACACCTTATAAGTTTATATGCTATCATGAGTCCCCCTATTGTTTTCATATCTTGGCATTTTCGTGCAGGCAAAGAAGAATTTCTATGATTTTCGCTTTTATTGTTATTATTATATTTTTTTTTTGTTCTCATATCGCTTTAGCTAATATAAGCAGTTGCTTGAATTTTCTGTGTTGCTGGACACTTGAATTTAATCGAGCTTAATCTTAACTTGCTTATTTGTGCTTGGAGTCTATTTGACTTGTTGCTGACATTTTACATTTATTAAGTTGGTATGTGAGATAAATTGCCTTGATTACTCTCTTGGTGATAAGCGTTTGTATTAAAAACTTTTCCTTATAGTGACATATGAATTGCTGTTAGTTCAGGCAATCTCATCAAGCAAAATGTCACTCAGTTATAAAAAATAAATACAAGGAGCGATAGCTTCCGAAGAGATTTTAGGCGAAGCTTCTCTCCTAATTTGCGTCGTGCTTTCTTTTTCTGTACTCGACTCTATGGCAAGACATCGGAGATATCTCCAAAAATGGTATGCTGGATATTTAATAGTGTTGTAAAGCCAATAGCCAATAGTCACCTATGCTTCCCTAGTTTGGTGGCAGAAAACCACGCAAAGAACGGCAAACGGCAAACGGCAAAACTAACCAAACCGCATAAACTAGTTTGCATTGGCATAATGGGTGCAATCAGAACGTCCTCTGCTGATGCACTTGGTGCTTTAGTGAGAATACCCTCCCTCCCTATTCTGATAGAGAAAGAGGCAACACTAGGCGCACTAAGACTTCAAAAATATTCGGAGTTGAAGCTAGGAAATATGATAGGTCATATGAAAGTAATAAGAAAATTTATAGGAAATCCTACATCACAAATACGTGACGTAATATGCCCTAAGCTCAGAAGTGTCCATTATGTACAGAACCCACTGGGAAACAGGGAATCCTTATAATGACTCTGACTCAGAGGTCTGGTTCACGGATGGATCGGAATTCGATGACGGAAGAACGGGAGCTGACATCTATCTTCAATAAATTGATACCAGTGGGATGCTACTCCACCATATTTAAGGCAGAAACCCATGCAATAGAATTGTGCGGTAGAGAATATCTACGGAGAGTCTCATCCTCAAAGAGCATCTCCATTATTTCGGACAGCCAGGCGGACTTGCGTGCCTTGCAATCCTACACAATTACATCTAAGCTAGTCGATTACTGTATTGAAATCCTTAATGACCTGGGAGCCAAAAACAAGGTTTTGTTAGGACATAAGAAGAGTAGTAAAAAGTAAAGGGGTGTAACCGGACATTATATACACAGCTGAGAGCTTTGGAGACAAAATAACGGAAAATCACCATGTAGGAAAATGAACCCAGCGTAACCCTGGAATGTGTTTGTACGATATGGGTATCAAATGGAAGGTATTAAAGAGTAAAGGGAGTGGGCCATAGTTCTGTAGGTGGACGCCTTTTCGAGATATCGCCATAAAGGTGGACCAGGGGTGACTCTAGAATGTGTTTGTACGATATGGGAATCAAATGAAAGGTGTTAATGAGTATTTTAAAAGGGAGTGGACCTTAGTTCTATAGGTGGACGCCTTTTCGAGATATCGCCATAAAGGTGGACCACGGGTGCCTCTAGAATGTGTTTGTACGATATGGGTATCAAATGAAAGGTGTTAGTGAGTATTTGAAAAGGGAGTGGGCCTTAGTTATATAGGTGGACGCCTTTTCGAGATATCGCCATAACGGTGGACCAGGGTTGATTCTAGAATGTGTTTGTACGATATGGGAATCAAATGAAAGGTGTTAATGAGTATTTTAAAATGGAGTGGGCCTTAGTTCTATAGGTGGACGCCTTTTCGAGATATCGCCATAAAGGTGGACCACGGGTGCCTCTAGAATGTGTTTGTACGATATGGTTATCAAATGGAAGGTGTTAGTGAGTATTTGAAAAGGGAGTGGGCCTTAGTTCTATAGGTGGACGCCTTTTTGAGATCTTGCTATAAAGGTGGACCAGGAGTGACTCTAGAATGTGTTTGTACGATATGGGTATCAAATGAAAGGTGTTAGTGAGTATTTGAAAAGGGAATGGGCCTTAGTTCTGTAGGTGGACGCCTTTTCGAGATATCGCCATAAAGGTGGACCACGGGTGCCTCTTGAATGTGTCTGTACGATATGGGTATCAAAAGAAAGGTGTTAGTGAGTATTTGAAAAGGGAGTGGGCCTTAGTTATACAGGTGGACGTCTTTCGAGATATCGCCATAAAGGTGGCCACGGGTGCCTCTAGAATGTGTTTGTACGATATGGGTATCAAATGAAAGGTGTTAGTGAGTATTTGAAAAGGGAGTGGGCCTTAGTTATATAGGTGGACGCCTTTTCGAGATATCGCCATAACGGTAGACCAGGGTTGATTCTAGAATGTGTTTGTACGATATGGGAATCAAATGAAAGGTGTTAATGAGTATTTTAAAATGGAGTGGGCCTTAGTTCTATAGGTGGACGCCTTTTCGAGATATCGCCATAAAGGTGGACCACGGGTGCCTCTAGAATGTGTTTGTACGATATGGTTATCAAATGGAAGGTGTTAATGAGTATTTGAAAAGGGAGTGGGCCTTAGTTCTATAGGTGGACGCCTTTTTGAGATCTTGTTATAAAGGTGGACCAGGAGTGACTCTAGAATGTGTTTGTACGATATGGGTATCAAATGAAAGGTGTTAGTGAGTATTTGAAAAGGGAATGGGCCTTAGTTCTGTAGGTGGACGCCTTTTCGAGATATCGCCATAAAGGTGGCCCACGGGTGCCTCTTGAATGTGTCTGTACGATATGGGTATCAAAAGAAAGGTGTTAGTGAGTATTTGAAAAGGGAGTGGGCCTTAGTTATACAGGTGGACGTCTTTCGAGATATCGCCATAAAGGTGGCCACGGGTGCCTCTAGAATGTGTTTGTACGATATGGGTATCAAATGGAAGGTGTTAGTGAGTATTTGAAAAGGGAGTGGACCTTAGTTCTGTAGGTGGACGCCTTTTCGAGATATCGCCATAAAGTTGGACCACGGGTGCCTCTAGAATATGTTTGTACGATATGGGTATCAAATGAAAGGTATTAGTGAGTATTTGAAAAGGGAGTGGGCTTTAGTTATGCAGGTGGACGTCTTTCGAGATATCGCCATAAAGGTGGACCACGGGTGCCTCTAGAATGTGTTTGTACGATATGGGTATCAAATGGAAGGTGTTAGTGAGTATTTGAAAAGGGAGTGGGCCTTAGTTCTGTAGGTGGACGCCTTTTCGAGATATCGCCATAAAGGTGGACCACGGGCGCCTCTTGAATGTGTCTGTACGATATGGGTATCAAAAGAAAGGTGTTAGTGAGTATTTGAAAAGGGAGTGGGCTTTAGTTATGCAGGTGGACGTCTTTCGAGATATCGCCATAAAGGTGGACCACGGGTGCCTCTAGAATGTGTTTGTACGATATGGGTATCAAATGGAAGGTGTTAGTGAGTATTTGAAAAGGGAGTTGGCCTTAGTTCTGTAGGTGGACGCCTTTTCGAGATATCGCCATAAAGTTGGACCACGGGTGCCTCTAGAATATGTTTGTACGATATGGGTATCAAATGAAAGGTATTAGTGAGTATTTGAAAAAGGAGTGGGCCTTAGTTATACAGGTGGACGCCTTTCAAGATATCGCCATAAAGGTGGACCACGGGTGCCTCTAGAATGTGTTTGTACGATATGGGTATCAAATGGAAGGTGTTAGTGAGTATTTGAAAAGGGAATGGGCCTTAGTTCTATAGGTGGACGCCTTTTCGAGATATTGCTATAAAGGTGGACCAGGAGTGACTCTAGAATGTGTTTGTACCATATGGGTATCAAATGAAAGGTGTTAGTGAGTATTTGAAAAGGGAGTTGGCCTTAGTTCTGTAGGTGGACGCCTTTTCGAGATATCGCCATAAAGGTGGACCACGGGTGCCTCTTGAATGTGTCTGTACGATATGGGTATCAAAAGAAAGGTGTTAGTGAGTATTTGAAAAGGGAGTGGGCCTTAGTTATACAGGTGGACGCCTTTCGAGATATCGCCATAAAGGTGGACCACGGGCGCCTCTTGAATGTGTCTGTACGATATGGGTATCAAAAGAAAGGTGTTAGTGAGTATTTGAAAAGGGAGTGGGCCTTAGTTATACAGGTGGACGCCTTTCGAGATATCGCCATAAAGGTGGACCACGGGTGCCTCTTGAATGTGTCTGTACGATATGGGTATCAAAAGAAAGGTGTTAGTGAGTATTTGAAAATGGAGTGGGCCTTAGTTATACAGGTGGACGTTTTTCGAGATATCGCCATAAAGGTGGACCACGGGTGCCTCTAGAATGTGTTTGTACGATATGGGTATCAAATGGAAGGTGTTAGTGAGTATTTGAAAAGGGAGTGGGCCTTAGTTCTGTAGGTGGACGCCTTTTCGAAATATCGCCATAAAGGTGGACCACGGGTGCCTCTAGAATATGTTTGTACGATATGGGTATCAAATGAAAGGTATTATTGAGTATTTGAAAAAGGAGTGGGCCTTAGTTATACAGGTGGACGCCTTTCGAGATATCGCCATAAAGGTGGACCGCGGGTGCCTCTAGAATGTCTTTGTACGATATGGTATTCAAATGAAAGGTGTAAATGTGTATTTTAAAAAGGAGTGGGCCTTCGTTCTATAGATGGACGCCTCTTCGAGATATCGCCATA
Source organism: Eurosta solidaginis (assembly GCF_040869045.1). NCBI lineage: Eukaryota > Metazoa > Arthropoda > Insecta > Diptera > Tephritidae > Eurosta > Eurosta solidaginis. The sequence goes on from NC_090323.1 coordinate 172,680,246, forward strand.
AAGGTGGACCAGGCGTGACGTAAGAATGCGTTGTTTCTAAAGTTATATTTTCGTCAATAAACCAATCCAATTACCATGCTTAATTCCTTTTTTCGTATTTGGTATAGATTTATGGCATTTTTTTAATTTTTCGTAATTTTCGATATCGAAAAATTGGGCGTGGTCATAGTCGGATTTCGGCCAATTTTAATACCAAAATAAAGTGAGTTCAGATATGTACGTGAAATGAAAAAGGGCGGACCACCGATATTAAATTTTTTGTAAAAATTTGACCAAAATTTTTTTTTTTTTTAAGTGGGCGTTTTCGTCATCCGATTTGGCTAATTTTTATTTAAAACACATATAGTAATAAGAGTAACGTTGCTGCGAAATTTCATTATGATATCTTCAACAAGTTCCAAATTACAGCTTGCAAAACTTTTAAATTACCTTCTTTTAAAAGTGGGCGGTGCCACGCCCATTGTCCAAAATTTTAATAATTTTCTATTATGCGTCGTAAGGTCAACCCACCTACCAAGTTGCATAGCTTTATCCGTCTTTGGTAATGAAGTATCGCATTTTTTCGGTTTTTTGAAATTTTCGATATCGAAAAAGTGGGCGTGGTTATAGTCTGATATCGTTCATTTTAAATAGCGAGCTGAGATGAGTGGCCAGGAACCTATATACCAAATTTCATCAATATACCTCAAAATTTACTCTAGTTATCGTGTTAACGGACAGACGGACATGGCTCAATCAAATTTTCTTTCGATACTGATGATTTTGATATATGAAAGTCTATATCTATCTCGATTCCTTTATACCTGTACAACCAACCGTTATCCAATCAAAGTTAATATACTATGTGTGCAAAGCGGTGGTTGTTGTTGCTTTGTAGCAATGTTTCGCTCCGTCTAATAGGTGCGACCGATCACAAATTGTCTTCAGTATCCTCTAACGGTAGTCCAAGGAAACTTGTTGTTTCGACAGGGGTGGACCATAATGAAAGGGGTGTTAGAGGCGTTCGTTCCACCGTATAATTAAAGAGATGGTTGGTGTCATGTGGGGACACATTGCAAGCGGGGCATACATTCTGTATTTCGGGGTTGATTCTGGATATGTAAGAGTTTAACCTGTTACAGTATCCCGAACGAAGTTGAGCCAGTATGCGTTCTTCTTCCGCAAGTTTCGGGTACTGTTCCCTGAGTACTGGATTCACCGGGAAATTCCCGGCATAAAGGTCCTACGCCTGTTTGTGGAGTTCACCAAGGACCTGCCTGTTTTTTTTTGCTTCACACGGCTGAGTTCTCAGGTGCCGTATTTCCTCAAAATGCTTACGGAGATGACTCCTTAAGTCCCCAGGCGGTGCTGGCTCATCAATCAGATGTCTGTTGGGATGCCCAGGTTTCTGGGTATTTAACAGAAACTGTTTGGTTAGCATCTCATTTCTCTCCCTGATGGGGAGTATTCTCGCTTCATTATGTATATGGTGTTCTGGGGACATAATAAGACAGCCCGTGGCGGTTCTGAGCGCAGTAATTTGGTAGGCCTGTAGCTTCTTCCAGTGGGTAGTTTTTAGGCTTTTCGACCATATAGGGGACGCGTAACACGCAAGTGGCTGACCAATTGCTTTGTATGTGGTAATGAGCGTTTCTTTGTCTTTTCCCCAAGTACTGCCAGCAAGGGATTTAAGGATTTTATTCCGGCTTTGGATTTTCGGAACAATTGCGGCTGCGTGCTCACCAAAATGTAGATATCAGGATCTAATCGTCACAGGATCTAAACATCACACCCAAAATTTTGGGGTATAGGACAATCGGTAGCGTAGTGCCATCGACGTGGATGTTCAAAATGGTCGACATTTGGGACGTCCAAATTGTAAATAAGGTCGCGGATGATTTAGTCGGTGATAATGCCAGTTTTCGCGAGGCGAAAAAACTGGAGAGATCAGGGAGGTAGCCGTTTATTCTGTTGCAAAGTTCATCGAATTTTGGCCCGGGCCTGTGGCTATAGTTTTGATATGTTAAAAATTAAACAAAAGTGGGGAGAGGACACCACCTGTGGCACCCCTTGTTTAATTCTTCTTGGCTTTGATATTTCATTTCTGAATTGCACCCGTGCCTGCTGACCACCAAGATAATTTGCGGACCACCTTTTAAGACATGGGGGAAGGGTACACCCTTCCAGGTCTTGCAGTAACGTGCCATGGTTGACCGTATCAAAAGCTTTTGATAGGTCTAGCGCTACGAGTACTCTTCTATGGTGGGGCTTCTGGTTTAAACCACAATTTATCTGGGTGCTAATGGCATTTAGCGCGGTGGTGGTGCTATGGAGTTTTCTAAAGCCATGCTGATGACAGGCTAGCTGCAAATTTGCTTTGAAGTGGGGAGCAAAATGACTTCAAGCGTCTTGGCTCCTGGCGATAGGAGAGATATCGGGCGATATGACTCTCCTATGTTAGCTGGTTTCCCAGGCTTTAGTAGCGAGACCACCTTGGCCATTTTCCATTTTTCGGGTATGAAAAAGTTGGAAAGAGCCAGGTTGAAGACATGTGCTAAATATTTGAAGCCCTTTTTCCCTAGGCTTTTAAGCATCGGCATGTCTATTCCTTCTGGGCCCACTCCTTTGGATGGTTTAGCATGACCGATGGCATCCCTACCTCGGTGATGGTAATTGGTGACGCGCTGAACTTATGTTTACGTGCGTGTCTGTTGGCCCTCCGTCTATTTTGGTCGACCATAGAATGCATTATATATTGTCGGCAGAGGGCGCTCGCGAATTTTTTCGCATCCGACAGAACTTTGTCGCCAAAGGCAATGGAAACTTTGTCATTGTGCCTAGACGGATTCGATAGGGACTTTACAGTGGACCAAAATTTACCTACACCGGCAGAGAATTTACAACCGCTTAGGTACTCCTCCCATTTCGCCCGCTTGTGTTCATCTACAAGCAATCTGATGCATTGGTTTATATCCCTTATTTGGCGGTCCCCGGGATCGAGCTGTCTTATAAGGTCACGTTCTCTCGCTAAACTTGCTGCCTCTGCCGGGAAGTGGGGCCGAATTTCGGGAATTCTACCGGCGGGAATGAAACGAGCCGAAGCAGATTCAATGACCTAGTGGAAAGCACGCTCCCCTTGGCGGGCATCAGTCGGGATAGGGAGGGCAGCAAAGCGGTTGCCTGTAAAGGATTTGTATTCGTCCCACTTTCCTTTTATAAAGTTAATGAAAGTGCGTTTTTCTGCGACGATGAAATCGGCGGGACGCCAAGCGAAATAAGTATAGGCAAGTGGTCGGATGCCAATGTTACCATCGGCAGCCAGTTGACGCAGTTTACGAGTTCTGCGCTCACCATTGAAATATCCTGCGAACTGTGACGGCTTCCTACCATACGTGTGGGGACGTCTCCGTTTATAGTGCAGAACGTCTTTTCTTCTATTTGATCCTAACATCTCACCCCTACTGTCCATCCGCAAGTTTGAATGCCATAATAGAACGTCTTTTTTCTATTTGATCCGCTAACATCTCACCCCTACTGTCCATCCGCAAGTTTGAATGCCATAGATAGTGATGGGCATTGAAATCGCATAAGATAATGCGATTATTTCCAGTGAGTACGCCGCTGACATCAGGGCGGTATCCACTTGGGCAACAAGTGACAGGTGGTATGTAGATGTTGATGATTTCTAGATTTGCATCGCCCGACCGGAGAGATAATCCTTGACGTTCTAAGACACTCTCCCTGCTGTCGATATCGGGATCAAATATATGATATTGCACAGTGTGGTGTATGATAAACGGGAGGCCACCTCATTATACCCAGAACAGGTCTCCAGTGCAGATTTTGATTTGAGTTTAGTCTCTTGAATCGCAGCAGTGCGGATGTTGTGGCGCTTCATGAAGTCGACTATCTCCGTGATCTTCTCAGTTAATCCATTACAGTTTAACTGCAGAATTCTGAAGTGCATAGGGGGAGACGTCGTCACTCTGGGAGTAAGTGACGGGTGACTACGCCTGGGTTGTGGAAGGCCAGAACGCGATTGCTGTTGAGGACCTGGGACTAGGCGTCCTTGGGTAGGCATTGGAGTACCCGGTGTATTTGGGTATGCGGCCAGGCAACATGGCGCAATGAAATCCGTCGGGGGGTTGCCGTCGCGGAGACCAGAACATCTAGGAAAGTGGCACCGTCCATGGCAGGAGCTGCATTGGGCGGTTGTCGCAAACGTATATATTATGTGCTGGCAAACGGTGCAAAGGGAGGTAGGGACTAAGAGTCTGTTTCCCTGACCTACCCAATTGCTGCCGGAAAAGAGGGGGAAAGAGGACGGGGGCAGGGACTGATGGTCGGCATTGCTCCCGACTCTACAATGGAGATTGTAGGTATGAGTTGGAGCAGCCGTGTGAGTTGGTGGCGCCGTGGGCGCGAGAAACAGCGGGTACTTGTTGTGGCTTGCTGAGCTGCGGGGCTGCTGGAAGGTAGCGAGGGTCGGTAAGGCGCAGACTACGGGACGTCCTAGGATGTGAACAGCAAGGAGCCATAAAAGATTTATAGAAGTTACGTGGACGTCTGGTTTTGGGGTCTAGCCCAGAACAACCTGTCTGATGCAACCATCCCTTACATGAGACACACTGACAAGAGTATGACCGTCCTAAAAAGATTCTTTTCCGGCAGATGCAGCAAAACCATTTCTCAGGACCGGGTTCAGGAGACGGACCCGGATTGGGTTCGATGCCTTCCCGGAGCAAGAGAATATGGAGCATTCCCGCTGCAAGGAGATGCTGGGAGGATGACAATTTGTGGGAGGGACGCAACAAATTAAATGATGTTACACTGAAATGGCAGTGCTTGGTCGGGAAAAATTCCGAGTCGCTCCGGTACATAGAACCGACGGCCTTGGGAAGCGGGAAGCGGGGGTCACGCCCATTTTCAAAATTTGTTAGAGTTTTTTGTTGAATGTGACTAAAATGGGGTACATTTTGCTTCAAGTTAATAATGCAAATATTCAATTTAAATTCCTTTGTTATGCATTATGGAAAGCGCATGCATGATTTGCAAAAGGTATTGGTTCGCAACCCATTGAAATTTTTGGTCTTACCAATTCATATGGCCAATATGTCAGTACTCCCCCAAACATTTGGGGAGATTTTATGCCGCTACAACAAAAAAAGCAGAAGATTAATGAAAATGAATTTGTATCTGTATTTTTCAACAACATATTTTGGTTTGAATAGTCCTTCTCAAACATCCACTATTGGACGTATATTCGACAGCTACTGTTAAGGAACTGCTCACTACTTTCCTCTTCAGAAATTACAGGCGCTATTTCTCTTAATGCTACATTCCTTTGTTCTGAGGAATACGGATGCTTACGGCGTAGATGGTCATTTAAATTTGATGTGTTTCCAGAAAATAACATTCTTTTTTGCATATATGACATTTAACTGCATTGCCATTTTTGGTCAAAAACTCCCAAATGGAAGTTCTCTTCAATCCAGGCCGCGTTACAAATATCTCTACACAATAGTTAAAAGCACTTAATCAGTTAAAAATTTAAAATAATTGCCACGCTTAAAACGTTTGTCGATTGGGTTGAATTATGCTAAGCGTTAAAATTTATTTAATACCTTTTTAATTGAGAACTGACATGTGCACACTAAAAATTTAAATAGAACGAACGATTAAAAAAATAGTAATGTATGAATTTCGAATGACTATCGAATGAATGATAATGAGGGAACTATTGGATAACTCGATGGTTTTCATTCGATAGTTCCCAACGCTAGTGGTTCTCGTCCGATTTCGATTATTTTCAACACGAATCTATTCTAGGTCCAGATAAGCTCGTGCACTAAATTTGGTGAAGATATCTCCATATTTGCTCAAGTTACCGTGTGAACGGACGGACATGGCTTAATGATATTTTTTTGCGATGCTATCTCGATTCCTTTATACCTGTACAACCAACAGTTATCCAATCCAAGTTATAATACCCTTTGTACAAGTACAGCTGGGTATAAAAACTCTACTCGAATACAGCTAAGTTAAGTTCAGCTACGCTTATGAATGTTGTGAGGCACAGTTTACCTGGTCCTTACTTCTTTTTCTTCTTCTTATATCATTTATATGACAATCTCTTAAAGCCACGCCAAAGGATTGTCTGTATTCACTTCGACTTATCATTTGCCAACTTAGCTGTCATTTACGGCATATTTTGATTTCTTGTATGCTTTTAAGTTATTAAGCTTAAAGAATATGTTTTGGTTGTTCAACATTAGGACCATAAGACATTATTGGCTCAGTTTACACATAAAGGCGCGTACATATATTTATGAACATATCCACCCACAACTGCCTGTATGACACAACAATCAAGTGACTAATATAATTTCTCATACCATTTCTTAAACTTCTCTTACTCCTCATTTGCTGCACGACTATTTATCTGTCGAAATATATTTGTGTGTTATGTTCTTGTCTACCATTCAAATTGTCCCCAGGGTAGGTAAATTTGATTTATGACTTATTATGCGTCTTATGTCCCTTTCATAATTTAATTATTCGCTCATGCAATGCGACAGCCAGCAAACGAAACGTTGAATAGTGCAAAATCTTTGTAGATGTATGCAATTGAATTTATGTATGTGTGTGTATGTGTGCATGTTTTTTCGTGGCTTTGTATGTGATAAAGCTATTTATAGCTAACAAATTGCATTCTAGCATGCAATGTTGCAACTTTTATGAAGGATGCGCATAGCCTATATATAGGCGTTAAGCCAGACTAATGTGAGTGAGTAAGTGCATGCACACACACACAAAATAAAGCGTATAAATGTGAATGTTTAAAAGTCAGTTAGTTCAGCTTGCATTCACAAACATATTTTTTATTTTTTCTTAATAGCTTTTACTCAGTCGCAATTCGCAAACGTATGCATTTTAAGTTCACTGTAGCAAAGCAACGAACCAAAAGTTGCAGTCAATCAGCTTCACACAAAAATAGGTGTACGGTAGACAGGTTCGACAAAAAAAAAAAAAAAATAATTAAAAAACGCCAATCCCAAATTTGCTGCTTTTGTTGAGAAGCTCTCGATACAAACGTTTTTTTTAAGTCTGCTTCTTCAGTTGTTAAGGTTTTAACGGTAATTTGAGGAACTTAATATATTGTAAACTAATTTTGGAAATTATCGTTCGAATCGCTGATCTGCCGAATAAATAACTCAAATATTCAGTTTAGCAATATCTCCTTTATTTGCAACTTTACTGTAGTAGTACTTCACAATTACAATACTCGCATACTTCACGAAAATCGTGTTAAAACAAAACTGATCCCTTATTCCTCAGTTTACACTGCTTTTATACTCTCGGATACCTCGTTCACCCATTTCGCCTAAGGTTTAGATTTTTCGCGAACAGCTGCTTATTTATGTCTCCTTGATATATCTGATATTTACGTTTCTCTTCTCGTTATATGGGCGTGTATGTGTGAGTAACAACTTCTGCCCTTAGGTGCTGCCTAAATGTATGTATGTGTGGCTGCTTGCTTTATTGTTGCTGTGCATTTATTTAGTAGCAGCGCAGTGATGAACCCAAATGCTAATATTCGCCACAAAATTCTTTTATTATGCCTTTGAGCTTTGAGATCCTTTTAAGTTGTATACCCTTCGGTTAGGCTTCTTATTTCCTAAAACAAAGAAACAGCTTAAATGTGAAAAAATTTTTTATATTTCGTAGCTTCCTTTTAAACTTCAATATTTTAAAAAGCCAGATTTCGTTTATAAGTTTAACTTTTTCCAGAGTGGCAAACGATATCGAAATAATCCCAAAAAATATCTCATAAAGTTACGATAGAAAAAAAAAAAACAGTCCTTAAATGTTCCGGGTATAGCACTGTAATAACTCAGCATAAAATTTCCAAGCAGTCTCAAAACACTACGGCAATTATCTGTGAAACATTAGTGAAAAGGTTTTAATATAGTCCCGACATGTATATTAAAAAATGGTCTAGAACTTATCTAAATAACGATTCGGACTCGTTCCAAAATATCTGAAAGTTGCACCGGGAAAACCCAAAACGCCTCACAATAATTTTGAAATTAGACAAACAAAGTTCCGAAAAGTTTAGCAGATAGTCCCGAAACAACTCGACAATAGTTTACGCTAGAAAGACAGTGTGAAAAACGATTTAAATTCCCTAGGTGACACCATTTATCGCCTGTTAGCTCAACGCAGAAGCCGCTTGCCTCACTTGTTGGAGGGTGAAAACAGTGTAAACTGTTAAGCAGAAATAAAGTTAGGAAGCAAGCAAGTTTTTAAATGATCCGACAACAGAACTGAAATAATAGTGAAAGCATTGTTGAATTGAAAGTATAAACGAACCCACAACTATGCAGTTGTAGTCACTAAATGATTACGAAAACCGTTCCGAGGTTATTCGAAAAATGCCTCAAATTATCCGAAAACAGTTCCGAAACTATATAAAATGTTCTTAGTGACGAAGTGAAATAAAAATGTTTAAGGGACGGTCCGAAACTATACCATCCCAAATTGTTCCCTGATGCAGCATCGAAGCGATGCGAAAATAACGAGATGATAGGGCCAACATGATTTCGAAATGGTTATAATGCCTCAATTATTCCGATATAGCCCCGAAATGTTTCGATTTTATCCTGAAAACAGTCCGTAGAAAACCACAATATGATCCAATAAGAGTTCCGAATGAAGTATTTGTAATGAACTCGTAACAGTCACATAGTAATACTATAAAGGTCGCGGAAGCAGTGCTTGCATGGTCTCAAAACAACACAATCTGAACCCAGAAAAAAAAAGGGTTTTGAAAGTCACGAAAATATACTGTTCTTAGGATTCGTCGGATTGCGACCATTAAAAAATTAAACAAAAAATCATTATAAATTCTTCTAACCGTTCTGGCGTTATTGACCCACATTGACTTAACGTTTGAACATTTCCATATACAGTACAGTCAGAAAGTATTAGAACAAGATATAAAAAAAACGATGATGTTAAAATTGCCTGAGAATTGCATTTTTCCAAATTGAAAATGGTCAAGCGAAGAAAATATCCGTCGAAATACGAGCCCAAATAACTTTTTTGCAAAACTGGACAAAATACTAACAGAAAATGATCTGGTCGATCAAAAAAGACAAATCAAAGAATCGGCGTCAATCTTCATCATAAATTCGGACTGAAATCAATGAAGACTTGGATTCATCAAAGGCCGGCTTAAAGAAAAAGGTATAATTGGACGCATTGCTGTCAGAAAGCCACTACTAAAAAAAAAAAAATGAAGTTCGCTCAAGAACATATTGACTGGACGATTGATCAGTGGAAATCAGTTTTATAATCAGACGAATCAAAATTCGAACTTTTCGGTAGCCAAATGCGTCAATATGTTCGCAGAAACGTAAATGAAGGATTCAAAGAAGATTGCCTTGTGCCACCTGTGAAACATGGCGGTGGCTCAGTGATGGTTTGGAGCTGTTTCAGCTACGCTAGCATTGGTCAATTAAAAAAATATTTGGAATTATGAAAAAAGATCAGTATCACAGTAAACTCCAACGCCATGCAATACTATCTGGCGTTAATTTGATTGGTCGTGGATTCATTTACCAACAAGATAACGATCTGAAACATACATCATAACTTTGTACGAGGGTTGCTATTTATATCTTTAGCCTTGGCTTCACTAATTGTTTGCCGACGCTATCTGACGTCTTCAATTGAAAGTTTGACATTTTTTTTAGAAAATTTTGACATTTGAGCAGAACTTGCGTTGTTTACAGTAACTTCAAAATTGTATCTCAGCGAAAAAATGGAATTAACTCGTGAAAATTTTCGTGCGATGATTTTTTACAATTGTCGACGTGGATTATCAGGACAGGAGTGCTTTGAACAACTTACTTGCTTGTTTTGTAATAAAGCCCCATCCTTTGCCACTGTGAAACGCTGGTATAACGAATTTCATCGTGACCACTGTTCGCTCAGGGACGAAAGTCGTGAAGGTCATCCAAAATCAGTTGTTGTGCAAAAAACATTGACGCTGTGCGCGAACTTATATTGCAAGATCGTCATAAGACTTATCTTGAGATTGAGGCATCTCTGGACATTAGTATGATGAGCATCAATAAGATATTGCATGAACATTTAGCTGTAAAAAAAATTTGTTCTCGTTGGATCCCGCATAATTTGACAAAAGCTGAAAAAGATGCTCGTGTCAATTGGTGCAAAGAAATGCTTAATAAATACAATCGCGGTACATCAAAAGCTGTATCTAACATTTGAATAGGTAACGAATCTTGGATCTATACGCATGAGCCCAAAACAAAACAGCAATCCACTGTATGGGTCTTCCAATATGAGCCAAATCCGACAAAAGTGATTCGTGCGCGAAGCACTTCGAAGCAAATAATCGCCTGTTTCTTCGAAACAACTGGACATGTGGCTTCCGTGCTATTAGAGCAACGAAAAGCGATGAATTCCGAATGGTACACAACCATTTTTTTGCCAGTAGTGCTTGGTGAAATACGGAAGAAGAAGCGGCAACGAAGGATCATTCTTATCATGACAATGCTAGCTCTAACACATCGGCTGAAACAACCGTCTATTTGACTAGCCAAAACGTCGAATTAATGAGCCACCCTACGTACGGCCCTGATTTGGCGCTAAAGGACTTCTTTTTATTTCCGCAAATCAAGAATAAATTGCGTGGCCAACGTTTCTCGGCGCCTAAAGGAGCCGTTGATGCATTCAAAAACCGTGTTTTGGAGATACCTCAATTGGAGTGGAAAAAGTGCTACGAAAATTCGTTTGAACTCATGCAAAAGTTTATTGATTATCATGGTGAATACTTCGAAAAACAATAAAACCATTTTCGATAATAAATTACTGTCTTATCATTATTAGTCTCAAAATATTAATAGCAACCCTCGTACTTCTTATTTAGAAAGAAAAAGTCGCAGATGACCTTGATACAATATAGTGGTCACCACTATCACCCGATTTAAATCCCATCGAGCTATTGTGGGAAGCATTGGATCGATGTGTGAGAGATCTAAAGCTAACAAGCCTTCCTGGCCTCTGGGATTATTTGAACGAAGCGTGGAATAATATTCCACATAAAACACTTCAAAAACCCATCGGAAGAATGCCGAAATTGTGCGTTGCAGTCATCAAACCAAAAAGGAGCCATTTTCAAGAAAATAGCTTAAAGTAACATACTCACTGTTTTCTTATAAATTTTGATGGAACTGTCAGTAAATTCATTAAAAATTTCTTCGGATCATAGAACTATGTTGAATGTACAAAACTGCTGCGAAAATGAGAATAATATTTTAAAAAATGACACAATAAACTGACAAGAACAACTTTTTCATCTTGTTCTAATACTTTGCGGCTGTACTGTATAACCAAACAAATTTACAGTCTCTAAAACTATTAAGATAAGACGGGACAGTCTAACGTACAAACACGTACAAAAGCAATCATTTAAGCGAAGAATTTGCCGAGTTGGCATTTGAAGGTCGCATTTGAAAGAGTTTTACGCACCAAATATAATTTAAACAAGTAAAGGTGTCTAAGTTCGGGTGTAACCGAACATTATATGTTGTTGTTGTTGTTGTAGCGATGAGGTTACTCCCTGAAGGCCCTGGGGAGTGTTATCGATGTGATGGTCCTTTGTCGGATACAGATCCGATACGCTCCGGTAACACAGCACCATTAAGGTGCTGGCCCGACCATCTCGGGAACGATTTATATGGCCACATTAAACCTTCAGGCCATCCCTCGCTCCTTACCACCAAGTTCCATGAGGAGCTTGGGGTCGCCAGAGCCTAGTCTGTTAGTGAAACGGGATTCGCCGCTCGAAGGTGAGGTTGACAATTGGGTTGGAGAAGCTATATATTGCGCTACACAACCCCTTGAATCCCCGAACATTATATCCTCAGCGTGAGCTTCAATTGCACATTTCATTTCAGATAAATTACTTTTCTACATAACACGTGTCAGCGCCCGTTAAAAAAATGTCTCCCCATTTCCTCTTACAATAAAACTTGATAAGTGAAATATCATTGATTCAAAACTATTTTTTACTAAGTTATATGTTATTATTCTAGCCTACGACCGTTTTAAACCTTTTAAATTTGTTTTATATCTAAGTTGACGTGGTATTTAACTGATCCCGTCCATTTTTACTAGAAATATTTCTTGCTATAGGGAAAATATGTGTACCCAATTTTGTTACGATATTTAAATTTTTCTTCGAGTTATGGCTCCCGAAACATTGAAAATTGCTTAAACAAAAAAGGGGTTGTACTACACCCATTTTTTCAAATTTAATGTTATAATTCAACTTAGAAAGTAAAATTCTATTGACATAAAGCTCTTTTCGCTAAGTTATATCTTGTTTTTGCGTCTACGACTCTTTTAAAAATCTTTTATGTAAAAGCGGGCGTGGTCCTTAACCGATTTCTTTAATTTTTCTTCAAAGCTTTCCTTATAGTAAAGGAAACCTCTCTGCCGAATTTACGTTAGGTTTAACGATTTTTGATATCTGACTAATAATATTTGTAAAATTAATTTTATCACAAGAGGGCGGTGCTACGCCCATTTAAAATTTTTATCAAGAGTCTCAATATTATTCCAGATATCAAATTTCAGCATTCTATGTGTATTATTTACTAAATAATCAGGTTTTTTGTGTTTTCCAAAATGTTATATATAAAAAAAGTGGGCTTGGTTATCATCCGATTTCGCTCATTTTCAATACCAATCTATTCTGGGTCCAGATAACTCGTATACCAAAGTTAATATATGCTCTGTGCGCAAAGCACGCTGATTATAAACATAAAATGTGTTTAGCGCGTACAAAAATACCAACAACAATAAAAACAACATGCATCCACAATTGCCGCATTCAACAAATGTTTTCAACTGCTGAAGCATTACAATGGTACAAATTGAGTTGTTGCAAGCAAGAATGGGCAACAACATGGGCGTAACCACCAACCAACAGCAACAAACAAAACGGCAACAATGTTTGCCTCGAGTTCAAATTTTGTAATTAAAATCTGTTTTAGTTGTTGTTTGGTAATGTTCTTGCATTTAGCACAATTGCAATATTATACTATGCCAACAACAAAGAAAATATGCAACAAATTTTGGCTTGTCACTTACGCAAGGCAAACGTTTTGGGGGGAATTGTAGATATATCAGGAAAATGAAATGAATTATTGAGTAATTGTCGCTTTTTGATTGCGCAAGGATACATCCTTTGACTTTATGTGTTTCCTTTTAAATAAATGTGTATATCTTCATGTATGTATATTTCCTATGGAGAGCTTTCTTGGTTTTTCATTTGTAAATTGTAAGTAACAATTTGATTAACGTAAATTCTTAAACATAATTGCCAGATTTTATTTACAAAGTCTAACATGACACCTATTCCCTGAATATAGTTTTTAGAACAAGCTTAGGCTCAACCTCGTACCACTCGGGTGTACTAAAAATTTGTTTGGATACTAAACGTGGTAGCAAAATTCGTTTGACGGTGGCGATATCAACAATAGAAGTAAGTCTCTATTTGGCTTTATACATAAAACTGGTTTTGGCATCCCACTGAAGAAGTTTATCTTTTCGTAATAAACGCCTAACTCACGTGTCATGAGTCTGGAAAACTTTTCTTAAGATGATATCATCGAACGAACCTTCCTCAATAGTCTGCAGGAGACAGCATTATGTCGCTTACCACGCTACAGGTATATTTGTCGGAAATGTAGCATCAGTGCGCTGTTTCATACCCTACAAAATCTGCATCACCTTCATATAAAAACTGCTTATGCCAAGTGTTCAAGTCCACTTTCGGCCTTTGCGCCTCTTAGCTTGTTGTAATGCATAATCACTAGCTATGCCCTAGAAAGTTTTCTCAAACTCTGGGTATTGCATGTGCTTTTCCCTCTTGTTTATTTAAAGAATGTACATCTGATCTTCTTTCATGTGTCGAAATACTCATTTGCCTTCCCACACAGTGTCAACATGTTCGAGCTCTGCTGTTGGGACAGGTTCAACGCCTCCTCTAACTTCTGGATAATCTGGATAATTACTGCTTATGTCTTCCACATGGTGTCGGTACGCTCGAGCTTTGATATTGCGACAGCTTCACTGCCTTTCCCAACAGAAGGTCAGAGATTTGTGACCTCAGAACGTGCTTTGGGGCCTTCCGTAGCCATAGCGATGTCTTTACACCCTATTAACTGAATCCAATTATACCATACCGTTGAACCGAAGAATGGTAGATCTGTATTTTTGTTTCGTCTTGCATCACTATGAGCATAGCACCACAAACCCTCCTGTTTTCCGCAAATCTTGATTTGCCTCTCTTTGGCCTGTTTTATGCATCCGATCGATGGCTCTTGCTTTCGCTAGGGATTCCTATTCCTCCCAACCTGCTTCCTCCGTCTAACGGAGAATAACTAGCTGCTCGGTTTTGTGAGGAAATTCTCTCTATCTCGATTTATTTGCAACTTTTGTCTATTTTTTCGTACCCGTAGTGGTCTACCTCATTAAGCTCACCAATGAGTAACTTTCTAGGTTCGATTTATAAATAATAGATTTTCTCCTTTCCTGTCTGTCATCATAAAATTGAAAAAGAGGCCATTTATAAATATAGGTTGATTGAGTTGGACGGTCCGTGAAGAACCCACATAGAATGAATGAGTTCAGAGGTTCCAAAAATCACTTAAAATTTTTGGAGACCTATGATTTAGGTATACCGATTTGCATTTAGCTATCTGCCGATCACCACTATCCAACCGTCATTAAGAAGTCGCCAGTTAACTTCCTACCGTACCCCACAATCTGTTTATCATAAGACTATTTCGCCAATTGAATTTACATTAACCATCAACCATCCTTTCTCCGGCTCACCGTCCTCCGATTCTACAGACAGAAAAACGTTCATCGACCTCACAGTTAGCCGCTCGTTTCTCCTCTTAACTTAAACTGTTCATATCCCGATAGTTCCGACGGGCTAAAATTCGTCTATCTAGGTGTGTGTATGTGTATGTCTGACCCAAATTGTCTCAAAAAATTAATGCGTATACTCTGCCCGCCTCACCTTTGGGAGAACACATCCTACAACAACAAATTTGTGGTTAATAACTTCTTATTTGTTATAAATTTTTTAAAAACATCTGAAATTCTCTATTCAAAATTAAGCAAATACAGCTCAATACATGTTTTTAAACTTATATAGCACTTACACATACATACATGACGTAACATGTGAATGTACGCACATGCATGTGAAACTGCATTCTCTTAATTCAAATTTAACACCGCCAACCAGCTAACCAGTCTGATAGCCCTCTCTGTTAGATACTTGTCACAGTAATTGCTAAACCGGTAATAGGGGATATGTTAATTTTACGAGCAACATGACAGCAACAACAATGTCAAAGATGTTGCAGCAACAACAACTAGGGCGGAACTTAAAGCCATCAAATGCAAGTTTTGCTAAAAAGAATCCCTTTGCCACATAGCTCTTGTATCTACATAGGCAACAACAAGATGCCTCTTCATTTGCATTAACGCAAGCATTTACGATAGCTACAACAAGAACAAGCACAGTTTTATTGCACTTCTTTTTCGCTTGCTTCCCCGCACTACTACTTTTTATTTGTTACAAAATGTACTAATTTTCGGCTAAGCAAATAAGTTTGTCTGAGCCTCAGAACAATCAAGCAAAACAGACAATTGGAAAATGACTCGAGGGCCTACTCAATCTCTGGATACTTGTTGTTACTTTTGCATAGATGTATATACATATGCATATGTGCGGTTGTTTTTGCTGGTGTCTGTTTTTATTGTACATGCATTGCCTCTTTTGTCTTGTTGCAGTGAAAGTTTCAACTACGATCTTTTAAACTTTTGTTGGTTATGTTTGATGCATAAGCAGATGTGTGAGTGTGGTTGTGTGTGCATATCAGCACAATGCGAAGTTTAATACGTATACGTAGGCGTGTACTGCATTCCCAGAAAACATTTGGAGTCAGAAAGGAGTTCTAAGTCGAAGCACTTACGCTCATTATGAGTTCAAAAGAATGTATGTATTTCCCTTCTTGCGATGGCCAACCGATATGAACTTAATTTCATACATTATATGAGCCTAAATAAGAATCCGCTATGACTCCTAATAGGCTCATTAACAGTTCATATTTGGTACTGATATGACTTCGTAAATACTATTTTAAGTCGCATTATCTTATTTGTCATTTTCGACTGTAATAGGACACCTATTGTGTTCCTGCAAGTAAATTTTTTATTTCACAAAATTTTTCCCATTTTAAATGTTCTCGAATATTATTAGGTTCTTATGAAACAACTTCTCAAAAACTTAAGTGAAAGCAACTTAAACCAAGCTATTGAATAAAAAGAATTCAAAGCACATATGCTTGCAGTTTAAATTTGGTTCATTTGTTTTCAAGAAACCATTGAAATAATAGGTATTTATTTATGTATATATAAGTTAAAAATTAACGAAATTTAAACATTGACCTGGCCTCGCATAAGTGAGAGGCGAACTAGGTTCCTGATTAACCTCAACCGTCGTTCCTCAGGTCCACTGATCGCGATACTAACGGGCCACTGCATGCTGGGAATACACGGCGAACGCATGGGAACTCCAACCAACGGTTTTTGTGGGAGCTGCAGCGATGAAGAGGAGATAGAAAGCGTCGATGACTTCGTCTGTAGATGCCCAGCTCTGGCCAGTATACGTATGGAATATCTGAATAAGTATTTCATTGACTGCTTAGCAGAACTTGGCTCTGCGGAAATCGAAAATGTTCTGCGCTACATCGGAACGATAAATTGGTTAAAATTCTTACACATCTAAAGGAGGAAGGGCTATAGCAAATATAGTAGTATCACAATGGGCCAGCTGTCTCAAGTGTGTTGTTGTTCTTGTTGTTGTAGCAATGTTTCGCCCCACCTAATAGCTGCGACCGATCACAAATTGTCATCAATATCCTCTAACGGGAGTCCAAGGAAACTTGCTGTTTCGACAGGGGTGGACCATAATGAAAGGGGTGTTAGAGGCGTTGGTTCCTCACTACAATTAAGGAGATGGTTGGTGTCATGTGGAGACACATTGCAAGCGGGGCATACATTTTGTATGTCGGGGTTATGTTAGAGTTTAACCTATTACAGTATCCAAAATGAAGTTGAGCCAGAGTGACTCGCGTTTCCCTGGGGAGTGTGCGTTTCTCTTCCGCAAGGTTTGGATACTGTTTCCCGAGTACTGGATTCACCGCGCAATTCCCGGCATAAAGGTCCGACGCCTGTTTGTGGAGTTCACCAAGGATCTGCTTGTGTTTTTTGCTTCATACGGCTGAGTTCTCAAGTGCCGTATTTCCTAAAAATGCTTACGGAAATTACTCCTTAAGTCCCTAGGCGGTGCTGGCTCATCAATCAGATGTCTGTTGGGATACACAGGTTTCTGTGTATTCAACAGGAACTGTTTGGTTAGCATCTCATTTCTCTCCCTGATGGTGAGTATCCTCGCCTCATTATGTAGATGGTGTTCTGGGGACATAAGAAGAGATCCCGTGGCGGTTCTGAGCGCAGTATTTTGGCAGGTCTGTAGCTTCTTCCAGTGGGTAGTTTTTAGGTTTGGCGACCATATAGGGGACGCGTAGCACGCAAACGGCTGGTTAATTGTTTTGTATATGGTAATGAGCGTTTCTTTGTCTTTTCCACAAGTACTGCCAGCAAAGGTTTTGAGGATTTTATTACGGCTCTGGATTTTCGGAACAATTGCGGCTGCGTGCTCACCAAAATGTAGATCCTGATCAAACGTCACACCCAAAATTTTGGGATGTAGGACAGTCGGTAGCGTAGTGCCATCGACACGGATGTTCTAAATGGTCGACATTTGGGACGTCCAAGTTGTAAATAGGGTTGCGGATGATTTAGTCGTTGATAATGCCAGGTTTCGCGAGGTGAAAAAACTGGAGAGATCAGGCAGGTAGCCGTTTATTCTGTTGCAAAGCTCATCGATCTTTGGCCCCGGGCCTGTGGCCATTATTGTACAGTCATCGGCGTAAGAAACGATAGTAACTCCTTCTGGTGGCGAAGGCAGTTTTGATATGTAAAAATTAAACAAAAGTGGGGATAGGACACCACCCTGAGGCACCCCTTGTTTAGTTCTTCTTGGCTTTGATATTTCGTTTCTGAATTGCACCGATGCCTGCCGACCACCCAGATAATTTGCGGTCAACCTTTTAAGACATGGGGGAAGGGTAGACCCTTCCAAGTCTTGCAGTAACGTGCCATGGTTGACCGTATCAAAAGCTTTTGATAGGTCTAGCGCTACGAGTGCTGTTCTATGGTGGGGCTTTTGATTTAAACCACAATTTATCTGGGTGCTAATGGCATTTAGCTCGATGGTGGTGCTATGGAGTTTTCTCAAGTGTGTCTCTCACATTGCTGGGGGCAGCCACTTTAACCGCTCGCTTTTACCCAACACTATCCATTGCTGTCTGAAACCATTTTAATGTATATTACTTGAAATTTGTTTCAATAAATAAGGAACTGCTTCCAGTAGTACCTTTAAAAGCAGATGTAACAGCTGGATTTTAAAATATTCGTAATAATATTTTGGCAAAGGCTTATTGAGATGAAAAGTATCTGGTAGCCCGATATACCCGATCTCGTATTTGCTACGAAATATAAGGTCCGGATTTGGACTAGGCCTAAGGAAAGTGGTGAGGACCGTATAAGAAAAGTACAGCAAAAAACTTCTAGGAATTGTACTAGATAATAAGTTGTCGTAAAAGCTACATGTGGAAGACGGAGCGCGGAAAGCCGCCACGGCACTGTATGCATGCATAATAATGCTAGGATGCGTGGAGCATATCGCGTACACTTTCTTATTTAAAATGGAGTCCTTGTTTGGTATAAAATCACACAGGAATATACTCGTATGCTTCCGAAGGGGTGCCTTTATTTTGGTTTCTTTTACGAACCTCGCATTTTACCAACTAGTAAGGCTTAAGGCATCTGGGTTGGACACTGGCAAGTACAGATGTTAATCGTGGAAAAATCTAAAGAAAAAAGAATTATGTAGTAAATATAAAGTTTTTAAGTTTCTAAATTCACCAAAGGCCTTAGATAATATGAATATAGTGATATTACAAAGTTTACAAACGGCGATGTTTACCCAGCCAGCATTTTTTGAAAATTTGGATCAAAAAATATTTAAATATCATACCCCAAGATGATTAAAAACGTTCAAATTTAAAAGCATTTTCTGTTCGAAAATTTACGTAACGTCGGGAGAAAAATGTACCATAAATATGATTATTCTTCAATAATCATTTATGATTCATATTTCGAAACGCTTTTTATTCATATTTGATATAATTGTAAAATTGAGCTTTAATTGTTTTAGAGTAATATTTGACTGCTTTTCACAGTCATTTTTTGATCATATTCGTGAATATATTTCAATCGTTTTGGTTGAGATTTTTGAATCATTTTTGAATGCGATTATGATGCATTTATTCTTCATATCTCATTCAAAATAAGATACTACATAATACTTTTATTTCATCAGGGGAAGAAAGCATGCAGAAGTGACGCACTCAGCATTTAGATGATTAAATTTTCAATTTCCCTACATATAAATTCAATTTGATTACTCTTTATGACTAAATAATAAGTTATCATACAATTGAACAAAAGAAATAATCAAATATGAATACTTTTGATGATCAAAAATTTAAAAGCATTTGTCGATCACTTTTTGGAATCAATTTTGAAGTCCTTTGATGATTACATTTTAATATTTCATAAAAACCAACATACAAATAATCAAATTTGCTTACCTTTGATCATCAAAAACTGAATATAGTTTTTCAATCACATTTTGGAATCATATTTGAATCAAAGGTGTTTACTTTAGGTGACCAAAAATTTATAATCATTTTTAATTCACCTTTCTGAATCTTTTCTGACTATATTTGTTGACTGAATAATGAGTTTTGTACTTGTTAAAACTTTACTTTTCATTGAAAATCTTATTTTTTTCACATACACACATTTTTTCAATCATGAAGTTCAGAAAAAATATGTATACAAAATTTTTATTATTAAGACATTCTTCAATAAAATGCAATGCAAATGCTGCTCGTGCCCGAACTACAGGTCACTCGCAAACAAACTTGAAATGTTGAAAATTTAATCATCTAAATGCTGAGTGGGTACTAGGACCAATTGCAAAGCGAGGCTCTCTCATATTTCGGACTCATATTGGATTCCTAAATTATGAGCGCTCCGAGAATGTTTGAGGGGTTGTTAATAGAACAAACGTGTTAGTGTGTGCGGGAAAATGTTTTGCAAATACCGCATCAAAAATCCATTTAAAACACTTTCTATCAATTTTGGTTATATTTGTTTTGAATATATTTATGGCGTTATGTGCGGTGGGAAGATGTTTTTATACTCAGTTGAGCAGAGCTCACAGAGTATATTAAGTTTGATTGGATAACGGTTGGTTGTATATATAAAAAGGAATCGAGATAGATATAGACTTCCATATATCAAAATAATCAGGATCGAAAAAAAATTTGATTGAGCCATGTCCGTCCGTCCGTCCGTTAACACGATAACTTGAGTAAATTTTGAGGTATCTTGATGAAATTTGGTATGTAGGTTCCTGAGCACTCATCTCAGATCGCTATTTAAAATGAACGATATCGGACTATAACCACGCCCACTTTTTCGATATCGAAAATTTCGAAAAACCGAAAAAGTGCGATAATTCATTACCAAAGAACGATAAAGCGACGAAACTTGGTAGATGAGTTGAACTTATGACGCAAAATAGAAAATTAGTAAAATCTTGGACAATGGGCGTGGCACCGCCCACTTTTAAAAGAAGGTAATTTAAAACTTTTGCCACCTGTAATTTGGCAGTCGTTAAAAACATCATGATGAAATTTGGCAGGAACGTTACTCTTATTTCTATATGTACGCTTAATAAAAATTAGCAAAATCGGAGAAGGACCACGCCCACTTTTAAAAAAAATTTTTTTAAAGTAAAATTTTAACAAAAAATTTAATATTTTTACAGTATATAAGTAAATTATGCCAAGATTCAACTCCAGTAATGATATGGTGCAACAAAATACAAAAATAAAAGAAAATTTAAAAATGGGCGTGGCTCCGCCCTTTTTCATTTAATTTGTCTAGGATACTTTTAACGCCATAAGTCGAACAAAAATTAACCAGTCCTTTTGAAATTTGGTAGGGGCATAGATTTTATGGCGTTAACTGTTTTCTGTGAAAATGGGCGAAATCGGTTGTTGTCACGCCCAGTTTTTATACACAGTCGTCCGTCTGTCCTTCCGCATGGCCGTTAACACGATAACTTGCGCAAAAATCGATATATCTTTACTAAACTCAGTTCACGTACTTATCTGAACTCACTTTATCTTGGCATGAAAAATGAACGAAATCCGACTATGACCACGCCCAATTTTTCGATATCGAAAATTACGAAAAATGAAAAAAATGCCATAATTCTATACCAAATACGAAAAAAGGGATGAAATATGGTAAGGTAATTGGATTGCTTTATTGACGCGAAATATAACTTTAGAAAAAACTTTATAAAATGGTTGTGACACCTACCATATTAAGTAGAAGAAAATGAAAAAGTTCTGCAGGGCGAAATAAAAAACCCCTAAAATCTTGGCAGGTATTACATATATAAATAAATTAGCGGTATCCAACAGATGATGTTCTGGGTCACCCTGGTCCACATTTTGGTCGATATCTGGAAAACGCTTTCACATATACAACTACCACCACTCCCTTTTAAAACTCTCATTAATACCTTTAATTTGATACCCATATCGTACAAACTATTTCTAGAGTCACCCCTGGTCCACCTTTATGGCGATATTTCGAAAAGGCGAACACCTAAAGAACGAAGGCCCACTCCCTTTTAAAAATCCTCATTAACACCTTTCATTTGATACCCATATCGTACAAACAAAGTCTAGAGTCACACCTGGTCCATCTTTATGACGATATCTCGAAAAGGCGTCCACCTATAGAACTAAGGCCCATTCCCTCTTAAAATACTCATTAACTCCTTTCGTTTGATACCCATATTGCACAAACGAATTCTAGAGTCACCCCTGGTCCACCTTTATGGCGATATCTCGAAAAGGGGTTCACCTATAGAACTAAGCCCCACGCCCTTTTAAAAGAATCATTAACACCTTTCATTTGATACCCATATCGTACAAACAAAGTCTAGAATCACCCCTGGTCCACCTTTATTGCGATACCTCGAAAATGCGTCCACCTATAGAACTAAGGCCCACTCCCTCTTAAAATGCTCATTAACTCCTTTCGTTTGATACCCATATTGCACAAACGAATTCTAGAGTCACCCCTGGTCCACCTTTATGGCGATATCTCGAAAAGGGGTTCACCTATAGAACTAAGCCCCACGCCCTTTTAAAAGAATCATTAACACCTTTCATTTGATACCCATATCGTACAAACGCATTCTAGAGTCAGACCTGGTCCATCTTTATGACGATATCTCGAAAAGGCGTCCACCTATAGAACTAAGGCCCATTCCCTCTTAAAATACTCATTAACTCCTTTCGTTTGATACCCATATTGCACAAACGAATTCTAGAGTCACCCCTGGTCCACCTTTATGGCGATATCTCGAAAAGGGGTTCACCTATAGAACTAAGCCCCACGCCCTTTTAAAAGAATCATTAACACCTTTCATTTGATACCCATATCATACAAACAAATTCTAAAGTCACCCCTGGTCCACCTTTATGGCGATATCTCGAAAAGGCGAACACCTATAAAACGAAGGCCCACTCCGTTTTAAAAATACTGTTTAACACCTTTCATTTGATACCCATATCGTACAAACAAAGTCTAAATTCACCCCTGGTCCACCTTTATTGCGATACCTCGAAAATGCGTCCACCTATAGAACTAAGGCCCACTCCCTCTTAAAATACTCATTAACTCCTTTCGTTTGATACCCATATTGCACAAACGAATTCTAGAGTCACCCCTGGTCCACCTTTATGGCGATATCTCGAAAAGGGGTCACCCTATAGAACTAAGCCCCACGCCCTTTTAAAAGAATCATTAACACCTTTCATTTGATACCCATATCATACAAACAAATTCTAAAGTCACCCCTGGTCCACCTTTATGGCGATATCTCGAAAAGGCGAACACCTATAAAACGAAGGCCCACTCCGTTTTAAAAATACTGTTTAACACCTTTCATTTGATACCCATATCGTACAAACAAAGTCTAGAGTCACCCCTGGTCCACCTTTATTGCGATACCTCGAAAATGCGTCCACCTATAGAACTAAGGCCCACTCCCTCTTAAAATACTCACTAACTCCTTTCGTTTGATACCCACATTGCACAAACGAATTCTAGAGTCACCCCTTGTCCACCTTTATGGCGATATCTCGAAAAGGGGTCCACCTATAGAACTAAGCCCCACGCCCTTTTAAAATAATCATTAACACCTTTTATTTGATACCCATATCATACAAACAAATTCTAAAATCACCCCTGGTCCACCTTTATTGCGATATCTCGAAAAGGCGAACACCTATAAAACGAAGGCCCTCTCCCTTTTAAAATGCTCATTAACACCTTTCATTTGATACCCATATCGTACAAACGCATTCTAGAGTCACCCCTGGTCCATCTTTACGGCGATATATCGAAAAGGCGTCCATCTATAGAGCTTAGGTCCACGCCCTTTTAAAATACTCATTAATGCCTTTCATTTGATACACATGTCATACAAACACATTCCAGGGTTTCCCTCGGTTCATTTTCCTACATGGTTATTTTCCCTTATGTTGTCACCATAGCTCTCAACTGAGTATGTAATGTTCGGTTACACCCGAACTTAACCTTCCTTACTTGTTTTTGTTAAGCAAGTGACACATATGTAAATATGATAAATATATTTGTACAACAGCCCTGCAGTCATGACCAAATACATGGCTCATATTTTAAATAAGGGCATATCCTGAATGGCATTTGCAGACTTCTATCACAAATAAACGCTAGTTAAAAGTATACTTAAATACAAATTATGCAGTTATATTCAGTGATAAGGGATTCCATAGGTTCGAACGTTACTGTTCTCTTATTGGTTTCCAAATTGATATGAGAGGACAGTTACAGAATTTTGAAAACTGAGAAATTCTTAAAGTGGTCGCAATAGGATCACTACATCTCCCAATATTTATGGAATAAGAGACATTCGATACCAATTTGTAGAAATGAAGTTCATGCCGCAATCAAAAGACTGACAGATACATTGCTCAGCACACGAACAGTCAAAACTTGATTAAAGGATGACGTGGTACAAATATGGAGAGGATGTAGTTTAACTCTCATTTGGGTGGTAGTGGTGAGAGAACTTGGATACTTTTGCAAAGAACGGAATCAGCGAACTTAGTGGTTGACATTGGTATTGCTGCCACAGAAAATCTCAACAGCATATCTAGCGACATTATTCAACCATAATTAGTTTTAAGAGAGAAATAGTGCATCGGGACAGATTAAGTATCCAAATTCGTTTCAACTCTCATGAAAATCGCAGGGCTATAAATAACATATGTTGAGGCGAATGTAAAATAGACTGGGTCGAGTTTTAGGTCGTGGAAAATAAGAAAAAATCTCATACAATGAAACTGTTTTAAGAACGACCAAACTGAGCAACTTTGGTTAAGACACTATACCGATATGTTATGGTCTTATTATCAGCTTCCTTTCATACAAATTATATGAAGAAAAAGTGTACATTTTAAAACTCACTGTTACTGAATAGGGCCCCAGATTTTTATCGTCGAGTCAGTCGCTTCTTATTGATTTCTTATCGGCTTGTTAGCGACGAGTTACAGATCTGTCATATGTTATCGTTATCTATTCCATAACAAATCGATGGTCTTTCTTATTGAAGGCAAGCTTACAACACTTCCAAACAAACCGATAACTCACCAATGGTTTTTGTTACCGATGAAAAGTTTATAACACCTCGATATCAAATTGAATCGCCTATACCTCGTCCATGTGTAGATAACAGACGTATAGCTTACAAATACCAAGCCGCTAAAACTTCGAAAACAAATTGATTACACTCCGTCCAGTTTTAGTTGCATCTTTGGTTTGGGCTGCGGTTGTGACTTCTAGCCCTTCCTTTCCTTTTCCTCTCTTTCCTTTTTTCTTTTCACTCATTCCTTTTTCCTGTTTTGCCTTATCTTCGCAACCATGACGAAAACTATAAGAATTTATTATCATCCACATCCACATCATTATCGATATTGCCGTTATAGTGCTCCGTTTTTCCTCCTCTCATAAAGATGAGGATAATGTAGAGAATAATGTAGACGACGGCTAAACAAAGATTCGAGTTTAAAAATAAAGAAATGCGTTTTATATGTTTTTACAGTTACTATCACATTTAAAATTAAAATGACGGGACAGGTTGCACTTTCTCTGCTGAGTAAGTAGCAGCCTTATGGCTGCGGGTGAGTATAGCGTTACAGTTACGTCATTGAGTTTAGATTTACAAATGATGTTCAAACTACGGTTACTCTTACTATTTTTATTATGGTAACGTTTTCAGTTATGGATCAAGCTTTGCTATACCGTTTCGCTGACTGTTATTGTTGCTGTCAAGATTATAATCAAGGTGATGATTATAGTGTGGTTACGCTTACAGTCGCGGGTAACACGCCACTTTAATTGTTCCTACTATGGAAAGCAGATATTACACATTTAAAGCATCTTGTTTTTAGAACGTTTTAGTTTTAAATATATATCTGAATATAAACCCACCAGGAAGACAACAAAGTTAATAAGCATTGACCGGACGCCATAAGATACATAAATCATCCACTAAATATCTGCATTATCGGAGCTATAGTCAAAGTTCACAGCTGGGTATATAATTTCCGTTTTAACTGAGCTATAACTTTCTTAATTGTTGTTTATGTATTAACACACACGAACATGGTGTTATGTATTGTATTGTGTCAGAATCATTTCTGTTACTTCAGTTTTTGTCACTTGCATTTTGATATTTTTGTAGATGTATGGTAAGCTTATGAGAACTCTTTTCTTTTTCTACTGCTTGACAGTTGTTCGTACTTTTTCCAGAAAATAATTGTTATTTTTGTTTTGCATATGAATAACACTATGTACTTATTTACTCTATGTGAGGTCCTCACGGGCCGGCCGGTTCAATCTTTGTATATGAATGGTTGTAGAAAATAACGTTATCACTAATTTCTGCACCGCCTGGCTGTTTGAAATTGGTAGCGCCTATATTTTGTTTCCGCGGGCTCAATCTACAAAGTCGGCATGGGTCGATATATGAGATATATGCCTGCCTTGAATACAACATCATTGTGGATTTTTAATAAAGTCAGGACTAGGGGGGTTCTTCTTCTATCTGAAAAAAAAAAAAAGTGGAAGCTAAAAAGTTAAATGGAGAATAATTATTGTGTTGTTTTTGTTGTAGTAGTGCTTGTCGACAAGTGCTTCTTTAAACTTGTTAAGTTGATGTACGAAAATCACACTCTCCGAGTCTCTCAAAATATCTGTACTAATGTTTGGCTCGAAATCATGAACTGTTAAGGAGATTTCTACGGAAAATTATGCTCTTACTGTCATGCCAACGGTTTGTATTAAAGAGAACTTGAAACTGGTGTTATTATTGTCTCCACAGGGATTTTCCCCGTTCATGGAACTTTTCATTATCAACGGGACTTCTTTCTTCACATTATAAGAATCGCTTCACTTATCACGCCACTTCATGTTCACATATGCAGCATCTTGCTGATTTTATGTTCAGCATGATCTTAAATATAGCTCCCTTTGTTTTGCAATCGATTTAACATACCTTCTAGTCCTGATGTGTTTTTGGTCTCGCTGGAATCGGATGATGTGTGAGATAGGAAATACTAATTGAGAAATATGTGACCATTTCATATTCACACCGTTGTGTTAAAACTATATAACTTTACTAGCTTCCTTGACTGCTATAAAATTAAGACCCAAGTTGACTTTTGGACCTGATTGAGAGCGCAGACTCAGAAAACTGTTGGTAATCTTACCCCCATCGTGACTTTATTAATTTGGATTTATATCTTGTTGTTGTTGTTGTTGTTGTAGCGATAAAGATAAAGCTTTGGTGATTATTAAATATTTTGAAGGTAATTTGCCAGATATAGTTGCGATACGTTCCGGTAACAAGCACTATTAAGGTGCTAGCCCGGCCATCTTGGTAACGATTAATATGACCACATTAAACCTTCTAGGCCATCCCGCCCTCTACGCCATAAATTCATGAGAATCTTGAGGTCATTAGAGCCTCGCCCGCTAAATATGTGTACGATACATTTATATATGAAAGAGGATTCACCTCGCGTAGCTAAGGTTGAATTCCTTCATTGACGTTGTCAAGTCTGGATACAGCCAAGTAACTTTAGTGTAGTTTTATACATTGGAACCTGTTACTTGATAATAACAGTGGAAATTGTCCTGTTAAAAAAGACCTCGCATATACCCAATATGTACATAACAGGGTGCAATGACATACTCCCAAGTGGCGGTTCCATGTTTTTTACTTGGAACTACGCAATCCGCACTGAAGTAGCCTAGCCCCAATTTTTATTCCTTTCATGATAATGAATGGCATATTAAGTTTCGCAAGAATCTCAAAGCTGTAAGTCCTTAAAGGAGAAGAAAAAGACCCCCAATAAGCATACCGAAATGATAAGGATGACGAGCTGAATTGATTTAGCCATCCGTCTGTCTCTCCGTATGCCTTTCTGTCTGTCTCTCTGTCTGAATGAAGGCAAACTTGTTCTTAATTTGTTGGGATATGTTGGTGAAATTTGGTGAGCATTGGACATTTGTCGCAACCGACCAAATCCGACTCCTATAGCATATATCCTACATACAACCGATTGATCAGATAAGAGAGTTTTCTTTAATTCTTTCTGATTTTAGCTTCAAATTTCACAAGGCGCTTACGTTAATGGCACGCATTTTTGTCTGGAAAAAATTTCGTCAGGGTCGTTAGGTCATGTCAGTGATTAGGCAAACACTCCGAGTGTATATCTGCCTTGAAAAGCTTCTAATTCATCTGCCTTGCAGATGCCGTTCGGAGTCGGCTCCCGTCCCACCTATTTGTAGGAAAATTTAAAAAGGAGCACAACGCAAATTGGTAGAGAAGCTCGGCCTTAAATCTCATCGGATGTTATAGCGCCTTGCATTTATTTATCTATTACTTTTCTTTACTTGAGATAATGTCATTACTTATGAGGTGTCCTAATCACAATTGGAATAATGTCACAACGGAGTCTAAAAAGAAGTAGATTTACATTAACAACGCGTAGCCAGTCACGGTGGTGTGGAGAGCTATTTGCTTAAATTGCACAATACCTAGGTCTTGGACCCTTCGGGATCCATTAATTTCAAGAAGCC
Organism: Eurosta solidaginis; assembly: GCF_040869045.1. Classification (NCBI taxonomy): domain Eukaryota; kingdom Metazoa; phylum Arthropoda; class Insecta; order Diptera; family Tephritidae; genus Eurosta; species Eurosta solidaginis. The sequence goes on from NC_090323.1 coordinate 172,708,812, forward strand.
AATCAAGGTTTTTGAGGACGACACACACCTTTTATAAACTGAACCCGTTTAAAGATGTTTTATTATAGAAGCTTAATTTCCGAAATTCTGGCCTAGTCCTTAATTGGCACTCATATATCATAGTAAAGTCACTCCGCCTAATTATATTGTTCTAATTTTGCAGAGACTATGTGGATGTAGTCACCTCTTGTGTCTGCGCTTGGGACAGATAAAAGTTCTGTTGAACAACCTGGCTTCGATGTGGAGCATGTATGACAATCCTTCACTGGCGTGAACCAACACTGCTGCACCAGATTTAACAAAGCCGGATTGTTTCCATGTCTGTCCCCATTCATCGCATTTTCTGTAGGGCAGTGATAAAAACCTTTCAGCCCACGGGTATATCAAACAGTTTGACATCGGTACTTTCCCTGGCCCGAACAGTTTCGATAAGATTATTCTCATTGGTATTGAAGGTGTAAATTTATGTATGTACACATTTGATTTGGTTAATTATGTATTTATCCATACAAATCAGCACACATTTTACATAAAACAATATGATATGTCAAAACTTCAGCAAACTGATTATTGCGTTAATTTGCAAAGCCTATAAAAAACTAAGATAAAAGAGCATTGAAAAAAAAATTGCATTTACAATTTAAGATACCTTGAAAAAATTGCCGAATTGGTAGAGATTAAGTTCACTTCTCACTTTTTTGTGCTTGCATTAATAGCTAACGGTCCAAATTACGATCATATAAAAGCGCTTTGCTACATTCAAAAAGTATCAGTCAACGATCGATCAAATCATAGCAAACAATTCCGCACTTGAAACAATTCAATTGTTTTATCAACTCGAAACAAATAACAAATAAAAACAAAAACATAAAAATGGCATTTAAATTCGTTTTACTTTCAGTTTTATTAGCTGTTGCTAGCGCTGGTATTTTACAACCTGTCACATATGCTCATGTCGCCAATCCCGCCGTGGATGCGGTCGCTTCGAGCCACCAAAACGTGGTACGCACCTTCGATGGCACCGTTTCGCAATATTCGAAATCCATTGAGATGCCTTACTCCAGTGTACACAAGCACGATACTCGCGTTAGCAATAATGTCTATCAACCAGCTGTGGCCAAAACTGTAACCTATGCCGCACCAGCTCCAGGAACCGTTTACACGCACACATCACCAGTGTCTAAAACTGTTACCTATGCTGCACCAACGCAAGTCTACACACACTCTGCTCCAGTTGTACACAAAACTGTATACGCCTCACCAGCTCAATCTACCTCGTACGTGCACTCATCACCTGTTGCTAAGACTATAGCATATGTTGCTCCCGCCGTTTCCAAGTCGACTGCCTTGTACACTCATGCTGCTCCCGTTAGCAAGACTGTATATGCTCCTCTACATTCGCATGCTGTTGTGGCTGCTCCAGCTGTGTCCAAAACAGTTGCTTATCCTGCACCAGCTCCAGTTTATCAACATGATGATGTTGCTAAACATGTAACCTATGCCTCATCAGCTCCTGTTTATCATCATGCAGCGCCGCTGGCCACAACCAGCTATAATCATGGACCAGCAGCAACCACTTATACACATAATGCTCCAGGTGTTTCTGCTTATGGCGCTAGCCAGACTGTACACTACTCACCTGCTGATACCTCGTCCCACATGAGGTTCGATGGTTTCGGTACTCATTGGGGTTGGTAATTTGATTTTTGAGTGAACGAATGTAATATGTAATTTATAATGAGGATAAATAATGTGTTAATTGCGTAAACAGTATATTTGTTACTAAACAATTATTGATAAACTGTTATTGTTTGAATAAAGCGTTTTGTTTTGCAAATAAAAATTTCAAAGTTTTTATTTCAAAACGAATGGATTTTAAACAATTTTGTCCCAAATGGTGTTTTATATTTGCTTCTATGCAAAGGGCGCATAGCCTTATGTTTTATATGAAGGAAAATCTAAAACACCCTTCCGAAAAAAAAAAATTGTCTATAATCAATGTGTTTTGAGAGACCAATAACTTGTACTTTGTTAGACCAAGCTTGATTGATTCCAGAAAATCCTAGGTTGGAGAGTAAACGGTTGAAAAGGTTACCGGTTCCAACAAGAAATCGAATCCAAGGAAGTTATCCATTCATAAAATAAACCGTTTAAAAATGCGATTGAAATAAAAAATAAATGATTTTAAAAATAGTGAAAAGAGTTATCTTTTGGAAAAATTACCGGTTCCAAAAAAGTAACCGCTTCCGAAAGATACCGATTTAAATTGTAGCCTGTTGAAAACAGCAAGTGTTCCAAAAATGTTACCGCTAACAAGAAGATGATCTTTTTAATAAGTATCCGACTCTTATGAAGTAGCCAGTTCTTAAAAAAAATATTAGATAATTGGTTGAAAAACATTACCAATTCTAATAAACCCTGATTAATATGAATCCTTTTAAGAAAATTGCCGGTTCAAAAGTTATCAGTTACAAAAGAAGTTACTTCGTTGAAACTAAGCGATTCCAAACAAAATATTAACGCTTTCAGAAAAGAGTGACCGTTTCCTAAAAAGCCACTTATTCCAAAAAAGTTATCTATTCCAAAAAAAAGTTACTAGATCCAAACGGTAACCGTGCCCATAAAAAAAAAACCAGCTACAAGAACTAACACAGCTTGAAAGATGAACTGTTCCCAACAAATAACTATTTTAAAAAAGTTAACGGTTGTAAGAAAAAATATGCAGTTTTATTTGAGGAACGGGTTCTAAAAATGTCAACGGTTCTAAGAAATTAACCGTTTCAAAAAAAGTCACCGACAACAAAGAGGTTGTTAAATAAATGAATTTGGCGGGTCGGCAATTAGAAACGCAATTTCAAATATGGTTTATTTGGAGAGGAATCGGAAGCTATCCGGATACTAGTTACGAGTTAAGTTTTGGTCTTCATGTAATTCGTAGACTTGTATAAGGCGAAAATTCAACTCGTTGAAATGCAGCTTACGAAACTCCAGAGACTGGGAGTAGATTTCATCCTACCCTATCTCTACAAGTAAATCTCTTTCGAGCAGCCGATGTAGACTTTATACCAATAAAAATCATGGCTCTCTTCCAATTGCTCTTCAAACCCGAGTTTGTTAGGATAATGATCTTTGGTTCGCATATTTTCTACCCACGCAATTGGGTTAGTACCACGTTGTATTCATGAAGCGAAAATAATTTTTAGGCTGCTTATGCGCCTTTGATAAGGAACTCCTGAATTTCAGTATAAGAAAATACTTTCTTGACTTGGTTATAATGGAAAAATAAAAATAAATGCAAGGCGCGATACCTGCGACGAGATTTTAGGACGATCTTCTCTTCCAATTTGCGTTCTGCTCCTTTTAACATTTACTACGAATTGGCGGGACGGGACCTACACATTTTTACGCCGACTCCGAACGGCATCTGCAAGGCAAATGAGTTTTTATTGAGAAGCTTTTTGTTGCAGAAATACACTCGCGTGTGTTTGCCAAACATTTCCCATCGGGGTCCCCATTAGAAAAACTTGTTTCTAATTGACAAAATATTTTTCTAAATTTTTAATGTTACTCTGCACACCAGGACCCTTGGTGTGGTGGGCGGAGCACGCACTTGAATCGACTGAACTCGGAAACAAGCGAATCAACTATCTTGAGTGAATGCACAATACAAAATGTATGAATGATAATTTGCCTTAAGATTCAAATTATTTAGCAGATCGGAAATACTTATTAATACCTACGTTCAGGAAATGATCATTCAACAGTTGATCTAAGGTTGTGTTTTGTGAATGCGCCCATAGTACTACTTTTTTTATACTCAGTGTGCTATGCGCACTTTGATCGTAGCGGCCTAAACGAATCGAGATAAATATAGACTTTCGTATATCAAAATGCTGAGGATGATAAAATGAATTGATTTAGCCATGTCCGCCCGTCCGTCCTGATTATTTAGTAAATAATACACCTTGAATATTGAAATTTGATGTATGGGCTGATATTGAGATGGGAGTGAAAATGGGCGTTGCACCGCCTACTTGTGACAAAGTCAATTTTACAAATATTATGAGTCATAAATCAAAAACCGCTTAACCTCACATAACAAAATTCGACAAAGAGGTTGCCTTCGAAGAAAAATTAACGAAATCGGTTAAAGACCACGCCCACTTTTATATAAAATATTTTTAAAAGAGTCGTGGATGAATAAAGTAAGCTATATCTTTGCAAAAAACCGCACTATATCCCAAGAGGAATTAAAAAAAAAAGCAAAAATTTCATATATGTATTTGAAAATGGGCTGGGTATCGCCTCTTTTTTGACCAAGCAATTTCGGTAGCCATAACTCGAAGAAAAATTAACAGATCGTAATAAGATTGGGTTCACATATTTTGCAGCAGGAAATATTTCTAGTAAAATTGGACGAGATCGGTTAAAGAGCATTCCCGTTTTTATATAAAAAATATTTAAAAGGGCCGTAGACTAGAATAATAAGCTATGTCTTAGCGAAACTTAGTTTTCTAACAATGATATATCTATCAATTAGCAAGTTTTATTGTAAGACAAAGTTGGGAGATTTTTTCTTTTAATGGGTATCGATTCGACCCTATTCCGACCAAGCATTACACAACATTTTAAGGGCCTCAAAAAAAAAAATAAATTAGTTGTAGCAAAATTCGAAAAAAAAGTTTTTTCTCAAATGAGCTGTACAATTGAAGCTCACGCTGAGTGTATAACGTTCGGTTACATCCGAACTTAGACACCCTCACTTGTTGTCTTTTCAAATTAAGAAGCCAGAAACAATACAAAATTTAGAGCAAATATAGTACATGATATAGCGATTCAAGCAATACATCATATCATATGAAGTGGCATTTTACGCATTTACAAATTATTAAGCGCTAATGTGGCGCATGCGCAAAGCCCACCTGACAGACAATAATAATGCGCTGTCATTAAAAGTTGGTAAAATTGTGGTAGATAGGTCAATGGCGGCCGGCTTTTATTATTATCGCTATGTACGTACATACATATAACTATGATTTTTTTATGCTAGATACTGACATACAAACGTGCCTATGTTATAATTGTAATCAACGTGACCTTCACATATTGCGGGTGTGATTTGCAGTTGTGATTAAAGCAAGATTTATACGTTTTCTCGTGAAAAATATGTGGTTAACATTGAAACTAATTATGTTTATAGTGAACATGTCGAATATTGTTTAAGTATGATGAACCTTTAAGGTATATGAAAATATCTATTTGGTAGCCGCTACGATTATCGCTACAAAAACTTGGCTAGACTAGAAAGCAAAGCATGTAATGCTTATTATGTCAATGCCAAGATCAAACAAAGACCAGTCTTTCTGCACTGTTCTTACTAATCCCTTTAAAACCAACTGAGGTCCCAATGAAATTTAAGGAATTCGATAATAAGGCCCTAATATTCACATAATTTACAAGAAAATTAATTTCGATTATGCTAAGGACGTGGCTTGATCTTTCATTTTAAAAAGTAACACTAGCTAGTGTGTGCAATCTAGGCATTGCCTAGGTTTTCCGCGTTTGGCACCGACCTAAAAATTATATCTTTACCTTTAATAAATGCACAAAAGCAGAAACAAATTTGTCCTTAAACAAGGATAGTCTTAATGAATTTTTGATGTGTAAACAACTTTGCTTACGATATGAGGAAATTCAGAATGTAAGCGTAAGCGTAGCATCTAGAAGTTGTATGCTGTATGAGGGAATATAGTATTAGGCGTAGGGTGTGGTGTATGCAAAGTGTGTGGGATGGAAATCTTAACCAGGGAATTCAGAATGTGATTGTGAGTGTTGTCACTACCCTTGGGGGTAATGTGCGAACAGTGTGCATAGTAAAGTTGATATGAGATGAACGGTTTTGTTTCGATAAGCTATCGTTTTCATTTTGTCTTTGACGTGTTATCGGCGTGTTACCCATTTCTTATTGATGAGAAATCGATTCGATGGGGTCGTTTTATCGACAGTGTATAGACGAGTTGTCGATTTCCTTCTAAGTGTTGAAAATTCTCTATAGATAGCAGAGTCTTTCCATTAGTTTTGGAGTTTTTATCGATGAGTTTTCAGTTTGCTATCGGAATTTTATCGATTTATTTTCAGAATTATTCTACAGTAGCGAAATGTGAGCGTGAGTGTAGTCAATCACTGGAGCGGTAAAAAAAAATGTAAGGTGTGATAAACTCCGAAGAGCTTTAAGGCCGAGCTTCTCTTCAAATTTGCGTCGTGCTCCGTTTAGTTTTTCCTAAATATTGGCGGGAAGGGACCTATTTGTTTCATGTCGACTCCGAAAGGCATCTGCAATGCAGATTAGTTTTCACTGAGAAGCATTCCATGGCAGAAACGCTTGCCAAATACTGCCGAGGGCGACCCCGCTTAAATAAATTTTCATCTAATTGAAACCCTTGTTTCTAAAATTTTGATGTTGCTTTACCCGGGGCGTGAACCCAGGTTATTCAATGTGGTAGGCAGAGCACGCTATAGTCACACCACTGGAGCGTTACGTCAGAAAAATGTAGTATAGTTGATACGAGATCAACGCTGTGGTAACGGTTTGTTAACAACGAGTTATCAGTTTGTTATCGACGTATTATCGGAGTGTTATCCATTTCTTATCGGCGAAGTATTGATTTATTATAGATGTGTCATCGCCTAGGTATGGGTTGACTTATCGGTTTGTTATCGAAATATAATCGATTTATTATCATAGTCTCACAAATTTCTTATCTTGTATGCAGCTTGCTTTTAGCTTTGCTTTCGAAAGTGATCGAATGGGTTTCGAAAGGTATCGCTTTTTCATCAAAAAATTTTATAAATGTTACCAAATACTAATCGAAAATTGTTATCGGTATATATCGCAAATATACCGTTTTGCTATTGACATGTTCTTTATCCCTTGACAAAAAATTATTGATTTGTTACCGAAAAGTTGTCGATTTTATATTATGATTGCAAATTTTTTATTGGCTGTTTATCGATATATTATCTACTTATTATATATTTATGAAGTAATCGATTTATAATCGAAAATTTATCGGTTATATATTTATACGTTCTCAAAAAAATATTGATCTGCTATTGAAAAAGTATCGACATGTTATCGAAAAGTTATCATATTGTTTACAAACAGTTATTGATCTCTTTCGGAGTTTTACCAATGCGTTATAGAAAATGTATCGATAGTGTATGAAAAAATTATCCAGATGTAATCAATAACTTATTGAATTGTAATCGTAAAGGTGCCAATTTGTTATCGCAAAGTTATCATTTGTTCATCAAAGAGTTATCGATTTCTTTCATGGTGTTACCAATTCGTTTTGAGTGTTTTAACGATTTGTTATGAAAGAAATATCGGTAACATTTCAATATAACATCGACGACGAATGTGTAACCCATCCATAACTAGGCGAAAGAAACTCGTCTATAATGAGCATATAACTCGAGGACATTTATTCGATTTCAATAATGGGCTGATAATAAATTAAAAACTTGCCGGTGTCAGTTGATACCCAAAAGAAGCCGACGAAGCTTTTCCCAGAAAGACTGACAATCTTTGTTTCTGTTAAAAAAAAACCCCTGTTGGGTGTTAACTTCAATACCTGGGCAAGCTCTAGCTAAGCTAAAAATATGTGTTTACACATCGGACTTCACGAGTACTTGCTACTCACACCTTTTTTATTTTGAAATTTTGGTAATAGACATCTAAGAATTTGTTCTATACTTAATGTTTCGGGTCTCTAAAACATGGAAAAGATACTTAAAATATAAATTTTTTGAAATATCGCTACCGAATACCACCTAACGACATGTTTAATGTGGTATCGTTAACGGGTTTTGAAGCATGTTTCAAGTATTAAGTCTGTAGCTTCACGGGAAGTTACTTAAGCTTCAATATGTTCCCGTTTCTACGGATATTTTCATCGTTTAGACCGGACGATTGGTTGTTTTTTCAGTGCAAGTATATTTAACTTTGGCCATTAAATCTGAGAAGAAGGGTGAAATTTAATGTAAATAACTAAACTTTAACTATACTTCAATTTAAAATGAAAAGCTGCGCATTCTCGAACTTTCACTACAATTTTCGAAATCACTTTTACCAATTAGCTGTTCAAAACTTCCCAAGCAGAAAAAAATATGCAAACGAAACTTCCTAAATTTAGCCCATTTTTCAAAGAACACATTATCATAAACATATTTGAAAGTCAAACCACGCGGGTGAAATTAATAACAATTTCCAAAAAAATACTTTCACAACAAATTAAAATAAAAAAGTTCTGATAACTGAAAGCCCCAAATAAACATCATTGGAAAAAAAAGTGAAAATGCGCCAAGTGAAGCAGTGCATAAAATGTGAATAATAGAAATGAAATGCAGGACAAATACTCATCCAGACATTGATAACAACGCAATTAAATTTTCGAGCATACTTTTGGAGGCGCACTACTCGGCCTCCCCCATCGCACCAAGGATGCTATCATCAGCACCCACCATAATGTTACAGTGGCATGAAACGAACATGATACGGCAAAGTTTTGCAATACTCATAAATATTCATCATCGCTTTCGAGAAGTTGTCTAAAAATTATTACATGAAGAAATAAGTAAATAGAACATGCATAAATAAAGTACAAAAGAAAGCAAAGGGAAAGTGAGTGTAGAAAGTTCGAGGGGAAATATATTTATACTAAATGTTGGTGATAGGGGAGAAAGTTTTCGTTTTCACGTTATTATTTTGTTATTTTGTTTTTTCTTGGCAAAACGTAGAACAAACTTGACAAGTGAATGATAGCTGGGAACAATTTACAATTATCTTTGTTGTCTCTTTTATTGTTCTTGTTATTTATTTTGGTTGGCACATTGCCGCCCGATGTGAAATCAATTCAATGGAATATTTATAGATCTACGAAGTATTGAATTAAGCGAATTTCTTGGACATATAATGGGAGAGAGTGAAGAATATAGTTACAAATTGATACAACAACAGCAACAACAACAATAGTTTGAAAAAACATTGATCCGACCCATTGCACTTTCTTTCATACCGCATTTTTATACTTGGTTGAGCGGAGCTCACAGAGTATATTAACTTTGATTGGATAACGGTTGGTTGTACAGGTATAAAGGAATCGAGATAGATACAGACTTCCATATATTAAAATCATCAGTATCGAAAAAAAATTCGGTTGAGCCATGTCCGTCCCGTCCGTCCGTCTGTCCGTTAAAACGATAAATTGAGTAAATTTTGAGGTATCTTGATGAAATTTGGTATGTTGGTTCCTGTTCACTCGTCTCAGATCGCTATTTAAAATGAACGATATCGGACTATAACCAAGCCCACTTTTCGATATCAAAAATTTCGAGAAATCGAAAAAGTGCGATAATTCATTAACAAATACGGATTAAGCGATGAAACTTGGTAGGTGAGTTGAACTTATGACGCAGAATAGAAAATTAGTAAAATTTTGGACAATGAGCGTGGCACCGCCCACTTTTAAAAGAAGGTAATTTAAAAGTTTTGCAAGCTGTAATTTGGCAGTCTTTGAAGATATCATGATGAAATTTGGCAGGAGCGTTACTCTTATTACTATATGTATGCTTAAAAAAAATTAGCTAAATCGGAGAACGACCACGCCCACTTTTAAAAAAAAACAATTTTTTTAAGTCAAATTTTAAAAGAAAAGTTAATATCTTTACAGTATATAAGTAAATTATGTCAACATTCAACTCAAGTAATGATATGGTGCATCAAAGTACAAAAATGAAAGACATTTTCAAAATGGGCGTGGCTCCGCGCTTTTTCATTTAATTTGTTTAGGATACTTTTAATGCCATAAGTCGAAAAAAAATCTTCCCATCCTTGTGAAATTTGGTAGAGGCTTAGATTCTTGGACGGTAACTGCTTTCTGTGAAAAAGGACGAAATTGGTTGAAACGACGCCCAGTTTTTATACACAGTCGACCGTCTGTCCTTCCGCTCAGCCCTTAACACGATAACTTGAGCAAAAATCGATATATCTTTACTAAACTCAGTTCACGTACTTATCTGAACACACTTTGTATTGTTGTAAAAAATGGGCGAAATCCGACATGACCACGCCCAATTTTTCGATATTGAAAATTACGAAAAATGAAAAAAATGCCATAATTATATACCAAATACGAAAAAGGGATGAAAGATGGTAATTGGATTGGTTTGTTGACGCAAAATATAACTTTAGAAAAAAATTGGTAAAATGGGTGTGACACCTACCATATTAAGTAGAAGAATATGAAAAAGTTTTGCAGAGCGACATCAAAAGTCCTTGGAGTCTTCGAAGGAATACTAAACAAATTAGCGGTACCCGACACATGATGTTCTGGGTCACCCTGGTCCACATTTTGGTCGATATCTGGAAAACGCCTTCACATATACAACTACCACCACTCCCTTTTAAAACCCTCAATAATACCTTTAATTTGAAACCCATATCGTACAAACACACTCTAGAGTCACCCCTGGTCCACCTTTATAGCGATATCTCGAAAAGGCGTCCACCTATAGAACTAAGGCCCACGTCCTTTTAAAATACTCATTAACACCTTTCATTTGATACTCATATCGTACAAACAAATTCTAGAGTCACCCCTGGCCCACCTTTATGGCGATATCTCGAAAAGGCGTCCACCTAAAGAACTAAGGCCCACGCCCTTTTAAAACACCCATTAGCACCTTTCTTTTGATACCCGTATTGTACAAACAAATTCTAGGGTCACCCCTGGTCCACCTTTATGGAGATATCTCGAAACGGCAACCACCTATACAACTACCACCACTCCCTTTTAAAACGCTCATTAATACCTTTAATTTGATACCCATATCGTACAAACAAATTCTAGGGTCAGGCCTGGTCCACCTTTATGACGATATCCCTAAATGGCGTCCACTATAGAACTATTGCCCACTCCCTCTTAAAATACTCTTTCATACCTTCCATTTGATACACATGTCATAAAAAACACATTCCGGGGTTACCCTAGGTTCTTTTTACTACATGGTGATTTTCCCTTATTTTGTCTCCACAGCTCTCAGCTGAGTATGTAATGTTCGGTTACACCCGAACTTAGCCTTCCTTACTTGTTAATTTCTAGTTGTTATAAAATTGTAACAGGCCAAAGCCTGAGTATCGACTAATGAGTGGAATGTTACCTTATTTCACCTGCTTGTTCGAAAGTACCGTATCTCAGAACACATTACGAATACGCCCTTAACCAGACATGTTTCGAAAACGTCCTACCTGAGAAAATGTATTGAATTAGTTCTCAGATAGGTGGATTTTATACCCAGTTGTACTTGTACACAGGGTATTATAATTTTGATTGGATAACGGTTGGTTGTACAGGTATAAAGGAATCGAGATAGATATAGGCTTCAATATATCAAAATCATCAGTATCGAAAAAAAATTTGATTGAGCCATGTTCGTCCGTCTGTCCGTTTTCCCGTCCATCCGTCTCTTCGTTAATACGATAATTTGATTAAATATTGAAATATCTTCACCAAATTTGGTACACGAGTTTATCTGGACCCAGAACAGATAGGTATTGAAAATGATCGAAAACGGATGATAACCACGCCCACTTTTTAATATATATTACATTTTGGAAAACACAAAAAACCTGATTATTTAATAAATAATACACCTAGAATGCTGGATTTTGACGGTTGGACTGATATTGAAAATTTGAAAAATTTTTTTAAAATTGGCGTGGCACCGCCTACTTGCGATATAATCAATTTTACAAATATTACGCAGGCCAACAAGAAATTTGACCATAAACCAGACCATACTTTCCTAAAGGTTTTCGATGCGCTGAATTCAAATCTGGACGCAGAATTGCTCTATCACGTCTATCCTAACCTAAATGTGCAAAAAACACCGTTTTTGCCTATTTTTGAGGTTATATATAAACGACAGACTTTTTTTTTTGAAAAGCACACATATCATCTTAAAGAACAAGTCTTTCTCTTACGAATGGCGTTGAGTTTGCTCAAATATCTTTTTTTTTTTTGCTAAGATAGAGCAATTTAATGTTTATAAATTTACTAATTTTCCTATAGCTGAAAAACCACTGAATTAACGTAGGTATGATGCAGTAGTAGTAATTTATAAACTTTAAATTGCTCTATCTTAGCAAAAAACAAGTAAGGAAGGTTAAGTTCCGGGTGTAGCCGAACATTACATACTCAGTTGAGAGCTATGGTGACAACATAAGGGAAAATAACCATGTAGGAAAATGAACCGAGGGAAACCCTGGAATGTGTATCAAATGAAAGGCATTAAAGAGTATTTTATGAGGGAGTGGGCCATAGTTCTATAGGTGGACGCCATTTAGGGATATAGCCATAAAGGTAGATCAGGGTTGACTCTATAATGCGTTTGTACGATGTGGGTATCAAATTAAAGGTATTAATAAGTGTTTTGAAAGGGAGTGGGCCTTAGTTGTATGGGTGGCCCCTTTTCGGGATATCGCCATAAACGTGGACCAGGGGTGACTCTAGAATGCGTTTGTACAATATGGGTATCAAATGAAAGGTGTTAATGAGTATTTTAAAAGAGAGTAATCCTTAGTTCCATAGGTGGACGCCGTTTCGAGATATCGCCACAAAGGTGGACCAGGGGTGACCCTAGAATTTGTTTGTACAATACGGGCATCAAACGAATGGTGTTAATGAGTATTTTAAAAGGGAGTGGGCCTTAGTTCTATAGGTGGATGCCGTTTCGAAATATCGCCATAAAGGTGGACCAGGGGTGACTCTAGAATTTGTTTGTACGATATGGGTATCAAATGAAAGGTGTTAATGAGTATTTTAAAAGGGTGTGGGCCTTAGTTCTATAGGTGGACGCCTTTTCAAGACATCGCCATAAAGGTGGACCAGGGGTGACTCTAGAATTTGTTTGTACGATATGGGTATCAAAAGAAAGTTGTTAATGAGTATTTTAAAAGGGAGTGGGCCTTAGTTCTATAGGTGGACGCCGTTTCGAAATATCGCCATAAAGGTGGACCAGGGGTGACTCTAGAATATGTTTGTACGATATGAGTATCAAATTAAAGGTATTAATGAGGGTTTTAAAAGGGAGTGGTGGTTGTTGTAAAGGTGGTCGCACTTTCGAGATATCGCCATAAAGGTGGACCAGGGGTGACCCTAGAATTTGTTTGTACAATATGGGTATCAAAAGAAAGGTGTTAATGAGTATTTTAAAAGGGAGTAATCCTTAGTTCTATAGGTGGACGCCTTTTCGAGATATCGCCATAAAGGTGGGCCAGGGGTGACTCTAGAATTTGTTTGTACAATATGGGCATCAAACGAAAGGTGTTAATGAGTATTTTAAAAGGGAGTGGGCCTTAGTTCTATAGGTGGACGCCGTTTCGAAATATCGCCATAAAGGTGGACCAGGGGTGACTCTAGAATATGTTTGTACGATATGAGTATCAAATTAAAGGTATTAATGAGTATTTTAAAAGGGAGTAATCCTTAGTTCCATAGGTGGACGCCGTTTCGAGATATCGCCATAAAGGTGGGCCAGGGGTGACTCTAGAATTTGTTTGTACAATATGGGCATCAAACGAAAGGTGTTAATGAGTATTTTAAAAGGGAGTGGGCCTTAGTTCTATAGGTGGATGCCTTTTCGAGATATCGCCATAAACGTGGACCAGGGTGACTCTAGAATTTGTTTGTACGATATGGGTATCAAATGAAAGGTGTTAATGAGTATTTTAAAAGGGCATGGGCCTTAGTTCTATAGGTGGACGCCTTTTCGAGATATCGCCATAAAGGTAGACCAGGGGTGACTTTAGAATTTGTTTGTACGATATGGGTATCAAATGAAAGGTGTTAATGAGTATTTTAAAAGGGTGTGGGCCTTAGTTGTATGGGTGGACGCCTTTTCGGGATATCGCCATAAACGTGCACCAGGGTTGACTCTAGAATGCGTTTGTACAATATGGGTATCAAATGAAAGGTGTTAATGAGTGTTCGGCCTGAGTGCGTCTGAAACCGGCAGTGGGTAGGCGCACACGGGTCGATCTCGGGTTGATAGTGCTCTCGAAAGAAAGTAAAAGAACAAAACGCAAAGAAGAATTTCCTCGTTATAAAATAATATTTAATTAGAGTGTAAGGAAATACAAAGAGGATACAATATTACCTTTGCGTATAACTTGACGATGGTGATCCTGGGCGATGTGAACTGCTTGGCGGTCAATCGGGAAAGAGGCCGGTTATCCCGTTGAGGACAACCGCTAAGCCGCGAAAAAGTCCTCTGGTATTAAGGAGGGGAAAAAAAGCCACACACACAACAACCCCCACATATACGTGCATGGGTGCTGACAACCTGCACACACACGTGCATGTGTATGAAACGCATGCATGTGCATGCATGCACACAAATGCGGCGTGAGTGTGGGTGGCTGGAAATATTATTAAAACGTTAGGGAGGGGCGCCGTCAATCAGGTAAAAGTTAGGCATTTGGCCTAAGCATGCCGCCTCCCTTGCGGTACGCAATATCACAGTCCGCCAAGGATCACCGACCGTGAAGAAAAAAAGTAAAAAACTTATAACTAATTATATCTAACTTAACATAAACGCCGGTCAGTCCGCCGGCTTGGCGGCACGCAAGATGGTTTGCGCAATGGGTGAGCTTGGTTGCTGATGCCTCTGTCATTCGGCAGTTTTCCCGTTATGATTCAAGGCCTAAGCCGGGCTTGCCTAGAGCTAGGGATAGCGAAAAGAAGTAAGAAGATATACATACGTGCTCATATTTCTTGCCGTTTATTACAAATTCATTGGAAATTCTATGCTTGTGAATTTTGTATGAAGAAAATTTAATAAAAAGTAACTTATTGTAATGATACAAGATTTTAAACGCACACCTCCATTGTGAATTCATACAAGTGGCGAATTTTTGATAAAACGCTCACAATGGTGGACAGCTTCGATCACCTGTTCAATCGCTGTTCGATTACTTAAATCATTCGCTAACAGCGGTTTTCAAACATTTTGTAGACGATTGGTATATTGCTTTATTTACATAATTTAAAATGCCTGCATAGCTGGTTACTCAAATTTGATCCATAAACTTGATTTTAGAAATGAATATTAATATGTAGCCTGATTTTCGGTATACAAATTTAAAAGAAAGCTGATTTGAAACAAATGTACAATTCATGGCACTTCAATTTAATAACGGCGAGCAAAAGAAAAACAAACCTTTATTCCATTATCTGGCCATTCGCGACTGCCGTTCTCCCTGTCAGCTATTATTTGGCAATGGAGGAATCGAAAGATTTTTCGCTGGTACGAATTCACAATGCATGTGCAACTGTGTACACCAAAAATTCAATAAAAATAACAAAGTATAAAAAAATTCATTTGTTTCGGTCGTTACCGAACATTTTGATGTTAGGCCTTGGTTGTGCCCGAGAGTACCCAACCGAAGATGGTACTCTGAGCCAGCAAAGGGCCAAACGTGGTGGGCAGAATCCCTGGTAATATTATCTCCGCATATACATCTGTTCCTAGGATGAGGCGGATCGGCGCGGATGCATGGAACTGCGGATCCGCCAGACGGAGATGTGCGTACGGGGCTGCGATAGCGCTGTCGATGCTGGTCGTGGGTGTCATGCGCCGAAAATTGGATAAGACCGCAGCATGGGTCACAATCCTTTTGTTCTGTCCGTGTCTTCCTCGGATACACAGCAGACATCCTGCTTGCCCGCCAATGTTGCTGGTAGGAAGTTGGAGCTCCTCGGCGAGCTCATCCGCAATCACTGTGGTGGGGGAGCATCCATCGATTAAGGCGCGGACGAGGTGTATTCGCCCCCCTGCTTCTATTTTCACGACCGCGGTGGGGGTGATCGCTACCGTCGGTATCATGGTGGCGGTGGCAGCTGAATGCGGGGCTAGGAGCCCTGCCCGGAAGGCGTACACTGTGGTGAGTTGTAACGATCCGGATCCGTTGCGGCGGTCCTGCGGCTGATGATGGGTGTGATGTCGTTGTTGCAGGCGAAGAGGCCTTGTCTCCGCTCTGCGGTCGCGCGAATGTTGTCTCCGTTGGGGGTTCCTGGGTTGCCGGCGAAGAGACCGGGTCTCCGCTCGGCCGTTGTATGGATGGCGCTGTGCTGTCGCTGTCCCTTGTTGGAGCCGCTTCCTCTCGTGCTGCAGAAGTGGTCGAAATGATTTGGCTGTAGGCGGTATGGTCGGGCGAAGAGACCGCGTCTCCGCTCCGATTCGGCTGGCATCTCGGTTTCGGGGTGGACGAAGAGGTCCAGTCTCCGTTCCAGCGTCCGACGCATATAACGAGATTGAGTCGTCTATCCGCTCTCGGGGTGAATCTAGCTCCTCTTCCACTTGGGCGCTCCATGGCTTGGAGCGGGCTTCTCGTAACAGCTGCTCCTCTTCGTCGATCGAGGCGATGTGCAGCATCGTGTGGTGCTTCTCGCCGCACCGTTTGCATCGCCCTTGGCTTGGGCACGCGTTCGAGCGGTGATCAGGCGCCAGACAATTTCCGCAGTAGCTTTCGCGAATGGTTACGTAGAGGCGCTCTTCTGGCCTTTTCGCCCGAAAGGCTGGGCACAAGCGGATAGGGTGTCGCTCAAGACACACTCGGAATTCCGACGAATAACGCACTGCGTGAAATAGGTTTCAATGGGTCGGGTCATTGTCAAAGTGCAGGGGCGAGTGGGCCCTAATTGTATTGTTGAGATTTGGGAAATTTTAGTAGCGCTTGCATAGGGGGCAAACATCTGTAGCAGTATAAAAATATTCATATTTGGCGCACATCATGTGCATGGCCTCTTTCCACGCACGTTATGTGCCTGGGTCTTTAGTGCCTTATTTTGTGTCGCCCGGTAGAGTTTTAGTTAGCCACGGGCACACTAGTGCTGCAGAAAAATTAGCATTTACGATTTTCGGTTCGCACATTCTGGTACCGAACCGGGTAGAAAGTGTATAGCGTGGGTTCTTCTGAGTCGCTGTTATTTGTGTTGTTGGTGCTAAAACCCAACAACTTTCCTGCCCGCCACAAAAAAAAATGTTTGGACATCAAAATTGTATACTATATATAAAAAAAAATGTTCGTTTGGGAAGAGGGGAGAGATGTATAATTTTTTGTTTGTATTGCCCTTCGCTTATTCAATCGTTCCCCAAGTAGCCTTGGAGTCCTGTTTAATTGACGGCCTTTAGCAAATGATACGGTTCCCGAAGGATATTTGGCTCCGATACCGATTTGTGAGAAATGGGTTTTTGGGTACCCGTTTTGCCTCCTGTTATGCATCCCTAATATAATGTACATTTAAGCTCGACATATATATGTACATGCGTTGGTATAAGTATATGGACAGTCAGTGCACGGACTTTACCGCATTGGTAGATTGACCAAACTTTTTGACCCATTTTTCATACCTGCTACTCCTACCACCAAACCCAAAAAATCTAACACCATTTCAATATCTTCGCATTAAAACCAAATGTTGTAATAATTTGGTATTGAATTGTAGCACACACCCAAAATAACATTAAGGGGTGATGCTGTCCAAACCAATCACATTTTGAAACATTTGTAAACAAACTTCAAAGACAAGAAATAAAATTGCTTATTCAATGAATGTAGTGAATGCGCACGCATATATTGTCCTGCTCTATTTTCATCAGTTTGTGTGCACAATTCTGAACGAAAATAAAGTTTAAAGTAAGAGAACATGTCGGTGGTTTTATGGCAGTATTTTGGCACATTGGAAAAAACCTACCACTACCAACATTTTCACTATTTATAGTCCGCGCACTGGTATAAGCATACCAATGTCAAATGCAAAAAAAAACGAAACAATACTCGCGAACATTGATACATACCTATGTATATAACGTAAATTCCACAGAATTGAAGCAAACGGTAGATTGCTTCATTCTTTTCATTTTTTACGCTGGTTGGAGTACGATGTTCGGTGGTCATTGAGGACATGGTAAGTATTGTAAATTCTCGAATAATACAATATAAAATATCAATGATAAATATTTCTTTTATTTCATGTTGTTAATTAATCAATTAATTAATTTCTTTTATTTCTAGGTGGCTAGTTGTGTAGGTCCATAAAACGGTTGGTGTCAGATTTCGTTCTGGTTTTAGGTATACCGGAATCGCAAAAGGGGTGCTCCAACTACGGCGTCGGCCGCGCCGTCAGTTGTCACCTTTTTTGCGCTGCCTATTTATGCATTTGTGTTAATGGACTCTCTCTTTTTTTTCTTTGCAGGTTTTGGTACGGAGCATCCTGGCTGATGCAACTGCGATGTACGCTGAAGATTAACCACTCGTTCTTTCACAATATGATTTTTGCCCGGAATTGTGGTTGGTTTTGGAAACTTTCGCGAATCTCGTATTACCTCGCCTGGGGCTAATAATAATTGCGTTTGCTGCGCTGAACCAACAGCAGCTATAGCTGCTGCAGCAGCAGCGCCAGCCCCACCAAATGTGGGGGAGGTGCTTAGAGATCCGCTTTGTGTTAGATCAATATGTCCATCTGGTAGATCGATATTCGTTACTTGGTTAGTTTTATAATACGAATTAAAGTCGTTAGTTTCCCAACCTTTGGCGCGTAACTCTATCAATTCGAGCAGATTCAGTCCCGTCATAATATTTAAGCGTTCGTCCTGCGAAGCATTACGGAATACAACGAAAGCACGATCTAGTGTATCCTTTGATACGGTTTCCAATTGTGAACCATGTGTGCATAAATTTGGCACTAGCGCCGCCATTGGTACCGTTTTATTAATGCCCGATTGTAGAGTTAACGCATACAATGCCATTATCGGTTTATTATCGGATTTCATGTTACAAATGTTCTTCTCCACAATACTTGCGATGAATATTAAGCTACCCGATCACACCATCGAAGCAAAACACTTGCCCAAAATGATGCTGAAATATACAGTGGGAAATACCAACCGAACGTTGCATCCAGGTGATGTGCGCAGTGATTATCTTTTCCTTGATAAAAATATTTCCGATACATCCTTGATTGGTAATAGTGGTGGCGGTACTGCTGGTGGTTTCGGCATGTTTCATCGCTCTCAATCACATCCGAAGTTAACATTTGCCGATCTCAATGCACACCCAGCAGATAGCGTACAAGCTAATAAAGATGGTCAAATCCCAAAGCGTTTGCGCATTGTAACTTTATGGGCACGTACACGTTTCTTTCAACGTGCCTTCATGATTTGGATGAGTGTTTGGATTTGTTCGATCGTTTATAATTCGGGATATTTGAAAATTTATTTGCCGTAGATGGCAATCGAACATTATTTACGAGTGACGACACACCAAATTTCGTTAAAACATATGAACAAAGCGCAGTGTCGAATTTTTTCTCGAATATGCAAAATGCTTTAAACGGCGCAGCTACCAATGGCAAAGATATAGCTGGACTAAAGGGTAATCGTAATGGAAACGCGGCAGCGTCAATGGCAGCGAGAGTACATTCAATTCGCAAACCAAAAGGCGAAACCACAGCCAGTCAAGCCAGTGTAGTAGGAAAATCTGATGAAGGACCTATCAGTAACACAGAAGCCGAACTACGCCGCCTACTCTATCCCGACTTCGAGTTGAATTACTTTCTATTAAATTTTCACTGGAGTGCCATCATGAAACAATATAATATATCGCGTAGCGGACGCTATGTTACTCTATTAGCCACCAGTAAGCCATCTCACGCCATTAGTCCCGAAACAGCAGTACTATTATGCAATCCTCGAGAGAAAATTACGCAAAACTTTCAGTGGAAAGCTTTAGCTGCTGCACTCGATCCTATCGATTTTAATGACGGTGAACGACGTGAATCGCCAATAGTATTTTCTGGTGGTACACCACTCTATCCAAAAAGTCAGACGGAATTCTTTTTCGTCATCTCTATGTGCTTTATTAGCATTTTTGTTCTTAGCTATACAATGGTGGTATTCTATCGTTGTATATGTACACGTAATTATGCCGAATGGCGTTCCAGTTGGTATGAAGAATCAGAAATACAACGAAAAACTGAGCATATACTCGAAGGAGTGCCAACGAAAATTGCCGGCCATCGGTATATGATCGAATGTCTTATCTAAGTGGCCAAATTAAGGTTTGGGATGCAAGAAATGGTGAGAATTTGACAACAATCAATCCTCAACATATGCAATTGCCAGTGAAGCGTGATAGTGGTGAGGTGGTATTTGAACGTTTGATTTATTCGCCTATTTGGTGCATGAATGCGTTTGATAATATTTTGGCAGTAGGTTGTGCGGACGGATGTATTGAATTGTGGGAAACGCCGGAAGGTGTATTGAAGTGTATTTTTTCTGGAACTTCGAAACCTAATTTGGGCATAACTCACATTCATATAAATGGTGATCGCGTCATTATCGCACGACTATGCGGGCGGTTAGAATTCTATCGACTGGCAACCTATTGCAAAGGACAACAAATCGATTGGAATTTCACGTCAGCTTATCGAAGAACACACACGCGTGCTGGTTCAGCTGGGAGCATTGGCCTAGCGCATCATTCGCATCGTTATATCAACAACAACAAAAACATAACGGGCGACCGCCCCCATATCCCAACAATAATAAGGAGGAAATAAAAAATCACTTTAATAGCAGTGCGTCATGGGCATAACCAGCCTGTCACTTGCATGGAGGTCTCGAATTTTATGGTGTTTACCGGCAGTAAGGATCATACGCTCAGGGTATATAGCCTGTCAAATGCCAATATCGAATATACATTACACGGCCATTGTGGGCCGATAACGCGCCTTTTCGTAGACCGTTGGCAACCGGGCACAGGTGGCTCTGGTTCTCAGGATGGTATGATATGTGTGTGGGATTTATTTACTGGCGCTTGCTCCAACATATGTTATATCGTTGGGCGTTGATGAGCGTATATGTGTATAGGAATGTTTCCAGGGTAATCTCTTAACCACTATTAATCTATTGAATGCATATTCAAGTCTGTTGATGCTAACACCATCGTTATTGGTCTACACGCACTTGCACGTATATTCGCATGCATTATAATTACCATTCCGATGCTTTTCTGTATTATATACACTTTGTTTTATGGTTGCTCAGAGCCAAGAGCAACACTAACGGCTTTGACGCCACCAATAACACCTCTTTGGAGGTATATTTGCGTTCACAAGCGCTGGCATACAGAAATTGGCCATCAAAGTGATGTATGTATGTAATTGAGTGGACTTAAATGGAATGAGATTTATAATGTAATATTATCTTTATTTCAGAAGCACTAATTATATTTAAGAATTGAAATAGGCCCGCCCGCTAGTTATGGTTAACCATGTGTAATGGCTAATTCGAGGGGTAATGACGTCGACATGAGCAGTGAGGATGTCCTCAAAAACATAACCATGAACGACGAGAATGGTACCGGCACCAATGGGCCAAATGGTCGTAAAGCAAATGCACGAGATGATAATAAAGGACTATTTCTTGGTGGTCGTATCTGGGTGACATCGGAGAAGGAACTCGGCGGGCAGGATAAAGTTCATGCTGCTGGTGAACAGGATGTCGACAATAAGAAGGTAGATCTTTCTGTATAATTTACTCTTCACGGTTTACATAAGGGAGTACTGACGGTATTAGTTTTAGTAGGATGCTAGAGTTCTATTGTATGCGCACACATTTTTTCGGGTTTTTAACTGAAAGTTATTAACAAAAGTTGGTACAATCACTATGGGGTTTTTGGTTACTGGAGCCACGCTTGTGGCAATGTGTGATGGGTGTTTAATTATTAAATTATTATTAATTTGAGGAAGTTACCACCCCGAAATCCAAACTTTGTGGTGTTTGTTCATATCCAGCTGAAAATACAGCCCGGTTTGCTTGCCCTTTTTTTTCAAAATGTTTCTGGTAAAGGAAGTCACTTTTTTTCAGTGAGTTGTAGTAGACAAGTATATTTGGGGTATATTAGTCGCCATAATAAATTTGTAAATGTAAATAATTCATTTTCTGAATGGTGTGGCGACAACGAAGATCGTGGTGGAGGCGGTGCAAGCGGCGTCTTTGGCACTGAGATATCGCTGTAGCATAAGGTAGCGATAACACTAAAAGTTTAATTGAACTCATCAATAATTATGATATCTGGGGCAGATGAGTTTTCTCATCAGCGGTAGGCTTGCGATGTGCCTCGTTGCGCCGCAACGAGTGCGGCTGTGTTCTGTGGCAGATCGGTTCGCCCTTCTGCGGTAGGCTTTTCTGTTGTCCTCGCTCGGGGTGAGCGAGTGAATTGGGGTTTGATTTTGAAAATTAACAATAAGTGTTTGGTGACAGATGGAGATCTGCATTAGGGTGGTTGATTGGCCTTGTTTCGGTGAACGAGCGCTGGGTTTTGAAATTTGAAAATTTAAAAAGATTATGGGCCGAGTGCCTTTTTCTCGATGGATTATCGATAGGTAAGTGGGAAGAAGGATCAGTTTGACCAAAGGTCGTCTGACTTGACCCTTCTCGGTAAAGAGGTCGACTACACGTACTCGGTTATCTTCACCGGGGTGTACGTTGACGACTCTACCTAGCCTCCACTCGTTGCGAGATAAGTTTTCCTCTTTGAGGACAGCGAGATCTCCCACTTTTATATTTTCTTTGGGATGCTTCCAATTCACTCGTTTTTGAAGTTCGGATAGATATTCCACCTTCCATCGTTTGGAGAAAGTGTGATGGAGGGCTTTGAGTTTCTGCCATCGATTGATAATCGAGGTAGAGCTCTCACTGGCGTCTGGTTCTGGTGGAGCCAGCAGGTGGCTGCCGGTTAGGAAATGTCCGGGGGTTAGTGGTTCCAGGTCCGTTGGGTCATTCGATCCTGGACTGAGAGGGTGCGAGTTGAGGCACGCCTCAATCCTGCACAAAAGTGTTTGGAACTCCTCCATAGTATATTTGTGGGGAGAAGCAATCTTTTTGAAGTGGCTTTTGAAGCTCTTCACTCCCGCTTCCCACAGGCCGCCCATGTGTGGAGCGGCGGCGGGAATAAAATGCCAGCTCAATGCTTGATGGCTATACTTTGAGACTGTTTTGTCTCGGCTTTCGGCCAGAAAGGCTTTAAATTCGGATCGTAAAGATCTTGATGCTCCGACAAAGTTTGTACCATTGTCGGAGTAGATGTTCTTCGGACATCCTCTTCTCGCGATAAAACGCGAGAAGGCTGCGAGAAAGCATGGGGTGCTGAGGTCACTAGTGGCCTCTATGTGAATGGCCTTAGTGGAGAAACACACAAAAAGGCATACGTAGCCTTTTGACAGTCGACATCCCCTACCGCGGTAGCTTTTGATGACGAAGGGGCCCGCAAAGGCTACCCCGGTATTGGTGAACGCGCGAGTAAAAGTAGTCCTTTCGCAGGGAAGGGTCCCCATAAGTTGGGGCTGTGCCTGCTTTCGGTGAATAATGCAGGTTTTGCAATTGGGGATGATGGCTCTGATCATGGTCTTGACATTCGGTATCCAGTATTGGGTTCGGATAAGACGGAGCATGAGCTGGTTCTCGCCATGAAGGGAGTCATGATGAGCCATCATAACTGTAAGGCGAGACAGCCTACAATTGTAAGGCAAGATGATCGGATGGCGCTCATTTTATGACATGTCTTTTGACGCCTCTAGACGCCCCCCTGTTCTAATAATATCATCTTTGTCGATGTATGGGTTGAGTGACAGTATTTCACTCTTTCGATCGATAGGTTCCCTATTTTTCAATTTTAAATATTCTGTCCCGTAAAATTGTTTCTGGCAGACTCGTATTAATGCTTGAGTCGTTGCTTTGATCTCATCGGCTGAGATTATACCCGACCTTTCGTGGAACATTGCTTTAGTTTTTGGGTGAGTTCGTTTATAAAATCTCCTAACATAGGATAGAACCTTTAAAGCCCTGGGTAAATTTGAAAAACGGTCGAGAATATCTACATGATCTACTCTTGTCGTGGCATATGTTTGTGCC
The DNA here is from genome assembly GCF_040869045.1 of Eurosta solidaginis. Lineage (NCBI taxonomy): Eukaryota > Metazoa > Arthropoda > Insecta > Diptera > Tephritidae > Eurosta > Eurosta solidaginis. The sequence goes on from NC_090323.1 coordinate 172,732,848, forward strand.
CTCTTCTCCTCAACGGACGTTTTGTATTCGGTATCTTGTGCTGGCCAGTGGGAATTGTCTTCTTGCAGCCAAGAAGGTCCCTGCCACCACAACGAATTGTTGACCAAATCTGATGCAATTAGGCCTCTGCTTCCTAGATCCGCTGGATTAGATTCCGAGTCCACGTGAAGCCAGTCCTTGCTACCGACCATATCGATGATCTTAGTGATTCGGTGTGCGACGAAGGTTGACCAGGAACAGGGCGGCTTTCTTATCCATGCTAGTACGATGGTTGAATCCGTCCAGAGGTGAATTTTTGCTGATCCCAAATGAATGTTTCGGAATATTGATTCCATGATTTCTGCAAGCAGCACGGCGCCGCAGAGTTCAAAACGTGGTAGCGAGATGGTTTTCACTGGAGCTACTCTGGTTTTTGCTAAAAGTAAGTGTATGAAAACCTGATCGTCACTTTTCACGCGCATTTATAACGCTGCCGCATATGCTTTCTCGGAAGCGTCACAGAAGCCGTGGATTTCTATGTCGTCTTCCGGTGAAAAATTTACCCACCGCGGTATCCTAATGTTATCTATTTCGTTATAGTGTTGGGTGAAATTTTCCCACCGTTCTAAAGTAGTTGGGGAGACAGGTTCGTCCCACCCGGTGCCCTCTAACCAGATATGCTGCATTAGTATTTTTGCCACTATGTCCATTGGTGCAAGCCAGCCTAAAGTGTCGAAAAGTTTGGCTATAGCGGATAGGATTACGCGTTTGGTGATGTTCTCGCCACTCTCTAAAGCTCGTGCGGTGAAGCAAAACATGTCTGAATGCGCGTTCCATCGTATTCCGAGTGCCTTCACCGAGCTAGCCTCTTCAAACGCTAGGAAGTCCTCGCTGAGCAGATCCGTTTTGGGGATGTCCTGAAGGATTTCCTCACAATTTGATGTCCACTTGCGCAATGGAAAGCCAGTGTAATGCTTCGCGAATCTCGTTTCTTGCTCTGATGGTTGACGCTATTGTATGCCCTCCAGATAAAACGTCGTCGACATACATACTTTCTCGTAATATACCCGATGCTATTGGGTGCGTATTTTCTACATCATCAGCCAATTGTAGAAGTGACCGTATCGCGAGGTAGGGGGCGCAGTTTACACCAAAGGTGACAGTCTTTAGTTTGTAAAGACTGATGGGTTCGTTGGGGGATCTTCGATGGACAATTCTTTGAAATTTGGCGTGATTATCGGTCACCCAAATTTGCCTATACATCTTTTCTATGTCACTATTAAAGACAAAGCGGTACAGTCTCCAACGTAGAATTAAAATAGGCAAGTCTGCTTGGAGTACTGGACCTGGGTGGAGTATGTCGTTTAGACTAATGCCATTTGCTGTCGACGTGGTGGGGCAGGAAATAACTATCGGAATCCTCGGATGGAATATTGTTTTTGATTTTTCTCATATGTCCAAGCGTTTCGTATTCGGATAACACCCGAACATATTCTTTCCCTAACTCTTGGTTTTTCAGTAATCGCCCCTCATTTCTGAAGAATTGTGAACATGCGCGCTTTAGGGACGGTCCTAATTTAATATTCTCAGGGTAATCCTGCCTGAATGGTAGCGAAACTGTATACCTCCCATTTTCATCACGTTTTGTCGTTTCCTTAAACAGTTGTTCACAATACCTTTCTTCTTCATTAAGGATTTTATTTTTGGGAACATTTTCTATCTCCCAGAAAGCTTTTAATTGGTTGTCCAATGCAACCTCGTTATAAAATGACATGATGCTCTTCGTTGGACTCGGTGCTTCGATGCGACCGGTTAGTATCCAACCGAACACTGTCGGGCCAAAAGTGTATTTAGTACATTCTTTTTCAGACGGCTCAGTATAATTTGGGGATATATGTCTCCTCCAAGTATGAGGTCTACGTCTTCGTTGATGTAGAACCTCTTGTCTGCCAAAACCAAGTCTGGGAATGCCTGCATAGTCATGGCGTTGATGTGGCAGGATGGAAGATTCCCAGTGAGTTTGGCTAGGACTAGAACGGGTGTAGTCAGGCTGAAGCAGGCATCCACTGGTGAACGTAATTCGATGTTGGATGCCTCTTTCACCTGCGCTGACACCGCATTTGTGATGCCTGAAACCTGGGCATGTATTTTCCGCGCTGGCAAATTGATTCTGCGTTTCAGTCTTTCTGTTATAAAGGAACATTCAGACCCAGAATCAATTTATGCCCGAGCGGAGAAGTCGGTACCATTATGGTGAATATGTACGCGAGCAGTTCCTAATAGCACACCTGTGCTGGAATTCGTATGACAGGATGTCACATTTTTGTTCCCGTTTGAACCTGGTTTTTCTGATTCCTGTCTCGCTAATGCCTGTCTAGAAGTAGAGGGCCTATTATCGTAGGAGTGTTGGGGCGGGTTGTAGGTGGTGTTTTTCTGTCGGGTATCCGCATGCAGGAGCGTATGGTGACGAGAGTGGCACGTATTGCAGTTGTAGGAGCTGGTGCATCTGGTCACTGTGTCCTGGGGATAGACAATTCAGACAACCACTTGTAGATTTTATGAATTTAATCCTTTCTGGAGAGGTTAACTCGTAAAAGCGTGAACAGTTGCGTAATCTGTGTTCAGGGGATTTACACATTTTACAAATTGATTTTATTGTTTGCTTGGATACTTTCGTTTGAAAAGCACCAAGTCTTTTCGTAGGGGTTTCTGACGATTGTCTCGACGCGTTTGGTTTTTGCACTTTCGAAGTGGCATGCCATGTAAAACCAGACACTGTTTCAAGTGTCTGAAACCGATTAGACAGGAATTTATCCATATCCTCCCACTTGGATATGTCCATTTTATGGTCTATACTTTGCTCCCAAAGAGCCAGCGTGCTCTCTGGTAACTTGGTTGAGCATAGATAGGTCAGGATTGCATCCCAATTGGAAGTGTCAATTTTGTGGCATTTGAGGGACGAAATACAATTATTTATATCATTTTGCAGCTTTTTTATTGAACTGCCACACTCACTTTCTGCCTTTTTTAAGTTGAATAAAATTTGTAGTTGTGTGTTAACTAAGATACGTTTGTTTTCGTATCTTTCACACAAGTTTTTCCAGGCCGAAACCTTCATTTGTGAGAGGGCATTTTTTACGATATCTTTTGCTTCGCCCTGCGTTTTGTTGTTGAGATGGAATAACTTTTCCACCCCTTTCAAACTAGAATTGTTTATATATATTGCCGTGAACAGGTCGCGAAAAGTTGGCCAAGACAGATAATCCCCTTTAAAAACTTCCGTGTCGCAAGCCGGGAGGCGAATTTTATGCCCATGAGGTTCTTGCTCAGGGTTGACGTTCTTTTCATCCTTCTTGTATTTTTCTGCCTCAGCAGATATAGACGCTGAACATCGCACGTAGATTGCGTATGCTGCCTTTTGCTTCTTTCTGATCGCCATAACGTCATCCGCTGACACCTCATCAGATCCCAATAGCGAATCAAACGCAGACTTTACCTTCTTCCTCAAGAGCCGCAACTCTTCCTGCTGTATTGCAAGAGTTATTAATTAATTCAATTGAACTTAATTTCGTGTTTGTGATGTGCAAAAAACCAACAACACAAAACTATTTAGTATGGTGGGGAAAATGAGGTTAGGTTACCCTCTTCCTTGTGTTGTGTCTGGAAAACCTTACCACTGGTGGGGGGATAGACCAGATAATCACAAGGATCGAAATAAAATTAATAAACCAAGTGATTTAATTTTTGAAATTGGAAAGAAAAAATGGTGCTCACTAAATAATTTCACTTTTTCACTTCTTTTTTGATTTTAATTTTTCGCGCACTACACGGGTTTTTTTTCTTTATTTTGCAAAACAACAACACTCAAAAAAAAAAGTGGCAAGAAATATAACACTTACCTCTTATTGTTTTTTGTGCTGGAAAAATTGATTGTGCTGTGCTGTGGTTGGCGAATATGCTGTGGCTCTGGTCACCTATGTACAATATAAAAACTACAACTTTTTCCTTGTAAATTTTTGGCTGCTGTGATCTGCTGTGGCAAATAAATTTTTTGTAGGCAAAATCCTTCGGCAAATTGTCTAGTAGGCAAAATTGTGCTGCGTTGTGGACTGTAATTTTAGGCTTTTAGTTCTTTTTTCGGTGCGTAAGGACCAATGTTCGGCCTGAGTGCGTCTGGAACCGGCAGTGGGTAGGCGCACACGGGTCGATCTCGGGTTGATAGTGCTCTCGAAAGAAAGTAAAAGAACAAAACGCAAAGAGGACTTTCCTCGTTATAAAATAATATTTAATTATAGTGTAAGGAAATATAAAGAGGATACAATATTACCTTTGCGTATAACTTGACGATGGTGATCCTGGGCGATGTGAACTGCTTGGCGGTCAATCGAGAAAGAGGCCGGTTATCCCGTTGAGGACAACCGCTAAGCCGCAAAAAAGTCCTCTGGTATTAAGGAAGGGAAAAAAAGCCACACACACAACAACCCCCACATATACGTGCATGGGTGCTGACAACCTGCACACACACGTGCATGTGTATGAAACGCATGCATGTGCATGCATGCACACAAATGCGGCGTGAGTGTGGGTGGCTGGAAATATTATTAAAACGTTAGGGAGGGGCGCCGTCAATCAGGTAAAAGTTTGGCATTTGGCCTAAACAATGAGTATTTTAAAAGGGCAGGGGCCTTAGTTATATAGGTGGACGTCTTTTCGAGATATCGCCATAAACGTGGACCAGGGGTGACTCTGGAATGAGTTTGTACGATATGGGTATCAAATTAAAGGTATTAATGAGGGTTTTAAAAGGGAGTGGCCCTTAGTTTTATATGTGAAGGCGTTTTCGAGATATCGACCAAAATGTGGACCAGGGTGATTCAGAACATCATCTGTCGGGTACCGCTAGTTTACTTATATATGTAATACCACGAAGAGTATTCCTTCCAAGATTCCAAGGGCTTTTGATTTCGCCCTGCAAAACTTTTTCATTTTCTTCTACTTAATATGGTAGGTGTCACAACCAATTTATAAAGTTTTTTCTAAAGTTATATTTCGCTTCAATAAAACAATCCAATTACCTTTCCATGTTTCATCCCTTTTTTCGTATTTGGTATAGAATTATGGCATTTTTTTCATTTTTCGTAATTTTCGATACCGAAAAAGTGGGCGTGTTCATAGTCGGATTTCGGCCATTTTTTACACCAATACAAAGTGAGTTCAGATAAGTACGTGAACTGAGTTTAGTAAAGATATATCAATTTTTGCTCAAGTTATCGTGTTAACGGCCGAGCGGAAGGACAGACGTTCGACTGTGTATAAAAACTGGGCGTGGCTTCAACCGATTTCGCCCTTTTTCACAGAAAACAGTTATCGTCCTAGAATCTAAGCCTCTACCAAATTTCACAAGGATTGGTAAATTTTTGTTTGACTTATGGCATTAAAATTGTCCTAGACAAATTAAATGAAAAAGGGCGCAGCCACGCCCATTTTGAAATTTTCTTTTATTTTTGTATTTTGTTGCAACATATCATTACTGGAGTTGAATGTTGACATAATTTACTTATATACTGTAAAGATATTAACTTTTCTTTTAAAATTTGAATTAAAAAAAATTTTTTTTTTAAAGTGGGCGTGGTCGTTCTCCGATTTTGCTAATTTTTATTAAGCAGACGTATAGTAATAAGAGTCATGATATCTTCAACGACTGCCAAATTACAGCTTGCAAAACTTCTAAATTACCTTCTTTTAAAAGTGGGCGGTGCCACGCCCATTGTCCAAAATTTTATTAGTTTTCTATTCTGCGTCATAAGTTCAACTCACCTGCCAAGTTTCATCGCTTAGTCCGTATTTGGTAATGAATTATCGCACTTTTTCAATTTTTCGAAATTTTCGATATCGAAAAAGTGGGCGTGGTTATTGTCCGATATCGTTCATTTTAAATAACTATCTGAGATGAGTGCCCAGGAACCTACATACCAAATTTCATCAAGATACCTTAAAATTTACTCAAGTTATCGTGTTAACGAACAGACGGACGGACGGAAGGACGTAGCTCAATCGAATTTTTTTTCGATACTGATGATTTTGATATATGGAAGTCTATATCTATCTCGATTCCTTTATACCTGTACAACCAACCGTTATCCAATCAAAGTTAATATACTCTGTGAGCTCTGCTCAACTGAGTATAAAAAAATAAACAACACTCCGTAGCACAGAGGTTCGTGTCTCTGCTATTAAGCACAAATCGTTTTGTAGCGAGTTATTTAACCACTGCCTTCTTCAATAATTGCCGCTAGATGGGTCTCTTTGCCTAACGTAGAAAATTACAAACATACAAGTGAAGCTAATGTAAGTGTGTTAGAAAAGGCTGTGCTTTCCTGAGCAAGAGAACCAAAGTGGAAAAACAATAATTTTATATTTACTTATTTTTGGGGGTGTTTCAGCCAGACATTTTCTTTGCGACAAACAAAAATGAGGTAAACGAACAACGTAGTTTTTAATAAAAACAAGTAAAGGTGTCCAAGTTCGGGTGTAACCGAACACATTATACACAGCGTGAGCTTCAATTGCACATTTCATTTCAGATAAATTACTTTTCTACATAACACGTAGCACCGCCCGTTAAATAGAAAAATGTCTCCCCATTTCCCCTTACAATAAAACTTGATAAATGAAATATCATTGATTCACAACTATTTTTTGCTAAGTTGTAGCTTATTATTCTTGTCTACGACCCCTTTAAACTTGTTTTATATCTAAGTTGCCGTGGTCTTTAACCGATCCCGTCCATTTTTACAAGAAAAATTTTCTGTTATAAGGAAAACATGTGTACACAAAATGTCATTACGATTTGTTAAGTTTTCTCAAGTTATGGCTCCCGAATCATGGAAAATTTCTTAGCCATAAAGGGGGCAATGCCACGCCCATTTTCAAAAGTTTTATTGTTTTCCAATTTAGTGTTATAATTCAATTTAGAAAGTAAAATTCTATTGATACAAAGCTCTTTTTCGCTAAGATATAGCTTATTTTATTCGTCTACGATCCTTTTAAAAATCTTTTGTATAAAAGTGGGCGTGGTCCTTAACCGATTTCGTTAGTTTTTTTCGAAGCATTCCTTATAGTAAAGGCAACCTCTCTGCCGAATTTTGTTGCGATAGGTTTAACGGGTTTTGATTTATGATTAATAATATTTGTAAAATTGATTTTATCACAAGTGGGCGGTGCTACGCCCATTTTAAACAAATTTTATTTATCGAGAGTCCGAATATCAGTCCACATGTCAAATTTCAACATTCTAGGTGTATTATATACTAAATAATCAGGTTTTTGTGTTTCCAAAATATTATATATATAAAAAGTGGGTGTGGTTATCATCCGATTTCGCTTATTTTCAACACCAATCTATTCTGGATCCAGATAAGCTCGTGTACCAAATTTCGTGAAGATATCTCAATATTTACTCAAATTATCGTGTTAACGGATGGACGGACGGACGGTAATAATGATTTTGATATATGGAAGTCTATATCTATATCGATTCCTTTATACCTGTACAACCAACAGTTATCCAATCAAAGTTAATATACTCTGTGTGCAAAGTACGCTGAATATAAAAATTATATTTCGGTGTTCACAGTCGAAAGCTAGCTGCAAGAAATCCCGAGATATGCCATCGAAACCCGGAGGCTTCGAAGGCTTTTTAGAGTTAATAACACAGGGTACGAATTTCTGCGGAACGGTAGCCGCGGGAAAGTTAAAGCTAAAGCAAAATTATTTGGGTACGGCAGTGGGATTTCCTGTGGGCTCAATGCATCCATACTTGTTTTCACAGAAGCTTCTCCAGGAGTTCCATTAGGCTCTTCGAAATTCTGACTTAGGAAAACATAACAAGCTTTTTGAGGTTTCAGTCCAGGGGTAGTTGCAAGTCGTCTGTAGGAAGTCGAAAAGTGACCTCGCATCTCTTTCCACTTTTGAAATTTACGCTTACTACTACGAGTTTCCGCTTAAAAGAATAGCACTTGTTAATATTATAAACGCTAAGTACTGATGTAATGATACTTCCACTTTCGTAATTTTCCACATAATTTAATAATTGTTATTGGCAACCATAATCAACACCAACATCCCCAAAATAACAGAGACTATCCTTAATATGTAAATTAACTTTTTTACACAACTAATTTTGCCGAACTAAGTAACGCCAAACCACAAACAAAAATTAACAAAAGCGCACATTAACCATAAGGATATTGCAGCAGTAAAAAGGATCTTCGTATTCATTTAAGAAATTCTAATTCAACTAAATTTGTAAATAATGCAAATTTGATTACGTTTAGAAAGGGCGCGCTTCCAATGAAAAAAGGCAGCTTAAGGCCTGAATATGAAGGACTTTGATACAATTTGACATTTGGTTTGTGACAAAGCTGCAGGGAAACCTTCTACGCATTTGTCTGGCTTCAAGGCCAATTGTGCATGAAATCCGCGATAATCATTTTAAATTTGACATCAACAAGTTGTAAGGGTGTGTTCATGTGTGTGTGCTTTGAACCTTTGAGTGCAGTGTTTACTTACTTATTTGCTGCTGATTATTGCTCGGCAATGAATTTGCCGCAAGGATAATTGAATTTGGCACAAAATGTGCCGAAACTAATGCGCTTTCCGACTTGCCAAATGCTAGACAGTAATAAATCTGCAGATGACTTGAAATAGCAGCAACAACAGAAGCACCGGCAGCTATTTAATTTCCAAAGAAGTGATGAGACGCATTAAAGTAAGACTTAATATATGTCCTGGTAGCCTTTTGAAGGAAGATGTATTTGTGTATGTGTGCGTGCGAATATGCGCAAATCTTTACTTAGCGGCAAATCCGCAGCTATCACTTCGCACAATTTATTCAGGAATTTTTAATCAAACCGTTACCATTAATTACTCGAAATTCTTAGCCACATAACAGACATTTTTTGCGAAGCCACCCACTTTTATACTTCATACTTTCGTTTCATAGTCTTACTCTTGCCTGCTTTTCGCTAGCATAGAAACTTAGTCTGATGAAAAAGTCGTATTTTGTTTGGAAAATCAAATTTCAAGCAGGAAGAGATACAGAGCAGAAAAATATCACACAAACGAAAAAAAATCTGTTGCAAACCATGTGGCCCCAAATACTTGCCTCACATCTAACAAAATCTTACAACAAAAACGTCAAGGTTGTACAAAAACAGCAAGAAAGACCCATGAGCATGGGTAGCAAAGACTAGTGATAAAATGCGAAGTACAAACCACAGCAACGTGGCATGTTGAAATGCAAAAAAAAAAAAAGACTTAGTAATTGTTGGGAGCGAGTGCACTGAAGTTCCAAGTACATTAAGGTGGTCCATAAAAATGAAATATATGATGTTTCTCGGTCTCATCCCTTCAGTAGGTAATAACTACTTAAAAAATATCACACATAATTTTGGTTCCAAAAAGCAATGGTTAAGGGTTTATCGCACAGTGGTTAAAGATTTAACTTAATGTTCATATGTAAATGCACTGAGGCTTCACATGGTGGAACTAACCGTTTATTCTCAACCAAAAGCAAAAATTTCGAGGCTCATAGAATCGAGAACCCGGCTTCTCGCAAGATTCACAATTCTCGACATATTCTTAAAGCTTGCCAATTTCTCGACATTCAATTTTGTCACAACATTGGCCGAAATATAAGTAGAGCCTGATATTTCTTCCCGAAACTCTGACTTCTGTTCCAGAAAAAATCGCAAGCTCTAGATAATACTGAGAATGAAGCGATTAAATTGAATGTCGAGAAGCTCAAAAGCATTTCGAGATTCGAGCAGCTTGCGATCACCCGATACTCGCATAAAATATCTTCCCAAAAAAATTTGAGAAATCATAAGCTTTATCACAAGAGGCTTTGATTCCTGTATAACACGGCTTAACCGTTTACAATCGGAACTAAATTTACACCTAATAGTATTAGCCATTTTAGTTATTAAAAATCTAAATATAGAATTTAATTTTTTTGAATCGTCAAGGCCTAATTTTAACTTTGACCCCTGTGTGAGACTTCTTAACCGTTTCGAAATAGGACCAAAATTTGTCAGCGATTTCAAAACTAAGCACAAGCGTCTTAAGAGGTGAAACTGAATAAACTCGTTTATTTGATTTATAGGGACCAACCTATTGTAAACACTTTTATATTTACATTGCTGTGCAATAAATTTTACTTTGGAAGCTGAATTTTATGTGAATGTTAACTGTCCACACCTCAACCAAATAAGATTGGCGCAGCTTAAGAGTTTCACAGTGCTGTTGGTGCTGTTGTTGTTGTTGTTGTATTAACCAATAAGATACTCCTCGAAATGTTATCGATTTTTACGGTCCCAGTACGCTCCGGTAGCAAAGCACCGTTGAGGTCCTAGCCCGAACATCTCGGGAACGATTAACATGACCACATTAAACCTTCAAGGCCATCCCTCTACCCACCATAAGCTAAGTTGACAGTGCATGATCGATGAATATCTGTTAAACACTTTTACGGCTAGTTCTGATACGATGCGAAAGGAGGTAATCCTCAGAGCTATGCAGTAGCGTGTACCGGGGATGCCCATCAACTGCTTCGTACCTGGTGATTCTCCAATGTTTGACATCAACCTACTTTCCATCCATACCAAATTGGGTGATTAACTCTAGGACACCCCTTATGCCATTGCAAGCAGAGGAATTTTCAAAGAAATGTTTTTCATGGCGGAAATGCACTCGAAGTTTTTCCTAAACCGTGCTCACAGGGCTTGAACACTATTTTTGGGGGCTGAATTCGCCGGCCTAATATGGAAAAAAAATCGTTGTCGTACAAATTGGTTGCCTCAATCAATATTTTCACTGTGAGGAATATGATGAAGATCGTCTAAAATCTAAAAGAAGTCCTAACTAACAGTTAGAGTTTCAGCGGGGTTTGAACTCTAGTGATAACGTGCTAGGGGAAAGTGTGTTTGTGTAGCATATTGTGACGAATATCAGCATCAGTAAGCTGTTAGTTTATAATCACGCAACAACAAAAACATGAAGCAGCCACTCTTATATACATGTCCACATTAAAGCTAGGAACACTTATGTAGAAGGCGACGACGAGATATCTCACACACGCACACATGTAGTCATGAGCCGAAGTTGTTACTCACACACACACACGCATATGACTATAAACTACAAATTTACACGTATATAGCTGGTAACTAAGCATGAGCTACCTAGAGTTTTAGAAGGTGAAAAGTCTAGAGCTTTAGAGAAATATGTAGACGAGGCAACAGAGAGTATAAAAGCAGCGCAAGCTGAGTAATCAGCAATCAGTTTTGATTTAAGCACGCTATTGGTTGTGAAGCATAAGTGTTATTGTGAAGTACTTTCAAAGTAGTCTAATAAAGACCATTTTGCATTATTGAATATTGGAGTTATTTATTCAACAGTTTAGTGATTCGGACGTTGGCAGAAGTTTTAAATAACGGGAATTTCACTAAGTTTGTAACAATATGTAAGTTCGCAAGATTATATACCGGAGTAGTATCGTCAAATATGAAATAAGAAGAGCAAAATGCCGGAATCCGTGGTACGCTGGTTCCGAACCAGCCCACTGCGCACACCATTTTTTTTTTTGGAAAGTGTAGACTTCTCTAGTCTAAAAATTGAAACCCAGTTCAGTGCACTCATTTTCAGAAATCTAAATTTAAAACGAAGTTTGGTCCTGCTCGTATATGTAGTACGAGAAAGCTTTATATTTAGGTCAAACTTTAAATTGTGGCTTAAATTGACCCTGTTGCTTATTTATGGCTCATCACTATTTATTTGTAAATTTGTATGATATGGGAAGGGCAGAAAAATCAAATTAGGTGCAAACGAGAAGAAACCCCACTTTGACATAAAGCACGTCTCTCTCGTTGTTGATATTGCTGCTGCCAGTCTTCACCATTGTTCATCTGCCAAAGCTGTCAGCAGGAAAAACTACCCACACACACTCTCTGCGGTGCATTATAGTCGTGGGTGACTACAGTAGCGTAGTTCTATAGATGTATGAGTGTGTTTGTTTCTCGAATATTTGTGTAAGCAGATGAGCGCGTTGTAATGAATAATTTATAATAGTTGGCAAGCTTTTACGGAAAATTAAAGTTTTGTGGCTCTTCACACCAAAAGCCATGAAGCTGGAGAAAGAAAAGCGTTACATTAAAATGAAGGAATTAAAAAAAAGTTCTAAGGGGATTAGTTGTGTATGTGGCAAGAAAACTTGTTGAATGCTGAACATGAAAAGGATAAATATTGAAATTGTGGATATAATGAAAGCTAAAATGCAAAATTTTTTATGAGTAAACATCATTGTTCACGTTTTGGGGGAATACAGAATGTAAGAACTGTTGATAATACACAGTCGCAATATGTTAGAGCAATGTACGTGGAAGGGTTGATATGAGCGTGGTAGAGTTGATATAAGCGAAATCAGAGATCAAGGCAAGGCTGGGAAAGGAAAGGAAGGGAAAGGACAGGATAGGAAAGAAATGAAAGGAAAGGAAAGGAAAGAAAAGGAGAAAAGTAAATTCCGGTCGTCTCAAGTCAAATAAAGTTAAGTCAAGTGAAGTCAAATCAAGTGAAATTGAGTCAAGTAAAGTCAAGTAAATTCAAGTCAAGCCAAGTCAAGTTAAATCAAGTCAAGTCAGGACAAGTCAAGTCCCTTGATGTATACCTACATATGATAACGATAGCGAAGCTATCGTTTTGTAATCGGTGTTTGTTATTGAAAAGTTATACGTTTGCTCTCAAAAAGTTATCGATTTGTCATCAAAAAATTATCGAATTCATATTAATTTATTATCGCAAAAATATTGACTATTTATAAAACAGCTATCGAATTTTTATCGGTGTTTTACCAATTCGTTAGTCGTAATTGAAAAGTTATCGAGTTTTTTATCGAAAAGTTATCAATTTGTTATCGTCGTCTTATCAATTTGCTACTGTGTATGTAAATTTGAAGCGAACACAATCGATATTGAAGGGCCCGGTAACCAGCAAAGTTGTACGTTAGAAACTGTTTAAACCTATACCATGAAATTTCCGACTTGGAGGCATATCGCGCCAAGTATTTATTTTTATTTTCTTTAGATTGTTGTTGTTGTGTTAACAGTACTGCGTCTCATTTAATGGGAAAGACCACTCACAAATTGTCATCAAAGTCCTCTATAGGGAGTCCAAATAAATTGGCAGTTTCATCAGGGGCGGACCATAAGGAGATTGGTATTAGAGATGTAGGTTCCACATTACAATTGAAAATATGGATGATGTCATGCGAGGACATATCGGGGTTGATTCTGGACAAGTAGGAGTTTAACCTTTTACAGTATCAAGAACGAGGTTGGGCCAGGGTGACTCGTGTCTCCCTTGGTAGTGTGCCTAATTCTTCTGCAAGGGTATGATATTACATATTAATAACAGGGTTCACCGGGCGCATTCTGACAAAAGTGTTTCCCGATTCTGTGTGGATTTGGCTTTTTCTAGATTCTAAAGGTTTTAAGGAAATCTCGCTGTAAATTAAGATTTGTATTTGAGGGGACATTAATTTATGTTAATCACTGGAACCGTCCTATGATACTCATTCCATGACATAAATTTCCACTTAAAGACACGACTAGAACGAGGAATTCAGTTAGATTGTCTGACCCCGAGATGATTTGAGTAGTATTTCTTGCACCATGTTGCCTCGATTATTTTTGAGCTACTCATATAGATTTTAGTTACACTATCATTGTCGAAGTTGTTGTTGTTGTATTAACGATAAAGACACTCCTCGAAGGTTTTGGGGGATTGTTATCTATGTTGATGGCCCTTTGCCGGATATAGATCCGGTACGTTCCGGTAACAAATCACCATTATGGTACTAGCCCGACCATTTCGGCAACGATTAATATGAACAAATTAAACCTTCTAGGCCAAACCCGCCCTCCCCACCTCCTAGCCAGAGCCTCGCCTGCTAGATATGTGTATGACACATTCATATTTGCAGCAGGATTCCCCTCGGGTAGGTGAGGTTGACAATTAGGTTGCGGAAGTTTTGAAGCTATATAGCTTTGTATTGCACTTATCAACCCTTTGAGTCCCATTATTGTCGAAGTCGTTCTCTCACTCTACCCAGATGTTAATTTACATTCCGCACATAGAAATCGATTATTAATGTTACATAGTCCTTCTCAGATTTTAGGTCAGTTTAGTACCATTTAGTCGAACCCTTGTCATGTCGTATAATATCCTTGGGAGTCCGTAATAAGCTGATTTCTACATGTTGGTTTCTTTCAACATAACAACACATTTATCTCCGTCGAATAATGCAAGGAGCGAACTAACTCCTAATCGTAAAGACAAACTAAATTCCTTCATATATTCGCCTCTCCATTTTTAATATTTGAACAATTAAAACTGTACAGTTTTGCTTTATTTCAAGTGCCATTTACATACTAAAAACTTACGAAACACTACAACGTTAGGCTTCAGATTTTCAGTGAACTCTTCAAGTCATCGACACTCATAAATCGAAGTGAATTTAAATCCGTGCCACTATGACTACAAAAACAACAGTAATAACTTTTCTAACAATGACATATAACAACAATGCGCAGAATGTCAATCATTTGCAAGAAATACCACAAAACGTATAATGAAGAAGCAGCAGTACAAAATAAAAACCCTCTCAAACGAAGAAAAATAAAATTAAAAAACTACTTAATAGTTGGCAAAAAAATCACTGTCAAACCGCCAACAATGACAACTGAAACCACTGACACCACTCTGACGGTCGTACACGACAATCGATAGCAGATACGGCCAACTGAGTTAAGTGCAATCGCATTGGGTATTTGTATGGGTTAAACGATTGGTAGAGAGGCTCGAATTGAAATCGAGTCCTCAGCAGGGCCCGCGCAGGAAAAATATGCAGCGTGGGCATATCAAGTCATACAACAGTCGCTACTTCCACCCACATTTTTTACTTACCGAGTATGTTGCTGTATATATATATATGTGTTTGTGTGCAGATTTTCTGAGTTTTTGCTACAAAAAGGTATCGAGAACAACGAAAAAAATTGGGAGTCATGAATCCCTTTATGCACACATAAATATGTACGTATTTATGTGAATATAGCATGCATTGTTTCTGCTTTTGCCCTTTGTGTTCATTGTTTCACATTTGCTCTGTTGTTGCCAACAACAGCAATCACTATCGATATCAGCAATTGCTTTTGGTGTATATTAAGTGACAGCAATTGACACTTTCCAATGAATTTTTAATTTTCATATATGCTTTGCCGCGCACTGTGAATGAAGGACGTTCTTTACGCAGAGGCGATTTTTGCAGGGAAAGATTTTGCTTCCAGGTCAAACAATTTATTGACGTAGTTTTTTTAGGCAACACGTCACTACACCCTGAATTAAAAATTTTCGCTGAAACAAAAAAAGAAAATACATAGGCTGATAGAGGTTAACAACATTTAACTGCCACCAAATTAATCACTCCTTCGAATGCTCCACGATCCCTGGTAATCGAACTGAAATGGCAGTCCTGACTGTAGAATTTGAGGTCTACTGCAACCGTCGGTGAATATACCGACACAATCTACTTTCCGTTACCAGACGTTTTCACATCAGGGGAGCTACCAACGGTCGGCATTTTTCTGGTACATTTCTTAAGGCTATCCTAGTTCGTTTTCAATCTTTAATACTCTAGTTAACGATTTTGTCCCTTTTTTATATCAGGCAAACTATATATGTATATAGCGAGTTCGCAAAATAATTTCGCGCTGCCTCAAAAAATGGAAGTTGCTGATAAGGCCCTGCTGGGTATGGACGTGGCAACGCGCGATATAATGGAGCGCTATTGCTAAGCAAAGAAGGATGTGAAACCTATTAGGAAGAAAAAAAAGTGAAGAAGAACGACGTGAGTGAGGGGAGCATCAGATGCTGGCTGAGGAATAATGCGCAAAAAAATCGGAACGATGAAGGAAGTTTTCAGCACCAGGGCAGATTACTGTAGGAATTATAAAGCCGACTTAAGTTGTACAGGGAGCATTTATCCTTATCATCCTTATCCAGCTCGCGAGGGATAAGGCCAACCCTATACCCTTTTGCTGAAGCAAATTCCAGTACCCGACTATTATGAAGTGAGAATGGCATCATCCCGGCTAAAAAAAAAATAACAAGATGCCGTGCTGTCACGAACTCCCTGCTGAACTGTTCAGAGACGGAAACGAAGACTTCGAAAATGGCAAGTATTAGGTTAGGTTGGGGTGGCTGCCCGAGGGCACACTTAGGCCAGTAGTACTAGGCCCGTTGTGATACCACGAAAAACACCGTTACCTCTCCTCTTCGAACCATTTTGAGGACCTGATGAAATCTACCAGGTCCTTGACGTAATGCTCCACAACCTGACTCATAGTATCAAGAACTGGAGCTCCCAGAAAGCGCTGCCGTGCTCCGCTTAGCGCTGGGCAGTTGCAAATGAGGTGAACCACCGTTTCCTCCTCCTCATCTTCTTTACAACTCCTACAGCAAAGACGGTAAGGCGCTCCTAGCCTTTCTGCATGCCTACCTATGAGGCAATGACCCGTTAGTGCCCCTACAAGTGTGGAAATTGTATCTCTTGTTAGGTTGTAAACGTGACGGGACCTTTTAGGATCCCATTTAGGCCAGGTTTCTTTCGACGTTCGACATCCCGGTGTTTGTAGCCATCTTTCGTCGGCTTGACGGTAGATGTGCTCTTTTAGCATTAGCTTGCATGTGGACAGGGGAATACCTAAGCGTTCTTGTCCAGGAAGAACCTGCTTGGTTGTACCCTGCCTAGCGAGTTCATCTGCAATACAGTTTTCCTCGATATCCCTATGTCCATGGACCCATGTGAGGTGTACACGGTTCTGTTGAGCCATCTCTTGAAGAGATCGGCGACAGTTTAGTGCTAGTTCAGAACTGAACGAGTGGGAGCCCAGAGATTTTATGGCAGCTTGGCTGTCGCTGAAGATAAAAATTTCTTTGCCGACAATGTATGTCCCTATCCTAGCTGCGGCTTCTATTATGGCTGCAACTTCTGCCTGAAATACACTGCAGTGGTCGGGTAGTCTGAATGAGAGCTGGAGGTCAAGGTCCCTTGAGTATACTCCACCCCCAACTCTCCCGTTTAGCTTGGAGCCGTCTGTGTATATGGAAATGCTGTTGCCCATAGCAAAGCACTTGTCCGACTCCGTCCAGTCATCCCTGCTGGGTATGTTTATCTTAAAGTTGGTTTCCGCAACTGTTGTGGTCGCACAGCGATCCGTGCTAGGAGGGAGAAAACTGTATTTGTTTAGTATACTTGAGTGTCCTGTGGTCCTGTTGTTCCAGCACGACAACTCCCTTAGACGCAGGGCTGACGTTGCCGCTGCTCGATGACCAACCAGATCCAGTGGAAAGATGTCAAGAATGACCTGAAGAGCTTCGCTAGGCGTTGTTCTTAGAGCCCCGCTTATGCTTATCATGCTGGATCTGTGAACTTTACCCAACAAGTTTAGGTTTGACGCCTTGCTCAAGGCTGGCCACCATACGACTACCCCATACAGCAGTATGGGTCTGATAATCGCGGTATAAATCCATCTGCATATGTTGGGGGTGAGTCCCCATTTTTTGCCAATGGCTCTTTTACACGTATATAATGCAATGTACGCTTTCTTTTGTCGCTGGATAACGTTGTCCTTCCAGTTCAGCTTTTTGTCTAAAACTACGCCTAAAAATTTGGCTTTATCTGCCAGGCTTAGGCGCACCCCATTTAGTTCAGGTAGGTTCAACGATGGTATTTTGTATCGTTTGGTATATAAGACAAGCTCTACTTTATCGGAGTTGACGCTGAGTCCACATCGGGAAGCCCACAAGGAAACAAGTCGCACAAAGTTTGAGGAAACTTGCCTCTGTAGATAATCGCTAGGTCATCAGCATATGCCACGACCTTCCCGCTCCCCCAACTAGTATCTCTTAATAGCGAGTTTACCGTTAGGTTCCATAGTAAGGGGGAAAGGACACCACCCTGGTGCGTGCCCCTTGCGACAAATCGTGTTACCTCAACCTTCCCCAGTGAGGAGAGCACTTTCCTTCCCCTGAGCAGTTGATCAATTAGTCCCACTAGGGGTCTATTTACGTCCAGATCAGTTAAAGCAATGTTAACGGCGTCTGGACTTATGTTGTTGAACGCTCCTTCAATGTCTAGGAAGGCCACAAGACAAAAATCCTTTTCGAACAAGGATGTTTCTATAGTAGAGACTAGGCTGTGTAGCGCAGTCTCCGTAGATTTACCTTTGGTGTACGCGTGTTGATAGTCCGAAATGAGATTCCTATCAATGCTTGTAGTGAGAAAATCGCTAACTATTCTCTCTAGGGTCTTGAGTACGAAGGATGAAAGACTGATAGGTCTATAGTCCTTCGGCTCGTAATGAGAGGCTTTGCCTGCCTTAGGAATGAATATGACCGTGGCGCTCCTCCATGCACACGGAATATAGTTCATAGCCAAAGAAGCGGTATATATGTGCCGCAGCCAGTTGGCTGATACCTCCAAAGAGTAGATAAGTTGAGCGGGTACAATCCCGTCTGGTCCAGCAGCCTTAAAAGGTTTAAATCTTTTGACTGCCCTCCTCACTCTCTCCTCAGTGATGGGTATATTCAAAGCTTGGTTTGCTGCAGGTACTTCCGGTGCGTTTCTCATATTTCCCGGGAAATATGTGTCCAGGAGCAGCTCTAGAGTTTCCCCTTCTGTGCTGGTCCAGGTACCATTCGGTCTCCGCAGAAAGCTAATAGCTGTTTGCGTCTTAGAAAGCACGCACCGTAGCCTGGATGTGTCCACGACACTTTCGACTCCAGTGCAGAAGTTTCTCCATGAAGTTCTCTTCGCTTGTCTCAGGACTTTTTTGTAGGTTCTTAGTTTGTCCTTGTATTCTAGCCATTGTGACCCGTTATCAAAGAATTTGGCTTTGTTAAACTGTTCTCTACAGGATTTACGAAGTAGGTCCAGATCATGGGACCACCAGTGAGGTTTACGCTTACCGCGCGGTTTTGGCAATGGACAGGCCTGTTCTAAGGCTTTTGAGAAAGCCGATGTGAAGGTTTCTACCAGACCCTCTAGCTCCATCGTTGATGAGAGGCTTTGTGGGGGCAGTTCTGGTAGTTCTCTTGCTAACAGCTCATTATGTAGTTTCCAGTTTGTATTACGTGGGTTACGTCTCGCAATGGGCTGATCGACGAAGAACTCTAACATTACTTCAATATAGCGGTGGTCTGAAAAGGAATGTTCCTCAAGAACACGCCATTTTTTAACCCACCCATAAACGCTTTCGCTACAAATAGTGAGGTCAATAACCTCTCTACGGTTTTTAGTAATAAAAGTTGGTTCATTACCTACATTGCAAACTACAAGGTTAGTTGTTAAAAGGTACTCAAAAAGTGACTCACCCCGAGTGTTTATGTCGGAACTACCCCACTGCTCGTGGTGGGCGTTTGCGTCTGTCCCAATTAACAGATGGCCTTTGCTTGAGTCGGCCACCAAATCCTTTACCGTCTTTTGCGGAGGAGGTTCCTCTGCGTCGTACGGCATATAAACGGAGGCTAGCGTTAATTGGGTGCCTCCGCTTGACAAACTGGCCGCTGTGACGTCACCATTGCTATAATTAGGCAACAGAAAGATATTTAGCTCAGACTTTACTAAAATGCATGTTCTCACTTTACCTTCATCTGCAGCTCGGATGAGCTTAAACCCAGTGGCCCCCAATCCGCAAATCCTTGAGTTGTTCACCCAGGGTTCTTGGATAAGGACCACTTCGACGTCGCCTTTAGAAAGGCGACTGATGAGAGCAGTCGAGGCTGCCTTACTTTTGTGCAGGTTTATCTGGAGCAACCTCAGCATGAGCTTGCTCAGACTCCCCTGCCTCCATCACCGTGATGTTGGGATCCTCTCCGTCGCTATCCAGCAGAGCATCCTCCATCGACAAATTGCCCAGAGCCCCTGCGCAATTTGACGTGGCGGAAACCAGGCTTTCGGCGTCGGAGATTTCCGCTTCCACTTCGGGTGCCTCAATGTCCGTGTCCAAAGAGGCACTCGAAAGGGATGCGCGCTGTGCGTCCCCACGATATACGTGAATTACGACCTCCCCGAGGCCGTAAAACACTCTTCCTTTGCTCCGTCTAAGGGGCTCGAGAGCTTCCTTATTCAGGGCTAACACGACCTGTCTCCTAGGTCCTACAGCGTCCTCGACTTGGATGACACTCCAGTCCTGCGTTGGGAGAGCCGGGTTCATCAGTTGCAGCATCCTGAGAATTCTCTCAGGTTCTGCTGGAACCGCTGGAACCCATGCCCTGGCCCTTGGCCGAGCCGGAATGTCCTTCCAGTCAACGACCTCGATAATCGCCCCGGGATAAACTTGTCCCAGCTTTGCGGCTGCTGCCTTGTACAGCGCAATAGACTTTGCGTCCTCGCAAGCGAGTACCTTGATTTGGCCCTGGTACCATCCGGCATCAGAACCTCGCGGCGGACTACCCGGAGACTCCATCAGCACGTCGAGAACGGCGTTGCCGATTTCATTCCGGACGTACGGCCATTGGTCTTTAGGGATTGCACCACGGTCATTCCCTCGGTCCAGGATTCCTATAAGGATCCGGCCCTTGGCTACCTCGGCAAAGCTGGGTTTGGCTACCGCGGGGTGATTCTGGTGCCTTTTCGGCGGTGGTTTGATATCCTCATCGGACCTTTGACGTTTATATGGGGTTGCGCTTGTTGGCAGAGAACCCCGAAAATTCGGCAGTAGAGCTCGCGCCCTTTACACCGAATTCCTGGCGTTCTCTGACAGCGTTTCCAGCGGAACACCCTCATACCTTGACAGGACTTTTGCAGCCCTTCTTTTGTTCCTGTGGAACGATCCCTTGTGGGAATCTTCTTGAGAAGGGGTCCGACCCGTAGTTGCCCTCGCGGTCGTACCCCCGGATGATGTCTTCATTATGGCTCCTTTCTCCTTTGACTCAGTGTGACCAGATCGTGGGACCCCTGTCACAGCCGTGGGGAGAATAGTCGCCATACCGGCGTCAGACGGGCGCCCAGCATCAGCAGGCGCGTCAGTGTTCGCCGTTGCCAGCGCAACTACCTTCGCCGCCATACTGGTGCTTGCCCCCGTCCGATCACCTAAGACTGTGTTGACTGAGGTTGCCCTCTTTTCGTCCATGGGGAGCCGACCAGTCGTTTCCAACGCAGTCGCTCCCCCGGTTAAAATAGCTGTTGCGGCCCCGTTTTCCCTTGGCTCGGAGTGGCCAGGTCCAGAGACCCCTGCCACAGCCGTGGGAAAAAAGGTTGCTGTTCCGGCGCTTGGTCGGTGTCCGACAACAGCAGGCGCGTCAGGGTTCGCCGTTACCAGCGCAACTCCCTTCGCCGCCATACTATTGCCGCCCCCCACCAAGTCGCTCTTCACTTTAGCGTTGGTAGCATTGGTAGCCCTCCCTCGTTCACTAGGGCGTATGGATGCCAATGCTGTTGTCCTTCTCCCTGTGGAGGAGAACGGATTTTCATTTACTTGTTTTTTTTTTTATTTTTGTTGTTCATCTTGTTCGTACGACCCCTTGCTAGACGAGGCCAGCTTAGGGTCACCTTATTGAAAGGGGGAAAAGTGTCGTCCGCCGCGGCAGAGGCCCTTACCGCGGTAAGACCATTTTTACTCTCTGAGGCGGCCCGGTGTCAGAGAGGCTCCGTACAAATACAGCCAGATTAACCTCCCGGCTGCAAACCATCCAATGGGCACGGTGCCGCATAACACCCTGGATTGGGAGGGGACAGATCTTGGTCATCGCTCACCCCAGGACTAGGCCACCGCAGCCATGGAGATCCATGTGAACCTGCATCCTACTGGGTGGCATAGTCCCGTGGTCAGCGACTAAGCCCTCGCATCGCGGCAAGATGTCTGCCCTTCGCGAGGGTGGCAAGTATTAAATCCTATACAAAATATGGTCAGACGAGCGCATGCCTCCAGATTTTGACTTAAATGTGCTTTCCCAATCTACGAAAGAAGCAATGCCGCGAATCACTCTAACAGCGGAATCAGCCTGCTTAACGAAATAATTGGAACTTATCAGTATGATTTCAGACCTGGTAAATATACTTTCGATCTGATCTTCACGCCAGATGCTGGAGAAGTCTCTCGATAAGGGAATCGAAAAACATCATCTTATTATACACTTGAAAGTGGCCTTTGAAAGCGCGAAAATAAGTACGCTGCTGCATTTGAATTTAAGCTATCTTCAAAGTTAATATCTAAGGCTTTGCCAAATTGGGATGAGCAACACCGCCAGCTCCATAAGGATTGGGACGGACCTCTCTATGCCATTCGAAACTAAACGAGGCATTAGACAAGGCCTTATGCTGGAGAAGATAACTTTAGCAACAGAACTACACCATGATAGCACAATATATTATAAGAACGTACATTTAATGACATATGATGATAATATTGATAAAATCGGTATGAAGTTCTGCCCCTCTTTATTGGATAAAAAGGCAAAAAAGTGGGTCTTGCGGTAGATGAGGACAAGCAAAGTACTTGCTGTCATCCAACAAAGAATTGGCACATGTGCGATTTGGCAGTCACGCCGCTGTGAGATTAATTCGATACCGTGAATGACTTTATCTATATAGAAGCCAGCATTAACTTGACTCTCGACAACAAGTGGTTTCTCGGACTAAGTAATAAATTGAAAATAAAAACCTCTATCGATTAATAGGGAACAAGCCCTACAACTCCTTTTATATGACTCGGAATCATGAACAGCGCCGAGAGAAGTTCACATGGCTCTTAGAGTAATCGAGAGAAAATTTCTCGGAAAGATTTATGGTCCTGCCCAGCCTCCACACTTTCCAATGGATTGAGGTTGATCAACTATGCCGCGGATCGAGATATGGCCATCTGTTGTAAAAGGTTCTAGCGTAAAAAAATTCGCTAATCTTTCTTCTCTCCGAAGGAAATAGAATCATATAAATTGTATTTATTTTATTTACGAGTATACATCTATTTACTAAACCTGTTGGGTGTTTGGGTTTGTTTTTCACGTGAAGTCAGAACAAATAAGCTTTCATGCCTAAAATATCCACGACTAAAATATCCAAGTGATTCAAGAAGTTATGTAGCGTAGCCTTTCAAGGGGTTGCCAGCGCAATTTGTAGTTTCTTCAACTCAATTGTCAACCTCACCTACCCGTGGCGAATCCCGTTTCCGTAGCAACCTTGGCTCTGACCACCCCAAGTTCCATGAAACTAGAGCGTGGGGGAAGAGATGGCCTAAAAGGTTCAATGTGGTCATATTAAATCGTTACCGAGATGCTCGGGGTTGAACCTTAATGGTGCTTTGTTGCCGGAACGTACTGGATCTATATCCGGTAATTGACCATCAACATCGTTAATACTCACCAAAACCTTCGAACAACAACAACCTTAAGGGAGGAAAAATCCTTTACCTTTTGATGTTATTTATACCGGTAATTGATGATTACCTCGAAATCATGGCGGCCAATACTTCTTCAGGCTTGCGAGTCATTTGTTTTGTGTTATTTCTCGAGCTTGAAGCTGAGGAGAATGGTAAAAGGAACGATCTAATGCGAGAGCATGTTATTGTTGTCATACTTGCCCTCCCTTTGAAGAAGCCAAAATTTCTTAGGCGGATGTTCTAGGCACATAGGTGTCCTAAAGTAAAATTATAATAAATAAGATTGCGGCTTTCACTCAGACCCCCTTACCGTAAGCCACTGATCACCTATACACTAAGATATGCCACAAGTGTATACGAGAGCGAGTTTGAAGGAGACTTCACTTAGATGTATGCTAAACACTGTACCTTACAGATTCCTATGACATATTTTTTGTTTTTTTGGAACAATGAATCGTAGTACTTGCTAAGTAAAAAAAGATTTTGTCCCTATATTATCTACTCAAAACTGCAATTTCTCTCTGTGTTAAGTTGTAACTCTGCCTTTGAACATTTCCAACTTCACTTCCACGCTATGAGTTCTTTAGCCATATATTGATAAATGATTCTCTTCTTACAAAATTGATCAAATGAAATTAACCTTGTTAGCTTGTTGAACAGAAATGTCAGCTCGTTTGCTCAATTTATTTGCAATATTTCTATGTCGCGCAGTCGCCTGCTGCATCCAAACTGACTCATGTACTCGCATACCCACCAAACAAGTCATTAATTTATGTTTTTTTTTCACTGAAGCTGAAAGAACACGTCAATAAATCTGTTTCGCTGAATGAAATTACATACATCAGCGTAGATACGTCAGGGTACACATGTATTAGATTTGCTAAGCAATTTATTACGCTCTGCGAGTTCTTCAATTTTATTTTATTGCGCTTGCCAAAGCTACGACTTCGAGAACGAGCTTAGCAACCTTACAAAAAGTTAAGAAAAGAAGACACATTTAGTCCTTCAGACGCGCAAGGCATCCCACTGAAGATGCTTCGTGAGCATTCTTACAAAACTTGACTTCGTACCAGACAAGACAGATTTTTGCAACTCCCCCACTGTGCAGGCTTCACAATATCATCCTTTGCAGAGAGGAGTATGAAAAGGAACTAAAACGCAACAGTGAACTGGTAAACTGGTTTTCAAATTGAAAGAAGTTGGACGGAAAGGCAGGGTGATTAGCTTTCTATCATGAGCTCGCTTTAGGCAACAAGTTTAACTTGTCCGATCATTGCATCGCCTTACAAGCAGAGGTTGCCGCAATTAAGGATGGGGGGATAGGATACTGTTCAGTAATACTACTTTTACAGAATTCGACATCTGATCCGATAGCGGCTATCAAAGTCCAAGGTCAACTGCGGTGGTACGAGGGTACTATGGGAATGTTTGGCCTCACTTGCGGTTGCGTCGAACTTTTTTTAATAACAATAGAATCTGAATCTCATCTGTAAATCGTGAAGGGTTTTTGTTGTTGTTGAAGCGCTGTTAACACAACAGCAGCAACAACAAAAGGGGTTTCACAGGTCTTTGTCTAATGGGAGTTATGAGATTTGTTTCGACATGCTGTAAAACCCCTTTTGCTGCAGCTGCATCGATAATGACGTAGTAGAATCACCACTACTTGCTTGACTGACGAGATTTTGCCAGAACTAAGCGCATGTATTTCGGTCTCGACTCACAAGAATATCCGAAGGAATTATCTATCTTATTGAAGATTAATTTGTATAACCGTCAACACTTGTGGTAACGTCTACCCTCTTGATCCTGCCTTTGCTAAAGAGGTCAATATCATACCTTGGCTTCGCGGGAATTACCTCAACTTCCCGCCTTTTACCTTACATTTTAGGCTTGAAACAGCTCCGACTATCCACACTATCAACTAACCCCCTTTATATCAACCAGCTTAATAGAAGGATTATCAGTTTTCTCACAACATCCTCATAATGACGCTAAAAGTCTTTCTAGAGATCTCCACCTTCGGCAGATGCTTGCTTACAGGTATTGCTGGTATTAATTAACGCCACGTGCAGGGACTGATACCTCTTATTGTTGTTGTTGTATTAAGGATAAAGACACTCCCCAAAGGTTTTGGGGGGTGTTATCGATGTTGAAGGTCCTTTGCCGCACATAGATCGGTACGTTCTGGTAAGTAACAAACCACACTTAAGGAACTAGCCCCACCATCTCGGGACCGGTTAATATGAAGACATTAAACCTTCTAGGCCATCCCGCCTCCCGCCCCCTAGTTCCATGAGGAATTTGGGGTTGCCAGAGCCTCGCCTGCTAAATATGTGTATGATACATTCATATTTGTAACAGGATTCCCCTCGCGTAGGTGTGGTTGAAAATTGGGTTGCGTAAGCTTTAAAGTTATAAAATTTTGTATTTCGCTTATCAACCCCTTGAATCTCTGATACCCCTTGTCATTCATCTTTTCGGAGATAATCAGAGTCAGAGCATTACATCCCTTTATCATCTCCCAGAAAGCCGGGCTTTGAATTAAGCTTCATTTTGCTTATCATTCACCTCACTATTCTCTGCTGTTGGCATATCAGCACTATTTCCAGCTCCTTCTTACATACAAATTTCGGGGTTGTTGTTTTTTCTTCATTGAACTCTTTGCCGATGCATCTGGCTGGCCTCTCAGCCTGGAGACTGAGTTATATACCGATTACTGCCTCTTCTTTTTTATTGAATTTTGTGGTTGGTGAGTGAGACTCATTTGTGTTGCAATGGATTTGATTGCATTGCGCAATGACCTTGAAACAGTAGGTCACAGCATGCCGGGTTGGTTGATGAACTGTTGTGGTAGGTACCGCGTGATACTAATTAGAGCAGCTGCGTAGTTTTGATACCGCAGTTCGTCAAAAAGTCAATAAGCGCTTGCCGTACAAAAGAAAAAAAAAACAGGTTAAGTAAAGCTAGCAAGATCTTGGAAACAGGGCAAACAAGCTGTTAAAAAGAAATTCAAATATTTGATGTGTGCGTAGCTCAAACAAATACAAGCTGAATAATCACTTCGGAATAACAATAAAACAAACGTTATATTTATCACACACTTCGAGTATAATGCCCATTGTGCCCTTAACCAGGGAACGTAGAGTTTAAGACTTTTATTGATAAAGTCAAGATTCAGCATATATTTTTCTGTTACAAAGTAAAATTTCTTTACTTGTTGTCATATGTAATGTAAGGCGCGATAAACTCCTATGGGAATTTAGGCCGAGCTTCTCTTGTTATCATATTCGTAGCTAACATATTTATTGTTCACAAAACACTGACATTTGCATCTTTTGCTTTAGAACAGAGGTGCACTCGAGAGCATCGTAGGATTTCGAAAAACTATTGAGCGTTCACCTGCATATCATTTGATAGAGTTTCAGTAAAGCAAGCCACCAATCAGTTTAAGCTTGCATTTCAAACAGTAAGCATCTCATGCGTGAGTTCTGAGTTCAGAAATTCTTCATGTAAACACATACTACTACAAAAATTTGTGTTTGTTTTCGAAGCTCTGTTTGGCGTTATGAGCCATTGCCTCAGAAGTAAAGTCTTACCTCGTTTGCTTTGTAAGTCCTCTGCTTAAATCGAACATGCAAATCTGCTTGTTTACAATATGTTTTACCAATCAACCAATACACAAACCAGCTTCTGTCCCAACCCTCACACTTCTGCCACATTTTATGCTGCATTCAATCGACATTTTTCTCTTTTTTTTTTTTTTGAAACGCGATCTTCATTCTTTACCTTGGAAATTCGGCAATTGCAACTGCTTTTCAACTACAAAGTGCATTTGACCATAAAACAATTTGATTTTTTGTTATTCTGTTTTTATTTGTTTTTTTTTTTTTTCAAAAATTTTTCTATTGGCATCTTTAAACTTGTTTGTTAGTCAACAATCCAACGAATTTGAATATCAATAAACACTTCAATTGGAACAAATAAACGTTGAGGTAATAAGAATGAATATGCAGAACAAACAGGAAAAAGTTTAACTCAACTTTTGGGTAGGAGGTAATGTGTGATATTTAAAGGGTAAACCGGTTGATACTTTATACCAGTCATCAACAAAATTTAAGTTGAGACTGTATTGGTGAGAGTACAACCATCGTAGTAGCGGTGTTTGATACGCTGATTAACGTGCAATGTGGTAAGACATATAAACGTATATTTGTAAACTTTGAACGCAAATAAACAGCAGACTCATACATTTATATCGGGTCCCAGGGCATATGGGGATAGAAGGGAATGAAAAAGCGGATGAACTAGCTAAAAAGGGCGCATCCCTTGAAGCATGCTCCGTAGACGTCCCTATTAGATTCGGCGAGATTAAGCGAAGGCGAGAGGTGCACATGATAGACCAAGCAGGAAAGGCGTGAGTTCAAGCGCGGGGCTATAAAGTGTCGAAGATTATGTGTAGGTCTTACAACCTATGAATAACAAAGTTGTTTCTATCATTAAAAAGAGAGGACTGTAGACTCATGACGGGTATTCTGACTTGACACTGCCTTCTGGCGTCACATGCCTTTAAATTAGGCTTGGTCAGTGATAGCAGATGTAGGAAGTGCGGGTTGGAGGAGGAAACGATGGAGCATGTTCTGTGCTCGTGCCTTGCGTTTGCCAGGCTAAGACTCCAGCTATTAGGAGTGATACAGCTGTCAGATGTAGGAGCAGCAAGTGGCTTAAGTCATAGGAAGCTTCTAGTATTTGCCAAGATGACGGAGTTATTTTATAACACAGGTCCTGGTTTTTGATAGGGGTTTTCAGTTTGGTCGTTAAAACAAACTTCTGGTAACACTACGGACTTATTCAGCCTATGTGAGGTCCTCATGGACCGGCCAGTTCAACCTAACCTTCCACTCTTACTTAAGCTCATCAGAAAAGTGCTTATTGCTGTCGTTCTTTGCAGGTTCCCTTCATGTTCCTACGACGTTTACTCAGCGACTAGTTAACGAAAGAGAATATTAATATTTGTAAAGGGAGTGAGAGTAATTATTTCACTAGCTGACGACCTCTGTTCTAAAGAAACCTATGATAATGTTGACCTAATAAACAAATTATGATGTACTTTTGTTATATTCTCTAGACAAGATCTTTTCTATGAAGATTCTAGAGAGACTCGAATGGAATGAGATCGCTACTCTAGCCCCATGTTCCACGGCCGCTATTGCAGTAGGTAGTGTGGCAGCTGTTCAGTAAGGCACATCACATATGTTGGTCCATGGTGTTACCACATGTCATTAACCGAATCGCTGCGTGGCATAGAAAAGACAAGAAAAAAATCACAGTTTTATCTTGTACACCGAGATATTTACGCCTCGATTTCGCAAAAACTGGTTAGCCTAGCATTAACTGCCTGCTAGATTCCAGCTCGTCATCCTTACACACACAGCTCGGTATTACAAAGTCTCCACTGCCAGACGGGATGATTTTGCCAGTACGCTATTGTGCCTATAGTTCGGTATGGTAGTTGGCAGGGATATCTTTATGCACTAGCACTCAGATAATTTTTATCATAAAGTAGTTAGATGCCACCAAAGGTGAGGTAAAGCAATCTCTAATAGACCTTTCATGATGGCGCACAATAGTCTGTTCTGCCAGAGATGAAGTCTAAGTCAGTCATAATAATAAATAAATAGAGTGCTATGTAGAGGTGTTTAGTGCTCATTGCCACACAAGGATGCCTTTGAAGAGGTTCGGCTCGCCCAAAGAGAGAGCCCCCAGCATTTGTCAACTGCCCACGACAGAAGCATTAGCCAACAGCTTGCTGTCAAGAAAACTCTCAAGGTTCTTAATCCTGAAAGACAGCACCAGCAGTACTCCCTCATAGAGGGTGGTCTAAATACAGAAATTTTCGTGTTAAAAAAGCGAGCTTCATTCTTCTAGGAACGATAGTTCATCTGCATGATTCAGACCACCATGTCATGAGGCTCAGGGTACCGCGTTGAACGACCCGCAGTTTATTCACAATTTCGACCCTGACAAGAATTTCCAGGTCATCGGAAAAGCCACCACTTAGCAGCCCCTTTCCCCCTCCGGCCCTCGGCACTCCACCCTTTCACACCTTTATCTGAGCCGTCATCAATTAGGTTTCTTTGATCAGTAGAAAGTACAATACCTTGATTGAGTTTTTTAAGTTTTAACCCGGTACTACAGGTGACATATATGTATATGCAAATTGAGAAATGTTGACCAAATGAAGGACCTAATGCTCTATCCCTGCTCACTAAGGCAGTAAATGGTAAAATTATGATATTAATGTCATGGCGTAGGCAACCATCATATCTTTCTTCAAATTTATTATAAAACAAATAAGGAATACTGAGTTCGGATGTAACCGAACATTATATACTCAGCGTGAGCTTCAATTGTACATTTCATTTCTTCTTACAATAAAAATTGATAAGTGACATATCATTGATTCAAAACTATTTTTTGCTAAGTTATAGCTTATTATTCTGCTCTACGACACTTTTAAACTTATTTTATTTCTAATTTGCCGTGGCCTTTAACCGATCCCGTCCATTTTTACAAGAAAAATTTTCTGTTATAAGGAAAATATGTGTACACAATTTTGTTATGATATGTAAATTTTTCGTCGAGATCCCGAAATATAGAAAATTGCTTAGTCATAAAAGGGGCGGTGCCACACCCATTTTCAAAAATTTTAGTGTTTTCCAATTTAATGTTATAATTTAATTTAGAAAGTAAAATTCTATTGATACGAAGCTCTTTTTCGTAAAGATATAGCTTATAATTTTCGTCTGCGACCCTTTTAAAATTCTTTTATATAAGAGTGGGCGTGGTCTTTAACCGAGTTCGCTAATTTTTCTTCAAAGCATTCCTTATAGTTCAGGAAACCTCTCTGCCAAACTTTGTTACGATAGGTTAAACGATTTTTGATTTATGATTAATAGATTTTATCACAAGAGGGCGGTGCCACGACCATTTTTTTAATTTTTTTCAAATTTGTATTAAGAGTCTCAATATCAGTCCACACGTCAAATTGCAACATTCTAGGTGTATTATTTACTAAATTATCAGGGTTTCTGTGTCTTCCAAAATTTTATATATATAAAAAGTGGGCGTGGTTATCATCCCATTTCGCTCATTTTCAATACCAATCTATCCTGGGTCCAGATAAACTCGTGTACCAACTTTGGTGAAAATAGCTATCATCTGGTGGCAAAATCCTGAGCCAGATAAATAATTTTGCACGTAAATGCAACAACAACGATTTGAGCCAGATAAATAGGTCTCTTAAGCTAGCCCAACCTTTTCAGCCCAATCAAAAAACGAGACCGTACTAAATTGCACAACATTTATTACTAATTTAGTACCGATTAATTAAATTTATTACCCTTGTATTTTAAAAAATATCGAGGTTTGGGCTAGCTTAAGTTTAAGCCAGCCCAACCCATATGCACAATCAAAAAACGAGACCGTAATAAACTGCAAAACATTTATTACTAATTTAGTACCGGTTAATTAAATTTATTACCCTTGTATTTTAAAAAATATCGAGGGTTGGGCTAGCTTAAATTTAAGCCAGCCCAACCCATATGCACAATCAAAAAACGAGACCGTACTAAATTGCACAACATATATTACTAATTTAGTACCGATTAATTAAATTTATTACCCTTGTATTTTAAAAAATATCGAGGGTTGGGCTAGCTTAAGTTTAAGCCAACCCAACCCATATGCACAATCAAAAAACGAGACCGTACTAAACTGCAAAACATTTATTACTAATTTAGTACCGGCTAATTAAATTTATTACCTTTGTATTTTAAAAAATATCGAGGGTTGGGCTAGCTTAAGTTTAAGCCAACCCAACTAATATGCACAATCAAAAAACGAGACCGTACTTAACTGCAAAACATTTATTACTAATTTAGTACCGGTTAATTAAATTTATTACCCTTGTATTTTAAAAAATATCGAGGGTTGGGCTAGCTTAAGTTTAAGCCAACCCAACCCATATGCACAATCAAAAAACGAGGCCGTACTAAACTGCAAAACATTTATTACTAATTTAGTACCGGTTAATTAAATTTATTACCCTTGTATTTTAAAAAATATCAAAAAACGAGGCCGTACTAAACTGCAAAACATTTATTACTAATTTAGTACCGGTTAATTAAATTTATTACCCTTGTATTTTAAAAAATATCGAGGGTTGGGCTAGCTTAAGTTTAAGCCAACCCAACCCATATGCACAATCAAAAAACGAGACCGTACTAAACTGCAAAACATTTATTACTAATTTAGTACCGGTTAATTAAATTTATTACCCTTGTATTTTAAAAAATATCGATGCTTAAACTTAAGCTAGCCCAACCCTCGATATTTTTTAAAATACAAGGGTAATAAATTTAATTAATCGGTACTAAATTAGTAATAAATGTTGTGCAATTTAGTACGGTCTCGTTTTTTGATTGGGCTGAAAAGGTTGGGCTAGCTTAAGAGACCTCAGATAAATCCAGATAGAAGTCTAGTTCAATTTGTGAGCCAGATAATTTGTTAATTACTTCTTTTTAGGTTGGCAACGCGGCCTTTAATATACTTACTTTTTCAGAAATAGATGTCGCTGCTTCGCCTTCCGCCGTATGAGTTAAAAGAAAAACAGCGGCGACATCTGCCTATAACATTTCACGTGTGCGAAAATTTCACGACTTCTGATTCTTAAGTCTCTCAATGATCCAGAGCATTCCCGTGAGAATTGAGAGTGAGCCGGAGCTGTAAAACTCACTTAAAGACGGCAAATATCTCAATATTTACTCAAGTTATCGTGTTAACGGACGGACGGACGTACGTACATGGCTCAATCAAACTTTTTTTCGATACTGATGATTTTGATATATGGAAGTCTATATCTATCTCGATTCCTTTATACCTGTACAACCAACCGTAGCCCTCGTGAATTTTCGGTCCCGAACTCTAGGCAATTATGTGTTTCCGGACTTGAGGGCGGTGTCAAACTGCCGAATCAAGGACATCGGTGGGTTTATTGATCTAACCAAGTAGTTTGAGTAAAACTGTAGCAGGGTACATCAATCCAAAACGTAATTGGTTCCAGGAGGAAGTGCATCAAAATGGCGCCTAGAGCGCTACTTGCGCCCGGCTCTATAGCCGGGCAGCACAGCAACCAACCAGCCAACAACCAACCGTTATCCAATCAACGTTAATACACTCTGTGTGCAAATCACGCTGAGTATAAAAAAAGAGTCTCTATCCACTGCAGGCGCGTCTTCTGTAGCTGCATCGGCACATATAAAACGTATGCAAAAAAATCCCTTTGATGTGAATACCTGCGAGATGTTCGTTCATAGGCACGAGTGATAGTGATTTTTTTGAAGTCTATATTCCAGCACAAATCTGAAACAACGATTAAGCCTTCCCGAATTTTTCTCTCTGGCCACTGTAATAGGTATCACAGGGTCGTATTGTTTAAATGTCTTGCTCCATTCCCTTCATTTCCAGCACGGCTGCTTGGGGATAGCAACCACAGGTGCGGTGGTAATTGCGGCAGTTGCACAGCTCAAAACCAGCACACAATCCAGATATGGTATTGGTAATAATTCCATTATAAGCTCCCTATTGCAGCCGCGCCACATAAAGTTCAGACGCTGTAAAGTTTAGTGAGTAGAGTACAGCGGCGTACTTAAAAAAAAATAAAATAACTGTAAGGCGCGATAATCTCCGAATAGATCTAAGGCCGAGCTTCTCTCCAATTTGCGTCGTGCTCCTCTTGATTTTCCTACAAATTGGCCGGACGGGACCTACATGTTTTATGCCGGCTCCGAACGGCATCTGCAAGGCAGATGAGTTTTCACTGAGAGCTTTTCATGGCAGAAATACAGCCGGAGCGCTTGCCAAACACTGCCGAGGGGCGACCCCACTTAGAAAAATTGTCTTCTAATTTAAAAACTTTATTTCTAAAATTTTGATGTTGCTTTGTCCGGGATGTGAACCCAAGGCATACGGTGTGGTAGGCGGAGCACGCTACCATCACACCACGGTGGCCGCCGCTTACCTTAACTTTAGCTTCATTGCTCACACAGTTCACCGTTTCTTAGAGCTGAACTCGCACTGGCTTCCCAGCGACACGACTACAGATCATTAATTTCTTTCTACAAGGAAAATATATCTAGTTCAGTGTTCAAATGAGACGAATCATTGCAAAAATAATTTAAATAAAAAAAGGAGGAGTCACCCTGTATTTTCAATATATAATCCGATAAGTGAAAGGCAGCGACAGCATGCAAAACTAGAACGTTATTGCGAAAAATAAAAATAGCAAAAATATAGAAATAAATATAAATCAGCTAGAATTGCAATTGAAATTCGACTTGAAGTTGAGCAAAGTGTGAGACACAGCAAGCAACAAAGAAATAGAATATTCGAAGGCGAAGGATTATAATGTTTTATAGCTGTCTGTTCTCTACAATTCAAAGTCTACATAACCAGTATAAAGGATATGTGCGCTATGGTTATTATATTGAATGTAGGTGTATGTGCTTGTGTGCTTGCTTTTGAGCAAATTGGATAAATATTCAAGGACATTTGCATACTTTCACAACACATGGTATGTCCAGTCAACTTTAACAACTAGAGTTAGCTCAGCAATAGATTTTTTTCAGACCATACCGCTTTACATATCTACAAATTATACAAAAAACATATTTTTGTTCATATGCATATTTTCTGTTAGAGATATATGGGCAATTCCATTGAGATGTAAGTCTAAGATATGCATTTCGTATAGTCAAATATGAGCTTGCATACAGGGCTTGGTAAACAGGTCTATCGGGAGAAAGTTCAGCTTTACCTCAAGGGCTGTTATAGTGGCGAAGTTGAATGGTCTTGATATAAGTATTGCGATTTACCGCTGTCCTTTGCTCATCCTACAGACAGTGCTAATTCTTTCGAGTGACCGTCATCGAACCGTAATGCTATGGAATAACGCGTATTTAATGACCGTGATGTATAACCAACGCTTTACGTTCAGCTTAAAGCTCTACATTCTTCCCACTACGGCTATAGAAACGAAAAGTATACTTAAGGTCATACCGGAACTGTTAGCAATGTATTTAATAAAAAAATGGCAATGTTTAACATAACTCCGATGTAATTAACCTCTGGAGAAAGAAAGATGAAAGAGGACGAAACGCTTCTCTTCGCAAAGTTATTTGGACTTGTGTGTAAACTCCGCTCACCTGTGAATGAAGACTATCTTTACTACGTTCAATCTTTTCTGACTGGGGTAAGGTTTAGATTCGGAAGTATGAGACAGATGGTTCAGTTAGGATAGATTTTATCAGAAACTTAAAGGAAGTGGTGGTTGAGCGGGCAGTGGCACCCGTATCGGGCTCTTTGATCCAGCCGCGAAAAAACGTGTCGTTTAAAACTTCCAACACTTCGCCACTAGAAGACGTCATAGATTGACTCGGCTTCTATATATGTGTATGTAGCTTGGTACATTTGAAAGTTTTGTGAAAGGGAGAGGAAAGGAAAGCAAGGGGAATTAAAAGAAAGGAAAAATTAGAAATTAAAACTGAAAGCGGGACTGAAATCGTGCGACGCGTTATTAATTTGTTATCGAATTGTTAGCGGTATATAATAAGTTATTGGTTTTTTATCGAAAACTTATGCACTTGTTATCAATTGATTACGACGATTTACGGTTTTGTAATCGGTGTGTTATCGACGAGGTATGGACGTGTTAAATGTTTCTTACAGAAATGTTATAAACTTGTATCGATAACCAAGTAACAAACTGGTTTCGACGATTTATCGGTTTTTTATAGAAAAACTATCGATATATCCTCAAAAAAAATGTATATGTTTTAAAAAAATTATCGAATTAGTATCAAAAGGTTATCGATTTGTTATCGCAATAACTTGGATTTTCATTTAAAAGTGAATGATTCGATATCAGAAAGCTAGCTATTTCTTATCAGAGTATTACAAATTTGTTTTGCGACGTTCTGTCGATTTGTAATCGACGACTTATCAGTAAGTTGTCAAGCAAATACTGACAGTACTTCAATATAGAATCAATGATACACCTGTAAAGTGTCTATAAAAGCAACTCGATAAAAAATAGTTTATACTTAATTAACGCTTATTCGTTCAAACGGTTATGTCCAGCACGGAGTTCCAGTTGCCTCTTCGCTGTACTAACTGGCGCCAATTTGTCACAACAAGGAAATATACATACTTTATACCTGGTCCTTCCAGCGGGATGAGGGTCGCCATGTTCCCCTGCTTTCGTAGGCAAGTTCCGATAAAACTTAATTATTAGCCGGAGCTTCATCTTTCATTCGCACAACATGGCCCTCCAGCGTAGCTGCTGTGTTTTAACGCGTTGGACTATGTTGATGTCTGCGTAATACTCGTATAGCTAATTATTCATCATCTTGTTCGGTACTCGCCGTCGCCATTGTGTAGAGGTTTGTAAATCTTTCGAAGAACCTTTCTTTCAAACACTTAGTGACATGTAGAACATGTTTCGCTTGCCGGAAGTCGATTTCAAAATTTTGCCTGCCAAGGCGCAAATGCGCTGACTCATTCACCATCGAACCCATCTTTTTCGCTTTTCAGTTTGCAGTAAGCAGAACTTACTGCGCAGGTATTCAGGCCGCTGATACTAATGTCGTCAGCGCAGGTATTCAGGCCGCTGATACTAATGTCGTCAGCATGTGCCAGTAATTGCACGCGTTTATGGATTATTGTTCCAGAGCGGTCAAGTTCTGCAGCTTGAAATGGGATCATCCTGTCTGAAACCTTGTTAAGTTTCGTACGGTTCCGAGAGATTCTTCCCAATTTTTTGAGCTGATGCTGTTGCTTAAGGTCATTTTGCACAGCCATATAAGTTTTGCTGGTAAACCATATAAGCAGCTCCTTTTGATACTGTCGAAGGCGGATTTAAAAGCGGCGCATGGGTGATGTGTGCCAATGCTTTATTCGCGGATTTTTTCCAAGATTTGGCGCATAGTGAAAATCTGGTCGATGATAGATTTGCTAGGTCTGAAGCACAACTGATAAGATCCAATCAGCTGATTCACAATGGGTTTCAATTTTTATATGCGATATAAAGAAAGTTGATTTTGCTATAGTTGCCGCAGTTTGCAGAATCCGCCTTCTTGTGGACTGTGCAAAGAACACAATCGTCAGCTATGCACTCGTCGGAATATATTTTATATGCAAAGAAGCTGATGCATGCATCAAACCAACTTCTCGCCGCCGTATATGAATAGCTTTGCAGGCAATGCATCAGCGCGTGTGGTTTTGTTGTGTCTTAATCCGGTTACTGCTATTCTTACCCCTGTGCGATACATAGTTGTCTCCATTTCGGAGAGTAGCTAAGTGTTCCCTCCAGTTAAAAATTTTGGTATATAATTTTAAGTCCTAGATTTCAAGCATGTAAATGTATACTTATGTGGAATTACCCATGAATAAAGTTGACCTTAAATTTGTGGTCATTTATACAAAATATAGCACATAGATATATATGTCCTTAAAACTTTGAAACTTCGAGCTTTCTACACTCTGTCGCCAAAAAATAAAATACGAAAAAAGATGGAAAAAATAATCCAAAAACTGTTGGTCAATTGTTTCATGCTTACCATAAAAAGGGTTATTTTGCCTCATTAAACTTTATGCAGCAATTTCCATTAGTCACTTCAACATTCTCCCAGCGCGTTGATGCTCTCCATCGGAAAGCAACAAAGCAAACCTTACACCACTTTTTGAAAGTTTTTCTAAATATTTTACCATTAAATTGTGTTAAATTGTAAAATAGAAACAAAAACACATTACATTACATGTCTTCACTCAAAAAAGGGGAAGGCGGGAGTATGCTCAAGTCGTCTTATTAGTCGCTCATCTTGTGCTATTTTTCACATCGAAATTCTGTCACCACATACGCCCCATTAAACGCTAAGTAAACTGTCGTTTTCCGCTTTTAGGTAAGAGCTAAACATTTATGCATGTGTGTGTGTATGTTGGTTCCTAGCAACCGCACCAACTTTCAACACCTTTTTCAATTACA
Organism: Eurosta solidaginis; assembly: GCF_040869045.1. NCBI lineage: Eukaryota > Metazoa > Arthropoda > Insecta > Diptera > Tephritidae > Eurosta > Eurosta solidaginis. Next base: position 172,770,417 of record NC_090323.1, read on the forward strand.
TATAAATTTATGGTTAAATGAATGTGCGTATGTTTCTGAAACCCTCTCTGCAACTTCTTGCACGTAAATTTTGAACTTTTTCAGTTAGTCTACATTTGGCTTTGTATTATTGTTGTTGGCTCATATTTTATTCCTCCATTTGCTGCTTCTACGCATTTCCATCTCATTTCAGTTGCTGTTTTGTGGTTTTGTTGTTGTTTTTTGTGGTACTAATGTATGCTCCCAAAAGTACCTAAGTGTTTTTTAGTTAACCATATATGAAATAAATTTGTTTGTTGTTGTTGTTGGGTTTATGATGTGCAATTGGAAACGTGCCAGTTGTACCACATATTACGTAAGTACGTACTTCTGAGTCTATTTAGTAACATACTTTCTTTTTATAAAAAATGTAGGTGTGCTTGAGTGGCTCTGTTGAAATGTTTCAACTTCATCATATTTATTATTTGGTTGAGCCCAAAAATTAAGATTCATGTTTGTTTACACTGCTCCCACGTCACAAAGGTTGGTATTTCTATGCCTACGTAATTACATACATTCAAGGATAAAAAATAAATATATTGAAATATTGTATATAATACCCATTGGGCATTACTCTATTTATATCTTGCAGACATTTGTACATTTATATGTGGGAAGGTGAAAGGTACCGCTGCCCGGCTTTCTGACGTCCTTGTGAATACCTTGTGACTTCTATCACGGTGGTTAGCATGTAGAAGATAGGAAGAATGTGAAAGAGTGAATACTCGGTGTTAACTTTGTGGCAGAAAAAAATATTGTGCTCATCGGCATCAAGTTAAATGACTGTCCCCCAATCGAAACACACGCAATCAGATCGAACACGTTGTGACAGAAAAACGGTATGCCAGTGATTTTGGTGACCGCAGGATTCGGAAACCTTATATCGACTCGGATTACTATCTGGGTGTAGCTACACTCAAAAAAAATTTTCCTAAAACTGAGGAAAATAGCTATCAAACTGAGAAAAAACAGGTATGATTTTGCGCCATTGAAAAGTTCTCCTCAATCAAGTTAAGTAATTTTCTTAAAAATGAAGATATTTTTTTTCCACGGTTTTAGGAAAATTATCTAAGGAAAGAAAAAATGTGTTAATAAAATAAGGACATAACTGTATAGAATTTATGAAAGTATTTTCCTTAAAATTAATAATAAATTAGTTAAAAATAGGAAAAAAGTATTTGTTTCATTGAAAAGCATTTCTTCAAAAGGAATAGGGATTATCGTAAGAAAGAGAAGAGGCTTTCTTACAATATGAAAATATTTGTATTGAATTTTTAGAAGTTTTTTCTTTAAAATGACTAATATTTTACTAAAAAATACTAAAAATTGCTCAGTTTCGAGAAAAAAAATCCTAAGAATGAGTTCTATTTTTCCGGTATTTGGAGAAAATATTTTTCAAAATGGGTAATGCTTTACTTGAAAGTAGCAAACATTTCTTACTTTCGAGAAAAAAAATCCTAAAAATTAGTTAAATTTTTCCAGCCTTTGGAGAAAATAGTTCTTTAAATCTGGGGTAGATTAAAAACAAAATATTTCCTCGGGTTTTCTTTAATTAGTTTTATTATTATATTTATTTCAGGATTAAACAAGACAGTAAAAATTACATAACTATGAAACATATGGTATATTTCAATTTTATTCGTGTACTAAATACCAAGTTTACTTTTTCTTTAACGCCTTTTTACATTTAAACGGAAACTGTTTAATATCTTTTGCACTTAATACTTTTTTAATGTAATACTAGGGTGCAATTTACAAAAAACGGTTTCCAGGTGAAATCATTGTTTAAATTGCCTTGGATATAACGGACAGCCCAAACAATCCATTTACATCCATAATTAATATTACACATAATAATATACATAGTAATTATAACAAAAATAAAAATTTATTTGTAAATATATATCGATATTAAAAGAACTGCTTTGGTCTCAAAAACATTCGATTTTGAACTGTTAAAGATGAATTGGTGGATTTTTTAAGTTATCTGCGTTAAAAAGTTTAAATTCTGACGATTTCCCACCAACCTCGTACGATAAAAAATGTGCATTATATGTTAGAATACTAATTTTTCCACAAAACATGAAAGTTTTATTATCCTTTATGAAAATCTCAAGTATTTGGCAAGCGGAAAAATTGGCATCATAAAAAAATATAATAAAATTCCGTTTATAAAATGTATTATACCTTTTGAAACTTAAATAACATACAAATTTTTCCAGTGTTTCATTATTAAACATACTCTGTAAATGCGTCCAATACAAAGAACATTGTAGCAAACCTATTTTTTTACCAAGTAAAATCTCAATATTTTCGAAATTATTTACAGTTTCCGAAAATACTATTGCAAACTTAATGGCTAAAGACCATGTTAAGTTTTTTCTTGATGTAATATTTTTAGCATATTCTTTCAACTGTATATGCTTTGATTCAAAAGGTAGTGTCTAAAGCAATTTCAAGGGACCCGAATGTTCAAGCACTCTACAGTAGTGGATGAGAAGATGATGCTTTGGTTTCAAAGTATCATAAAAAATGATTGGGTAATGCCTGTTATGAGTTTGTATATGAGATTTTAAATTTATCATATCTAAGCTCGTGTACTCAGACAATAACAACAAGTCCAATAGCTCTATAAAATTCAAAACAAATTTCCATACGATATCATCTCTTTCTACTACATCTCCAACAATCAAAGTAAAAAAATGAGCAAATGTTAGCATTTCTCGACCAGAAAGCTTCAAGTTAAATGATTTTATATGATGCAACTGCAGAGAAGGTGATTTGTTCCCATTTTCAGTTTCACCATAGTCAAAATTTTGTTTCCGAAGATTAAGAAATTCCAATTCAAAAGTTTTCGTATTGATATAATGTAGGATAATATTACAAAAACCATATTTCAATACGCCCTCTAGGATATCATGTAATATATCAACATAATAGTTTTCAGTAACATTAAAATTATGTATTTTATTAAAAATAAAATTTTCAGTAATCCCTGTGTTTCCGAAATCATTTTGTACAATATCCTGCTCATAACTAAGTTTATTTCGCAACTTGTCAAATTCTTCTGTAAATGCTGACTTTGTGTCTATTTTATTAGCTTTACAAAATCTACAAAAATAGTTTGAGGAAAATTATCTAGAAAACCCGAGAATATTATTTAATGCTAAGTTGTCTCCTTCTACTAAACCCAAGCAAGGAAAAATTGATAGCTGATCACAGTTGTAGATAATAATTTACGGTATTTCGATGTAAGATTTTGTTTGTTTTCGTAGAACTTTAGGATTTGTTTTCCACTAGCTGTTACATTGAAATATCTTCTACAGATTTCTGTTACAAGTTTTAAAAATGCTATACAAAACAGTTGTAAATACTGTATACAAATTAAGTGATCTGTTTAGGTGATCACCCCTGGTGCAGTCAAATAACGCCCGAAGGCTTTATTTTTTTTATACAATAAAATTAATAAAAGGAAAATGTATTTTTTGATTTAATTAAATTAAAATAATAAAATAATACTGATACTCCCAGTCCTACCACCCAATTACATTCCTAGTTCTACTTCCAATCCTAGTCCTACTACTATTCCAATTCCATTCCCATCCATACAACAACTCCTATCTTGTTCTTACTCCCACTTCCACTTCCATTCCTGCGCCTGCACCTGCTCCCATCCCTTTCTTACTACTACTACTCCAATCCCATTCCAACTTCCACTTCCACTCCCATTCCTCCCAGTCCTACTCCCAATCCTAGTACTACTCCTACTCCATTTCCATTCCCATTCATACTACCACTCCCATCTTGTTCTTACTCCCACTTCCACTTCCATTCCTGCGCCTGCACCTTCTCCCATCCCTTTCTTACTACTACTACTCCAATCCCATTCCTACTCCCACTCCCCCTCCCGCAAAGTCAAGACGAACTTGGCACTGATTTTCATTTTCTAGCAGCAAGTACACTTACATCCTAAAAACGTCTGATACCACTGTTGAAACTTGAGGCTGGTGGCATGGGTTCCGATAAACAATGTGTCTCTGTAGTACCTCCTTCACCCTGTGAACAAAAATTATTTTAAATATTTTATGATTAAAAATGTTATGTTTTATTACTTCTTCCGCTTTCCATTTTAAAAGATTTCTCTCAAATAATACGCGCTGTCCAAACATAGATTTGTCAATTAGGGTATCCAAATGATTTGGTTTCAAATGACGCAAGCTTTCAATTGTAAGGCCATTATCTTTTTTTTAAAGTCTTAAATAAGCATAACAACTATAGAATATAAAGCAATAAGTTACCTTTGAGAAATTCAAAAAATACTCCTCTTTGCAGTTTCTCCACTAGATTTTTTAATTATTCTGCCATTGCGCACACAATCGGATAAATGTATTTGTAAACACCCTAATGAAAAAATTAAACAATGCATCAATATGTAAAAGTTTAGCAAAGGATTAATATATGCTTTATTTACTTACAAATGCTTTATTTGCGACGATTTGACCGTGGATCGCAATTTTTCCGCTATTTTATTGGCAAAGAAACAGAACCTTTTTAAATCTTACCAAGAAGCGCAACTAACAGCTGATCGGTGAAAATTCGCACATTCACGCTGCTTGGCGTTGCGTTATTGCGCTCATACTGAGAGTGGCGCTGATACATAAATTCGGAACATATCGCAATGGCGCCAGTGATGCCAATAACACTTTTTACGTGTATTTTTTATAGACAGCTGTACTTGTACACAGGGTATTATAACTTTGATTGGATAACGAATGGTATAAAGAAATCGAGATAGATATACATCAATGTGTCAAATTTCAGTGTAGTCTCATAAAACGTCAATACAAAAAATTGCATCAGGAAGTATTCTATGCAAAGACACTATTAAAAAAATCTTTTCATGCGATTTCATTAAGACATTGCGCTGATATCAAACTTAATGTTACTTACTTACTTAATTGGCGCTTAACCGTCTAAACGGTTATGGCTGTTGGACGGCCAGTCGCTCCTTCGCTCCGCCAACTGGCGCCAATTGGTCACACCAAGGGAGTTTAAATCGTTTTCCACCTGGCCCTTCCAACGGAGTGGGGGCCCCCTCTACCTCTGCTTCCATAGGCGGGTTCCGATAGAAACACTTTCTTGGCCGGAGCATCATCTTTCATTCGCATAACATGGCCTAGCCAGCGCAGCCGCTGCGTTTTAATTCGCTGGACTATGTTGATGTCTGTGTATAGCTCGTACAGCTCATCATTAAATCTTCTTCGGTACTCGCCATCGCCAACGCGTAGAGGTCCATAAATCTTTCGAAGAACTTTTCTCTCGAACACTCCCAAAGCCGCTTCATCTGCTGTTGTCATGGTCCATGCTTCTGCCCCATATAGCAGGACGGGTACGATAAGTGACTTGTAGAGTATGATTTTCGTTCGCCGAGAGAGGACTTTACTTTTCAATTGCCTACCTAGTCCAAAGTAGCATTTATTGGCAAGATTGATTCTTCGCTGGATTTCAGTGCTGATGTTGTTGCTAGTGTTGATGCTGGTTCCCAAATAAACGAAGTCTTTTACTATTTCGAAATTATGGCTGCCAACAGTAGCATGGTTGCCAAGGCGCATATGCGCTGACTCTTTGCTCGATGACAGCAGGTACTTCGTTTTGTCCTCATTCACCATCAAACCCATCAAGCTTAATGTTGGCCTCAGGATATCAGCGCATGAAGATTGACGCCAATACTTACCCCTGCAAGTTTGCAGCAGATGCCACATTGTTACAAATTTAAATTAAGATATTTTTTTATTATTTTTGGTTATTTACCTACGACCGGAAAATGGCTCATTCGTACTGCATGCGTTGCTCCAGCTCAACTACGTAGCAGTATGCACGTGGCAACAAGCAATAACATTGCGTTCCTGGTACTTGCACCTGCTATCATACAAGTTTTCACGACTTTTGCTCAAAATAGCTAAAGTTTTTCATTTGCAACAAAATAATTTTTTGGTTTTGTTACCTATAATGATTTATCTGAATCAAACATTTTGGAAAAAATAGCCAAACTGGAAAACGCCTCAAAAATGTATTTGGCTCTTATTGCCTGTTGCATCAGATGTACTGCTAAAGGGCTTATTAATGGTGACTTAACCTTAATCACCAAGCTGATCGAACAAACTGTATGAAAATCAATGAAATCGATTAATGGTGACATACCATAACGCTAACGCCTTAACTATACCATATCCAACGAATTGTTTTTTGGTTTTCTGCCATATCCATAAACACCTGATTGCCATTTTTGTGTTATTGAACATTTTTGTGTTTGCTTGTATTTGGTTTTTCGAAATTAAAATTATATTTTTCGTGAAAAAGCGGAAAACAAAATATAAATGTCTCTCAAGAGATATTTGCAACAAACGCGAAATGAGGCATCGTTTAAGCTGTTTAAGGTTATGGCACCATTAATGGATCACATTGGAGACGGTTAAGGGGATGTTTAATAAAACTTTTGTGGCGCGTTGCGTGACATTTAATTTTTGACAGCTAAGATAAATGCTGGTAATTAAACGCAACATGTATCATAAATGATATTTTTGAAGAAAAATCCACGCAAGTGGGCGAAATGCGGTCGTGCTTTTATTACGCGCATATGCGTTTGCGCCTAAATTTTGTATGAAGAGATAAGCGCCCAAATCTCTCCATGCGAATATTAAGCGCAAACGCATATGCGTAAAAAACACGACCAAAGTTCGTTAACATATTTAGAAAGGGTGGCAGCATTTTATTTCGGTTTTCAGAAACAAAGATAAATCTCTCCTCAAATTAATGGCAGGTTTTATACAGAAATAGAAAAATTTAACTCAATTCATAGAATATTTCTTCAATCTATAGACATTTTTTTTAGGAAGTGATTTCCTCATTTTAGGGAAGAGCTTTTTTCTGAGTGTAAAACACCCGTCAAAAAGCTGCAATCGCAACACACTTCTCATGGTTTCGCAACTCGACACTCACACCTGCTCTCTGAGAGTACAATTGAAAGTGACGGAATACAGGAGCAGTGGGAGCGTAGCTCTAGAGTAATTTGCAACGCTGCCAAAGGAAAAAATTAATTACCGGCGACTTCGAAAAATAATGCTGTGCCGCAACCGAAAAAAAAGGCTGCCGACAGAGCTACTTGAAAAGCGAATCCAACAGGAAGAGTATGTGAACGTTACCGTGAGCTGTACAAGAAGGCGAAACACTTTTATAGGAAGAAAAAAATAGATGCAGAATGGTGTAAGTGCGAGCAGCTTCATCTTCCAGTCACCATGAATAAAGCCCTCAAATGTCACCAAACAATTTGACGATAAGAGGAAGATTGTAACCCCGAGGCAAACTCCTATAAGGTCGAAAGCGCCTACCTGGTAACCACTGTCCAGAGAGTACTTAAATTATGTAGGGAACACTTGTATGTGCTCCTAAAAAGAGATGGAAATAAAACGACTAGGGATGATGAAGAGCCCCAGCCCGCAGTCGATGATGATGACTTAAATGTACCCCACCCGAAGAGGGCGAATAGCAAAAATCAGACAAAAAAGGACCGAGGTCGTTGATGGATTGCTAGTTGAGTTGCTCAAATGCGGCATCGAGGAATTGAAAATGCACATGAATCAACTTACATGCGCAGCTCGGCAGCAAGAGTGCATACATGATGAATGGAATCTAAGTGCTCTTTGAACCGTGAAAATTTAACTGATATAAGTTCCTATTCGTAGTGTCGCTTAGACAGATTTTGAATTTCTCACAAAGCGTATACGGCCCATTCAAAATGACGCTCAGGAACACCATCAGTTCACGACATTGACATAAGCTGCCTGCTTACTCAAACTTGAGGAAGAAACAGAAAAGATGGGTCTAATGATCAAGGAAGACAAAAGGAACTAACAGCTGTTGTAAAGCAAAGAGTAAGCGTATTCGCGTTTTGGTAATCACATCGCTGTAGACGGATATAAAATCTTAGCTTTGAAGGATTTTGGCTATCGGAGAACTAGTATTAACATCGAAAACTATGTTAGCTTATAAGTCAAACGGAGAACAACTTTGATCAATAAATGCTACCTTAAAATGAATAGACAAGTGAAAAATAAGGTCCTCCCTAGATGAATGAAAACCATGGTCTACAAGTCCATCGGATCCATCTTGCTAAAAGGTGCAGAAGCAGGGATCATAACGATATCAGTGGGAGTGTTCGAGAGAAAAGTTCTTCGAATTATTCGTGGTCCTCTACGAGTCGGCGACTGCAAGTGCCGAAAACAAATTAATGACAAGTTGTACAAGCTTTATGCGGACATTAAAATAGCTCAGCCTAGGTGAACTAGAATCCGCATATATAACGAAATTCTACGTTAGGGAAATCGCTGGCTTAGCTTCATGAGTGTATGAACCACTTTCTGCAGGTAGGACACAATGGTTATCTTATGCGAATAAAAGATTATGCAAAGAAAATATGTCTACTACTAGTCTTACGTCAGAGTTTCAAGGAAAAGTCGCCCGTCAATAATTTTAGCATGAAACAGGCAGCTGACGAATTCTTGGTGATACAAGCAGTTGTAAGTGCGATGAATTTAAAATGTATTATAATAGCAACAATCGATAGGTATAACTGTTGCCAATTAGGAGAATATTGTAAAATCAAAAGCTCGACTCTTTCTTCGACACCCTCCTTTTTTATTACGAAATTCCGCTAACCAAACTGTACATACTCCGATGGCATCATAAGAAAGGCCACATACTTTCTCCCAAGGATTTCCTTTCGAGCTCCTCATGAGACACTGCATCTTCTTTTGATATCGTTTATAATGCAGATACATGTACTCCGGCTTGTTGACAGGCTTCGCAGTGGTGTGGGGGTAACGTGCTCTCCTATCACACCGAAACTCGTGGGTTCAAGTACGGACAAAAGGAACACTAAAATATTTCTTTAAGTAGACAAAGTGCTTCCAAGTGGGGTCGCCCCTAGCCAGTGGTTTGACAATCCTTTCGATTGTATTTGTGCCTTCAAGAGCTTCTCAACGAAAATTCATCTGCCATGCTTTTGCCATTCGGAGTTCTGTTTCGCCAATATGTGCTAACCTTTAAATAATAAAAAATTTGCAAAGAAGTTGTTTCAATATGGAAAGTGTTTTGTTAAGCGGCGTCGCCCTTCGGCAGGGATTTGGCAAATACTCCGAGTGTACTTCTGCCATGAAAACTTATCTGAATGGAGTTCCATTCCGCAATACCAACATTCACTTTGTGCAATTGCGTAAATTAGATGAGTAGCTCGCCTTAAATGTCCAATGTGGTATATCACCCAATAGAATAGTTATCGATGATTTATTGATTTATGTATATCGACGAGTGTTATCGATGAGCTGTCCATTTATATTGATGAGTTGTCGATTTATATCGATGAGTTATTTATTTATATCAAAGAATTATCTGTTTTTTCTCAAAACGTCATCGTTTTATTTTCAATTTGCTATCGAAAAATATCGATTTGTTATCAGAGTGTTATTAGTTTGTTATAGATTTCTTATCCAAAAGCTATCATTTTTTTAACAAAATTTATCAACTTGTTATCGAAGAAATTTCAGTTTGTTGCCGAAATACTCTCGATTTCTCATCCAAAATGTATGGGTTTGTTATAGATTTACTATCGAAAATATATCGACTAACTATCGAAAATGCATCTATGTGTTTGATGTAAGCTATCTATTTGTTATCGAGAAAGTTATCGATTTTTTGTTGGAGTTTTACAAATTTGTTATCGGCGTGTTATCGAAAAATTATCGAAAAGTTATCGATTTCGTATAGGACTATTACCAGTTTATGATCATGAAATTGTAAATAACGACTGATTGTATTTTTATGAAACAAATACCGTCAAAACTGCAATATAAAACTTATGGCACATAACAAACTGATTATCCGATGATAATAATTGGCTATCGATAATAAGCCGACGATGCTCCTCTCATAAAGCCCAAAATTGTTTGTTTCTGGTAAAGTTACCTCTCTTAAGCCCTGGGCGAGCTCTGGTTAATTTAAAAATATTAGTTTTTTTAACGCAAACCTGAATGTTTACACATCGAATTTGAAGAGTGCTTCGTACTCACACCTTTCTTTAACCTTCTTTTTCTATTTGTAAAAAAGAATTCATATTCATTAGTGCTAATTTCAGTAGCCTATTTTCTAATCTATCTTCCTCTGTTACCCATCTCTGTGTTTGGAAATTCTTATTCACTACCGCTGACGCTTTGTATATACATTAGGGTTGCCAGATTTTTATTTCGGTTTCCCGGCACAAACCTCAAATTTGAGCCATATTACCAGGATTTTTAAAACTTTCCCGGGACATTTGAAAAATAAGAAATCCCTATATATTTGTATGGGTTCCTCATTCGGCAAAATAATTTTTAGATAGAATTAAATTTTTAAACCCTTTTATTAACACGCTTTTATAAGCATGGCCTGTATGTAACGAATTCTTTGAGCTTAATTTTCACCGGTTTCTAGAAGTCTGATTAATTTGAAACTTTGCATACGTATCAACGACCTACGACAATGCATTAATGTTGTGGTGTGGTGACATAAGGTCAACGGCCATAAGGTCAATTGGCCTTATTACCACTTTGAATGGCCATAAGTTTGATTGAAACTTTGCACAAGTATCAAGGCTCGATGACAATGCATTAATGTGATGGTGTGGAGACATACGGTCAACGGCCATAAGGTCAATTGCCTTATTACCAATTTGAATGGCCATGAGTTTGATTAAAACTTTGCACACGTATCAAGGCTCGATGACAATGCATTAATGTGATGGTGTGGAGACATACGGTCAACGGCCATAAGGTCAATTGGCCTTATTACCACTTTGAATGGCCATAGGTTTGATTGAAACTTTGCACACGTATCAAGTTTCGATGACAATGCAATAATGTGATGGTGGGGTGACATAAGGTTAACGGACATAAGGTCAATTGAACTTGTGACCACCCCGAATGAACATAGATTTGAGACCTTGCACATAATGCGAAAAACGCATCCTTTCCTACTCTTTTCCTACGAAAGAGCATACTGGAGCTCTTTTTAACACGCTTTTATTAGCTTGGACTGTATCTATCTATGTATCTATGTATCCATGTATGTATGTAACGGAATCTGGAGTGGAGCGAGAGCCCCGGTAATGCAGAGCTCCGAACTCCGTTGCACCTTTTGAAGCATTTTAAGATAGGTACTTTTAGCTAGTGCAGGCCACCAGACCAAGGCACCATAAAGAAGAATCGGGCGCACAATGGCTGTGTAAATCCAGTAGGTCACCTTAGGGGAGAATCCCCAGGAGGCACCAATTGCCCTCTTGCAGGTGAAAAGCTCTGCTGCTGCCTTCTTGGAACGCTCCACTATATTGTCACTTCATAATAGCTTCCACTACCTTGAGGCGCGCGCCCGGATATACCACCCCTGTCAGCGTGACGGCGGCCCTATAGAGGTTTACCGACCTGGCGTCGTCACAGGAAATTAGCTTGATATTGCCCTGGAACCACCCTGCACCGGTGTAAGATGGCGGTTGACCAGGGTTGTCTTTCTTAACCTTAACGGCCACCGTTGCGAGCGCGGCCTCGATCCACTTCAACTGTTGTTTCAGGATCCTGCCATATTCGCTGCTCTCGTCCATAATGCCAATGATCTGCCGACCCTTGGCAATTTCGACGAAAGACCGCGTCCAGCCTCCCTGCGTCTTGGCCCTTTTCGGTACCGTGGGGTTGGATTCATCCCTGGAGCGCTGGCGTTTCGAGGTTTCATCACTCTCGACTAAAACTTTTAAAATTACTTGAACTAAAAAATTAAAAATAAATAATAGTTTAAAAAAACACACTTTATAGCTCAACGAACTAAAAAATAGAAAATAATTTTCAATTAAAAAGAGTTTATATAACAGTAGTAGAAGGTCAAACAATCATTTATAGTTAATCAACTCAAATAAAATTATAATAAAATTTAAGTTATTAACAGAATAATTTAATTCACAGTAAAAAGCGTGGGGTGCTTGATATTGAATGTTACAATCATTCTATTGGCAACTATCTGAGGGGAAAGATATGAAATGTAGTCAAATGCACCCCACGCTTTTTAATCTGAATTAAAGTATTCTGTTAATAACTTAAATTTTATTATAATTTTATTTTGAGGTGGTTAACTATAAATGCTTGTTTGACCTTGTACTACTGTTATATAAGCTCTTTTTAATTGAAAATTATTTTTTTTTTTTAGTTCGTTGAGCTATAAAGCGTGTTTTTTTTAGTTTTTTTAAACTATTATTTATTTATACCTAGCTTTATCCTGCGTACATTGTAACGTCCGAGATCGAATGGATGTTGTGTTATTTTTTCTGTTTTGTTTGTTGATAATTTAATTTATTGTTCTGTAAATTGAATTGAATTTTGTACGCATATTTGGTGAAATTTTCTGTTAAAACATTTTATTCTTGCATTTCATTTTAATGCATGTGGGTACATCATTTTTGGTTTTTTCGTTCGGTGCAAAGATAAACAAATTTTTTGGCGTTCCAACTCTAGAGCAAGCAACATATAGCTGGCCATGGGAAAATCACGAACTCTCTAAATTTAAGCCTGCAACAGTAAGCGATTGTTCTTGTGCTTTGTTGATTGTAATTGCAAAAGCAAGGCGTACAGGAAACTATGAGCGCTTAAAATTGAATGGCAAATCTGTAGGAATCATTTCAATTCGTGGTATGAGCACATCTTCACCTTTGCTTTTACCGCTCATGATTGTTACTTCGATTACATTCGGCATTAATTTCTTAACGCAAAGTCTGGTTCCATTGCACAATTTTGGTGGGTTTAAACTCCGAAGAAGCATGATTGGTGAGACAATTTTCAAAGTTGATATATGCGCAGGCATTCCTTTTGGTTCTAAGGAGTATAGAAATTCATGTGGATAATTCACAATTTCATCTTCATCTGTAACTGTTTCGATCGATTTATATTTCGTCACTTCACAAGGAAATTGGTTTTTAATGCGCTCATTGATTTTGTTAACATGATCATTTTTGGGAGCTAAGATAGTTCGTTCGCATAGCCAAAAAACAAAAACATTTAAATTTAAAATTCTGAAATATGAAAAATTTTCGCCTTAATTGAAGGAATCTAGAGCCAAAATTTGGTGATGATCGAAGTATGGCAAACACGTTTTCATAGGGAACACACACACAGAATTTGATTTTTATAGAAAATTTAGATAGACTGAAGCTAAACAATTTTTTAACAGCGCACAGTGTTTCGTGTAGAACAAGCTAGCTGGACAAAATTATTTTATGAGATTTTCCGTTTCATATGCAGTCATTTATTAAAACTACGTCATTTTTTTCAGCCATATGTTCTTTTTTTTATTTTTTTCCAAAATTTTACTTCATATGCATACATTTGCTAATTTCATATACAGTAACTCATGTGAATAAGTGACATAGATCCAAAAAAATTTAAAGGACTTAAGAATATTACTTTATTGTACTTAAATTGAATGGACTACAAATCTCAATACTCTAAAAAATTCTAGAAATTCGGAAAAATAATTAAAATTTTTTATGAAAATTCGTCGAATTTTTCAAACATTTTTTAAATATAATTTAGTTTTTGTTATAGATCGTGACAAATTAGAAATTAGGGAAATTAGTTAAAATAAATTTGCGAAAGCGAAAATTGTAAGAATTGTCCAAAAAGGGGTGTCTACTTATTTATGTGAGTGACTGTACATATGTACATACATATTTTGTATTTATTTGAGTATTTATCCTGGCACTAAAATTTTTACAAAATTATTTTATAGTACCAGTCAGGAATGTAAAAGTGAATTACAATAATAATAATAACAATGTAAATAATTAAATTAATTATGTGAAAATTACTTATTACAAAAACTTAAAAGTAAAGTATCATACACAGTAGAAAAGACTATAGATTTAAATTAAATAAAACCTGATCCAACAAAAAGTTATAGGGTAGGTTATCTTTTTATGTTAGTATTCGCTATCATAACTTTCATTCGATGAGTCACTTGTGGAATAGTCATGAGCATCAGCAACACTACTGTGAAACCTTGAAACAACTGGGGTATTTACTGTCTCCTCAAGATTATCGGGGGACAGTAAATTTAAGACTTAGACTTCAGAAGTCAGACTTTAAAATTTTTTCTTAGGTATCTCCCTAAAACTGTTAACTAAAGGATCCGATGTTATAAGCAACATATTCATAAGATCTCTATTCGTGGCTTCACGCGACTGCTTTTGTGTGTTATCATCCCTGAATCGTCTCAAATCTTTGTTATGGGCTTCCCCAGAAAGTTGACCAATAGGTAAAATTGCTGATTTTATTATATCAGTACTATGCACTAAGATTTTATGAACTGTTATGTTATGAACTGTAACAGGCATATTAAACCATGGATAGAGATAGTTTTTTAGTCTCGACCGCAAATTTTTCAAATCTTTGGATATTTATATTGTACCCAGATGCTAATGCGCGAAAGAGAGTGTCGAATCTTTTGATGAGCGTAACATCCAATCCCACAATCTCAGCACTAGCCTCAGAATTTTCGAAAAACCTACGAGCAGTGTTGCCGTCATTGGTATTGCCGAAACCTGGTTTTGGTTTATCTACTATCAATCCAAGTTGTGCAGTATTTATATTACATTCAGGTATTGGCGTAGATGCTACCAAATGGGGTTGTTTTGTGTAGCGTTCCTGTGTGGTTATACCTGCATTAGAATTGCTTTGTATGTACCTGTTGTTATGCCTTGGTGATTGGTGCGGTAGGTTGTGGCAGGTTAAAGTCAGTGATCTTCGCCGTTTTTGCTTTTGGTGTGCTCTTGTTGACCTTTCGCGTTTTATTTTTGTGCGTTTTATGGCTATGTGTTTGTTCTCTGTACCTAGGAATTGGTTTTGCCGTTTGTAGATCAGCTTTAATGGTTCAAATATCTCGTCGGAGCTGGTACGTACATACATCGTATTTGATTTGTAGAGATAACTAAATCTGCAAAAAAAATTAAAAATAGATGTGCAAAGAATTCGCAATAGTTTTTTCTTTCGACTATTAGAGAATACTTGCGACTATAACACATGTAAAATTTAGCCCGGATGTCTGCGGATGTATGTAACTTTTTTGTCCCTAAATTTAAAAATATAGAGAAAAAAAAGGCTTTCTTCTTAATAACGGAATATTAAATATATTGAAAATACTCTAATTGTGAAAGAATTACTATTAAAAAATTTTACTTACCTTCGAGCTTAGAATCCATCAAAAAACTTATATAAAAGTGTTCACTTAAAATAAATATGAAGCTTGATATTCAACAAGAATTTTGCAAATTAATCAATGCATTTTACGGCCACTCCTACCTTCTTACTTCAACTATTCAATATATATGAGCAAAAAATCAAAAGAAAGCAAAATTCCCGTTATTTTGTTTGTTTTCTTTCATTTCTCATTACACTTTTCTTGGAATAAGAACTTTGTTTTTGTCCAGCTAGCTTGTTCTACACGAAACACTGTGCAGCGGCAGATTACTAAACGTCCAAAAGGCATAACAGCCAAACTCAACAATACAGTCAAACTTTAGGTGTTAAAATAACTTTAGTTTGTACGACAGCCATAGTTTTTCCCCATTCCAAATTTTACTGGAGGTGTTAGGATTTAACGTCATATAGCTCCTTGCCAATTTTAATTAGCCTACCATTACGACATCCAGATATATGTAGTATTATATATTCCATTTGTGTGGGAGGTGCCACGCCCCATTTTTCCCAATTCCATATTTTCTTGGTGGTGTTAAGGATTGACCTCATATAACTCCTTACTGAATTTCTATGTTCTGGCCTTTATACCTTCAAAGTTATGGAGTACCAAAGATTCCATTTGTATGGGAGGTACCACGTCCCCTCTTTCCCAATTCCGCGTTTTCTTGGTGGTGTTAGGGATTGACCTCATATAACTCCTTACCGAATTTCAATGTTCTGGCATTTATACCTTCAAAGTTTTGCAGGAACAAAGATTCCATTTGTATGGGAGGTGCTACGCCCCTTTCATATATCGAAATTATTTGTAGCCTAAAATCTTCCCGTTGATCGAAGGAACCCAAAACCAAAATTTGGTGATGATTGAAGTGTGGGAAATACGTTTCCATAGCGAACACACACACACAGAATTTGATTTTAATACATATATATATAGATGTAGTTAGACTGAAGCTAAACAAATTTTTTAACAGCGGCAGATTACTAAATGTCCAAAAGGCATAACTCAACAATGCAGTCAAACTTTAAGTGTTAAAATAACTTAAGTTTGTACGACAGCCATAGTTTTTCCCCATTCCAAATTTTACTGGAGGTGTTAGGACTTAACGTCACATAGCTCCTTGCCAATTTTAATTAGCCTACCATTACGACATCTATATTATATGCAGTATAATATATTCCATTTGTATGGGAGGTGCCACACCCCATTTTCCCAATTCCATATTTTCTTGGTGGTATTAGGGATTGATCTCATATAACTCCTTACTAAATTTCTGTGTTCTGGCATTTATACCTTCAAAGTTATGCAGTACCAAAGATTCCATTTGTATGGGAGGTGCCACGCCCCTTTTATATATCGAAATTATTTTTAGCCTAAAACCTTGCGGTTGATCGAAGGAACCCATAACCAAAATTTGGTGATGATTGAAGTGTGGGAAATACGTTTCCATAGCGAACACACACACACATAGAATTTGATTTTTATATATAAAGACTAATATTTTTATGAAATAGGCTAATAGTTAATACGTTTACTGTGTTTAATGCGAATTCAATATTCTATGGATTCATTTTCCAAACGTTATTTTAAAACACAACACTTCCCCATGCAAAATGAATATTTAGGTGTGCGAAATGTCAAACATTGGCAATATTCAGAACCACAGTAGGGATGAATTTTTTTTCTTTACAGAGTAGCATACAATATGAAAATGAGCTGAATAAAACCGAAGCCGCAAATATGGCCATGTTTCGTAGCAGATTATAATTTATTAATTTTGATATTGTGAAAATGCCGGGACATATCATTTCCCGGCGGGACACTTTAAAATTTGTGAAAATACGGGATGTCCCGGCAAATACGGGACATTTGGAAATGCTAATATACATATATGTTTGTATGTGTTTATGTTGTCATCGTGATTTTATTTCTATGACCACGCACGAGGATTATGATAAAAAAAAAACAAATGCTCGTCCACATACTAAGCATTAGCTGCTAAATACTTGCCGTAAAAAATTTGCAGTGCAAAAAACCGTTGGAGTTTGATCACACTTTTAATTAATTAAAACGTAAGTTCATTAAGGGAGAACACTTAACCGCCAACTGACATGAATGGATTTGTTAAGCAAAGTCTAAAGACCCGCCCCTGCAAACTTGGCGTTGTATGACGCATTGTGACATTTTTTATGATAATTGCTAGGAAAGTTTAAGCTTTTGTTGAGTACGGTGGGTTAGAGTTTACAAACTGCGAGGTATTTAAAAAAGTAAGTCATGACAAACGGTGCCTGGCAAAGGAAATGTGCTTGCCTAATATACCGAAGGCCCAGAGGCCAAAGTAGCGGGTGTCCTTATGTCTTCATAGTAAGTGCTAACATTTCTCTTTCCGACACATTTAATTCGTCAGAAAATAAGTAACGTCCGGCGGGTCTGGGATCTTGTACTAGTATATTTCTTGAAAAATAATGTTTTTAGGTTAACTAGAGGTCGCCCAGGGATAGAGTTTGAACCACAACCGAGGTAAATTTATCAGATACAAATAAGCTCGAACTTTTTTAGAAGAGCTGCGTCTGCTCCTTATTGGTAATCCAATATAGCTACAAGGCATTGTTTCATTATCGGTTTTTTATAGCTAACGAATTATCAACATCAAGTGACCCGATTCATATCGGTTTGTTTTTTACGGTCTACTGAGAAGTCATTATCGACTTAATATTGAAGTTATATCAGTATCATTTTCATAAGAAACGGACTTGTTGTCGAAAACAAATCGATATTTTGCTAATAAAAAATTGTTGGCACTCCGATAGGAAGTCTATACTTTTTCGATAGCAAATTGATTACATTTTTATAATAAAACTATAGAAAGTCGAGCAAATCGATAATATGCCGATAACAAATTAGTCACACTCCGATTACAAATCGCTTACATTTTAATAAAATATCGATAAATTTACGACAAAAAACGATATTTTTTCGATTACTTTTTGATACAATATCGATAACTGTTTGATAATAAACAAAACATCTTTACGTTGTGTCCTCCTTTTTAGATGTGTATTTGTCTGGCTGGACAAATGGGCCCTACGATGCATGTGCCACACTCAAATATTATAAGTTTGCAGACCAGAAGTAATAAACTGTTCTACATCTATCAACAAGGTTAATTGAGCGTCAGAACTTACGACGTTGCGGGGTCCAGGTGGAGTCAATGGTCGGCTTAGTTATCGCACCGTCGTACATAGAACAATTTCGGCACGCACCCCTAAAATGGGTCAAACCACTTATCAAAAAAATAACAATTAAGGGGAAACTCCGCAAAGGCTGTGAAGCGATAACATCTCAAAAAGAAATAGCTAATACGGGGAGACTCCTCTTGCGCTAGGACGCGACCAACGGGTGTGCGAACTGACTCCTAAAACGTTTCCGCGAGGAAGGAGGTGTGTGCCAAAATAAGGAATGAATGATAAATCTACAGCATAGATATCCAAGAATACGAATATCTTAGAGCCTATTCGACAAGACAGTCGATGATGGAATCTGTAGAAACAAGACAGCCGTGCAATCTAAACGACCGCGCTAGGTGTTAGAGAAAATTGAAAGATACCGTACAATGTTACATGTCCAAACTCTAGGAACAAAAGGCAAAGCTCACATTGGTAAGGTATAAACTTTAGCAAATTCAGGTCAAATCACGCAGACTCAGGCCACTAAGCAGTCAGCACGGCTTGAAAGGATTACTAATTTTGAACTTCGCTCTGCTGATAAGGCCTCTGATGTCCTTATATACATATAGTTGCCGGACGATCCCGGGAAGATAGAGCAAACAGCTGAAATGGATCATCAGGAAGCATCCGGCGTGCTTATTGAAAATATTTAAGCAGACAAAAATTTATTTCTTGTACATATCGAGGAAACGGAGTAGATGTACTCTCTACATAACCTTGCCAAAGACCCAGAAATTTTTTGTTAAGAAAGAAATATACACTGCAAGCTTATTCCATCCCAAAATCAGGCCAAGTATTTCAGGTCAATACATCTTTCGTTTGAAAAAAAAAGCGGTAGTGACTTCTCGGCATACATGTAAGGAATATACGTACAAAAATAGCTTCTCTTTTCCACCGTTCTTCATATTAAGAAGTGCGTCCATAGAAAATGTCCTACTGGAAAAGGTGCGAACAGTGGATACGTCTTTTCTAAAGATAAATTTTATCTGGCAACGTTTGTTTATGTGGAAGTAGCTTTCATCAAAGTAAAATTAGACGCGATAGGTATAAGGGGAAGGGGTGGCGGAGTAAATAGGGAATGGGATCTCGCACATACTTTCTAACCACGAGATATAGGCTAAGGTAGGGGAGCAATATTTGTCAAGCAGATATATTAAAGTATAGCGCAAGGTTGGGATATATTCTTCTTCTTCTTCCTCTTTTAATGATAAAGACACTCCACGAAGGTTTTGGAGAGTGTTTTCGATATTGATGGTCCTTTGTCAGTCCTCCGGTAACAATCACCATTAAGGTACTAGCCCAACCCCTACCCCCTAGTTTCATGAGAAATCTGATCACTCTGCTGTGGATTATTGCTTTAAATTATTTAGAAGAAGAATTCAACACAATCGGTGTGAATGTTTTCGCGCGTTATGGCGATGTAACGATTTTAATTTGTGATCCCTTCTCTTCCCTGATGACTCAAATAAAGTTGGCAAAACTCAATAAGTTGGCACAGTAATGTAACAAAAGTCTGTTTAGTGAGCTTTTATACTCATTTAGAGGAAGTAAAAGCCACCGTTCTTTGATCCTTCAAGACTTAATGGTCAGAAACGAACCTTATTACCTACTTAGTGGCATAGAAGGTTCAATGTGGTCATGTTAATCGTTTTCGAGGTGGTCGGACTTGTACCTTAATGGTGCTTGCGACCAGAGTGTTAAGTTAGGTTAGGTGGTAGCTGCCCTGATAAGGAAAACTCACTTGGGCAACACAAAGGCCCGTTGTGATACCACATACAACAAAAATAACGGTGACGTAGATCTATCTGCTTAGAGAATGGTTGAGTAGCAACGATAAAGTTCCGAATGATACCGATTTCACCCTTGGATAAATCCTCGGGAGAGCAGAGTTAAATGAATCTATATCCGGCAAAGGACCACCAATTTCTATAACATTTCCCAAAACAACAACAAGAACATTACCTTCCTATTATAAAATATCTGTTACCACCTATCGATTGGAAATTAAAGCGCGCATTTAAAAGAAAGTGCGGTAAGACTTCAACACTTTTCAATCAATATTGGGTGAGAAGCGTGATCTCAAGTATTACGTAAGGACGACTTCTCTCAGCCTCAGGATCTATGCGTAGCGTCTTCACGCTTCCATATTTTGTTGAAATCCCGCGGATGACGTCTCGTATTCAGATTTCAATTGCATTAAGATAGTTCAGAATCAAAGCGTAAAGCTTGCGGATATAAGGTTTAGGCCTGTCTATAATGATGAGCCTCGTCTGGAGAGATTCTTAAAGCTAAGTACTTTTTATATTTTACTGTTTATTATAAGGATTTTTTTATATGAACTTGGCTGAATTTAAAAATATATGTCGGTTAGACTTTAGTCATTGAACCGCCACACATTAAGTAAGCAATCAAAAATTTGTTTGTGCAAACTTTTCTTACACACACCAAAATAGCCAAATCAGACCCCCTCCGCCAGTTCAAAACTATTTAATCTTTATCTGCATCATACGAAAAACTCCATCAAAACTGCGGAATTTTTTAATTTTTCCAAAACATTAGCTAAAACAATATTCAACACAAATATGGCGCGAAAAAGGCAAATTTTTCAACACCAAAACAAATTCACACAAATACATACGGATATAGAAAGAACCCTGCAAAATATGCGATAAGTCTAGGATGAATCCGGGATGAGTCGCAAAGGAGTATGCGATCAATGCCAGTTTTGATCTATCTGTATGAGTTGAACTGTTCCCTTTTATTTGAGCATGTCCTATGAAGAGACTAATTGTACTCATTCATACTCGAAAGGGATCGATAGGACCAATCGCCTTTGTACCCATATGGCAACATAAGAAGTCCCTTTTCAGTTCCATAAGGACCCAGACGCATTTTTCATGACAGAAACACAATCGAAGGTTTTGCCAAGCCATAAAATCTATTTGAGCGGGCGGAACAGATTTTCGAAATGAAATAAGAAATATTCTCCGAAAATTTAACCCTGACTCGGGCGTATTCGTTAAGCCCTAGTAATTTAGGTTTGGTATAGGGCTCCGCATTTTTCTTAAATAACTCGATTCAATCACTGGTAATATTTTTTATTTTACTTCGTTGCTGTTTTTTTAATATTTCTTAAACTGGGCTACATATATACCAAACGGACTAATCTCAACTGTACCCGAAAGGGACTATAGAGGATCAATTATGCCCAAATGTAGATAAAAGAGATCAATCGGAGACCAATCTCTTTAGGGATTAATCGCACAAGTAAATAAATACAGAATGGAATAAAGCAATAATCTGTGTGTGTAGTTTGTAAACGTAATAATGCGGGCAATCGTAAAATTTGTGCGGTTAAACGTCAAATAGTCATATGCGAATTGGTTACGGATAGCTGGCGAGGCATTTGAAAGGACTCAGCTGTCCAGCTGCCGGAAGTGAGTGAGTATCTACGCGGTTACAGTTAAATGTGTGAAATTTGAAAAACTTGCCGTCATGCTCAGTGTGAACTCTAGTGGCCGCAAGGAAAGAGAATGAAAGACTGCAACATATTTATGTAAGTTTGAATGTTTGTTGAAGCGCATAGTTGTATTACCCAAATATGCAAGTTCCATACTGTATGACTCATATATACAATTTCTTTATTATATTTGAAATACTATAGTAGGACGGATCAGCTTGGTGTTTGTGGTCTAGAGAAATTTTTTGATATCACTCACTGAAGTTTTTTCAAAAACATTCAACATTGCCAACTTAAAACCTCATTATATCCGAATCAGCAGCTGACTTCAATTTGTACGAATGAACTCCATGTAATACCATAATGGGATAAGATTTTCTCTATGCAGCTACAATCCTCAGGGTTGGAACCAGTGGTGATGGACTTAGGGTTAAAATTGTATAATGTTTTTGATCGGGAGTCTTACGAACTACTGTAATGAATCAAGTAATTTCCGTCCCATATTTGATAGTATTAATGCGGATCGAGCTACCTCTACGTAGATAGGGTACATGTGAAACTTGTAGTCTATAATTCAACCTCAAATATAACAAAACTATATTTTTGGAAATTATTTGAAATATAAAATGTTGGGGATCGTTAAAAACCTATTCCGCCCATTTTTGGTAGAAATATCTAAGTGGTCAGAAAAAATTCGTCACAATTTCTTTATATAAATGGATTTTACTTAAAAAAAAAAGACATGTGAGAATAAACCTTTGGACAATTAAAACGACGATCATAGCCTCCGCGACCCAATTGTCAAATATGCATGTATTATGCACATATTTAGCAGGCGAGGCTTTGGCGACCCCAAGCTCCTAATGGAGCTAGCGGGTTGGGCGGAATGGTCAAGAAAAAAATGTTTCCAAGATGGTCGGGCTAGTACCTTAATGGTGATTGTTACCGGAACGTACAGGACCATCAACATCGATAACACTACAACAACAACATCTTTGCTAAATTTAAAATTTTTTTTTGTGAAAGCTCCTTATTTTCGGTTGAGGCAGCGTTCGTTTTAGGTATCGTCTTCCAAATATGTCCAGTGTGAATATGAAGTTATTCTTGACGTTGTTTCAAAAGACAACACGTAGTCCCATATCTATTGTACTGATCCCGAATCAGTTTCGAATTGGTACCGAAAACAATTGTCTAATTATCAAAAAAAAAAAAATCGAATATCATCCATAGTCTCGAAATGGGCCCCAAAACCATCTCAAATAAAAACAAGCGTGGCTTCGAAATCTTTCTGAAATAGTAGCGAAATTATCTGGGAAGAATGTCCCAGAGAATGTCCGAAATGAGCCCGAAAATTTATTTTAAATCATCTCGATATCATCCCAAAATTAACTACACTGTGTAATCTCATTTGTGATCCCCAAATTATTTAATCCCGAAATATCCCCTAAGAGTTCCCTAAACAACTACTCTTCCTAAATGACCCCGAGAAATTTCATAAACTTAGAAGACCCTGGTATGATCCCGAAGTTATGCCTAAATTGGCCTGAAATGATGACGAAATAAAATCTTGAACATTTCTTAAGTGCTCGCGATATTATTTAAATAGTGCCGAATACCATCCCTAAATATTTCTAAAATCGTCCAGGAAATAATCAAGAACTGGGCTTAAAATGATCCGGAAAGGCTGACGAAATAACCGCAAATAGTCCGGAAATTATCCCAAGAGGGTAGGATAAGGATGTTTGCACCGCCCTCGAATTATCCAGAAGGTCCTAAACAACATCATCTGAGTTTATTTTGGGCTAAGTACCTTTGTACTTTTTGCTTCGTTCGGTAATGGTACCAAACTAAACCTGCGAAAACTTCCGAGTGATCCAAATTTGACCTGAAGCCCAGAGAACTTTAAAAAATACTACTAAGCTTTATGCACACATATTTCGCAGTTTTTATATTGAACTTTCCGGCGAAAAGCAACAGCAATTTTTACACTAGAATAATTGAAAAAAAAATGTGTCTCTCAAAAATTCCAAATTAATATATTTTTAGTTTTTATTTAAACCATTTTTCATTTCAAAGAAACCCAACTATAGGAGGAACTGAGCGTGGAAAAGTTCTGATAAAACACCACTTGAACCGTTCCACTCTAGAGCGTAATTAAGGAAGGACTTCCGTCAGGATCATAATTTCGATACGATACTTCACCATATCGATACCTTTGACATTCGATTCCGATACTTCGTACTCGATACGTTTCTCTCTTTCTCATTTGTTTCGCGAATCGGAACAAATTTTGCACTGAAGAAATTTCAGTTATGTTATTTAGAAAAAGCAGGCAGCTAATTTTACTAGCAAAGGTGCTATTGATCATTCCTGTGCCGGATTTACATAGAACGTTTTGCTCAGTGCTTCGCTTTGACAGATGAGCTCTCAGGCGCAGTATTGCTACACAAAAATTTTGGAACGCAAAACGCTGGGAAAAGTTGAGACCTTTTCTGGCCGAGTGTTCTTTGTAAATCCGGGCTTATTGAAACAATAATTTTACACAGCCAAATATATGTTGAGATCTCACTCTTCTTGATTCGATAATATCGGGTACCCTATACTTATAGAGCGATATTTCATAAGAATATTATGCCGATACTTTGCATTCGATATCGTGTCCATAGTCACAATATTCCTGGTACCTTACTTTGGGTCTTATTTGAGCCGATCTCTCACAATTTTTGTTTTCCGCCAAGCACTTCTGCTTGTCGGCACTTGTCTATTCTTCTTTTACAGTTCCATACTCATTAGTTAAACAATGTTGGAAGAATATCGACCCACCTTTCTAGTCATATATTCCTATGCAGTAGAACACCGGATATTTGGCAGACCGTTCACGGCAAGTTTTGAGTTTATTTTGTTTTCTACTAAATTGCTAAACTTCAATTTTTACTGGGACGATATCTATATGCAGAGTTGGTAGAGGCAACCTATACAATATGCTCTTTGGTTTTTCGTATATTTACTAAATTTGGCAAATAAATACAGCAAAAAAAAAAATATGTATGAAGCTGTAGGTCCAACCAGGCAGAGCCAACTAAGCTTGGTAGCCCAAAGTAATTTTTCGCTTCACAATAAATATTCACATTCATTTTGACGCTTTGGCATTTGGGCTTTCCATTTCGGATTGTTATATTTGTATTTGTGTGAATATATATGAGTATGTGTGATTACGTGCTTGCATTTCTTTGTATGACTAGTCTGTTTATTCTCTTACTATAAATGAAGGTATAATATACAATAGACTGGGTCGAAAAAAAGTAAAAGCTTTGTAGAAGAAAATTTTTTTTATTGTAAGTTGATTTTTCCCTTTTTTTATGTCCTTTTGAACGCTGAAGTTACTTTCATAATTTTTTTTATGTTTTCCAGTTGTTGCTCCTTAAAGTATGCTCCTTGGTTTACCAAACTATAAAGAAACAGATGTCAAATAACTAAGTAACATAGGGTTAGCTGTCATACCGTGAATTGGCCTTATGACCACTTCAAATGACCACGAAATCAATTGAAATTATGTCCATATGAAATGGTTATAATGGCTAAATGTTGGCGATATTGACATAATGACAATCCTGCTTTTCCGAAATGGTCACAAAGGCGACTTTTTGTCACGGGGCAATAAGTTCAATTATATTATTTCGCACAACCGCATATTAAAATGTTAACACCTGTTCAATTACAAATACCTTTTACTGTTTTTGCTATATTTTTGTTCAATCGAATGAAAAAGGCAAGTACTTTTATTTCAAACTTTCGCATACGGCGCTCATTTTTCTATATTTCAAACATTCGGATACGCTAAATATTTTCCTATATTTCGAACCCTTTCTATAAGGTTCTCTCTGAGATAAGACGAACTTATTCAACTTAAAGGTTACAGTTGGGAACCCGACTGCAAAAAAATATTGCATGTTGTATTCAAATGGGACCAGTATAACTCATTTACTGGTATTTGGGGCAACTTCAAACCGTGGACTTGCCAGATCCTAACTTGGCAGGATCGTGGTAATTCGTCGATGAAAAGTCAATTTTCGGCGAAAATAGGTTGCATAGTGTATTCAAATAAAATGTTCAAATTATGAGAGCTGGCCGACCACAAAAGTACCGACTTGCCACCTCCTATCCAGGAAGAAACCCTTGGCAAGTCGGTTCAAAGGAGGAGCAATTGCACCAAAATATGTTGCATAGTGTATTCAAATAAAATATTCAAATTATGAAAGCAGGCAACTTCCCGACCCCAAAAGTACCGACTTGCCACCTCCTGTCCTGGAAGAAACCCTTGGCAAGTCGGTTCAAAGGACACGGTATGCTTGAACCATGTTTTATTCCGAAGTCATACTATCTCGGTTTTTTTTGCGGATTCCTTCTTTGTAGGTTAAATTAAGCTCAGCAATAAAAGTTTACGAAAATTCCCCGAGCGCTTTTTGAAAAATTGCATTTTAGTGCATCATAATCTAATATATAAAATTCTTCTGTCACGGTTTTAGAGGCTTAACTCCTCCGAAACGGCTGAACCGATGCTCATGAAATTTTGTGAGCATATTGGGTAGGTCTGAGAATCGGCCAGCGTCTACCTTTTTTTTCACTACGTGCCTGGGGTTTTGAGATCAAAACGTGGACCCGGGTACCCCTAGAATGTGTTTATACAATATGGATATCAAATGAAAGCTGTTGATGAGTGTTATAGTACAGGATAATTTTCATACAACTGGGAGGCTAGGGTCTCGAGATATAGGCCAAAACATGGACCCGGATACCCCTAGAATGTGTGTGTATTATGGATATCAAATGAAAGCTGTTGATGAATGTTATAGTACAGGATAATTTTCATACAACTGGGAGGCTAGGGTCTCGAGATATAGGCCAAAACATGGACCCGGATACCCCTAGAATGTTTGTGTATTATGGATATCAAATGAAAGCTGTTGATGAGTGTTATAGTACAGGATAATTTTCATACAACTGGGACGCTAGGGTCTCGAGATATAGGCCAAAACATGGACCCGGATACCCCTAGAATGTTTGTGTATTATGGATATCAAATGAAAGCTGTTGATGAGTGTTATAGTACAGGATAATTTTCATACAACTGGGAGGCTAGGGTCTCGAGATATAGGCCAAAACATGGACCCGGATACCCCTAGAATGTTTGTGTATTATGGATATCAAATGAAAGCTGTTGATGAGTGTTATAGTACAGGATAATTTGCATACAACTGGGAGGCTAGGGTCTCGAGATATAGCCCAAAACGTGGACTCGGGTACCCCTAGAATGTGTTTATACAAAATGGATATCAAATGAAAGCTGTTGATAAGTGTTATAGTACAGGATAATTTTCATACAACTGGGAGGCTAGGGTCTCGAGATATAGGCCAAAACATGGACCCGGATACCCCTAGAATGTGTGTGTATTATGGATATCAAATGAAAGCTGTTGATGAGTGTTATAGTACAGGATAATTTTCATACAACTGGGAGGCTAGGGTCTCGAGATATAGGCCAAAACATGGACCCGGATACCCCTAGAATGTTTGTGTATTATGGATATCAAATGAAAGCTGCTGCTGAGAGCTTTAAAGTAATTTTCATTGTGATATTCGATTTAGTCGCATCAACCTGGCAAAACTGATAAATATGCATGCGAAGCCGAAATAAAGACATGAATTAATAATACCCACATACCTATTTCCATACGTCCTATTCGATTTGACTGAAATTTGGTATATAAATTTGCTTATATTAGTATTTACGATGCTTTCTTCCGGGAAGTATACCAGAGATGAACTGGGACTGGGATTAGGACTAGGACTGGGACTGAGACTGAGACTCGGAGTGGGACTGGGACTGAGACTCGGAATGGGACTGGAACAAAATACATACCACCCTCTGGGACTGGCAATAAGAGATGAAGAAGAAGGAGAAAAACTTGAGAGAAGAGAAAAGAGAGAAGGAGATGGAGAAAGAGATAGAATGAGACGAAGGTGGAGATGAAGCAAAAAAGATGGGGGGAGGAGTGAATAAAAAGATTGGGAAAAAGTGTAGAGGGGTAGGGCAAAGTTAGACAGAAAAAGCTTACTAAAATGTATGCAGATAGGCCAAATTTACGGCAGAACAACGTCTGCCGGGTCTGCTAGTGTAATATGAATTACACTGTTTGGCAGTGAAAATATTCTTTTGGCGAGATATACCTCAGTTTGCACCACAGTCGGGCACATAAAACCTGCGTACTTAAAGTTTCTAATAAACCCCCAAATTTTAAAGTTAGGGGTCAAAACCCCTTTTTCATAGGTTGATTCATATAATAGTCTACATACACAACAACAGTGTACAAACTGTTAATTTGTAAAATGTCATATAAATCATTCAAAATATATTGGAAATCTAAATTACTGCATTACTTCTTCAATTTGTATAACGGGTTTCTAGACTACTTTCTCTCTCACTATATATGAAAGAGTATTTTTTAAGAAGCCGCTATTATCATGTAATTTGCAGAGCTGAACTTGGCAGGATAAAAACTTCAATATATCCACTGTTAGAGCAACTTCGTCTGAAGTTGCAGACTTCCTTCTAAACGTCATGTCACTGGTGAAAAAACAGAAGGTAACTTTTGTGGAAAATGCTTCTGCGGTATCTGGTAGTTTTGAAAAACCGATTAAGTGGAAAAAACGAAAGTTTGGAAAGATGGAAGCAAAACGGCTTTGCTTAAGATGGAATGAGATGTTTTTGGAAGGATTTTGGGTATAGCTGCCGAAAAAAAAGTAGATATTGAATTTTGCCTCACTTTTCCACTAGCAGCAGTACCTCCAGCATTATTTCAGTATACGCCAGAAAAGAATAGTACCGAAAAATCAGCGTTGACAAAACTTTTGACATCTAGCGTCAACTCAGTGTGTCCCCTTCTGTTAATGTGGATCGACGGTTTCACTTTTTTATATCATCCTGGACCCTCATTCCCACAAACATGCGGAAAGTTGGCCGAATCCATCTTGCAAAGGGTATGTAGCACTTCGTCAACAGAAATTCATCTAGTCTTCGAAAGATACTTTCATCCATCTATCCAAGATCTTCAAAGGTAGACGCGTAAAGAATTTGACGTCCCATTCCCTATACATGGTCCACTTCAACCACGTGCAAATGACTTTGTAGGAAGTTTGAAAATTTTTCGTTTTAAAGAGTGCTTCATGAGATTCTTAGCAACTCTTTGGGAGAATGACGAAATGGCGGTTGTTCTACAAGACAAGAAAGTTTTCATAACAGTTCAACAACCGTTTCAGACAACCATGTTTTTTAAAAAGTGGAAGGAAATTTAGAATGCCAGCACGAAGAGGCTGATACAAGAATAGTGTTTCATATATCGAAATTGCGCCCAACTCAAAAGTTCTCGTAAAAGCATCGGACACTGATGTTCTGATTATTTTACTAAGTAATTTATATAAAGTTCCTGACAAACAAATTTGGCTGACTTGTCCTCAATCAAGGAAAAAAATCGCATCCTAGATCAAGAGTGGATATATTGTTCGGAACTAGCGTCCATCCTTGGTTATACATTGCGCTTAAATCTGTCAGCATATCATGCTTTCACTGGATGTGATTATACAGCGTCGTTTTTTAATCGAGGGAAAGCGAGGCCTTTTAAAATTTTGGAAGGTAATAAACTATTTCAACAAACGTTCGCTTCTCTGACTGATCCAGCCGATGTATGTGATGAAAAAAAGATGGAAGTTCTACAAGAATTCAGTTGTAATATGTATAATGTGAAATGCTGCGCCAGTGTCAACAATGCAAGGTTACAAATTTTCCAAAGGATGTACGGAACAACAAAAGATAATGAAAAAATTATGAAGCGAATTAAGGGCTTTAACTCAATTACTATTCCACCATGCTGAAAATCCCTTAAGCAAAAATTACTAAGGACAGCTTACTTTAGTTCCATGTGGCTAAACGCGACTGAATTAACTTGTGGTAAATTTCCTGCGGAAGAATGTGGTTGGTTTAATGATCACGGAATTTTTAAACCACGCTGGTTCGACGGTGAGTCAGTACCTCTTCATGTTGATGAGTTTTTGAGATTTTCTATAAACAGTTCGGAAGAAAATGTGGAGACTGAAGACCTCGATGAAATAATGTTGTCCGGATATGAATCTGATATAGAATAAGTACTTTTTGCACAGGTAAAATAAAATAATAAATATATTCACTTTGACCTAAATGAGACTGAAAACTATTTAGAGAAAACATGCATTATGGTGCTCCTTATTTCGCAAATGTGATCTTTATTGGCATTGCAGCTCGGTAGTGGAAACATTTTTTTCATATGCATATATACAACAAAGGCGCAGACTAATGTAAACATTTTGTCTTGAATTTATGAATATAGCCATGTTGGTTATTTCATCATGTTTGAAATATGCATTAATAAATAATCTCTAAACCGGATGCGAATATAATCCCTAGTATTAAATATTTTTGAAATAGTGCAAACAACTTACTTACTTAATTGGCGCTTCACCGTTTATACGGTTATGGCCGTACAACAAGGCGCGCCAATCGCTCCTTCTCCCTTGCCAACCGGCGCCAATTGGTCACACCAAGGGAGTTTAAATCGTTTTCCACCTGGTTCTTCCAACGGAGTGGAGGCCGCTCTCTACCTCTGCTTCCATAGGCGGGTTCCAATAGAAACACTTTCTTGGCCCCATCGTCATATTTCATTCCCATAACTTGACCTAGCCAGCGCAGCAGCTGCGTTTTAATTCGCTGGACTATGTTGATGCCTGCGTATAGCTCGTACAGCTCATCGTTAAATCTTCTTCGGTACTCGCCATCGCTAACGCGTAGAGGTCCATAAATCTTCCCAAGAACTTTTCTCTCGAACACTCTCAGAGCCGCTCCATCAGATGTTGTCATGGTCCATGCTTCTGCACCATATAGCAGGACGGGAACGATAAGTGACTTGTAGAGTATGATTTTCGTTTGTCGAGAGAGGACTTTATTTTTCAATTGCCTACCTAGCCCAAAGTAGCATTTATTCTCACGAGTGATTCTTCGCTGGATTTCAGAGCTGATGTTGTTGCTAGCGTTGATTATGATCCCCAAATAAACAAAGTCTTTTACTATTTCGAAATTATCGCTGTCAACAGTAGCGTGGTTGCCAAGGCGCATATGCGCTGACTCTTTGCTCGATGACAACAGGTACTTCGTTGGGTCATTCACCACCAAACCCATCTTGCAAACAACTGTGAACTTAAAACCTGCTATTTTTTTCCTGTCACGTGTCTGAGAAAATAAGATTACCCTTAATGCAAAAATTCAGATCGGTAAAAGATGTAACATATAGTGCACCACCTTTGAACCGACTTGCCAAGGGTTTCTTCCAGGATAAGAGGTGGCAAGTCGGTACTTTTGGGGTCAGGGCGATGCCTGCTTTCATAATTTGAATATTTTATTTGAATACACTATGCAACATATTTTGGTGCAATTGCTCCTTCTTTGAACAGACTTGCCAAGAGTTTCTTCCAGGATAGGAGGTGGAAAGTCGGTACTTTTGGGGTCGGGGCGTTGCCAGCTCTCATAATTTGAACATTTTATTTGAATACACTATGCAACATATTTTCGTCGAAAATTGACTTTTCATCGACGAATTACCACGATCATGCCAAGTTAAGATCTGACAAGTCCACGGTTTGAAGTTGCCACAAATAACAGTAAATGAGTTATACTGGTCCCATTTGAATACAGTATGACACATGTTTTTTGCAATCGGCTCCTGGACTATTATGAAAATTTTGTACAAAAAAATCGCCCGAATTTTTATTACAAGTTTTTGACTGCGGTGCTATTTGTTCTAAATCTCGTTCTTGTTATGGTACAGTTGAAAATGGGTTGTAAATCTGTGTCGGTAAGAATTCCTTTGATATAAGAAGAACATATTTACCCAACGTCTAGCCCATCCTGCATAAGTTTTCTGCTTTTGTGTTGGGTTTGGTCCCGAAATGGTAAAAAGTTCAAACGGAAGTTTCCTAAGTGGACACAAAGTCACATTAAGAAAGGTTATAAAGGCACTTGATCTTGTGTCCATGTGAAGTGTTTATAAGCCTAAATAGTCTTATGGCCACTTTTTTTAATGGACGTTGAGACAGCGCTCTACCCTCAAGTGGCCCAATGAAACCAGGCTAATTCTGTTCTATGTGTATTTTTTTGTTTTGTTTTTTTTTTTTTTTGAAATTATAATTATTTGCTATTGGTATATATTATGGTGAATGTTAGGAATTTCGATGCGCCACTGTTTTGTTAGTAAATAAATACTGTACAACAACAGTAAGCCACATACACACATGAAAAGAAGGCAAAGAAGAATATTTAACACACATATAACCAGCAGCTAACAGTGGAGAGAAGCAATAAAGCATATGGTAAGGCCATAAATTATAGATGCTAAATAACCAAGCGTGAGATACAACTGTTCTAGAAGACATGTTCGTGAAACGTCTAGACCTTAGGAGAAATGGGCGAACGAGATAGCCGAGGGTATAAAAGCAGCGCAAGCTGAGGAATCAGGAATGAGTTTGATTTTAACACGCTATACGTTAAGAACGCGAGTATTGTAATTGAGAAGTACTACTAAGTACCCAACTAGTGTAAGTAAAGAACATCTTGCCATACTGAATATTTTAGTTATTTATTCGACAGTTCAAAGATTCGTATGTGAGCAAAAGGTGCATAATAATCAGGAATCCTGCAAAATTCGAGACAATATATTATATTAACATTTTTTTCTTTTGTGTTTTTTATTTTTATTTTTTTGCCGAGTCGTTGATGGTCAGCGGTTTGTCAAGCAGCGATATTTTAAACTGCCCAGCTACAGAAGAGATATCATCAGCTGCGTGTAATACTTTAATAAATATAGAAGAAATATTAGAAACATACAAATAATACATTAAATATTAAGTGAGGTAAGCACAGTCTTTTTATAGAAAAAAGGGAGTCCGAGTTCTCAAATGTGTTTCAGTGAGAGTTGTAATTCTGGCACAAACACCGAATAGGTTCATTGAGATCAAAGTTCGTTCTACATTGTTTCAAAGGAAGAAGTTGGTAGTGTCTCGTAGTTCGAGAGGGAACACTAAAATTCATTTCGTTCAGAAGAAATAGGCTTAAAATCATTTTGAAGTGGTTTTAAGTCAATTGAATTTTTGTCCGTTGACCTTTTGTCACCCCACCAACAATAAATAACTGACTTCCCCTGTATTTAAAAGCACCAAAGAAAAACTTAAAATTTAGGGGCTTCCTTTGCCAACTTTTTTATTTTATGTGGAAATCGACTCAGTCTAATGTATACACAAACATACTTGTGTGCCATGAAAAGGCTTTCAACTTCCTACGCTAGTCATCATCATCATTTCTTCTTAATTTTTTCATTTTCCATTTTCTTTATTTTCCATTGCATTTCATTTCATTCGCTTCTTTGTGTAAATATTTGATTTTTGCATTAAAGTCAATTTGCTTTCATGATTCTGTAATTCATTATTTGTACAATTCACACAACAAAGCGAAAACCGCAGACACATACATACATACGCCCATATAGCGGGATACCTGTCGTACTTCACATATTCCTTTTTTGTAGCTGAGTTGAACGAAATGGCTCTCTAGCAACTGTACTTTTTTTCCTTTATTTTTTTCTTACCTCTTTTATTTCGTTCTTATTTCAATTCAACGCTTTATTTGTTTGAGTTTGTACTTTTAATTGTAATGTTTGTTTATCTTTCTGCATTAGTTTCTTCTCACTTCATATTATACAATTCAACTTTGAGTGAACTTACATTTTGGATTGAGGTGTCAATACGTTTTGCACATTCTATATTGTTGAACACTGGATTGGTTGGAACACTTTGTACACAACTCTTTCTTTGGCATTATTATTTGATGTTCAAATTATACAATATAGATATTTTTACTATTTACACACAGTAGAATAGTATTAACCACCTGAACCGAACCGTTTTTTTCTTAACTCCAAAAACCGAACCGAGAACCACTCAAAAAAATGGTTCGATTCGGTTCAAAAGAAAGTTTAAACAAAAATCATTTAACGTATTTAATTCACCACTTTGCTTGAAAATACAACTCTTAAGATAAAATTGAATAAATTTTTTCTCGATGGCAACGCCGTGAGTTGTCACTTTTGATAGTAATACCGTCTACTGTTTGCGCCTGTCGTCAAAAGCTTGTGAAAAAATAAACAAGTTTACAAAATAACAACTTTGTATACGAAAGAACTTTTTCATTTTTCATTTATAACATAGTCACACAAACTACATACATATGTATAATTATAAAAAATTTAGAGTTAAATTAATAAAATTTTTAACAATTTTCGAAACTTATTATTAACAGTTTTTAGAAAATTGTTTTGAAGCATATTCAATTTTAGTGTAATAGTGTGCAAGTTTCAAGCAGATGAGAATTACCGTTAATTTTTTAAAAAATTTTCCCTGAGGGTGTTGCTCATATTTTCCATATAAAAACTAATTTTGTTGATACGGTGAATGGAAAAAAATGCGAACACCCTCTTGAAACTTGCACATTATTACACTACAGTTAGGTGAGCTACAAAAATGCACACTCAGAAATTTTTTGAAACTTTTTAATAAGTCTGGAAAACTGATGAAAATTTTATTAATTGTTGCGAGCTTTGTGTAACCTTTGAAATGTATATATATGTGACCCGGTCTATGAAAAGGTGGTTTATGGCTCAAAGAAGAAATTGCGATAAACAGCTGTTAAAGATAAACAATGCATTTCTTCGTTTTCTTAGTAGTTTTTTTTTTTTGCATTATGAACAGTCATGCCCAAAAGGCAAAGCACAAACCAGTTTCTCACCGATATTTTGGCCCCATTGCCATCGAAAAAAATGCTATCAAAAAAATCTGAGGATGCTTCACAAGCCAACAAAGTGGCATCGACGGAACCAAAGGCTTCATCGTTTTTCA
Source organism: Eurosta solidaginis (assembly GCF_040869045.1). Taxonomy (NCBI): domain Eukaryota; kingdom Metazoa; phylum Arthropoda; class Insecta; order Diptera; family Tephritidae; genus Eurosta; species Eurosta solidaginis. The sequence continues at coordinate 172,805,472 of NC_090323.1, forward strand.
TTTGTGCTCTTCTTTCTCTACATTTTTAGTACACTCCTAAGCAAGTTAGGACTTTCTAGTTTTCACTACGGGAAAGAGCATTATAAAAACTATCGAAACTAGACAAAAAGTCGAAACATTTTTTTTTAGTTATAAGCCATCTTTTCATAGACCGGGTCACATGTATAGTTTGTGTTATAATTGGAACGATGTTTTAAATTGGAATTATTAAAAACTAATAAATAAACATAGTTTGGGACGACCAATACCGTTTTAAAGGGAGGCCATATTATTTTTCACTAACTGTATATTGTGACAAATATTAGTGACACTAAGTGATACTCCCATCACTAATCTGATACTAAGTAAATAAAGCCACAACAACAATGAAGCAAGCTGCTACACTTGTATGTAAGTAAACGAATAAATTATTGTCACGGATATTAACATCACTAAGTTATACCATCACTAAGGCGATGCCAAGGACACGATACGCAGTATTTACGTCAATAATCAAATCATGTATACACATATATAAGGCAGCCGAAAGATGTCACACACAGTTGCATTTACTTATACGCCTATGGGAGCGCGAGAGACTGTAAACTACAAACATTCACATCAATAATTCAATCATTATGTATCTCCATAAACGAATAAATAATTGCGTCTACACATATGTACGTATACGAGCAGCGGAGCGGCAATGCACAAACACATGCATATATCTTATGTGGCTGGCGATTTTGTAGCCGAAACTAACTAGTAACTTCTGGAAATCGAAGAGCCTAGAAGTATGCAGCGTAAACTATAAAAGCGGGGCAGGCGAGTAAGAATTAATTCAGTTTGATTAAGCACGCGATCTGGCCGCCAATAGTAGAGTTATCAATCAGTTTGGTTATTAAGCCAGCGAGTAGCAAAGTATAAGTGTTATTGTGAAGTACTTTAATAAAGGCCATTTTTCCATTGTTCAATATTGGAGTTATTTATTCAACAGTTTAGTGATTCGAACTTAGCGGAGGATTGCAAATAAGAGGATTTGCAAGTAAAATTCGTTACATTATTATGTCTACACATATGTACGTACACGCAGCAGAGAAGAGATGCACGAACACATGCAGATATGTTATCTGAGATGCTCCGAAAAGTATGCAATTATAATTGTGGAAGTGTCGCTTACAAATACACGCATATGAGAAGCTATATACGTGCATCTGTAGTTATAATTATATGGCGGTAACTAAGTAAATTCTGGAAGCTCCTAGAAGATGCCACGAGGAAATCACAGAGTATAAAAGCACCAGCGGTAGAGGCGCTACGAGCAGTTTCGATTAAGACCCTATCTAGCGAGCAATAGCAGTATAATTTGAAAATAGTAGAGTTATATATTGTAAAGTACTTTAATAAAGGCCATTTTGCATTATTAAATATTGGAGTTATTTATTCAACAGTTTAGTGATTCGAACTAGGAGAAGGTTGCAAATAAGAGGATTTGCAACAAATTCGTTACAATTGGTGTTAGAAGATGAATTGTTGAATAAATTTCGAAGATTGGGAATACAACTTGGAAATGGCAAAGTTGAGTGAATTGAGGATCCAGCAACTGAAAAAGGAGTTGGAGAACCGTGGATTGAATACAACCGGCAATAAGTTTGAACTTCAAGCACGGCTACGAGAGGTAATGGAGTCGCAAGGAATTGATGTGGACGAGTATGTCTTTTATCCTGATGGGGACGAGACAACAACAAAAATTGAAGAGCAAAACGAAACATCGCAGACAGTTACCAGCACAGACTTGAACATGATTTTGGCTGCAATATCTGCACAAACATCGACAGTAACATCAATGTCGTCGCAAATGTCAGAAATTTCGTCAGAAATAACATCGAAGATTGAAGCACAAGAAACGCGTATGTCAGAAATGTCGACACAGATTACATCCAAGATGGAAACTCAACTGGAAGAGCAAAAGACATATATGACATCTCAGTTGGCTGAGCAGTAGAAAGCACAGGAAGCCCGCATATCCTCGCAGCTGGAGGCACAGGAGATTAGGGTAACATCAAAGCTGGAAGCACAGGATACAAAAATTATACAGCTCGAGGACAAAATTGATGCCGAGATAGAAGCTTTGAGAGGTCGTATACAGGAGTTGCAAATGAATCGCCCAGCTGTTTCAGCAAGTAATCCAAAGGTAAAAACACCATCCTTTGACGGTTCTGTTCCTTTCCAGGTGTTTAAGATTCAGTGTGAGAAGACCGCAGCAGTGAACAACTGGAATGCTGAAGATAAAGTTGCTGCACTGTTCATGGCGTTGAAAGGGCCTGCAGCTGAGATTTTACAAACCATTCCAGAGGGCGAACGGAACTGTTATGGAGCATTGATCAGCGCTCTAGAGAGACGATACGGAACTGAGCATAGGAGACAGATATACGAAATGGAGTTGCTGAACCGCTTCCAGAGGCCCGGTGAAACACTGCAAGAGTTTGCGACGGATATTGAAAGGCTAGTACATTTAGCGAATGCGGACGCACCCGTGGAATACACTGAAAGGGTAAAGATTCAGAGCTTTATAAATGGCATACGGTACGTCGAAACAAAGCGAGCTACATACGCAAACCCAAAGCCAACATTCGCAGAAATGGTATCACATGCTCTGATTCAGGAAACAGCGTCGCTTCTGTGTAAGCCAGTTTTCAGAGCACGCCGTGTGGAAGTAGAAAGGCCAGAGTAGGTATACGCAATATTGGAGGCACTGAAAGGATCGCAAAAGCGGAGTGAAATAGTTATCAAATGCTTCAAATGCGGGAAGCCCGGTCACATTGCACGTCATTGCGATCTTGGTCCTAATAGTTCCAGCAATGTGGGTGGCCGGTAACGCAAAGCTGGAGGAAATGAGCAATAGCGTGTCAGATGTAAAGAACGAAAACTTGCGCCAGCTATGGAATGCCCTGCGATATCTGTGTCGCAAATTGGAAGAAAATCGAGCCCTCTCGCCATCGAAAGAAAGCTGGATGGCAAGGAGCGTTTACAGACTGTAGATACGGGCGCATCCCATTCCTTAATCCGATCTGACTTGGTCAACAGGAGATTAAAACCGTTACCTGGAGCAAGGTTGCGTACGGTCACTGGCGAGTATAACCAAGTCCGGGGAGAAGTGATCTGTAAAGTCTTAATTGGGAAGGTCATGGTTCTACACAAATTCGTTGTGGCGGAGATCGTTGATGAAGTCATATTGGGAGTGGACTTCTTAGTTGACCATGACATCAGGATCGAAGCGGAGAAGGTTTCTTGGAGGGAGATCTGGTACTGCTATACAACCCTCACTGGCGGAAAGGTGTTCCATCCAAATTTCGGCGCAGTTGGAAAGGCCCGTACAAAGTTGTGAAGAAGATCAGTGACACCATCTAAAAATAATTTTTGAGCCTGCAAAAAAAAATCGATTTTTTGACCAAAATTCTTTTAAATCTCCATAAAAGAAATTTGTTCTTTCTGCATTTACCAATTTTGCATTTGCCAATTGACACAAAAAAAAAAAAAATACATAACAAATGATTTGGAGCCTTGAAAATGAAAAAATCGTTGAAATTTTGCAGGCTCAAAAAATAATTTTTTGGGTATGCGTAGTGGAACTCTTTTTCCTGAGCCCAAATTCTATCCAAAAATCGATGGCGCGATATCTTAATATATAAAAAACACGTGTCACACAATTGAGGCCAATGGACTCCTAAACTACTGAACCGATTTTGAATTTGTTTTGCACCCCGTGTGTAGTTTGATCTAACTTGAAATATAGGATAGGTGACTGGGTGACTAGGGTCTCGAGATAGAGGCCAAAACGTGGAACCGGGTACCCCTAGAGTGTGTTTATAGAATATGGATATGAAATGAAAGCTGCTGATGAGTGCTTTAGTAGAGGGTAATCTTCATACCCCTGGGTGATTAGGGTCTCGAGATATAGGCCAAAACGAGGACCCGGTCCCCTAGAGTGTGTTTATAGAATATGGATATCAAATGAAAGCCGTTGATCAGTGCTTTAGTAGAGGGAAATTTTCATACCCCTGGGTGACTAGGGTCTCGATATATAGGCCAAAACGTGGACCCGGTTACCCCTAGAAAGTGTTTAAAGAATATGGATATCAAATGAAAGCTGTTGATGAGTGCTTTAGAAAAGGATAATTTTCATACCCCTGGGTGACTAGGATCTCGAGCTATAGGCCAAAACGTGGACCCGGGTACCCCTAGAATGTGTTTATAGAATGTGGATATCAAATGAAAACTGTTGATGAGTGCTTTATTAGAGGGTAATTTTCATACCCCTGGGTGACTAGGGTCTCGAGATATAGGCCAAAACGTGGACCCGGGTACCCCTAGAATGTGTTTATAGAATATAGACATCAAATGAAAGCTGTGGATTAGTGCTTTAGCAGAGGGTAATTTTCATACCCCTGGGTGACTAGGGTCTCGAGTTATAGGCCAAAACGTGGGCCAGTGAATGCCTAGACAGTGTTGATACAATATGGATATCAAATGAAAGCTGTTGCTTTAGTACAGAGTAATACATTATCCAGAGACGGACTGGGACTGGGATTAGGACTAGGACTGGGACTGAGACACGGAGTGGGACTGGGACTGTGAGAAGAATAAAATACATACCACCTTCTGGGACAGGCAATAAGGGATGCAGAAGAATGAGAAGTAATTGAGTGAAAAGAGAGAAGGAGATTGAGAAAGAGATAGAATGACACGAAGATGGCGATAGATGAAGCGAAAAAGACGGAGGAAGTAGTGAATAAAAGGATTAGGAAAAAGTGAAGAGGGGGGAGGGCAGAGTCAGACGGAGAAAGCTTATTAAAATGTATGCAGATTGGCCAAATTTATGGCAGGACAACATCTGCCGGGTTTTCTATTAGGTTAATAAATCGACCCAGTCTAAGGTACATATCAATGGTTGGTTGCACACAGATCCCAAGTGACGAATTTTAAATTTTGTAAATTATCAAAATTTAGTATTAAACGTTCGAACCACTTGAACTGAACCTGTTCGGCGGTTCAGAGATAGCCGCGAACCGGTTTACGAACCGGTATAAGTTTTGCCTAAGTGGTTCCAACCACTGAACCGAACCACTTCGATTTTCGAGGCGGTTTGCAGCCCTGGTATTAACTACCCTACACAGTTTCTATATTATTGTACGAAAAAGATTTGCAACTTAAATATGAAGTTCTAATTGGGATTGACTAATTGCCACAATAAGGAGACTTTGTTGGGTTGGAAGATCTGTTTCTTTAACGATGGGCCCAGAATATCATCCTTACCCTTACCCTAATCTTTATCCTTATTCTTATCCTTATTCTTATTCTTATTCTTATTCTTATCCTTATACTTATCCTTATCCTTATCCTTATTCTTATCCCTATCCTTAGCCCTATTCTTTTCCTTATCCTTATAATTATCCTTATGCTTATCCTTATCCTTATAATTATCGTTATCCTTACCCTTATCCTTATCTTTATCTTTATATTTATCTTTATCTTTATCTTTATCCTTATCCTTATCCTTATCCTTATCCTTATCCTTATAATTATCCTTATCTTTATCTTCATCTTTATCTTTATCATTATCTTTATCTTTATCCTTATCCTTATCCTTATCCTTATCATTATCCTTATATCCTTATCCTTATACTTACACTTATCCTTATCTTTATCTTTATATTTATCTTTATCTTTATCTTTATCTTTATCCTTATCCTTATCCTTATCCTTATCCTTATCCTTATAATTATCCTTATCTTTATCTTTATCTTTATCTTTATCTTTATCTTCATCTTTATCTTTATCATTATCTTTATCTTTATCTTTATCCTTATCCTTATCCTTATCCTTATCATTATCCTTATATCCTTATCCTTATACTTATCCTTATCCTTACCCTTATCGTTATCCTTATGCTTATCCGTATCCTTATAATTATCCCTATAGAACTTTTTCTCACATAAAAACCCAGTGCTGTAAAATCTAAAATGCGACATCGCTCCAAAAACCACAAATTATTAACTGTGTTCTTAAACCCACATTAAGTTTCAAACATGCAATGAGTTGTCGTGTTAGAATAAACACCACCACCTTTTCCGTATGAAACCAACATCAACTAATTATCAATATTTCGCCATCAGCTATGACATTTTCAATTTTAACGAGATTATCCGAATTGTCGCATGCGTGCGTGTCTGCATTCTGCGAATTTTATGCACTAAATTGCGTTCAATAAATTTTAATCGAAGTCGATTGGCGGCGTGAATCCTTAACCATTGATTGTCATAGCGAGCAACATCAAACTCCTCAATAGGGCCGAAGGAAAGTTCAAAAGCAAGAACAAACAAAATAAGCAAGCCATTAGCAGTCACATCATTATTATGAAACCATCAATAGTGTATTATGGGGCGCTCATTTTTTGCTCTCAAGCATTGTTGTTGTACTGTGCAAGATCGTGTGAAAGAAAGGGCGTGAGGTAAAAAATCAACATCTAATTTGGTTCGCGGTTTGCATACAAATTTTAGGCAAGCTTGTTTTATTAAAACACATCCTGACGCCAGTCTATTTCAACTACCAGTGATATGAGTAGATACAGCAAAATATTTGCGATGGAGTCACCCACAAACCAACGCACAAACTTGTATGCAAGCTAAGACTAGTGTGGTGCATGTGAGTCCTGTGTAGTCACGCTTCTTTTCATTATTATCGTCACGATATGCATTGATTTCATTTCATTGCATGAATTTATTATTAATAGCATGATTTTATGATGCTGGTGATGCAATGTTCTTGATTTAAATTTTGCATTGATATGGAGACGCGATTACAAGAAATAGAAATTACTTACAGCAGCGAACAGAAAATTAACAAGGCTAAACTTTCCGAATGTTGTCATTAAACTGTCTTTTTTATTTTCGATATCTTAAGGAAACCCCTCTATGGATATTGTAACTGAAGCAATTCAAACCAATCAAAAAAACGTTATCAAAAAAGTGAAATTCAGAAACATGTCCTAGTAACCATCGCCGTTTGTAAACTTACAATTTTTCTCTAATATCAATTACAAAAACCATTGTATAAAGCAATATGAGCGAAGCTCGCTAATTAAATACATGTTATCAAAAAAGTTTAAAATTTGTGAAAATTTTACGAAAGTTTGGAAATTTTTATTTGGAGTTCTCTAAATTTTTTAGATGTTTTTAGTGCAATCAATTTTAGTCCCACAAAACACAAGTTATAGGTCTTTGAAAATTCGCATTCATTTTCTACAATTCTTTTTTCAAATACCCTTTCAGATTTTCTTCCATATACGAATAAATTATCAACCAACATAAAGTCAGCAATGGAATGCTCTCTCAATAAGATGATGGTCCAGCCCTTCAATAATAGCCAATATGTGTACCGGGCCACGAGGATAATAAAGGCAACTGTAGAGCTCATCAGGAAGCTGGTATTGTAAGACCGTCCATATCCTTACATTTAGGCAAGTTTAATGATATTATCCTCATAGCTGTCGTCCCTGGTAAGGGTTCTCACTTTCACACACTGTTTTGATCTACCAATATTATTGTGTGTCTGGCACTAACTAGATTAGGTATCGAGGACGAGCATGAGAGCTTCCCATATTTCCGCTTTAGGGCAAATTTTTGGGATCCCTCTATGAGCGCGGTGGCATTTTCGTCCAACCAGATAACTTCGAAGTAGCCCTTAACCAACCACTTGCTTCTTCTGACTCACTAAAGCCGGACTGCCGAAAAACCGTGCACCAAGAAATCTGCGTCGTTTGTTTGCAGTCCTGAACACTAGCAGAGAAAGCGATAAATTGATTACTCCTCCTCCTCATCGTGACAGCTTCCACAGTGGAAGCTGGCTGTTATGCAACACCATCTGTGCGTCAGGCATAAGCGCAATGAGCTGTGATGACACCCATAAGTACTTTCACTGTGATTTGCTTAGCTTGATGAGAAGGATAGTTCCAATCCACCACAAACATGGCCATAAGGACCGTGAGACCGTTTCCCTAATCTCATTTTCTTCGTTTTACCTCTAGAAAATGCTTAGCAGTGAACGTACAAAACTATCCTCCACGCTTCTAACCATTTCGGAACCTTCCCTGGCCATATTATCTGCAAGTTCACTCCCTTCTATATCACTGTGCCCAGGAACCTTGCAAAGATATTAGAATGTCTTATTCACGCCAGCAAGGCACCTTCGCTCGATGTATGACTTTATCATTCATGATTAGGGTTCAGGGATAGTGCGACCAGACTCTCGACATTTATGTCTCAGAATTAACTGTTCTGGAGCTATTTACCCCTTTCCCTTAATAGAAGGTGTTCAGCGATCCTCGGCCAATCGCTTCTCGGTGATCACACGGAGCTAGCTAAACTTAATATTTATAAGGACCAGAGCCCTTGTGTATGTTTAGCCGCAGAAGCCTATTTCTTCTTTGTTTCCCGGTTTCTGGTAAGGTGTCATGGTTCTATGTTCCGTTTCCGGAAACAAACTATTTCGGTAGAATTACGACTAAACCTTGCCCAAAAAACTCTTTACATATGGTATCAAGGTTGTGCCTATGAAGTGTGAGAGTATTCGTGTCCTAAAATTCAAGTAAAATGTGCTCAGTTGAAATGTCTATATATTCATAGCTAACTTACGCTTTGATTATCCCATATCATTCGTTTGACTTAATGATGACTTTTTTGAGTAACTCGAACGTTTCGCGACATATTGCCTGCCATAAAGTACTTTTATCTGTGTAGCAGCAGATCGTGAAAGCCACATGCAAAGCAGCACAATAATCCATTCTCGATCTTGATCAGTGAAACGTCACATACGAGGAAATCGATGATTCATGCTTAGTTGAAACACAGAAGAAAGATGAGCAAAGCTCAAACGGATCATGATACAAACTAAAGAGTGGTTATACTAGCGAAGAGTCCAAATGCACTGTGCACATGAGTACTTCCAAAAACAAGATTTTTCATTTCATTTCTTTATTGAGTCAATGGTAACATACTTACTGACTAGATTACAGGTTTAGTTATAACTAATTATTAATTTAAGTATGACTTATTGTGATAAATAGTAAGACTAAATGTATGCCTTGAAGAGAGACCTAGGCTGAACTGGCCGGTCCATGAGGACCTCACATAGACTGATTGAGTCCGTAGTGTTTCTGGCAAAGTCAAGATCTAGACTCATAGATAAGTGATTTAATTCTACAAGTCCTCTTAGAAGAGGAGCAAAGTTGAAATAATTAGAACGCAACACTTCAATACGGAATGTATTGTGTAAGCGGAGGGCTCTGTTAGGGACATTGAAAGTTACCTGACCCAGATGTTCAGAACAGTCAATAGCACCAGATATTATATAAAAAATAAACATTAAGCCTTGAACAGAACGCCTGACTTCAAGTGGCAAGACATTGATTGTAGGGTCGCTCGCGGATTTCCAAAGTGTAGAGGTTGAAGAGCAAGCCGTACGAATTTGCGCTGAACTCTTTCAATCCTTAAAGAGTGTGAAGAGTATATCGGATTCCAAATGACTGAGGCATATTATAACTTTGAACGTACTAAGGAATTAAACAAAATTTTTCTTGGATACGGGTCCTTGAAATCCTTCGCATATCGTCGTAAGAAAGCTTAGTTGGTATAATCTTTTGGTATAAGAAAGTTAACATGATTAGAAAAGGTACAAGACGAATCAAAAGTTACCCCAAGATCACGAAACTCGTCAACTGAGGCAAGAGTTACGTTTGAGATCGAATACACGGACGAAAGGATATTCATTGACTTAGTAAACGTTATGTGACAGCATTTACTAATGTTGAGTCGCAGATTATTTAGTGAAGCCCAATCGTTAATAGGATTCAGAATTTCCTGCAGACGCAAAGCATCCTTAAATACTTGCGACGGACCAGATTCGACAAATTTTTGTCTATGATGTTATGCTGACCGACCGAATAATTTATAAAAAATCTAAAAATTAGTATAAACCATTATCAGAAGACACAAAACGGTACCTGGATTCAGGATAAACAGAGAGTTCTTGATAATATTTATGGAACCATATATTAAAGCAATGCGAAAGGTATACCGGGATGGGCGGCGGTTCCAAAAAAAGGAATTTTTTTTAGTCCCACTCCCAGAAATGCAAAGAAACTGTACGTCCCTTGTTAATTCATTGACTAAAGCAAGAAAAGTTCCACTGTTTCTAGGAGGTGTCAAACGAGGAAAGCTTAACCCGCCCGTAATATGCTATTTCTTTCACCTAGAAATTATAAAAATATGGGTATTTTTAGACGCACTTAGAAAAAAAATTTTTTGAACCGGGCCCTCCCTGTACAGTAATTTTGCAAGCCCACCAATATTTTTGTATAAATCTATATTTTTCCGCGGTTTTATAAATTTTAATTTAACTCACTTAAGCAAAAGGCACAACTTCAATTCATGTTCTCTGAATTACTCTAAAAATTCAATCGAATTTCTCAAATGCCTCTAAATTGCAATAAACTACTTTGCAAACTTCTTAATGACTTTTAAACTATGTGATCGCATATCTGTTTTTGTGTTTTATTTGTTCTTTGTTGTTGCTGTTGTTGCAAGGTGCGCTTAGAATGTCTCAACAAACTTTGCTGCCCACACCAGTAGTACAGTTGTTACGCAAAATAGTTACTTTTGAAGTGAATGCTGAAAATTTTTGAGCGAAAGTAAACCCAGTAATAATTTTGATTGTGGATCGTAGGTAGGTTGTTGAAAGTCTGGGCTCCAGATCGGCCAAGTTGCTATTTACTTGGAAACCAAATCCTATTAAAAGTCGAATTTCCCAAAAAAGGTCGTACATTTCAAAAAAGAAAGAGGCGCATACTTACGAATTATCTCTCCGAAAACGGATTTTCTGTTTTTTTTTTCATTGTAATATAGGCGGTAAGATCCAGACAATGACAGATAAAATAAGTAAGGAAGTCTAAGTTTGGGTGTGAAACCGAACATTACATACTCAGCTGTACACTTGAAATGCTGTTGTTGTTTGATTTGTGTGCTTAATAGTGTTACAAGGCTGTGAAATAATACATATACATACATATGGCTCTATTCAGACCTAATTTTTCCTCGAGTGATGGCTCCCGAAACATAGTAAATTTCTTAGTCATAAAAGGGGAGGTGCCACTCCTACTTTTTAAAATTTGAATTTTTTACTATTTATTGTTATAAATCCACTTGGGAAATGAAATACCATTGATATAAAGCTCTTTTTGCAAAGATATAGCTTATTTTATTCGTTCACGACCCTTTTCAAAATTTTTTATATAAAAGTGGGCATGGTCCGCAACCGATTTCGTTAATTTTTCTTCAAAGCATTGCTAAAGGCAACCTTTCTGCCGAATTTTGTTACGATATGTTTAACGATTTTTGATTTATGATTAATAATATTTGTAAAATTGATTTTATCATAAGTGGGCGGTGCCAGCCCCTTTTTAAAAAATGTTTTCAAATTTTTATCAAGAGTCCCAAGATCAGTCCACACGTCCAATTTCAACATTCTAGGTGTATTATCTACTAAATAATCAGGTTTTTTTGTGTTTTCCATAATGTTATATATATACAAAGTGGGCATGGTTATCATCCGATTTCGCTCATTTTCAGCACCAATCTACTCTTGTAAGCTCGTGTACCAAATGTGGTGAAGATATCTCAATATTTAATCAAGTTATCATGTTAATGGACGACGGATGGACGGACATGGCTCAATCAAATTTTTTTTTGATACTGATGATTTTTATATATGGAAGTCTATATCTATCTCGATTCCTTTACACCTGTACAACCAACCGTTGTCCAATCAAAGTTATAATACCCTGTGTACAAGTACAGCTGGGTTTAAAAATAAAGCTAAGGAATGGGGAGTGACCATCACACAAAAATTAATGAAAAGGGATTCTACCAAGAATCGAATGTAGAGCCAAAGTCAAGAACACTAAAACTAACCTTCATAAACTCCATTATATTCACTACTGGGTTATTATGCACTCTTGATGCTGTGTCAGTTTTGTAGGACATTTCATTTCAAACTTCATGGCTGCTACCTCCAACTGCCGCTGCAAGTGACATTTAACTTGGCGCGTTGGCAAATCTAATTGCGTTATAAGTAATCTGACTTGTTGCAAGCGCCATCCGTACACACGCCTAATCACAATATCAGACACCGCTTGCGCTAAAATCTTGCTGCTCTATTACATAAACTTGTGTGTGAGCCATAACTAGACCAACGATTGTGCATTCCCTGTAGGGAAAACCAAACAAACTTAGAAGAATATTTTGTTTTATTACTACATATAAAATGCCTCGATATTTTATTTTCGAACATCATTATCATCATCATTAGTTGGCGCTTAACCTGCTAGGCGATTTTAACCATTTGCGACGACAATTGGTAGTACAAAGGAAGGTGTAGACGTGTTCCATCTGCCTCTCACAACTCAGTGGAGCCCTACACTCCTTTCTGCTGATTTTCAAACTACGGTGTCGCTTGACATACTTTCTTGGCTGGAGCGTCTCCTCCAATTTGCAGGACATGGCCTAGCCAGGAAATATTTGATGCGCTGTCTTTAAAGCTGCGTATAGCTCATACATCTCATCATTACACCTTCTTTTATAGTCGGCGTCAACATCACGAACGGGACTCCCCATATTTCGAAGGAACACTTGTGGGCAGGAGTTAGTCTTCATTTGATTTCTAAGCTTACATGGGTTTTCGATAGACGAAGTTCTCACAGTTTGGAATTAATATCCATCAACAGTTATCCGGCTGCCAAGTCGCAAATGTGCCGATTTTTTCTTAGATGACAGTATATAGTTCGTATTGTCTTTATAATCGAATCTAGAAAAGGCAGAGCTCACGACGCGGTCGTTAAGCATTTTTCCGTCACGTTTTAGCTTTTCTGATAGAACTATCTTCTTCAGCGTTAGGTTTAAGAAACTGCCTGGTTTCGAATGGCTCGGGTTGGTCCTCCCCAATTCTTATGTATCTAGTTGTGTTGCTCAAGGTTGTTTTCGGGAGCCTTATTAGCTTTGCAAAGAGCTTAAAACATTGCAGCCTGCATGCAACTTCTTTCGTCGCTGTGAGAAACTGCTTTAAAGCCAACAATAAGAAGGTGAGTATCAATTCGCTTAAAACTAGTCTTCCCCAGTATCTAGCACATCGTGATTTACCAAGCCTGAAACCGCATTGATAAAGTTCAATCAGTTCGTGGACTTTGGGCTTCCGTATTTGGAACAGTACGCTCGAAAGAACCTAAAACGCGATATTAAGCAGACTGATTCCGCGGCAATAAGCGCGGCTAGCACGGTCGTGCTTCTTTTATATTTGTGAAAACGATCAACTTAAAAGAAAACAAGTAAGGAAGGTTAAGTTCGGGTGTAACCGAACATTACATACTCAGTTGAGAGCTATGGTGACAACATAAGGGAAAATAACCATGTAGGAAAATGAACCTAGGGAAACCCTGGAATGTGTTTGTATGACATGTGTATCAAATGAAAGGTGTTAAAGAGTATTTTATGACGGAGTGGGCCACAGTTCTATAGGTGGACGCCAAAAGGGATATCGCCACAAAGGTGGATCAGGGTTGACCCTAGAATTTCTTTGTACAATATGGGTATCAAAAGAAAGGTGTTGATGAGTATTTTAAAAGGGAGTGATGCTTAGTTCCACAGGTGGACGCCGTTTCGAGATAACGCCATAAAGGTGGACCAGGTGTGACCCTAGAATTTGTTTGTACGATATGGGTATCAAATTTTGTATTAATGAGGGTTTCAAAAGGGAGTGGTGGTAGTTGTGTAGGTGGTTGCCTATTCGAGATATCGCCATAAAGGTGGACCAGGGGTGACTATAGAATGCGTTTGTACGATATGGGTATCAAATGAAAGGTGTTAATGAGTATTTTAAAAAGGAGTGGGCCTTAGTTCTATAGGTGGAAGCCGTTTCGAAATATCGCCATAAAGGTGGACCAGGGGTGACTCTAGAATGTGTTTGTACGATATGGGTATCAAATTAAAGGTATTAATGATAGTGGCGGCCACCGTGGTGTGATGGTAGCGTGCTCCGCCTATCACACCGTATGCCCTGGGTTCACTTCCTGGGCAAAGCAACATCAAAATTTTAGAAATAAGATTTTTCAATTAGAAGAAAATTTTTCTAAGTGGGGTCGCCCCTCGGCAGTGTCTGGCAAGCGCTCCGATTGTATTTCTGCCATGAAAAGCTCTCAGTGAAAACTCATCTGCCTTGCAGATGCCGTTCGGAGTCGGCATAAAACATGTAGGTCCCGTCCGGCCAATTTGTAGGGAAAAATCAAGAGGAGCACGACGCAAATTGGAAAAGAAGCTCGGCCTTAGATCTCTTCGGAGGTTATCGCGCCTTACACTTACTTAATGAGAGTTTTAAAAGGGAGTGGTGGTAGTTGTATATGTGAAGGCGTTTTCCAGATATCGACCAAAATGTGGACCAGGGTGACCCAGAACATCATCTGTTGGATACCGCTAATTTATTTATATATGTAATACCTGCCAAGATTTTAAGGGTTTTTATTTCGCCCTGCAGAATTTTTTCATTTTCTTCTACTTAATATGGTAGGTGTCACAACCATTTTATAAAGTTTTTTCTAAAGTTATATTTCGCGTCAATAAACCAATCCAATTACCTCACCATGTTTCATCCCTTTTTTCGTATTTGGTATAGAATTATGGCATTTTTTTCAGTTTTCGTAATTTTCAATATCGAAAAAGTGGGCGTGGTCATTGTCGGATTTCGTTCATTTTTCATACCAAGATAAAGTGAGTTCAAGTAAGCACGTGAACTAAGTTCATTAAAGATATGTCGATTTTTGCACAAGTTATCGTGTTAACGGCCACGCGGAAGGACAGACGAACGACTGTGTATAAAAACTGGGCGTGGCATCAACCGATTTCGTCCGTTTTCACAGAAAACAGTTAAATTAATAAAATCTATGCCTCTACCAAATTTCAAAAGGATTTGTTAATTTTTGTTCGACTTATGGCGTTAAAAGTGTCTTAGACAAATTAAATGAAAAAGGGCGTAGTCACGCCCATTTTGAAATTTTCTTTTATTTTTGTATTTTGTTGCACCATATCAGTACTGGAGTTGAATGTTGACATAATTTACTTATAAACTGTAAAAAACTTATAAACTGTTAAAATTTTACTTTAAAAATTTTTTTTTTTAAAGTGGGAGTGGTCCTTCTCCGATCTTGCTAATTTTTATTGCGCGTACATATAGTAATAGGAGTAACGTCCCTGCCAAATTTTATCATGATATCTTCAACGACTGACAAATTACAGCTTGCAAAATTTTAAATTACCTTCTTTTAAAAGTGGGCGGTGCCACGCCCATTGTCCAAAATTTTAATAATTTTCTATTCTGCGTCATAAATTCAACTCATCCACCAAGCTTCGTCACTTTATCTGTCTTTGGTAATGAATTATCGCACTTTATGGTTATATTCCGATATCGTTCATTTTAAATAGCGATCTGAGATGAGTGCTCAGGAACCGACATACTAAATTTCATCAAGATACCTCAAAATTTACTCAAGTTATCGTGTTAACGGACGGACGGACGGACGGACGGACATGGCTCAATCAAATTTTTTTTCGATCCTGATTATTTTGATATATGGAAGTCTATATCTATCTCGATTCCTTTATATATGTACAACCAACCGTTATCCAATCAAACTTAATATACTCTGTGAGCTCTGCTCAACTGAGTATAAAAAATCAGGTATCAGCTATAAGATCGGTCGAGACACGTGTTAGAAATAAAGAGGATACCGGTTAAGTATATTAGTTCGTCCGCTTCAGGGCTAGTTTCGGGAACTGCTACATAAAAAATATATTGTTTTTCAAGGAATGGTCTGCAGATGTATTCGTGATCGATTA
Source organism: Eurosta solidaginis (assembly GCF_040869045.1). NCBI lineage: Eukaryota > Metazoa > Arthropoda > Insecta > Diptera > Tephritidae > Eurosta > Eurosta solidaginis. The sequence continues at coordinate 172,821,446 of NC_090323.1, forward strand.
GTACACTTTATATTTTACGCACTTAATATACAGTTTCATTAGAATATGGATGCTCCCACAAAGCGTTTGACTAATGCATTAAAAGCAGTTTACTTAAGCATTTAATTATTTATTTACATTTATTTATTTAATACTCTTGCTATTTAAATATTCTTTAACACCGTGGTTCCCAAGGATACAGAAACTCTTTGTGAAAGCAATTCACAACATCTGCGTGCAACAGTTTTTAAAAGTCATTGATGCCTCAAACCACCAAACCACATGTCACATGGTCACAGCCGAATATTCACAAACATACATTTGCACGAATCCCCATGTCAATTCGGATTTTCATTATATATGTGCATTAAAGCGCATCCACATTTCACACGAGTACTTTGATTATTATGCGGCAACAAGTGTTCGCTGTTTAACACAAAACGCTTTTATCGTTGATGCACACAGTGCACATATGTATGTGTGCGTATGCAAGTGTGCTGACAGAAGGTGTGTGACAATGAAAAAAAACCTTAAAACTCAACCTGTCACATTTGCATAGCTAATAAAATTTTCATGTAATTTTTGCGCTTTCACTACACAAATGCACATCACACACACACATATGAGTTCGCACACACCCATACACTCTCAATTTCTCATATTTCAACATTGACACATCAGTTATTTATAAACTTTTCATTTCATTGGTATTTTGTATGAAATTATTGCCTTTTTTTCTGTCGCTCTCTCTGCCTTCCTCTTTCAATTTATGCATTATGCCGCAACGAAACTCCCAAAGTGCCAGACACTGCATTGCTTACCACATATTTCCTCTCCCCTCAGGCAAATGCATTTATCCCTACATATATGTAGTTGTAACGGGCTGTAAAGTGCTTGGCCGTGCGCCGCTAAGGGTCCCTTGGCTTAAGTTCCTTTGCTACACTTGTACCACACCCAACACCCCAACCATCACGAGCTTTACATTGCTGGCACTTTAACACCGCTTCGGCATTCGTGCATATCAATTTGATATAAAAATGAATTTATGACAATTTTATTGATGGCTTGTTACGCCGCTTGTGCATGCACTTTACTTCGATTCATTTCAGCGCTTATTTGCTGTGATGATGATGATGTCCTTTGAGTTTGTAGCACTTGACGCCGTTCCCATTATTGTTTTCACACGTATATGTGTGTGTATAATTTTGTATGTAGGCCTGAATGTATCTGTATGTTTAATGAAAGGTTGTGTGCTATCATGTGCGGATTAAGAGTGTACACTCCAAGCGTTGCTCATGCCGCTTTTAAAGTCCTTACCACAGCTTGCTTTAGAGTTCTACTGTACGCAGTTAAAAGGAAATTTTTATATCTCACTATATTTTGGCTTGATTTTAATAAAGTTCACTTATCTATTTTTTTTTTTTTATACAACACACCTCTACCACAATATGCGTCAAATAGCATATGAAATATCAAAAATAAAAAAAAAATGTTCACTTATTTCTCTTTGTTGGCTTTTTTATGGTAAATACGATGCGCTTCCGGCATGTGAAGTGCCACTTAAAAGTATTCAAGTTTTATAAATTTAGCATTGTTTTTTGTAGTGAGAGCCAAAGAATCATTAATGTTAAAAATTTTAAATTATATTAAATATTATATTGTGACGAATATTAGCAACGCTAAGGGATACTATCATCTCCAAGCCAATACTAAGCAGTGACTTGTATGCACATCAACAACTCAATCATTATGTCTATACATATGTCCATACAAGCAGCGGAGAGCACAAACACAGGCATATATCTGAGATACTCCCAAAAGTAGGCAATCATCTGTGGAAGTATCACTCACATATACACGCGCATATGAGAAGCTATAACGTGCATCTGAGTTATAGCTGGTGAGTTTATAGCTGGTAAACAAGTAGCAAATTCTAGAAATAGAAACGCTTAGAAATATGTCAAAGAGGAAACTAAAGAGCATAAAAGTAGCAGCTGAGGCACGACGAATCAGTTTGATTTAAGCACGCTATTTGTCGAGAAGTAGAAGTGTTATTGTGATGTACTTTAATAAAGGCCATTTTGCATTATTGAATAGTGGATTTATTTATTCAAGAGTTTAGTGATTCGAACGTTAGTAGAAGGTTGCAAATAAGAGGAATTGCACTAAATTCGTAAAAATATATAAATAAGTAAATCGAATTTACTAAGCTATTTCACTTTTCAAGTCTACTGGGGCTGTTATCAGCTTAGATAGTTAGCGAAACAAATGCTTTCTCAAAAGGCAAAGTGTTACTTCGAAACCCTGAAGGTGCTCGGCATAAAAGAGTCATGAGGATATCTTTTTTAAGTGAATTTTGAGTAACTTTGTTTTCAATCTGTGGATTGATGAACATCATTATGGCGGTGCTGAAATCGGTACAGTTGTGAGCATACTCGAAAATTCAGAGGACACGTTACACGCGGCGTTTGGTGTATTAAGTGCTGGAGAGACGAGGAAGCTTTTCTGAGTGATATAACTCATATCTCTTTCATTATTTTAGCAAAATTTGGGGAGAGAAAATTTGTATTAAAGACCATCGAGGGAAATTTATACTTCCAAAAGCAAACAGATTGAGTATAATTGTGACCGAAAACCTTCTCATACATTGACTTTTTACTCTCGAAAAGTCTGGAAACCTTTTTTATTAGACAGTGACTCCAGTTATCACATGTTTATTAGTTGACTCTTACTAAATTACTTAATTGGCGCTTAAACGCTTAAATGGTTATGGCCGTCCAACAAGGTGCACCAGTCGCTTTCCCGCTGAGTAAGCTGGCGCCAATTGTTCATACCATGGGCATTCTAATCGTTTTCAACCTGGTCCTTCCAGCGGAGTGGGGGCCGCCTTCTTATTCTGCTTCCATAGGCGGGATCCGATAAAAATACGGAGTACCACATTTCATTCGCATCATATGGCCTAGCCAGTGTCGCCGCTGCGTTCTTTTTCGCGGTACTCATCATTTCCCACGCGAAGAGGTCTGCTAGATATTTTCTGCTAAATTTCAGAGTTGATGTTGTTGGTTCCCAAATAAACGAAGTGTTTTACTGTTTTGAAGTTATGGCTGCCAATAGTGGCGTGGTTGTCAAAACGCTGACTCTTTACTCGATGACGGCAGGTACTTCGTCTTGTCTTCATTCACCATCAACCCTACCTTCACCGCTTCTTTTCACAGTTTGGAGTAAGCAGAGCTAACGGCGTTGGTGTTCAAGGCGATGATATACTCTCTTTTCATATTTCTTTTTTCTCCCTTTCTGCATTTCTTGCTCTCACAATTCCTCACTTACTTTTATCGCCTTCTTTTTCACCTGAATATTCCACTTACTGTTATAATTATTACTGTAATAATTATTATTGACCTTTCGACCTGTTACAACATGCGGAGGCTTTAAATGTATTTGAGTACCTCTACAAGCTTTTCACACCATATCACGAAGGGAATAAGGGTTAAGCCATCTAGATGAGGGAGTCTCTGTCTTGCCAGACCAACGTATTGGCAGAGTATGTAAACCGGCGTTTCATTCTCTAGCTCAAAAAAGCAAAAGACTTATATACTTACTTACTTAATTGTCGCTCCTTCGCTCCGCCAACCGGCGCCAATTGGTCACATCAAGGGAGTTTAAATCGTTTTCCACCTGGTCCCTCCAACGGAGTGGGGGCCGCCCTCTACCTATGCTTCCATAGGCGAGTTCCGATAGAAACACTTTCTTGGCCGGAGCATCATCTTTCATTCGCATAACATGGCCTAGCCAACGCAGCCGCTGCGTTTTAATTCGCTGGACTATGTTGATGTCTGCGTATAGCTCGTACAGCTCATCATTAAATCTTCTTCGGTACTCGCCATCGCCAACGCGTCGAGGTCCATAAATCTTTCGAAGAACTTTTCTCTCGAACACTCCCAAAGCCGCTTCATCTGCTGTTGTCATGGTCCATGCTTCTGCCCCATATAGCAGGACGGGTACTATAAGTGACTTGTAGAGTATGATCTTCGTTCGCCTAGAGAGGACTTTACTTTTCAATTGCCTACCTAGTCCAAAGTAGCATTTACTGGCAAGATTGATTGAAAGATTTATATATTGGATGGATTTAACTTACATAGGTGATATTGTACTAAAGTGTCGCGTATAGTACTCAGTGAGAGTCCTCACCGCTTAGTTTAATGAGTTTGGCTGAAAGTCACGTTGCTGGGAGAACAACAAATTTCGGTCTGTCTCTGTCCTTGCCATTTAATCCAGTGTTATCTGAAATGCTTTGTTTCTCAGTTACACATGATTTTTCTAATGGGTACCTTTGTGAGTCCACAGAAGGGCTCCGGACAATAAAATGCAACTATAGCATCATGCTTGGCTAGGTAGTCTGCCTCTTTATTACCTTAATGTCGCTGATGCCCGGAAACAGATGCTAACAACACTTGGTTTTTGGCTCCCATATCATTTAGAACTCGAATGCATTAATCCATCAGCTTAGAAGTAGTTGTGTAATGGCGCTTTTTTACTGAAAACAATGTCGCCCTGTTGGGGTTTCTCAGCTCTCTCGTAAGTTTGTGTGTTTCTTCCCTAAAATATTTCCAAATGAAAGAAACCTAAGAATTTTTGCAGAGCACCAAGTGGCCTACTTCAAAAGTTAGAAACTAAACAGCATTGCAGTAATATAAATACAGAAATCTATGGAAATTATTTCTTATGGAAAATTTAAAAAAAAAAAAATATCAGAGTGCCAAAACCATTTGAAGCTTGTAAAGTATATGAAAATAAAAATAGCTTTTCATCTAGCATAGGTTACAGCGAGCACTCTGCGTCGGCCTAAGGGTACAACATGAGGGTAGCATTATTTCAAGATAAGAAAACGCCATAAGACTGCAAGGCACGTAAGGCATAATGAGCATACTCCTCTAGGATAACCCTCGTCGTAGACACTCTCTACCGCAAATTCTTTTGCATAGATTTTTTCCCGAAAAATAGTGGGGAAGCATCCCATTGGCAGCTTCCTTTTTTTCGTCATCAAATTTAGATGCCAGGCTTCTGTGTAAGGGTCAGTGTATAGATCCCTGCTTCCCAAAGAGCTCTGTTTATAATGGACAATTCAAATTCCTTGAGATTCTGTGAGTGGGGGCGATTGCATCACGTAGTTGCAATACGTGATTTCCTGCGAATTCTTATTAATAATCCACTTTATTTTCTTTTCGCTTGTATAAAGAAAAACATAAGCTAGGTAGTGGATTAATATAAATTATTATAGTACCTACCTAACTAATTCGTTTTACAAATTTTTATGCGATTTTGATCTTTCACCGACCATATGTATAGTAGAGTTAAGCATATTTTCTCACATATGCCATTCAAGTTATCTTAATTAATCTATTTTAAAATCGATGCAACATGCTGGTGTTTGCGTAACTTGCGTTGGCATTGTTTAAATATTTGCTTACATAATTAACTTAATTCATTTTGATTTCAATATGACGATGTGTTTGAAAAAGCCAATAATGAACTCAAGAACTAAATCAGATGTTGATAACATACTTACATATTCCAAACATACAAAGGTATGCATTATCTAAATCAATGATACCTACAGAAATCCTAGAGAGACAGGTCTCGGATATGCTGTGTGATAATTGTTTACACAAGTAAAAGCAAACAAATTGTAGACATCTAAGAGTTTATGATGAAGACAATGACGATGATGAATCAATACGATACGACCACAATACAATACCATATCTAAATTGCAGTGGGAGTGCGTATATCCAGCTGTAAATGGGTAGGCGAAAATGCTTGAAAGGAGTTTGTTAGATTTAGTTTGTGTTTGGTTGTTGCTGTATTAACCAAAGCGAAGTTTAGACGAACACTTATTTACGTAAATGGCAATGAAATAATTTTGTAACAATTTTGAAAGCATTTCATTACATACAGATAAAAGTTAACATATCATTATAGTGCGATAGGTAGACATTTGATTCGATTGCGATTTTTATAAGAAGCTGATAAGAATATCCCTTTATTGCAGGAATTATCTCTCCAGAAAACAAAATAACACTCCATAAATCTCTCACACATTGGTAATTTGCTGGGATTCATGGACGGTGTCGAGAACATGGGTATTCGAGAGAAACGTTGTCCGGAATATTTGTTGGTTCGAAACTGAGGAACGAAGAAAAATGGAGCAGTGCAGTAGAAGATAAGTGATCGCGGTATATTCGCTGCCGGCAAAGGTAGTGAAAAATTGTTAATTTTTGACCAATAAGCTCAGCAACTTTTGGAGGAAACTTAAACTGTCCATAAAGTGAACTTTTTCTTCTTAAGTGGCCATAAATTCAATAACTTTATCTGTATTTAATTAGCGATACTATATATATTCCTTTATACAATTGTTTTTGGTATTGATATTAGAGAAAAATCATAAATAAAATAAAAATAAATGTAAAGCGCGATAACCTCTGAAAAGATTTTAGGCCGAGATTCTCTTGCAATTTGCGTCGTGCTCCTTTTTTAATTCTCCCTACGAATTGGTAGAACGGGGCCTACTTGTTTTTATGCCGATTCCGAACGGTATCTACGAGACAGATGAGTTTTCACAGAGAAGCTTTTCATGGCAGAAGTACACTCGATGTGCTTGCCAAACACTGCCGAGGGGAGACCCCGCTTAGAAAAATTTTCTTCTAATTGAAAAAACTTGCCTCTAAAATGTTGATGTTGCTTTGCCTGGGGCTTGAACCCAGGATTTTCGGTGTGGTAGGCGGAGCACGCTACCACCACACCACCGGGGCCGCCAACAAAAAAATTACAAAGCCATGCTATAAACCCAATGTTATTAAGCTTTTGGAGCGCACCTGTAATTATTCCACACATTTAGGATTAAAAGGCATATAGAATAAGTATGTACTTAAATGGTGAATAAAGGAATATCAACATAAAGGCAACACTTAGACACGAATTGCAAAGCGAGCGGCGGGCATTGATATAGCTGAGTAGATAATGGCATCTGCCTTTACACTAGTATAAAGTATGAATGTTGGAGATTTCGAGTTCAATACTCAGCATCCGCGAAGGTAGCTGATGAAGAATTGAAATTCAGGAATATGTCCTAGTAACCATCGCCGTCTGTAAACTTTGTAATTTTTCTCTGATATTAATAACAAAGTCAATAACTTTGTTTCGCACTTCCAGGTGATAAAAAGTTATCTACGTTTGAACTAAAGTTACGTTTTATTGTTTTCGCTATATTTTTGTTCCTTCGAATGAAGATAATTTTTTTATCTAAACTTTTTCGATACGCCGCTCCTTTTCCTATATATGTTTTGATCAAATCTTCCTCTTCCCACATCTCCCGATTCTTTTGTGTTCTCTAGCTTCTTCTGCTTCCAAATACGGGTTCCGATTGAAATACTTTCTTGTCCAGAGCATCGATGTCCATTTGCATAACATGAGCAAACCAGTGATACCTTTGAATTTTTATTCGTTGCATCGATTACATCCCGACCGAGGTATTTCGAGCTGTTCTTGTAAAAGCTGATCCTCTGTGCATGACTAGACCATTTCGCTACTACAGTCGAAATTATTTATGTCAACTTTACTGAGACGTGCATTATCTATTCCCCAATAACCAAATATAGATGATCCTAAGGGCGAATGTGAGCTTTGCATCAACAGAAGGTCCAATCGGCCATGAGGCAAGCCAAAAAGTTACATTAGTTGAGCTGGCTCGACATTGCTGAGCCGCACATTACTTTACCAGTAGACTTTAACCCACATGAGTTTGATTTCAAAATAGTCAGCCCCTACCACTACACTTTGGATAATATCAAGCCTTCTGAATTTTTGAAAGCGGTGACCTCTGCCGTAAATAAGTTTCTTTTGGAATAAGGCAGCCAATGTGTTCTACAGGCCTCGAGCTCCTGGCAGCGTATTCTTTTGACCACCACTTCTTCACATGAGTCCACTACTCCACTACCCCATCCATTTGTATGGTATAGAGTTAAGTTCTTAGTAGGGGCTGGTTTTAAACGGTTATAATTTCAGTTTTTGAAAAATGAATCGTTTTTACACGCCAAAGGTTCCGTTTTTTATTTTGAAAAAAAAAAAGGACAGTATTACGCGCAAGGGTTACGGTTTGGGCTTTGACATATGAAGTAGAGCTAAATGATTAAAGTTGCTGTTACGGTTTTAAAAAACTCTTAAACGGTTAAGAATTTGGTTTTGAAGAATGAAACGGTACTAAACCGTTAGGTATTTGGTTTAGCAAATTGAAACGGTTTTAAACATTCGTGGTTTTTACGAGGAAAAATTTAATAGTTTTGGACGATTACAGACCTGTAGTGGAATTCACTAACTTTTTTAACCACATTTGCCATCGCTTTATTTGCGAATCGATAACTATAACGATTTCGTTATTCAGGAACTATTTTGTATCGATTTTTGTTTATCGACGATCAGCTGTGTTGTTAAATAAACGGCAAGTAAATTGGCTGCGTTAAAAATCACGAAATTAATATTTCTGGCAATTTTAGTTAAAAAATAAAATCGGAACTTTAATTAAATACTTTTAAACACGAAAAGCTGCTTTATTTATAAATCAAATGGGATTTGAGTATGTGGCGAACGTTTTATCACAAGTGGACGGACACCTTCATAGAGAAATAGATAACCCATTCCACTTGAATGCAGCGGAGTTTCGAAAGCTGTACCGACTAACCCCAGACTTGGCTCATGATATTATTTCTCAACTTGATCGTCAATTAAGGGGTACAAGAATAACTGTGATATCAACAGAGAAAAGAAAAAGAAAAAACAAAAACTTACGTTTTGTTAAAATATGTAAAAGCTTGCACAATAATGACTTTTAAAAGCATTTAGTATACGGAATTTATTTATTTTTGGCATTTCTTTTGACCTTTTCGCATTTTTTAGGTTTCGTTAAGCTGTGCTGCCACCTTTCTACTATTAAAACGAAATTTAAATGTCATTTATTTCGAGTCGTTAAAACTAAGTTAGTGAACAGTACAATCGATAAGGCAAGCGACAAAAGCGTTAACTAAAATCTCGACAAATCGCATCGTTATAAGTTAGTGAATTCCACTACTGGTTTTGAAAAATTAAACAGTTTGAAACGCTTAAGGTTGCAACACTGGTTTTAAAAAACTAAACTTCACAGTTTTGGTTTTAGAAAATAAAACGGTATTAAACTGTTTTGGTTTTGGTTAGAAAAGACTAAATGGTTTTATTTAAGTGGTTACGGTTATGGCTTTGAGAAACAAACGGGGTTTAACGCTTACGGTTTTGTTTTTAAAAATTGAAACGATTTTAAACGGTTACGGGTTTGGTTTTGGAAAATGAAACAGTTTTAAATGGTTAAGTGTTTGGTTTAAAAAAATTTAAAAATTTAAAACGGTTAGGGCTCAGGTTCAGCAACATGTAACGGTTTAGAAGGATACGGTTTTAAAACGTGAAAAATTTTAGTTTTTTAAAAATTAAACTATTGCAAATAGTTACACTTTCAATTCTGAAAAACCGATCGAATTTTAACGGCTATGATGACTTTAAGAAATGAAACGGTTTTCAATGATTATGCTTTCGGTTGGGAAAAACGAAGATGCTTCAAAAAGTGACACTTTTGCTTTAAAAAAAGAAACGGTTTCAAATGCTTAAGGTTGCATTGCTTAAACATTTGATGTCTGCCATTTTCCGCCAATAACTCGTTATTCTTAAATTTTTTTTATTTTTTTTTTTGTCAACTTGAGTTTTTTACGATTTACTTGTAATAAATCCTGAGATGGTGCTATTTATTAAAGATAAGTTAAGTAAATTTTTGTCACTTCTAAGAGGTAAAAATTTTCACTAAAACCACATGCAGCCCCTAAGCCTCCTTCGTGGTTTCGCTCCCATTTTCCAATTCTTTACGTTTCGCGTGCCGCATACGCAAATTCGTGCAAAGACGTACAGAGCAAAAGTATGCAATTTCAACGATACTCAATATGGATACGCCCATAAATAGGCCCAATAAACCGCCACAATTGGCAAGAAAGTCAGTGGTGCCATATAACTCAGAACGTCTGGATGTTAAAAATTGTGATTCCTTGAAAAATATAGAGACACGTGACATTTTGTTGCTGTAAAAAGACAAGATTGAAATAAAGTTATCTTCAAATAATATCAAGACAGTTTATTTAGACACACATTTTATGATAGTTTAAGCCAGCTTTCAGCATTTTAATTTTACGCGTTTGTGTACTTACTTTGCCATGAAACTAGTCGTATCCTCGTCTTCTTCCTTAAACGTATTCGCCACTAATTTGTAGTCAAAATCTGATTGTGAAATTTCAGCTTCATAAGCAATTGAGGTGCAAGAGGGTAAACAATCGCATTCGGTACGTCCACGCACATTTTCTTCAGCAGTTTCGGCGCTTTGATTGAACTCTTTGAGCGATAGCTCATCCTCTGCTTTACTTATACAACTCACATTCAAAGCGCCACAAACTGGTGTTTCCGGTGTATCTTCAAAATGTAGTGCGATAGCAATAAAAATATATTATTTCTTGATAGATTAAGTAATAAAATGAAATAGACCTACGCGGCATTGAAAACTTAACACACTGACATCTGCTTAGTGTAAAATTCGATAAGCATTCAAGTTCACAATTACTTTGCGTATAGATTTGGAAGTAGCGCAAGTGACGTTCCTTTTGAAAGTAGCATTGTCGTCTAGAGAAAAAATATTTATTAGGCCGAAACCGTTGATTATATATAAATCGCCATTGACTGTTACAATAACAATATCGTACATAAAAATTGTGGCAAGATTACCTGGTGATAATAGAGATTGACCTCAGCGTTAGGTTTGTGTGGAAAGAAAACATACATATATTCGATATCAACTACCTCAGCCGGTTAGGGGGCTTAGAAAATGCAAGCAGCAGCTATACATGTCGTATAAGGCGATTAAAATACCCAAATGATTCAAGGGTTTGTGTAGCGCAATCCTTTCATGGAATTGCCACTGTAATTTATAGATTCTCCAGCTCAATTGTCAACCTCACCTATCTGTAGTGGGTCCTGTTTCTTAAGCAGCCGAGGCTCTGGCGATCGCAAGTTCTATTGAACTAGGCGGTGGGGAGAGGGATGGCTTAGAAAGTTCAATGTCGTCACATTAAATCATTCCCGAGATGGTCGAGCTTATACCGTAATAGTGCTTTTTACCGGAACTTGCCGGATCTAAATCCCGCAAAGGACCATTGCCATCGATAAAACTCCCCGCAAGCTTCGGGAGTGTCTTTGCTGTTGTTAAAACAACAACAATAACAAAAACAACGATTTCAACTGTAATGCGGAGATATTGTTGTCATACAAGCACAGGAAAAATGGATCAGGCGCTAGCAGCACTAGGATTGCTGGGAAGTAAACATAAGATTCAATTAATTGCCGACCACGTCGAGAGGTCGACTTTTACTAAACCATATCCGAAGTCGGTAACTACCATAAATATATCTTCAGAATTGGAAATGTTGAAACTCCGAACCGCCTATACTACCTTTGTTTCTTCGGATGCGAAAAATTCCCCCCACAGGGGGGAGGGTAACAGCGACAGATATTCGGCAACAAATCCTCGAGCAGTGTCATCAATAACAATATCTGCGAAAGTGACAGTTGGAACACAATCAGCGGATAAGTTAGTCCGTTGTTTGTAATAAAAGGAAAACACGGTTGCTTTGTCCATTAGCGTAAAAGCAGCTCAATAACTCCGTACCCGGAATAAGGCTGAATGCACCTCAATATAGAAAGAATTGCGCAGGGCGCTGGACATTAACTTTTAAAAGCTAGGCCTACCAAAGAAGAATAGAGGCCAACAATAAAATGAGAGAGCGTTGTAGTGTCTTAGATATAGTCAGTGAGTACATACAGCATTGTAACAGACAAACTAGATGCTCAGAAGATAGGGAAAAGTTCAAGAGAGTGAACATAAATAAAATCATAATAAACAAATAATAAAAGTTAGAGAAACCGGAAATTATGGAGACCTGGAGAGGAATAAAAAAATAAAAATGTAAATACAAAAAGCAATTGAAATGGAAAAAAGAAAACATAGGGAGAAGCATATAGTGAAGAGCAACGAGTGGGGTAGGGAAGGATACAAGAAATTCTAAAGTGAACCCGGGAAAAAGAGACGAAAAGATAAAGAAAAAGGGAAAATTAATGGAATTAAAAGTGGATTAGGAAAAGAAAAAAAACCTACAGAGAAACATAAAGGGAAGAGCAAGGAATGGGAAAGGGAAGGATAAAAGAAATACAAAACTGGAACCAAGGAAAGGTGGCGAAATGAGAAAGAAACCTTTTACATTACACGGGCAATCTGTGGGCAGGAGTGGGCAAATACGTCTTACAAATAAAAAATTAAGTAAATTTTGGAAAATAGGAGACGCCACGAAATACGTCGAGAAAAAGATGGAGAAGTAGAAGAAGAAAAATACGAATAAGAATAAGACTAATAGCTCTGGTACGGTTTTATACAAATACGTGACAAATGGAGAGACATTGAAGCGATGGAAAGTCTGCTAGCAAGTTCTAATAATTAAATAATTGGCCGGCAAAAGGGATTAACGAATTAAAGGTTAAAGCTGACCTGCAGTGTATTTGACAGCAAAGGCTATGCGTCTCTTTTAAGTGTTTGTTATTGTTATAGCTGCCGTTGCTGCTACTGCAGCTTAGAATTCAGTCGCAGTTACGGTAATGAAGCATATTCAAATACCCCAAAAATTGTTGGAATGGATTGACCGTAATAAAATAATAACCACTTACCTATGCGGCTCATAATGACGCAAACCCTCCGATGTGGTTATAATTTTCGGTTTTATAGAAATGAGCACTTCCTGATCGAAAGGTATGCGAAAGTATTGTTTGGATATTTGAGCAACCTCACCTGGTGTATGCAATATTATCTACAAACAAAAAAAAAAACGTTAAATAAAACGTTAGATAAATTAATAACAAAAGTTTGCCACACACACCTTAAATCCTTGCACTGGTCCACGACATAAATTATCAAAATCTTGTTCGAAGCCGTTCAGAACTATATACAAACCAGCGCGTGCACCTGGACCAAGCACGCGTTCAGGGTAGGTCTCCGGACCGGTATTCGAGCCATAGCCATCCTCCACATTCCAGTCAGATAGCGTACGTTTATCAGTTTGGAATATCATTTCTTTATTCATGCTGAATAAGAAAAGTAAAAAAATATTACAGAAAACCCATTTAGTATCAAACCCGTAAGAAAGTCTAAGTTTGGGTGAAACCAGCATTACATACCCAGCTGTTCACTCGAAATGCTGTTGTTGTTTGCTTATGGTTAATAGTGTTATAAGGCTGTGGGTACCCCAAATTGGGAGGCATACTAACAACAAATATTTAATATATTTATGTGAGTGAATTTTTGATTTTGTTTTGTTGGCTTAATATTCGTTAAATATAGCTTTTCGAATTTTACAGACACATTTCAAGAGCAATTATAACAAGTAAGGAAGGCTAAGTTCGGGTGTAACCGAACATTACATACTCAGTTGAGAGCTGTGGAGACAAAATAAGGGAAAATCACCATGTTGTAAAAGGAACCTAGGGTAACCCTGGAATTTGTTTGTATGACATATGTATCAAATGGAAGGTATTAAAGAGTATTTTAAGAGGAAGTGGGCCATAGTTCTATAGATGGACGCCATTTAGGGATATCGCCATAAAGGTGGACCAGGCTTGACTCTAGAATGCGTTTGTACGATATGGGCATCGAATGAAAGGTGTTAATGAGTATTTTAAAAAGGAGTTGGCCTTAGTTCTATAGGTGGATGCCTTTTCGAGATATCGCCATAAACGTGGATCAGGGGTGACTCTAGAATTTGTTTGTACGATATGGGTATCGAATGAAAGGTGTTAATGAGTATTTTAAAAAGGAGTTGGCCTTAGTTCTATAGGTGGACGCCTTTTCGAGATATCGCCATAAAGGTGGATCAGGGGTGACTCTAGAATTTGTTTGTACGATATGGGTATCGAATGAAAGGTGTTAATGAGTATTTTAAAAAGGAGTTGGCCTTAGTTCTATAGGTGGACGCCTTTTCGAGATATCGCCATAAAGGTGGACCAGGGGTGACTTTAGAATTTGTTTGTACGATATGGGTATCAAATGAAAGGTGTTAAAGAGTATTTTAAAAGTGAGTGGGCCTTAGTTCTATAGGTGGATGCCTTTTTGAAATATCGCCATAAAGGTGGGCCAGGGGTGACTCTAGAATGTTTTTGTACGGTATGCGTATCAAATGAAAGGTGCTAATGAGTATTTTTAAAGGGCGTGGGCCTTACTTCTATAGGTGGACGCCTTTTCGAGATATCGCCATAAAGATGGACCAGGGGTGACTCTAGAATTTGTTTGTACGATACGGGTATCGAATGAAAGGTGTTAATGAGTATTTTAAAAAGGAGTTGGCCTTAGTTCTATAGGTGGACGCCTTTTCGAGATATCGCCATAAGGATGGACCAGGGGTGACTCTAGAATTTGTTTGTACGATATGGGTATCAAATGAAAGGTGTTAATGAGTATTTTAAAAAGGAGTTGGCCTTAGTTCTATAGGTGGACGCCTTTTCGAGATATCGCCATAAAGATGGACCAGGGGTGACTCTAGAATTTGTTTGTACGATATGGGTATCAAATGAAAGGTGTTAATGAGTATTTTAAAAAGGAGTTGGTCTTAGTTCTATAGGTGGACGCCTTTTCGAGATATCGCCATAAAGGTGGACCAGGGGTGACTCTAGAATTTGTTTGTACGATATGGGTATCGAATGAAAGGTGTTAATGAGTATTTTAAAAAGGAGTTGGCCTTAGTTCTATAGGTGGACGCCTTTTCGAGATATCGCCATAAGGATGGACCAGGGGTGACTCTAGAATTTGTTTGTACGATATGGGTATCGAATGAAAGGTGTTAATGAGTATTTTAAAAAGGAGTTGGCCTTAGTTCTATAGGTGGACGCCTTTTCGAGATATCGCCATAAAGATGGACCAGGGGTGACTCTAGAATTTGTTTGTACGATATGGGTATCAAATGAAAGGTGTTAATGAGTATTTTAAAAAGGAGTTGGTCTTAGTTCTATAGGTGGACGCCTTTTCGAGATATCGCCATAAAGGTGGACCAGGGGTGACTCTAGAATTTGTTTGTACGATATGGGTATCGAATGAAAGGTGTTAATGAGTATTTTAAAAAGGAGTTGGCCTTAGTTCTATAGGTGGACGCCTTTTCGAGATACCGCCATAAAGGTGGATCAGGGGTGACTCTAGAATTTGTTTGTACGATATGGGTATCGAATGAAAGGTGTTAATGAGTATTTTAAAAAGGAGTTGGCCTTAGTTCTATAGGTGGACGCCTTTTCGAGATACCGCCATAAAGGTGGATCAGGGGTGACTCTAGAATTTGTTTGTACGATATGGGTATCGAATGAAAGGTGTTAATGAGTATTTTAAAAAGGAGTTGGCCTTAGTTCTATAGGTGGACGCCTTTTCGAGATACCGCCATAAAGGTGGATCAGGGGTGACTCTAGAATTTGTTTGTACGATATGGGTATCGAATGAAAGGTGTTAATGAGTATTTTAAAAAGGAGTTGGCCTTAGTTCTATAGGTGGACGCCTTTTCGAGATACCGCCATAAAGGTGGATCAGGGGTGACTCTAGAATTTGTTTGTACGATATGGGTATCGAATGAAAGGTGTTAATGAGTATTTTAAAAAGGAGTTGGCCTTAGTTCTATAGGTGGACGCCTTTTCGAGATACCGCCATAAAGGTGGATCAGGGGTGACTCTAGAATTTGTTTGTACGATATGGGTATCGAATGAAAGGTGTTAATGAGTATTTTAAAAAGGAGTTGGCCTTAGTTCTATAGGTGGACGCCTTTTCGAGATACCGCCATAAAGGTGGATCAAGGGTGACTCTAGAATTTGTTTGTACGATATGGGTATCGAATGAAAGGTGTTAATGAGTATTTTAAAAAGGAGTTGGCCTTAGTTCTATAGGTGGACGCCTTTTCGAGATATCGCCATAAAGATGGACCAGGGGTGACTCTAGAATTTGTTTGTACGATATGGGTATCAAATGAAAGGTGTTAATGAGTATTTTAAAAAGGAGTTGGTCTTAGTTCTATAGGTGGACGCCTTTTCGAGATATCGCCATAAAGGTGGACCAGGGGTGACTCTAGAATTTGTTTGTACGATATGGGTATCGAATGAAAGGTGTTAATGAGTATTTTAAAAAGGAGTTGGCCTTAGTTCTATAGGTGGACGCCTTTTCGAGATACCGCCATAAAGGTGGATCAGGGGTGACTCTAGAATTTGTTTGTACGATATGGGTATCGAATGAAAGGTGTTAATGAGTATTTTAAAAAGGAGTTGGCCTTAGTTCTATAGGTGGACGCCTTTTCGAGATATCGCCATAAAGGTGGACCAGGGGTGACTCTAGAATTTGTTTGTACGATATGGGTATCGAATGAAAGGTGTTAATGAGTATTTTAAAAAGGAGTTGGCCTTAGTTCTATAGGTGGACGCCTTTTCGAGATATCGCCATAAAGGTGGACCAGGGGTGACTCTAGAATTTGTTTGTACGATATGGGTATCGAATGAAAGGTGTTAATGAGTATTTTAAAAAGGAGTTGGCCTTAGTTCTATAGGTGGACGCCTTTTCGAGATATCGCCATAAAGATGGACCAGGCGTGACTCTAGAATTTGTTTGTACGATATGGGTATCAAATGAAAGGTGTTAATGAGTATTTTATAAGGGCGTGGGCCTTAGTTCTATAGGTGGACGCCTTTTCCAGATATTGCCATAAAGGTGGACCAGGGGTGACTCTAGAATTTGTTTGTACGATATGGGTATCGAATGAAAGGTGTTAATGAGTATTTTAAAAAGGAGTTGGCCTTAGTTCTATAGGTGGACGCCTTTTCGAGATATCGCCATAAAGGTGGACCAGGGGTGACTCTAGAATTTGTTTGTACGATATGGGTATCGAATGAAAGGTGTTAATGAGTATTTTAAAAAGGAGTTGGCCTTAGTTCTATAGGTGGACGCCTTTTCGAGATATCGCCATAAAGGTGGACCAGGGGTGACTCTAGAATTTGTTTGTACGATATGGGTATCGAATGAAAGGTGTTAATGAGTATTTTAAAAAGGAGTTGGCCTTAGTTCTATAGGTGGACGCCTTTTCGAGATATCGCCATAAAGGTGGATCAGGGGTGACTCTAGAATTTGTTTGTACGATATGGGTATCGAATGAAAGGTGTTAATGAGTATTTTAAAAAGGAGTTGGCCTTAGTTCTATAGGTGGACGCCTTTTCGAGATATCGCCATAAAGGTGGACCAGGGGTGACTCTAGAATTTGTTTGTACGATATGGGTATCGAATGAAAGGTGTTAATGAGTATTTTAAAAAGGAGTTGGCCTTAGTTCTATAGGTGGACGCCTTTTCGAGATATCGCCATAAAGGTGGATCAGGGGTGACTCTAGAATTTGTTTGTACGATATGGGTATCAAATGAAAGGTGTTAATGAGTATTTTATAAGGGCGTGGGCCTTAGTTCTATAGGTGGGCGCCTTTTCGAGATATCGCCATAAAGGTGGACCAGGGGTGACTTTAGAATTTGTTTGTACGATATGGGTATCAAATGAAAGGTGTTAATGAGTATTTTATAAGGGCGTGGGCCTTAGTTCTATAGGTGGGCGCCTTTTCGAGATATCGCCATAAAGGTGGACCAGGGGTGACTTTAGAATTTGTTTGTACGATATGGGTATCAAATGAAAGGTGTTAAAGAGTATTTTAAAAGGGAGTGGGCCTTAGTTCTATAGGTGGACGCCTTTTCGAGATATCGCCATAAAGGTGGACCAGGGGTGACTTTAGAATTTGTTTGTACGATATGGGTATCAAATGAAAGGTGTTAAAGAGTATTTTAAAAGTGAGTGGGCCTTAGTTCTATAGGTGGATGCCTTTTTGAAATATCGCCATAAAGGTGGGCCAGGGGTGACTCTAGAATGTTTTTGTACGGTATGCGTATCAAATGAAAGGTGCTAATGAGTATTTTTAAAGGGCGTGGGCCTTACTTCTATAGGTGGACGCCTTTTCGAGATATCGCCATAAAGATGGACCAGGGGTGACTCTAGATTTGTTTGTACGATATGGGTATCGAATGAAAGGTGTTAATGAGTATTTTAAAAAGGAGTTGGCCTTAGTTCTATAGGTGGACGCCTTTTCGAGATATCGCCATAAAGATGGACCAGGGGTGACTCTAGAATTTGTTTGTACGATATGGGTATCAAATGAAAGGTGTTAATGAGTATTTTAAAAAGGAGTTGGCCTTAGTTCTATAGGAGGACGCCTTTTCGAGATATCGCCATAAAGGTGGACCAGGGGTGACTCTAGAATTTGTTTGTACGATATGGGTATCGAATGAAAGGTGTTAATGAGTATTTTAAAAAGGAGTTGGCCTTAGTTCTATAGGTGGACGCCTTTTCGAGATATCGCCATAAAGGTGGATCAGGGGTGACTCTAGAATTTGTTTGTACGATATGGGTATCGAATGAAAGGTGTTAATGAGTATTTTAAAAAGGAGTTGGCCTTAGTTCTATAGGTGGACGCCTTTTCGAGATATCGCCATAAAGATGGACCAGGGGTGACTCTAGAATTTGTTTGTACGATATGGGTATCAAATGAAAGGTGTTAATGAGTATTTTGTAAGGGCGTGGGCCTTAGTTCTATAGGTGGACGCCTTTTCCAGATATTGCCATAAAGGTGGACCAGGGGTGACTCTAGAATTTGTTTGTACTATACGGGTATCAAATGAAAGATGTTAATGAGTATTTTAAAAAGGAGTTGGCCTTAGTTCTATAGGTGGACGCCTTTTCGAAATATCGCCATAAAGGTGGACCAGGGGTGACTCTAGAATTTGTTTGTACGATATGGGTATCGAATGAAAGGTGTTAATGAGTATTTTAAAAAGGAGTTGGCCTTAGTTCTATAGGTGGACGCCTTTTCGAGATATCGCCATAAAGATGGACCAGGGGTGACTCTAGAATTTGTTTGTACGATATGGGTATCAAATGAAAGGTGTTAGTGAGTATTTTATAAGGGCGTGGGCCTTAGTTCTATAGGTGGACGCCTTTTCCAGATATTGCCATAAAGGTGGACCAGGGGTGACTCTAGAATTTGTTTGTACTATACGGGTATCAAATGAAAGATGTTAATGAGTATTTTAAAAAGGAGTTGGCCTTAGTTCTATAGGTGGACGCCTTTTCGAGATATCGCCATAAAGGTGGACCAGGGGTGACTCTAGAATTTGTTTGTACGATATGGGTATCAAATGAAAGGTGTTAAAGAGTATTTTAAAAGGGAGTGGGCCTTAGTTCTATAGGTGGATGCCTTTTTGAAATATCGTCATAAAGGTGGGCCAGGGGTGACTCTAGAATGTTTTTGTACGATATGCGTATCAAATGAAAGGTGCTAATGAGTATTTTTAAAGGGCGTGAGCCTTACTTCTATAGGTGGACGCGTTTTCGAGATATCGCCATAAAGATGGACCAGGGGTGACTCTAGAATTTGTTTGTACGATATGGGTATCGAATGAAAGGTGTTAATGAGTATTTTATAAGGGCGTGGGCCTTAGTTCTATAGGTGGACGCCTTTTCGAGATATCGCCATAAAGATGGACCAGGGGTGACTCTAGAATTTGTTTGTACGATATGGGTTTCAAATGAAAGGTGTTAATGAGTATTTTAAAAGGGCGTGGGCCTTAGTTCTATAGGTGGACGCCTTTTCGAGATATCGCCATAAAGGTGCACCAGGGGTGACTCTAGAATGTGTTTGTACGATATGGGTATCAAATTAAAGGTATTAATGAGGGTTTTAAAAGGGAGTGGCCCTTAGTTGTATATGTGAAGGCGTTTTCGAGATATCGACCAAAATGTGGACCAGGGTGATCCAGAACATCATCTGTCGGGTACGGCTAATTTATTTATATATGTAATACCACGAAGACTGTTCCTTCCAAGATTCCAAGGGCTTTTGGTTTCGCCCTGCAAAACTTTTTCATTTTCTTCTACTTAATATGGTAGGTGTCACACCCATTTTAACAAGTTTTTTTCTAAAGTTATATTTTGCGTCAATAAACCAAAACAATTACCATGTTTCATCCCTTTTTTCGTATTTGGTATATAATTATGGCATTTTTTTCTTTTTTCGTAATATTCGATATCGAAAAAGTGGGCGTGGTCATAGTCGGATTTCGGCCATTTTTTACACCAATATAAAATGAGTTCAGATAAGTACGTGAACTAAGTTTAGTAAAGATACATCGATTTTTGCTCAAGTTATCGTGTTAACAGCCGAGCGGAAGGACAGACGGTCGACTGTGTATAAAAACTGGGCGTGGCTTCAAACCAATTTCGCCCTTTTTCACAGAAACCAGTTACTGTCCTAGAATCTAAGCCTCTACCAAATTTCACTGGGATTGGTAAATTTTTGTTCGACTTATGGCATTAAAAGCATCCTAGACAAATTAAATGAAAAAGGGCGGAGCCACGCCCATTTTGAAATTTTCTTTTATTTTTGTAATTTATTTCACCATATCAGTACTGGAGTTGAATGTCGACATAATTTACTTATATGCTGTAAAGATATTAACTTTTCTTTTAAAATTTGAATTTAAAAAAAAAATTTTTTTAAAAGTGGGCGTGGTCGTTCTCCGATTTTGCTAATTTTCATTGAGCAGACACACAGTAATAAGAGTAACGTTCCTGCCAAATTTCATCATGATATCTTCAACGACTGCCAAATTACAGCTTGCAAAACTTTCAAATTACCTTCTTTTAAAAGTGGGCGGTGCCACGCCCATTGTCCAAAATTTTACTAGTTTTCTATTCTACGTTATAAATACAACTCACCTACCAAGTTTCATCGCTTAATCCGTATTTGGCAATGAATTATCGCACTTTTTCGATTTTTCGAAATTTTCGATATCGAAAAAGTGGGCGTGGTTATTGTCCGATATCGTTAATTTTAAATAGCGATCTGAGATGAGTGCCCACGAACCTACGTGCAAAATTTCATCAAGATATCTCAAAATTTACTCAAGTTATCGTGTTAACGGACGGACGGACATGGCTCAATCGAATTTTTTTTCGATACTGATGATTTTGATATATGGAATTCTATATCTATCTCGATTCCTTTATACCTGTACAACCAACCGTTATCCAATCAAAGTTAATTTACTCTGTGAGCTCTGCTCGACTGAGTATAAACAAGTAAGGAAGGCTAAGTTCGGGTGTAACCGAACATTACATACTCAGTTGAGAGCTGTGGAGACAAAGTAAGGGAAAATCACCATGTTATAAAAAGAACCTAGGGTAACCCTGGAATGTGTTTGTATGACATGTGTATCAAATGGAAGTGGGCCATAGTTCTATAGATGGAAGCCATTTAGGGATATCGCCATAAAGGTGGACCAGGGGTGACTCTAGAATTTATTTTGTACGATATGGGTATCAAATGAAATGTGTTAATGATAATTTTAAAAGGGAGTGGGCCTAAGTTCTTTAGGTGGACGCCTTTTCGAGATATCGCCATAAAGGTGGACCAGGGGTGACTCTAGAATTTGTTTGTACGATATGGGTATCAAATTAAATGTGTTAATGATAATTTTAAAAGGGAGTGGGCCTAAGTTCTATAAGTGGACGCCTTTTCGAGATATCGCCATAAAGGTGGACCAGGGGTGACTCTAGAAGTTGTTTGTACGATATGGGTATCCAATGAAATGTGTTAATGATAATTTTAAAAGGGAGTGGGCCTAAGTTCTACAGGTGGATGCCTTTTCGAGATATCGCCATAAAGGTGGACCAGGGGTGACTCTAGAATTTGTTTGTACGATATGGGTATCAAATGAAATGTGTTAATGATAATTTTAAAAGGGAGTGGGCCTAAGTTCTACAGGTGGATGCCTTTTCGAGATATCGCCATAAACGTGGACCAGGGGTGACTCTAGAATTTGTTTGTACGATATGGGTATCAAATGAAATGTGTTAATGATAATTTTAAAAGGGAGTGGGCCTAAGTTCTATAGGTGGACGCCTTTTCGAGATATCGCCATAAAGGTGGACCAGGGGTGACTCTAGAATTTGTTTGTACGATATGTGTATCAAATGAAATGTGTTAATGATAATTTTAAAAGGGAGTGGGCCTAAGTTCTACAGGTGGATGCCTTTTCGAGATATCGCCATAAAGGTGGACCAGGGGTGACTCTAGAATTTGTTTGTACGATATGGGTATCAAATGAAATGTGTTAATGATAATTTTAAAAGGGAGTGGGCCTAAGTTCTTTAGGTGGACGCCTTTTCGAGATATCGCCATAAAGGTGGACCAGGGGTGACTCTAGAATTTATTTTGTACGATATGGGTATCAAATGAAATGTGTTAATGATAATTTTAAAAGGGAGTGGGCCTAAGTTCTATAGGTGGACGCCTTTTCGAGATATCGCCATAAAGGTGGACCAGGGGTGACTCTAGAATTTGTTTGTACGATATGGGTATCAAATTAAATGTGTTAATGATAATTTTAAAAGGGAGTGGGCCTAAGTTCTATAAGTGGACGCCTTTTCGAGATATCGCCATAAAGGTGGACCAGGGGTGACTCTAGAAGTTGTTTGTACGATATGGGTATCCAATGAAATGTGTTAATGATAATTTTAAAAGGGAGTGGGCCTAAGTTCTACAGGTGGATGCCTTTTCGAGATATCGCCATAAAGGTGGTCCAGGGGTGACTCTAGAATTTGTTTGTACGATATGGGTATCAAATGAAATGTGTTAATGATAATTTTAAAAGGGAGTGGGCCTAAGTTCTACAGGTGATGCCTTTTCGAGATATCGCCATAAACGTGGACCAGGGGTGACTCTAGAATTTGTTTGTACGATATGGGTATCAAACGAAATGTGTTAATGATAATTTTAAAAGGGAGTGGGCCTAAGTTCTATAGGTGGACGCCTTTTCGAGATATCGCCATAAAGGTGGACCAGGGGTGACTCTAGAATTTGTTTGTACGATATGGGTATCAAATGAAATGTGTTAATGATAATTTTAAAAGGGAGTGGGCCTAAGTTCTACATGTGGATGCCTTTTCGAGATATCGCCATAAAGGTGGACCAGGGGTGACTCTAGAATTTGTTTGTACGATATGGGTATCAAATGAAATGTGTTAATGATAATTTTAAAAGGGAGTGGGCCTAAGTTCTACAGGTGGATGCCTTTTCGAGATATCGCCAGAAAGGTGGACCAGGGGTGACTCTAGAATTTGTTTGTACGATATGGGTATCAAATGAAATGTGTTAATGATAATTTTAAAAGGGAGTGGGCCTAAGTTCTACAGGTGGATGCCTTTTCGAGATATCGCCATAAAGGTGGACCAGGGGTGACTCTAGAATTTGTTTGTACGATATGGGTATCAAATGAAATGTGTTAATGATAATTTTAAAAGGGAGTGGGCCTAAGTTCTACAGGTGGATGCCTTTTCGAGATATCGCCATAAACGTGGACCAGGGGTGACTCTAGAATTTGTTTGTACGATATGGGTATCAAATGAAATGTGTTAATGATAATTTTAAAAGGGAGTGGGCCTAAGTTCTATAAGTGGACGCCTTTTCGAGATATCGCCATAAAGGTGGACCAGGGGTGACTCTAGAATTTGTTTGTACGATATGGGTATCAAATTAAATGTGTTAATGATAATTTTAAAAGGGAGTGGGCCTAAGTTCTATAAGTGGACGCCTTTTCGAGATATCGCCATAAAGGTGGACCAGGGGTGACTCTAGAATTTGTTTGTACGATATGGGTATCAAATTAAATGTGTTAATGATAATTTTAAAAGGGAGTGGGCCTAAGTTCTATAGGTGGACGCCTTTTCGAGATATCGCCATAAAGGTGGACCAGGGGTGACTCTAGAATTTGTTTGTACGATATGGGTATCAAATGAAATGTTTTAATGATAATTTTAAAAGGGAGTGGGCCTAAGTTCTACAGGTGGATGCCTTTTCGAGATATCGCCATAAACGTGGACCAGGGGTAACTCTAGAATTTGTTTGTACGATATGGGTATCAAATGAAATGTGTTAATGATAATTTTAAAAGGGAGTGGGCCTAAGTTCTATAAGTGGACGCCTTTTCGAGATATCGCCATAAAGGTGGACCAGGGGTGACTCTAGAATTTGTTTGTACGATATGGGTATAAAATGAAATGTGTTAATGATAATTTTAAAAGGGAGTGGGCCTAAGTTCTATAAGTGGACGCCTTTTCGAGATATCGCCATAAAGGTGGACCAGGGGTGACTCTAGAATTTGTTTGTACGATATGGGTATCAAATGAAATGTTTTAATGATAATTTTAAAAGGGAGTGGGCCTAAGTTCTACAGGTGGATGCCTTTTCGAGATATCGCCATAAACGTGGACCAGGGATAACCCTAGAATTTGTTTGTACGATATGGGTATCAAATGAAATGTGTTAATGATAATTTTAAAAGGGAGTGGGCTTAAGTTCTATAAGTGGACGCCTTTTCGAGATATCGCCATAAAGGTGGACCAGGGGTGACTCTAGAATTTGTTTGTACGATATGGGTATCAAATTAAATGTTTTAATGATAATTTTAAAAGGGAGTGGGCCTAAGTTCTATAAGTGGACGCCTTTTCGAGATATCGCCATAAAGGTGGACCAGGGGTGACTCTAGAATTTGTTTGTACGATATGGGTATCAAATGAAATGTTTTAATGATAATTTTAAAAGGGAGTGGGCCTAAGTTCTACAGGTGGATGCCTTTTCGAGATATCGCCATAAACGTGGACCAGGGGTAACTCTAGAATTTGTTTGTACGATATGGGTATCAAATGAAATGTGTTAATGATAATTTTAAAAGGGAGTGGGCCTAAGTTCTATAAGTGGACGCCTTTTGGAGATATCGCCATAAAGGTGGACCAGGGTGACTCTACAATTTGTTTGTACGATATGGGTATAAAATGAAATGTGTTAATGATAATTTTAAAAGGTAGTGGGCCTAAGTTCTATAGGTGGACGCCTTTTCGAGATATCGCCATAAAGGTGGACCAGGGGTGACTCTAGAATTTTTTTGTACGATATGGGTATCAAATGAAATGTGTTAATGATAATTTTAAAAGGGAGTGGGCCTAAGTTCTATAGGTGGACGCCTTTTCGAGATATCGCCATAAAGGTGGACCAGGGGTGACTCTAGAATTTGTTTGTACGATATGGGTATCAAATTAAATGTGTTAATGATAATTTTAAAAGGGAGTGGGCCTAAGTTCTATAAGTGGACGCCTTTTCGAGATATCGCCATAAAGGTGGACCAGGGGTGACTCTAGAATTTGTTTGTACGATATGGGTATCACATGAAATGTGTTAATGATAATTTTAAAAGGGAGTGGGCCCAAGTTCTACAGGTGGATGCCTTTTCAAGATATCGCCATAAAGGTGGACCAGGGGTGACTCTAGAATTTATTTTGTACGATATGGGTATCAAATCAAATGTGGTAGTGATAATTTTAAAAGGGAGTGGGCCTAAGTTCTATACGTGGACGCCTTTTCGAGATAACGCCATAAAGGTGGACCAGGGGTGACTCTAGAATTTATTTTGTACGATATGGGTATCAAATGAAATGTGGTAATGATAATTTAAAAAGGGAGTGGGCCTAAGTTCTATAGGTGGACGCCTTTTCGAGATATCGCCATAAAGGTGGACCAGGGGTGACTCTAGAATTTATTTTGTACGATATGGGTATCAAATGAAATGTGGTAGTGATAATTTTAAAAGGGAGTGGGCCTAAGTTCTATAGGTGGACGCCTTTTCGAGATATCGCCATAAAGGTGGACCAGGGGTGACTCTAGAATTTGTTTGTACGATATGGGTATCACATGAAATGTGTTAATGATAATTTTAAAAGGGAGTGGGCCTAAGTTCTACAGGTGGATGCCTTTTCGAGATATCGCCATAATCGTGGACCAGGGGTGACTCTAGAATTTGTTTGTACGATATGGGTATAAAATGAAATGTGTTAATGATAATTTTAAAAGGGAGTGGTCCTAAGTTCTATAGGTGGACGCCTTTTCGAGATATCGCCATAAAGGTGGACCAGGGGTGACTCTAGAATATATTTTGTACGATATGGGTATCAAATGAAATGTGGTAATGATAATTTTAAAAGGGAGTGGGCCTAAGTTCTATAGGTGGACGCCTTTTCGAGATATCGCCATAAAGGTGGACCAGGGGTGACTCTAGAATTTGTTTGTACGATATGGGTATCACATGAAATGTGTTAATGATAATTTTAAAAGGGAGTGGGCCCAAGTTCTACAGGTGGATGCCTTTTCAAGATATCGCCATAAAGGTGGACCAGGGGTGACTCTAGAATTTGTTTGTACGATATGGGTATCAAATTAAATGTGTTAATGATAATTTTAAAAGGGAGTGGGCCTAAGTTCTATAAGTGGACGCCTTTTCGAGATATCGCCATAAAGGTGGACCAGGGGTGACTCTAGAATTTGTTTGTACGATATGGGTATCACATGAAATGTGTTAATGATAATTTTAAAAGGGAGTGGGCCCAAGTTCTACAGGTGGATGCCTTTTCAAGATATCGCCATAAAGGTGGACCAGGGGTGACTCTAGAATTTGTTTGTACGATATGGGTATCAAATTAAATGTGTTAATGATAATTTTAAAAGGGAGTGGGCCTAAGTTCTATAAGTGGACGCCTTTTCGAGATATCGCCATAAAGGTGGACCAGGGGTGACTCTAGAATTTGTTTGTACGATATGGGTATCACATGAAATGTGTTAATGATAATTTTAAAAGGGAGTGGGCCTAAGTTCTATAGGTGGACGCCTTTTCGAGATATCGCCATAAAGGTGGACCAGGGGTGACTCTAGAATTTGTTTGTACGATATGGGTATCAAATTAAATGTGTTAATGATAATTTTAAAAGGGAGTGGGCCTAAGTTCTATAAGTGGACGCCTTTTCGAGATATCGCCATAAAGGTGGACCAGGGGTGACTCTAGAATTTGTTTGTACGATATGGGTATCACATGAAATGTGTTAATGATAATTTTAAAAGGGAGTGGGCCCAAGTTCTACAGGTGGATGCCTTTTCAAGATATCGCCATAAAGGTGGACCAGGGGTGACTCTAGAATTTATTTTGTACGATATGGGTATCAAATCAAATGTGGTAGTGATAATTTTAAAAGGGAGTGGGCCTAAGTTCTATACGTGGACGCCTTTTCGAGATAACGCCATAAAGGTGGACCAGGGGTGACTCTAGAATTTATTTTGTACGATATGGGTATCAAATGAAATGTGGTAATGATAATTTAAAAAGGGAGTGGGCCTAAGTTCTATAGGTGGACGCCTTTTCGAGATATCGCCATAAAGGTGGACCAGGGGTGACTCTAGAATTTATTTTGTACGATATGGGTATCAAATGAAATGTGGTAGTGATAATTTTAAAAGGGAGTGGGCCTAAGTTCTATAGGTGTACGCCTTTTCGAGATATCGCCATAAAGGTGGACCAGGGGTGACTCTAGAATTTGTTTGTACGATATGGGTATCACATGAAATGTGTTAATGATAATTTTAAAAGGGAGTGGGCCTAAGTTCTACAGGTGGATGCCTTTTCGAGATATCGCCATAATCGTGGACCAGGGGTGACTCTAGAATTTGTTTGTACGATATGGGTATAAAATGAAATGTGTTAATGATAATTTTAAAAGGGAGTGGTCCTAAGTTCTATAGGTGGACGCCTTTTCGAGATATCGCCATAAAGGTGGACCAGGGGTGACTCTAGAATATATTTTGTACGATATGGGTATCAAATGAAATGTGGTAATGATAATTTTAAAAGGGAGTGGGCCTAAGTTCTATAGGTGGACGCCTTTTCGAGATATCGCCATAAAGGTGGACCAGGGGTGACTCTAGAATTTGTTTGTACGATATGGGTATCAAATTAAATGTGTTAATGATAATTGTAAAAGGGAGTGGGCCTAAGTTCTATAAGTGGACGCCTTTTCGAGATATCGCCATAAAGGTGGACCAGGGGTGACTCTAGAATTTGTTTGTACGATATGGGTATCAAACGAAATGTGCTAATGATAATTTTAAAAGGGAGTGGGCCTAAGTTCTATAGGTGGACGCCTTTTCGAGATATCGCCATAAAGGTGGACCAGGGGTGACTCTAGAATTTATTTTGTACGATATGGGTATCAAATGAAATGTGTTAATGATAATTTTAAAAGGGAGTGGGCCTAAGTTCTATAGGTGTACGCCTTTTCGAGATATCGCCATAAAGGTGGACCAGGGGTGACTCTAGAATTTGTTTGTACGATATGGGTATCACATGAAATGTGTTAATGATAATTTTAAAAGGGAGTGGGCCTAAGTTCTATAGGTGGACGCCTTTTCGAGATATCGCCATAAACGTGGACCAGGGGTGACTCTAGAATTTGTTTGTACGATATGGGTATCAAATGAAAGGTGTTAATAAGTATTTTAAAAGGGGGTGGGCCTTACTTCTATAGGTGGATGCCTTTTCGAGATATCGCCATAAACGTGGACCAGGGGTGACTCTAGAATTTGTTTGTACGATATGGGTATCAAATTAAAGGTATTAATGAGGGTTTTAAAAGGGAGTGGCCCTTAGTTGTATATGTGAAGGCGTTTTCGAGATATCGACCAAAATGTGGAACAGAGTGATCCAGAACACCATCTGTCGGGTACCGCTAAGTTATTTATATATGTAATACCACGAAGAGTATTCCTTCCATGATTCCAAGGGCTTTTGATTTCGCCCTGCAGAACTTTTTCATTTTCTTCTACTTAATATGGTAGGTGTCACACCCATTTTACCAAGTTTTTTTCTAAAGTTATATTTTGCGTCAATAGACCAATACAATTACCATGTTTCATCCCTTTTTTCGTATTTGGTATATAATTATGGCATTTTTTTCATTTTTCGTAATTTTCGATATCGAAAAAGTGGGCGTGGTTATAGTCGGATTTCGGCCATTTTTTACACCAATACAAAGTGAGTTCAGATAAGTACGTGAGCTGAGTTTAGTAAAGATATATCGATTTGTGCTCAAGTTATCGTGTTAACGGCCGAGCGGAAGGACATGCGACCGACTGTGTATAAAAACTGGGCGTGGCTTCAACCGATTTTGCCCTTTTTCACAGAAAACAGTTATCGTCCCAGAGTCTAAGCCTCTACCAAATTTCACAAGGATTGGTAAATTTTTGTTCGACTTATGGCATTAAAAGTATCCTAGACCAATTAGATGAAAAAGGGCGGAGCCACGCCCATTTTGAAATTTTCTTTTATTTTTGAATTTTGTTGCAACATGTCATTACTGGGGTTGAATGTTGACATAATTTACTTATATACTGTAAAGATATTAACTTTTCTTTTAAAATTTGAATTAAAAAAAAAATTTTTTTAAAAAGTGGGCGTGATCGTTCTCCGATTTTGCTAGTTTTTTTTAGACAGACATATAGTAATAAGCGTAACGTTCCTGCCAAATTTCATCATGACATCTTCAACGACTGCCAAATTACAGCTTGCAAAACTTCTAAATTACCTTCTTTTAAAAGTGGGCGGTGCCACGCCCGTTGTCCAAAATTTTACTAGTTTTCTACTCTGCGTCATAAGTTCAACTCATGTGCCTAGTTTCATCGCTTAATCCTTATTTGGTAATGAATTATCGCACTTTTTCGATTTTTCGAAATTTTCGATATCGAAAAAGTGGGCGTGGTTATTGTCCGATATCGTTCATTTTAAATAGCGGTCTGAGATGAGTGCCCAGGAACCTACATACCAAATTTCATCAAGATACCTCAAAATTTACTCAAGTTATCGTGTTAACGGACAGACGGACGGACAGACGGACGGACGGACGGACATGGCTCAATCGAATTTTTTTTCGATACTGATGATTTTGATATATGGAAGTCTATATCTATCTCGATTCTTTTATACCTGTACAACCAACCGTTATCCAATCAAAGTTAATATACTCTGTGAGCTCTGCTCAACTGAGTATAAAAAAGGGGCTGGTCACGCCGATTTTCAAAACTGTTTCAAGATTTGTTCTTAGCTCAACCATACAACTACTGAATTAGAACATCAGTCAAATGCAGTTAAATACCATAAAGTTATTGCCAACTTTGTTAAGGTTATCCTTTAGGAAAAGAGGCCGTGGACTTTAACCGATTTTGATTATCTTCACTCAGCCTATATTATTTGGCAAGGATAGTGTCTCTGCGAAATATCAATGTAATATCTTTAACGGATTTTTATTCACGGCTTGTTAAACTTCCAAATTTTCTTCTTCTAAATATGGGTGGTGCCACGTTCCAAAATTTTTTTGAATTTATTTTTTTGCGTCATAAAAACACTCCATTTACCAAATTTTAATTAGTTTATTCGTATTCCTTTTTGGATTATCTAATTTTTTCCTTTTTTCTAAATTTTCGATATCGAAAAAGTTGTCGTGGTTATTGTCCGATTTCGCTCATTTTCAGTAACAATCTATCCTGGATATCCAGATAAACCTGTATATCCAATTTAGTGAAGATATCTCAATATTTGCTCAAGTTATCGTTATATGGAAGTCTATATCTATCTCGATTTATAATACCCTGTGTACAAGTACAGCTGTGTATAAAAAGAGTTTCAAAAGACATAAACCGCCAGTTATTTACCCTTCAGGTCTAAAGATCTCCGCAGCGCTCAACGAATTAAAACTATAGCAAACACCTTCTTCAGTGATAAATTTCTGAAACATTTTTTGACATTTTTCAAGAGAATTACGCCATCTACAATTTAAATAAGTATCATTAAATTGGGGTGTAATTGCACCGAGTGCGTTCATAATCGCAGCTGCCGAAATTATTTCTTGTCCAAATTTGGAACTTTCCATTAAATGTGGATCGCACACCTGCGCCATTGCTTCCATGCGCACAGTTCTGTCAAGAAATTTATATAAATAAGTCACACACATTGGTTACGAATAAATTAACTATGGATTATCAATAAAAAAAATATATGTAACTTACTCCTCATCGGTCAACACATCGTCTGTGATATTATTGAGTTTATCTAAAATTTTCCAATATACTTCTGTAAAATTAAAAACTGTTTGTCTTCCTTTTGTTTCGGTGCAAACTGTGACTGTTGGAAATGGAATCTGCCAGACAGGTGTCGATTTCTCGGCAAAGGATACAATTACCGGATTATTATTCCATTTATCCCAAATATTCATTATTAGTGTGGCACAAGTGTATATTGAGAAAATTAGCACAAATACCCAGAAAAATCTGAAAAAGTTATTAAAGCACTTTTGTATTAACTTTTTAAGGTAAATTTGGTATCGTTTATAAAAATGTATTACTTTATACAATTTATCTAACATATCATATTTGATTGATCAAGCCATTGCAGATTTTATTTCTTGTTACTTATAGTTGTTACAAATGTGAAAGTTCCCTGCCGAGAAAAAAGGAGACAGTCGGGTATATCGACAATTTGACACTACCGGCTCCGAGGTGATGCAGCGGCTATCTCTGAGTCATCTACGACTAAAGTAGCTAAGAACGGGTAGTAATAGAACTATTAGAAAAGGTATCGTTACTTTTACTCATATAAAATACTCGGATCAAAGTATCGATGCTCGTACACATACTCAGCCAAAGGTATCGAATATACTCGATCCAAGTGTCGAAGTGCACACCAACAGTGAAGAAACTTTTATTTTAAATAAGATTGTAAGTTTTTAATTTAGTAGAAAACAAGTAAGGAAGTTTTAGTTGGGACCAAATCGAACATTATATACCCATTTGTGTGATCTTACATATTGTAACGAATTTACTGCAAATCCTCTTATTTGCAACCTTCTGCTAAGTTCGAATCACTAAACTGTTGAATAAATAACTCCAATATTGAATAATGGAAAAATTGCCTTTATTAAAATACTTCACAATAACACTTATACTTTGCAACTAGCTTGCTTAATAACCAAACTGACTGATAGCTTAAATAAAACTGACTCTCGCCTCTACTGTTGTCGCCTTTTTTACTGTCTGATTTCCTCGTTGCATATTTCTAGGCTTTTCTAATTCCAGAACTTACTAGTTATAAATTTCTCAGCTACAACTACAGATGTATAATTTTTTTAGCTTCTCTCATACCCCATGCGCTTGTATGTGTGAGCGACACTTCCACAACTATAATTGCATACCCTTAGGAGCATCTCAGATAAGATATCTGCGTGTATTTGTGCATCTCTTCTCCACTGCGTGTACGCGTATGTGTAGACATAATGATTGAATTATTGATGCGAATTCACATCACTACTTAGCATCGGCCTAGAGATGGCAGTACTCCTTAGTGCCGCCAACATTCGTAACAATATATTTTAAGGAAACTGTTAAAGACAAATGTCACGAATATTAAATGACTTAGGAGATTTTGGTCGACTTAAGGCATTCAAAAAAAGTGTTTACAGTCAGAAGAAGCAAGCACTCCGAGTGTATTTCTCCATTACCATATCTCTACTGGCAGTATTGTTACGTACCATAACATGTATATTTGAAATTTTGTTAAAACTTAAATTGTAAGCCCATTTCTTTTAAAGCAGGATCTATATACATATATACGGACCCCCTATAAAAAGTCCACTAATACATTTGATTAACTTGAATTAATAACGTCTCATTCATGAGTCTTTATTTATGGATTACATCAAACAAATTTTTGACATCAACTAAAAGATTTTTGGACTAATAGCTGAAAATAAAATTAACACAGAATATTTACTATTTATATTAGGGGGACTCATGTAACCGTATAAATGCCTTATAAAGTGTGTAAACGTATAAATTTATCTAGTGCGTAAACGAGCTGTCAAATGTTGTATGAAAAATCATTTACACTATTTGTATAAATTTACGCGCACATTTCATTGTGTAAACGCGGTAAACTCAAAGGAATGCAACCTTGCAGACATTACAGCAGGCATTTTCATCAGAAATCTCCAACATCAGCAAGTAAAGGCGTTTTAGTTTTGATATTTCACTTAATCTTGTCATTTTTTAATTTTTATAACAATCAAAAAAATTTTGTTTGGCAATAATACAGCTGATAACCAATCAAGTTTATCAAGAGTATTACTAGGTGCGTTCATATAACAGCGTGTGTAAATGGATATAATTTTACACCTTATAAGTTTATATGCTTTCATGGGTCCCCCTACTGTTTTATTGTAACTTAGAAAAAAAAATTTCTTTTAAAAACCACATATTGTTTCAAATAATCTTTTCTAGTTACTTGGTCACATTTTGATACATTTCTGATTAACTTAATGATGATTATAAATTATGGACGAGGAAGAGTATGTCTTTCATCTTGATGTCGACGAGACAACAAAAATTGAAGAGAAAAATAAAACATCACAGGCAGTTACGAGCACATACTTGAACATGATTTTAGCTGCAATATCTGCTCAAACATCGACGGTGTCATCTCAACTGGCAGAACAGGAGACATATATGGTATCTCAACTAGAATTCCAGGAGGACCATATATAACACACAGATTACATATAAGATGGAAATGCAGTTAGAAGAACAGAAGACATATATGGCTGATCAGTTGAAAGCACAAGAAGCTCGCATATCGTCGCAACTGTCAGAACAGGAAGCAAGGGTTTCATCAAAACTGGAAGCGCAGGATGCAAAAACCGCTCAGTTTCAGGCAAAAGTCGATAATTTGAAGGTCCGTATGGAGCAATTGCAACTAAATCGCCCAGCAGTTTCAGCAAGCAATCCAAAGGTAAAAACATCATCCTTTGACGGTTCTGTTCCTTGACCGCAGCAGTGAACAACTGGAATGCTGAAGATAAAGTTGCAGCTCTGTTTATGGCATTGAAAGAGCCTGCAGCTGAGATTTTACAAACCATTGCAGAGGGCGAATGGAACTATTATGAAGCATTGATAAGTGCTCTAGAGAGACGATACGGAACTGAGCATAGGAGACATATATACCAAATGGAGTTACTGAACCGCTTCCAGAGGCCTGGTGAAACATTGCAAGAGTTTGCGTCAGATGTTGAAAGGCTGGCACATCTTGCAAATGCGGACGCACCCGTGGAATACACTGAAAATATTCAGATCTTTATAAATGGCATACGGGACATTGAAACAAAGCGAGATACATACGCAAACCCAAACCCAACATTCGCAAAAACGGTGTCACAAGCTGTGATTCAGGAAACAGCGCCGCTTCTGTGAAAGCCAGTTTTCAAAGCACGCCGAGTAGAAGTAGAAAGGCCAGAGTGGGTAGACGCAATATTGGAGGCGCTGAAAGGATCGCAAAAGCGGAGTGAAAGAGTTATCAAATGCTTCAAATGCGGGAAGCCCGGTCACATTGCACGTCATTGCGATCTTGGTCCTAATAGTTCCAACAATGTGGATGGCCGTAAATGCAAAGTTGGAGGAGATGAGCAAGAGTGTGTCAGATATAAAGAACGAAAACTTGCAACAGCTAGTGAATGCCCTGTGATATCTGTGTCACAAATTGGAAGAAAATCGAGCCGTCTCGCCATCGAAAGAAAGCTGGATGGCAAGGAGCGTGTACCGACTGTATATACGGGCACATCTCATTCCTTAATCCGATTTGACTTGGTCAACAGGAGAGTAAACCCGTTACCTGGAGCAGGGTTGCGTACGGTCACTGGCGACTATTACTAAGTCCAAGGAGAAGTGGTATGTGAGGTATTAATTGGAAAGGTCATGGTTCTACACAAATTCATTGTGGCGGAGATTGTTGATGAAGTCATATTGGGAGTGGACTTCTTGGTTGACCATGACATCAGGATCGATATGCGGAGAAGGATAATGCGGTATAAGAACCAGGATATACCACTTAACTTTAGTTTGGAGAACGGGTTCAGCAGTAATCTGGTACTGGTGGAGAAGGCTCGACAAAGACCACGAAAGTCAAAAGTAAAGGTTGATGGATCGAATGGGCCAAATAAAGCGAAATCAAAAGTACCTACGAGAGAAACACTGGCATTAACAAACTTTAATTGACGCACAAAAACGAGGGAACGAGTTTCCCAGAAAGAATGGGAGAGTAGTTTCAAGCCGGCACACTACTGTTATGAAACCTGGGAACGATACTGATTATGCGAAGCCAATCCGTCAAGCGTAAGCTCTACGAAGTAGTTCATTGGCCCTACAACAGAGTGCGAGGGAACGATCGAGGATAATGAGTAGTAAGATGAAACACAGGTACGACAAGGAAAATAATTCGGAAGGTTTCCGGGAGGGCGATTTGGTACTGCTATACAACCCTCACCGGCGGAAAGGTGTTCCATCCAAGATTCGGTGCAGTTGGGAAGGTCCGTACAAAGTTGTGAAGAAGATCAGTGATACCATCTACCGCATACAAATCACTGGGAAACCACGGAGTAGGAGAGTGGTATATTTGGAGATAATAGCGGCGTTTAGATCGGGAGATTTGCGGAGGACAGTGTGTCCAATATGAGTGACACTAAGTGATACTCACATCCCTAGTCTGATGCTAAGTAAATAAAGTCACAACAACAACAAAGCAGACAGTCACTTCTACATAACGAATCTACATAAACGAATCAATTATTACGTCTACACATATGTACGTATACGCAGCTGAGAAGCAACGCACAACCACATGCATATATCTGAGATACTCCCGAAAGTATGCAATGAGAGAAGCTATAAAATTGTGTAATTGTAGTTACAGCTGAGAAATTTGGTAGCTGATGGCCAACGAGTAGATTCTGGAAACGGAAGCGCCTAGAAGATGCGAACGAGGAAATCAAAGAGTATAAAAGGCAGCGACAGATAGAGGCGCTAGAGTCAGTTTCATTTAAGCACGCTATCTGTCGGGCAATAGTAGAGTTATTTATTGCGAATTACTTTAATAAAGGCCATTTTGCATTATTAAATATTAGAGTTATTTATTCAACAGTTTAGTGATTCGAACTTAGCATAAGGTTGCAAATAAGAGGATTTTCAAGTAAATTTGTTACAATAATATCAAAATTTAACTGTCTTGCCAAAACGGATGCAACACAAAGCGTGGCAAGTCCTGAAATTCGCTCTTGAGATGAACACGATCCATGAAAGTTTTTGATTCTTGAAAGGACGCTGAAGGAACGATCTGCACTAGCTACAATGACAGTTATAGTGCGAAAGATACGTAAAGCAACACAAATGTTGGGGAAAATTGTATACATATTTTGAAAATAAATGGCATTTAGCAATTCCAATGATGACAGACCTTTATTGTAAATGTGTTTCAAGTGAATTATTTCGCATTCTAAGCTATGAGAAATGTCCGACTTGTATGTCCCTGTCTTCAAATTGCCACAAAAAGGAAAACGTCCAGCTCAAATTTCTCATAGCTGCAAATCGTTTAGTAATGCCAGTGATTACCCAATCAACGATCACCAGGAATGTATTGTTTTTAAAATCAGACTCTGGATCATCCGTAATCATCTCATTTAAATGATCTTCAGAACGTCTTTTGGGTTTTCTCTTTCAAATTTCCGGAAACTTTGGCGAGATGTTCAATTGAAAAGCAACTGTTTTGCATTCGTTAAAAATTGTTTCCCATTGGTTCCTGATCAACTTCAAATCAGCTAATAAGGCATCTAGATGTCTTACCTCAACATCTATGGTGGCATCTCTAGCTTTGATAACCACCATCATTAATGCTACTCAGTATTTTGAACCAAATTGAGGTCAGCAAGATACGTAAGTACTTGTTGATATACTTGAGAATGCCGGTAACATCTCCGTATGCTTGCGCAGTCAAATATGGCTTTTGGCTGAAAGACTATGAAGAGAGGTCGGTACATTTTTTTTTTGAGGATGTCCCATCGTTGTGGAGTGTTGCTGAACATAGTAAAACATTTTTGTACAACTCCGAAGAAAGTAATTGCAGCCGTACAACATTCTGCTGCATCAACACCACATAAATTGAGACTGTGGGTTGCACAAGGCGAGTAATCAGCATTCGAGTTTTTGCCGAGAATGTGCCTCAGTGCTCCGTTGTAAGCTCCTTTCATATTGGCGCCGTTATCGTACCCTTGCGCACGGCAATCTTTGAATGGGATTTCATGTTTACCTAGAGTATGGCAAATTAGATCAGCGATTTTCTGACCCGTTTTTTGTTTACAATTCATGAAAGCCAAAAACCATTATTGAACTGTAAAATTTGTTGCTTTCGAATTGAAATGGAGTTAGCGCAAAGTGAACGTAGTCAACGGGACCAGCATGAGGCATAGCATCAACGATAATAGCAAAATACTTGGCTTTCTTGCCTTGATCTAATATAATTTCCCTCACGTGTTTTGCATAAATTTCTATAAACTCGTTCTGAATGTCTAGGGAAAGATGGTGAACTTGTAAACGTTTGTGCTGCTGTTGTGAAATCCTAACTTTCTTCAAGTGATCTCTAAGTATCGGATCATAATGGTTTATGAGATCTTACATGCCCAAAAAATGTCCATTATTTCGTTCACCAAGATATATACTTTCGCCTTTGAAAGCTAGGCCTCTTTGACCCAAAAATAAAATAGTATCCAAAATTCTATATACAATTTCTTTCCACCTTTGAGTTTCTGTGATTAGCTGTTCATTGACAAGTGTATCAATTGTAGCCTCCTTTTGAATTTGATTTTGTAAAAATCGCCATTGAATATAACAGTTAATGTGATCTTGAGTATTTTTCTGTGATGACAGTTTATCGTATAGCTTCTTCCATACCTGGAATTTCGAATATCTGCCAGGACAACAAATTTTAGGTCGATTTAAAGTATTGGTGCTTAATAGGCGACATGGTAGGAAATAAAAAGCATTGCTATTGGCATTCCACATTAACCAGTCACTATCCACTTTCTCTCTAATTGGCAAGATTCTATTTAACAACGAGGTAGGAAATGCCTCGTCATAACGATCACGTGGAAAAATAACAGGACACTTTTGATGACCTCGACGAATTATTTCGTTGACTTCTTCAGATCGCAAAAACTCATTATTCACGGTACCGATGTCGAAGTTGTTTAAATAATCTGGACTTTGATGCAGTGTCACCACGAAACTTTACGATTTCGGATTCATGCAAACATACATTTTTATTTGATGTTTTTATTGTCTCCTCCTTGTTCGAAGATCCAGGCAAAAAATTATTATCAATATTCGTTGCTTTTGAAATTCGGCTTAAAATTTGCACATGGAACAACTAAAGACCTTCCTGAATTAAAAAAATGTCTTAGTACCTCTAAATCGCAGGGCCCCTGAGAAACGCCTGGCCCGGGGGAAACCCCCCATCCACCGCCCCCTCTCGTCGGGCCTGCTAAGGTCTATATTTCCGCCAAACTACAAGGTCATATCAAGGAGTTTCGGTTTACGGCTTCCAAAATATTTAAATTATTTTCTGCCCAATATGGGCGGCGCCACGCACATTTTACGCAATTGTTGTAAATTTATATTGTACATGGTAAAATTTTTGTATTCACTCGTCAAGTTGCACCACTTCATTAGTATTTGTTATACCATTTTTGAAAGTGGGCGTGGATATAATCTGATATCGACCATTTTCAATACTATCCACCACAATTTCACAGTAGAACGAAAAAAATGTATTGCATGACAGGTTAAAATGTATTGAAATTTTATGGAGTTGCCAGCTTTTCATAACTTTTTTGGAGTTAATTATTCTTAACAATAAACACATACTTTTCTTTTACCACGATAAGCAGAAGTCGTCTATCATTCCACCATTATAAAAAGTCGGTTTAAGTCAAATGCGGAACTTTTACCGCATCGTCGACGATCTGAGTTTATGCTCAAGTTATTGTGCTAATGGACTGAACTTTGTTGATATTAAAAATGTAGACCATCGGCACCTGGTAAAGTATTGGGGAAAATTATCGACACCAGTACTTGGCAAAAGGCATCGAGTACGAATTAAAAAAAGTAAATGTAAGGCGCGATAACCTCCGAAGAGATTTAAGGCCGAGCTTCTCTTCCAATTTGCGTCGTGCTCCTCTTATTTTTACCTACAACTAGGCTGGGTGGGATCTACTTGTTTTATGCCGACTCCGAACGACATCTGCAAGGCAGATGAGTTTTCACTGAGAGCTTTTCATGACAGAAATATACTCGGAGTGCTTGCCAAACACTGCCGAGGGGCGACTCCGCTTAGAACAATTTTCTTCTAATTGAAAAAACTTGTTTCTAAAATTTTTGATGTAGCCTTTCCCGGGGCGTGAACCCAGGATCTCCGGTGTGGTAGACGGAGCACGTTATCATCACACTATGGCGGCCGGCAATCGAATACGAATTACTCAAGTATTTTTAGGAAAAGTAACGATACTACTCACTGAGTACTCGTATGGTTCTATCTCTAAAAACGAGCCATTGCCATTTCGTAAGACATTGTTAAAAGTGTTAGTTGAAAGCACTGCGAGGGGACAAAATTGTTCCATTTTTTGAGTTTCGTGGAAGCAGGAAATGCTTTATGCATTTATCAAAACATCTAAGCCGCACTGCGAGACTCTCCGGGACTCCTTTCTTTCATTTCTTTTATGAAGAGCTACCCCTTTAAACCCAGCCCACCACAGAACGCGCAACTTTCCGTACCTGACCGCGTTTAGCATTACTCTGGCGCGCTACAGGAGCTCCAAAGCGGCTTTCATGCTAATGTGATAGGCGCCCATTTTCTCGTTTGCTGAAAAGTACATATATGCCACACATATGTGCTGACCGTATCCCATCTATAACCTTGATCGGTTATGTTTTTGACGACTCTGCATGGAAATATGTCAAGTATCTCTTTTATCCGCCTTGGGGCTGTTCGGCCAAGTGCTCGCTTACGAAGAAGGTGTGACGAATATCATCCAATTTTCCACAGTATTGGCCTTTCGTCTTTTCAACCACTCCCATTCTTTTGGGAGTTTTTGCGGGAGTAACCGTGAGTCAGGTAAAAGTCGACCTATCCATGCAGTCGCTTCAACGATGGGATAAGTTCAGGAATTAGTTCCTTGGTGCCCTTTCCTTCTGTGCGGTTGCTATACTGTTTTATATATAGTTTTACTGTATAGCAGCTCTGCTTGCTTCCGATCTGCTGTCGTATATTGCTATTCTTTCCTCAGCGGGAAACATAATAGTATGGTTACCGGAACGACCACGATCGAGACCGTGCGGTGGGCCGAAGCTATTCGTCGTGTCCGTCTTCGTTTATCAGTATTTTATTATGCCCGTCAATACTTCTGCACCATATAAGATCATAGAACCTAAGGCTGATGCAAGCAGCTTCCTTGTACATGGCTTCCTTGTATTGGCATTGATCTACTTAAATTTACTAGTGCATCCGCAGCCATTTCATGGGCTTGTATATGCTCCAGGAAATGAGCTCCGCAAATAATATCGTTGAAGAGCGTGTTCTAATGTCATAATAAATGTAATATAATATAAATGTAATAACACAATTTTTATAATTTTAATGTAATTTATTTAAAAAAATATTTTTTACTTAGAATTGACCATTTTAACGTATTTTTCAAAATAAAAGTAATGTTATGTTATTATTTTTTAAAATCTTTTATGCACTCCATTCGTGGTTGTTTTTCACGACTTTCTACTGTAAAATCCCTAACACCTTCACGTTTTTTATACTCAGCTGAGCACAGCTCACAGAGTATATTAACTTTGTTCGCATAACGGCAATCCGTAACAGCATAAACTAATCGAGATAGATATATACTCAGATATATCAAAATGATCTGGGCGAAAAAAGGAATTTATTTAGCCATGTCCGTCCACCCTCCGTCCATCCGTCCGCCGTAAACACGATAACTTGAGTAAATTTTGAGGTATCTTGATGAAATTTGGTATGTAGGTTCCTGGGCACTCATCTCAGACCGCTATTTAAAATAAACGAAATCGGACTATAACCACGCCCACTTTTTCGATATCGAAAATTTCGAAAAATTCAAAAAGTGCGATAATTCATTACCAAAGACGGATAAAGCGGTAAAACTTGGTAGGTGGGTTGACCTTATGACATAGAATAGAAAATTAGAATAGTTTTGGACAATGGGCGTGGCACCGCCCACTTTTGAATGAAGGTAATTTGAAAGTTTTACAAGCCGTAATTTGGCAGTCGTTGAAGATATCACGATGAAATGCAGGAACGTTACTATTATTACTATGTAAGTGCTGAATAAAATTTAGCTAAATCGGACGAAGAACACGCCCACTTTTTTAAAAAAAAATTTTAAGTCAAATTTTAACAAAAAATTGATTATATTTACAGTATATACGTAAATTGTGTCAACATTCAACTCCAGTAATGATATGGTGCAACAAAATACAAAAATAAAACAAAATTTCAAAATGGGCGTGGCTGCGCCCTTTTTCATTTAATTTGTCTAGAATACGTTTAATGCCATTAGTCAAACAAAAATTAACCAATCCTTGTGAAATAGGAGCATAGATTCTATGACGATAATTTTTTCCTGTGAAAATGGGCTAAAGTCGACTTCTGTCCTTCCGCTCGGCCCTTAACACGATAACTTGACCAAAAATCGATATATCTTTACTAAACTTACTTCACGTACTTATCTGATTTAACTTTATCTTGGCACAAAAATGGCCGAAATCCGACTATGACCACGCCTACTTTTTCGATATCTAAAATTACGAAAAATGAAAAAAAATTCCATAATTCTAAACCAAATATGAAAAAAGGGATGAAACATTGTAATTCGATTGGTTTATTGACGCAAAATATAACTTTAGAAAAAAACTTGGTAAAATGGGTGTGACACCTCCCATATTAAGTAGAATAAAATGAAAAAGTTCTGCAGGGCGAAATCAAGAGCGCTTGGAATCTTGGCAGGAATACTGTTCGTGGTATTACATATACAAATAAATTAGCGGTACCCGACAGATGATGTTCTGGGTCACCCTGGTCCACATTTTGGTCGATATCTCGAAAACGCCTTCACACGTACAACTAAGGATCACTCCCTTTTAAAACTATCATTAATACCTTTAATTTGATACCCATATCGTACAAACACATTCTAAAGTCACCACTGTTCCAACTTTATGGCGATATCCCGACATGGCGTCCACCTATAGAACTATGGCCCACTCCCTTTTAAAATACTCTTTAATACCTTCCATTTGATACCAATGTCATACAAATACATTCCAGGGTTACCCTAGGTTTATTTTCCTACATGATGATTTTCGCTTATTTTGTCTCCAAAGCTCTCAGCTGAGTATGTAATGTTCGGTTACACCCGAACTTAGCCTTCCTTACTTGTTTTTCTATAACACGTTTAAAAACATATGTTAACTACTATACATATCTTTCTGTTCCTTGTATATGCATTGGAATATTAGGATCATCTAGTGTTGGCTCATCATAATCTAAGAATTGTAACTGGTGATCGTATGGAATATTTCTTCTGAATGCCGGTTCAGATAGTAAATTATCGTCATTCAGATCAATCATATCAGTATAATCGGAAGCATTAAAATTGATATTATATTTTTTGTAAACTCTGAGTTCAGTTGGATCAAGTATTTTTTCTTGATAGCTCTATCACATACGGATTTTCTATCATCAAATAACATTGCTAATAAAATGTTTTCTGGATGAGCGTAATATGAATTATTTTGGATTACACCATCTACAATATTAAGTAAATTACGTGGTAGGTATCCATCCATACAATTTGACCCGCTCTAATACACATGTATCATGATTCAATTACTAGAATTTTGTTCTCCAAAATTTCAAAATCTGAACGGGTTGCTTTTACGAAATAAGGAAAACGATGAATAATTTCATCCAACTCAGCGAAAATAGTAGAAGAAAAGTACCTTTGTATTCGTAGTGATAATAAATTTGTAAATGCCCAAAGGTTTTGGGGGAAATTATTAATTTTCTATTAAATATTTCGCGAATTGAGAAAGAGATGTTCGTTTTGTCATTCCTTCAGAATTTGTTTGAAGAATGCCGAACGTCAGAATTTTATTCAAAAGCACACTTTCTCAAAATTTGTATCAAAAACTCCCTACCTGAGCATAAGTTCGATGCATTTTGACATAAGAGGGAGTTAATGAAAAGCATTCTGAGATAGGTCGTTTTTGTGACAAATCCTGAAATGGGAAATTTTTGAAAAATATTTTGAGGTAGAACTGTTTCGAACTGGAAGCCGAGGTTTTGTGACATTCTTCTAAAAATATAAAAGAAATTGGCGTATTGTCTTAGAACTTTATATTCCGGCCTTGACAGAAGAATTAAGCTTTTGTGCAGTCCAGCTACACAGGGAGTGTTCACCTTTTTATTCCTAAATTTCGGAAAGCTCTTTTCCGTGAAGTGTTCCGGATAAGCCGTTAATATAGAATGTTCGGAACACGTTTTTGATACTACATAATATTCCAAATATAAACCGAATCCACAAATTCTTAACTGGAGATGAATGTTACGACGATACGCAATGAATAAATTAACATGCACAATGAGTACATTTCGTTATGGCAACTCCATTATTTACTAATGACATTTTTTACGGGAATCGATTACTAGTCGAATTTTTGACGTTCAACGATGAATTTCGAATCGGTTTAGGTTTCGTATGTTCATAGGTTTACGAAAGTGTATGTCACCTTGTTGACCGTGCTTTTCATAAATTTACCTATGAGCGGCCATATCGTGGCATAGTTAATAAATCCATCATAAAAGTAAAAAATTGTTCTGAGAAATTATACAGGTAAGTACTTATCGGGTATTTATAAATGGATTGTTTGCTATTTCTACTACTAATATTTTTCGAAAAATCTCAGAGAAGCAGCACAGTTAACGGATGTGAACTCGATTTGGTAGGAAAACGGATGCAATTGTCAAAAAAATTGTCAGCCGAGCAAACCTCTTTTTATTGAATTATGCATATGTATGCAGTTGAAAGTTTAAATTTTTTTTTTTCATTGCGGAAAAACGCCAATAATGTCACAAACGGTATCTTGTAGGTGCTTCTATCAAGCACTAATCAATTTTAGTCCAACAAAGTTAAAGATATAGGCCACTCAAAATTTGCATTTATTTTTGACAGATTTATTTCCAAATTGGTTTTTAG
Source organism: Eurosta solidaginis (assembly GCF_040869045.1). Classification (NCBI taxonomy): domain Eukaryota; kingdom Metazoa; phylum Arthropoda; class Insecta; order Diptera; family Tephritidae; genus Eurosta; species Eurosta solidaginis. Next base: position 172,865,770 of record NC_090323.1, read on the forward strand.
ATTTTCCGCCATCAAACAAATTTTAACTTTGTATGGAGGAAAATCTAAAACACGTTTCGTAAAGAAATTATCAAAGCTCAATGCTAATTTCGAGAGACCTATAAATTGTGCTTCAGCAGACTAAAAATGATTAAGCTACAACATTGCGTACTCAAAAATATTCATAGAACTCCAACCAAAAAGTACAAAAGTTTCGCAAAATCTTCTCGAAAATTAGAATATTACGCTGCAGATTTTCAGTTACAAAATTTATCGGATTTTTTTTTTTTAATTTCAAAAATAAAAAAAATGAGAATAAATTGACGAAATTTAATAAAATTTTCACTGCTGGTTTTCTGCTTGCTTTGAATTTTGCCTAATTTATTTCTTTCAATTTCTTATATAAAATTAAACACTAAAATTTCTAGTGAAACTCTATTCACCTTTCCCAATAGGGTCGCTTCGTTTCGCCCAAATATCGAAAACCATGTATTGTACTATAATCACAATATTCTTTCAAAATTCCGCATGTCGCTTGACATGTATTGCCATACTTAATTTGTTGTTTTGTATCAACATCTTCGCCATCACTGTCATCGGCGAGAGTTTCCTTAGAATCTGCAGCTGATTTTGCCATTACAGCAGCACGTTTCCTATGTGCAAAGGAATTGTGCGAAAAATAGAATTTTTAGAAAAACATTTTTTTAGGTTTATTATATTTATAAAATTTTTTCTTTGTAATTTTATATCTTATGTATTTGAATTTTTTAGTTTGAAATTTTCTTTTTTTGTCGCATTCCGCCTCAGACAAACAGCAAACACTTAACACCAAAACATTTTCAATCACATGATTTTAAAAAATTTACCACTGTACAGCAGCAGGAATGCTACTTATTGATGCAACTTTTTGCATTTCATCCTTTTTTTCATTCGATTCCATATTTTATTTTATTATTTTTTGTTTATTTCTCAAATTTATTTCTTAATTAGCGTTATTTCGCAGCGCGTTGACTTATCGACCGTTGAATTTTGAAAACTGACTAGAATTTATGCATTTGTCAACGGCTTTTATACCGTTAGATGACAAAACTATACGATAAAAAGTTTTGGGTGTGCTTAACAACACTTCGTCATTAATGTGTGCAAACAAGGCAATTGGGAATGCGAGTTTTCAGTATGAGTTAGAGATGGAAATTAGTTTTGGGACTCAATGACAATACTAAGTACGTAGCCAAAACTCCCAATTGAGCATAGGCATACTTATTTTTGGTAAAAATGATGAACTTACGTACCCTTTGAGCACTTTTGCCACACATCACGCTTTATATTTACCTAGTAATAAACTAAACTTTCGATTTCATTGCATTGCTCTACTACACTGTGCAACAATTAGAGCATGATTTTATCAGGCGGCGTAAAAATCAAGAATAATTGTTATACTCAGTTGAGTAGAGCTCACAGAGTATATTAAGTTTGATTGGATAACGGTTGGTTGTACAGGTATAAAGGAATCGAGATAGATACAGACCTCAATATATCAAAATCATCAGGATCGAAAAAAAATTTTATTGAGCCATGTCCGTCCGTCCATCCGTTAACACGATAACTTGAGTAAATTTTGGCGTATCTTGATGAAATTTGGTACGTAGGTTCCTAAGCACTCATCTCAGATCGCTATTTAAAATGAACGATATCGGACTATAACCACGCCCACTTTTTCGATATCAAAAATTTCGAAAAACCGAAAAAGTGCGATAATTCATTACCAAAGACAGATAAAGCGATGAAACTTGGTATGTGAGTTGAACTTATGACGCAGAATATAAAATTAAGGTAATTTAAAAATTTTGCAAGCTGTAATTTGGCAGTCGTTGAAGATATCATGATGAAATTTGGCAGGAACCTTACTCCTATTACTATATGTATGCTTAATAGAAATTAGCAAAATCGGAGAAGGAACACGCCCACTTAAAAAAAAAATTTTTTTAAAGTAAAATTTTAACAAAAAATTTAATATCTTTACAGTATATGAGTAAATTATGTCAACATTCAACTCCAGTAATGATATGGTGCAACCAAATACAAAAATAAAAGAAAATTTCAAAATGGGCGTGGCTCCGTCCTTTTTCATTTAATTTTTCTAGGACACTTTTAATGCCATAAGTCGAACAAAAATTTACCAATCCTTTTGAAATTTTGTAGGGGCATAGACTTTATGACGCTTACTGTTTTCGCCCAGTTTTTATACACAGTCGACTATGACCACGCCCACTTTTTCGATATCGAAAATTACGAAAAATGAAAAAAATGCCATAATTCTGTAGGAAATACGAAAAAAGGGATGAAACATGGTAATTGGATTGGTTTTTTGACGCGAAATATAACTTTAGAAAAAACGTTGTAAAATGGTTGTGATACTTACCATATTAAGTAGAAGAAAATGAAAAAGTTCTGTAGGGCGAAATAAAAAACCCTTGAAATCTTGGCAGGTATTAGATATATAAATAAATTAGCGGTATCCAACAGATGATGTTCTAGGTCACCCTGGTCCACATTTCGGTCGATATCTGGAAAACGCCTTCACATATACAACTACCACCACCCCTTTTAAAACTCTCATTAATACCTTTAATTTGATACCAATATCGTACAAACACATTCTAGAGTCACCCCTGGTCCACCTTTATGACGATATCTCGAAAAGGCGTCCACCTATAGAACTAAGCCCCACGCCCTTTTAAAATACTCATTAACACCATTCATTTGATACCCATATCGTACAAACATATTCTAGAGCAGGGGTCGTCACTCCATAAGCGCTTTCACGCAATTGTTTTTGTAAAACGCTCAGGCAAGCGCACCGCATAGGCAAGCGCACCACACATCCCCGCGTGCACGCATTCTATCCTCTCGCCAAAAATCATATGTATTCTGCTGTACCCATTAGGAACTCAACTGCTATAATTTCGTGTAAAATTACTTTTGAAGTAATATTTTTGGGTATATTTTTGTTTCACCTGTACGAAAACAATGAAGTTTTGTTTGATTTATTTAATAATTAAATTAAATTTGAATTGAACGCATGTAGAAGTATTTTAAAATGCTTTCAAGAAAACAATGCAATTCGTTAATTTTGAAAGCTACAAAGTCCGACTGGGTTTGTATACGTGCCAGCGCCATTTATGCTCGCAGAATTGTTGTAGCTATTTTTTTAGAAAACAAAATGATGAATAGACGTGCACTGACAAAACTTTATTTCGTCTCACTTGACTTAAAAATTGAATATGGAATATACATATTAGTGGTCAATTTGAAGTACATGCATGACTTGTTTCGCCATTATTAACCGGAGAAGATAATTTAAGATTATCACTAATTTATCTAATAGGATATATCAAATAATAGCCGGGTTTTTTTAAACGGTTTTATTTAGTTTGAATCTGTGTAGCGAACAGAATTTTGTAATCGAAATTTAAGTAACTTCCCGATAAGCTACAAGCTTGAAACTTGGAATGTAGTTCAGAACCCGATGACAGTCTCCTTCTCTTTTCTCTTTTCTCTTTTCCCAAGTTCTTCTCATTCCTCTTCATCCCTTATTGCCAGTCTCAGAGGGTGGTATGTATTTTGTTCCAGTCCCATTACGAGTCCCAGTCCCAGTCCTAGTCCTAATCCCAGTCCCAGTCCGTCTCTGGTCTACTTCCGGGATCGTAAATACTAATATAGGCAAATTTATATACCACATTTCAAGCAAATCGAATAGGACACATGTAAATAGGTATGTGGGTATTATTATTTATTTATTTGTTTATTTATTTATTTTTTATTTATTTATTTATTTATTAATTCATGTCTTTATTTCGGTTTGCATGCATATTTATCAGTTTTGACAGGTTGATGCGACTAAAGCGAATATCACAATGAAAATTACTTTAAAGCTCTCAGCAACAGGGAAATGTTACCAATTTTTTTTATACCCATGACATGCGATGCAAATGAGCAAAGCCCAGACCTCCAAATGGAACTATGCGACTTACAATGTGACTCTGAACTACAGTTACTAGATTTAAAAGACATTGATTTTTGGAAAGTTGTAAGCAAGGAGAAATATCCCTTCCTGCGTCAAGAAGTTTTAGAATTTTATAATGTTTGGAGAACGTACATTTTTGAAAGCTCCTCTTCATTCCTGAAGCAAATAAAAACAAATAACAGAAATAGAGTTACAAATCGGCATTCAGAAGCGCTTTTGAAATTATCAACCACAAACATCAAATAGATATAGAAAAATTAATTGCGGACAATTTACCGTAGGTTAATATCTCCACTTTAATCCTTCTTTCCGAAATACTATTAAAAAAAAAAAGTTAAAAACAAAAAAAAAAAAAAATTTTTAAATATACAAAAAATAAAAACAAAAAATATAAAAGATTAAATAAAATAATTGAATGAATTTTTCTTTTATCAGAATTACAAAATCATTATTATTTATATTATTTTGTTTCTAAAAAACAAAACAAAACAAAAAATTAAAAAAACTAAAAATATAAAAAAAAAATTTTAAAAATATAAAAAATTAAATAAAAAAAAAAATCGAATGCATTTACCTTCTATCAGGATTACAAAATGTATAATTTTCTTTCTAAAATAATATCATTTTATGAATTTTCGAAGTTTTTACCGTGTACTTATTTCTAGCTCCGTCGCCATTTTTTTTTTGGATTTCAAAGTAGGTGTGGTTACGCTTCCATAAGAAGCTTGTGGCGATCCCTGTTCTAGAGTCATCCCTGGTCCACCTTTATGGCGATATCTCGAAAAAGCGACCACTAATAGAACGAAGGCCCACTCCCTTTTAAAACTACTCATCAACACCTTTCATTTGATACCCATATCGTACAAAGAAATTCTAGGGTCACCCCTGGTCCACCTTTATGGCGATATCTCGAAACGGCGTCCACCTATGGAACTAAGGTTTACTCCCTTTTAAAATACTCTTTAACACCTTTCATTTGATACCCATATCGTACAAACGTATTCTAGAGTCACCCCTGGTCCACCTTTATGGCGATATCTCGAAAATGCGACCACCTATACAACAACCACCACTCCCTTTTAAAACCCTCATTAATACCTTTAATTTGATACCCATATCCTGCAAACAAATTCTAGAGTCAACCCTGATCCACCTTTATGGCGATATCCCTAAATGGCGTCCACCTATATAACTATGGCCCACTCCCTCATAAAATACTCTTTAATGCCTTTCATTTGATACACATGTCATACAAACACATTCCAGGGTTTCCCTCGTTTCAATTTCCTACATGGTTATTTTCCCTTATGTTGTCACCATAGCTCTCAACTGAGTATGTAATATTCGGTTACACCCGAACTTAACCTTCCTTACTTATTTTAATTGTGAATATAATTGTGAATGCCACAAGCTTTTTCAAACACACCGATATGTCGACTCAATTTCGGTGCATGCCAATCCTTCATTGGAACATTATCGGATACTGGGTTTCGATCATATGTACCAACTTGAGTGGTTAGAAGCTTTTGCATTTAGCAGCGGGTTTAGGGGTTTAGAATATACCCGCGCCAGGTATGCCTGTTGTTAGAGGCGACTAAAAAACTAAATGTTTCAAGAGGTTTCTGTGAAAATTATAGCTACTCCAACTCAATTGTCAACCTTACCTAGCTGATGAAAAAGCCTAGCCTACCACACCGAAGATCATAGTTTCTCGCCCCGGGCAAAGCAATATCAAAATTTTAGAAACAAGTTTTTTTCAACTTGTAGAAAATTTTTCTAAGCGAGGTAGCCCCTTGGCAGTGTTTGGCAAGCGCTCCGTGTGTATTTCTGCCATGAAAATCTCTCAGTGAAAACTCATCTGCCTTGCAGATGCCGTTTGGGGTCGGCATAAAACAAGTAGGTAACGTACCGAAAATTTCTAGGGAAAACTAAATGGAGAACGTCACAAATTGGAAGAGAAGCATGGACTAAAATCCCTTCGGAGGTTATCGCGCCTAACATTTATAATTTTTTTTATTAAATCGTATCCAAGATGGTCAGGCGCGTAACTTAATTATGCTTGATACCGGAACGTGCCGCCTCTGTATTCGGCCAAGGAGCACCAACATCGATAACACTCCGCACAACCTTAGGGGAGTGTCCTTATCACTACAACAACAATAAAAACAACAACTACAACAACAAAGATCAACAGATCTTAATTTTTCGGAGGGGTGATATAAGGTCCACGACCAAAAGTTCAATTGACGCTATGACCACTTCAAATGGCTATTCGATCATAAGGCCAATTAACATTATGACTATCTTAATTTTATTTTATGGTCATTAAGGAAATTTTTTATAATCATTTCGGGCGGGAAAAGGACCATAATCATATACATGAAATTTACGATAAGTACAAAAGCAGGATTGGTTGGACGTTAAGTTAATATGTTTTTCTTATTTCAATAGAATCCTCACAGTTACAGAATTTAATCCGATTTTGCACTTTTATGAAACCAGGATTAGGATAGGCGAAAATTGGGAAACAGCAGTCAAACGTAACTGTTATTCAATAGTTGTTATAATTGTAATACGTGCAGTTGCGAAACAAAATAATTGACCTTATAGATAGCCACTTGAAAAAAAAAGGGATGACTTTATGTCCATTTCGCAAAAGCGTTTGCCGTTGATATTGCAACCATTTAAAATTTGAAATTACGACCACTTCATATGGTCATAACTTTAAATGATTTTGTTTGCATTGGAAAGTGTCATACGGTCAATTCAACACAAATTTTTCCTTTAAAAATCAACTTTGTTCAAAAAAGTTTGAGGAGCGACCTGCGATATTTAATTCAATAGTGAATTTTTTTTTCTGTGGGGCCTTTCGTGGTCTGCAAGACCAATAATTATGCTTTTGTATATATAGCTATGATATTCACGGGGTTGTGGCTAGAATCATTTTGGTACTATATAAGGATATGTTCTGAACTAACTAGTAATTTTGTGTGGACTATTTGAAATCATTTCTCATTCCAAACTATTAATCATTGTGAGCCTATCGAGTTCATTTCGGAATTGATTTAGGATAGGCACTAGTTTTGAAGTTCGGAATTATAACTGAATCATCAACAGTTTAAGTAAATTTTTAAATGTTTTTATAGTTTATTTCCACACTTGCTTTCTTCTGCTTTCCCTATCTCTCTCTCCCTTTACTCATGTCTTCTTCTACCTCTCCCTCTCTTCCTGCGTCTCATTCTCGTTCTTTGGTTTATTTTCTCCCTCAGTTTTCTTCACTCTAACTGCATCTCTCTATTTCCCTCTCATTCACCGTCCTCTTCTCTCTTTGCTTCGTTTTCAATCTTCCTCTTGCTGTCATTTTCTAAGCGGGATCGCTTCTCGGCACTGATTGGGCAAACACACTCGGCATAAAAAACGTCCCGCCAAAATGTGAAAAAAATTTAAAAAGTAACAGGACACAAATTCGAATAGAAACTTGTCCTAAATCTCCTCAGAATTTGGCTTGTATTTTTTTGGTAATTGGTTGCTCTCGTTAAGGAGTGTATCGTTTTATGTTGCCAACAAAACAGGTGCTCTCAGGGAGAACCTGAAACCAGCGGTACCGGTATTTAAAAGTTAATTATAGATATTACAAATATTGATAGTTAAACACGGTTTCCTTTGAAAAAATCGTTTATGCGAATGTTACTTGCCACCTAAGATATAATAACCTTCTTTATCCCTCATTCATGCAAATTATGTCGCATTTAAAATCATTATATGAAAGAAATTTTGTCAAGTAATGAAAAACTATTTACAGCTTTACAGTAAGGAACTTGAGTTTTCATTGGCAGTTGTAATTACTATTTCTGCCGCAACTTACTGTTGCACAGTGTTGTTCTACATTAGTTATTTACATGCCATTTTGTTCATCATACGCCACGTAGATCTGAGATATACTAACTCAAAAGTAGGTATATGTGCGTGTTTTGCATTTAAATGATTATTATGCATATTTCACTTCAATGAATGAAGTCATTTCTTGCTTTATTTTTTTCCACATTTAGAAACTTTGTTTGCAAAACTCACATTTTCCCACTATTATGGTTAATTAATTTTAATGTCAACGTCTGACTCAAATCCCAATTGGCATCATTCTTAATGCGCATTCACTGTGGTTACTCGTATTAGATTAATGTAAATTAGTTAAATGAACTCACACAATATTTAAAGGCGTTTGCTAATTGTGTGGGATTAGCTTATCTAATAAATGTAAGCCTTGTTATTGTTTGCATAGGATACTTATGACCTAACGTTGGGGTGACATAACAGAGGGCATGAAGATTTTGGAAAATTAATATTTATAAGTAATATGAGTACTCGGTAGATTCAATGTTAGCGTAAACGGACTTTTCTATCGACCTTGATGAGTCCGAGTGAAGCTTATTTTTATTGTCTTTGCTTGTTTCTTACAATGAAACCATTGTTGCCTTAATTGTATAATTTTCCAATTACCACTGCTTAGTTTTGCTAAGCTTGACTAAAGCTGAATTATATTAAGCAAAATTGGAACAAAGACTGATGCTTTTAGAAGATATTGCGTAATTTCAACTGTCTTTAAGTAATTAGAGTGTGAATCATCTCATTATTAATGATTTCAAAATTTAAAGAGTTATCATTATTATTATTTTTAGGCCTGGAAGCACTGCTACCTTTGCGTATATCTATTTGGCATGATCTTTCAGCCTAACTTTGTATGTGAAGGCTTTTGATGTATCTAAGTACCTCATCAGGCTTTTTGCTCAACATCCCATAGGGATTTGAAGTCACACCACCAAGATGAGAGAATCTCTGCCATGCCAGAGCAACGCATTTGCAGAGAATGTGAACCGGCGTTTCATCCTCCAGCTCACAGAATCGACATATTTTATCATCGGATAGATTTAATTTACTAAGGTGATATCATAGACCACAGTATCCCGTATAGTACCCAGTCAGAGTTCGTAGATCCTCCCTGCTTAGATTATTGATTTTGGCTGATAGTTTCGTTGGCGGAAGTATAAATGGTTTGAGCTTTCTTTGCCCTGGGCAGTAAATCCAGTGACGTTTGAATTGTTTTGTTTCCCAGTTACTTATGGCTTCCTTGGTGTATGCTTTTGTGAGTCCGCAAAAGGTTTCTGGACCATAGAATGCTGCTGTAATACCCTGCTTTGCTAGGTAATCTGTATGTTCATTACCATCATGCCCCTGATGTCCGGAAACCCATTCTAACAAAATTTTGTTTTTGACTCCCAGGTCATTAAGGATTTCAATGCGGCTATTCACTAGCTTATTTAAAGAGTTAGAATAACGTCTCCTAATTTAGTATTTTAGAAAATTTCTCTATTATGATCAAATCACTTAATATTCTCATTCAAGATAACCCAGCCTAGAATTTAAGCCCCATCCTCATACCTGCGTTTATATGGGCACTTTTCTTCTTTTTTTTAAATGATTGATATATTTTGTGCGTTAGGTTAGTATAGATTTCAGACGCCATTGCTATCTTTTTAATATGGTTTATACAAACCGCATACTTAAGAAAAGGAAAGAAAAAATTTCACCCTTTTTCTTCCTTTTTTGGAATTGACTACAGCTTAAGTTTTCGTTCATCAGATATCATTCAATAAATTGGACGTTAGTGCTCACAAGGCTGAGATTAGTTTCTTCTTTGCGGATGTTATGCCATATACAATCTTGTGCAAAGCAAAAGCAGCAAATCAACACAAATGTATAATAATCTTTATCTTTCGTGATAATCAGTTTAAAGATGCGCCTTTTTCTACCTTACATGAAAATGAAATTGTAAGTACCTAAAGTAGATGAGATAGAGCCACCAATAACAAGTAAGTAAGGCTAAGTTCGGGTGTAACCGAATATTACATACTTAGTTAAGAGCTATGGAGACAAAATAAGGAAAATCACCATGTAGGAAAATGAACCTAGGGTAACCCTGGAATGTGGTTGTATGACATGTGTATCAAATGGAAGGTATTAAAGAGTATTTTAAGAGAGAGTAGGCCATAGTTCTATGGATGGACGCCATTTAGGGATATCGCCATAAACGTGGACCAGGGCTGACTCCAGAATTTGTTTGTACGATATGGGTATCAAATGAAAGCTGTTAATGGGTATTTTGAAAAGGAGTGATCCTTAGTTCCATAGGTGGACGCCGTTTCGAGATATCGCCATAAAGGTGGACCAGGGGTGTCTCTAGAATGTGTCTGTACGATATGGGTATCAAATGAAAGGTGTTGCTGAGCATTTTAAAAGGGAGTGGGCCTTAGGTCTATCGGTGGACGCCTTTTCGAGATATCGCCATTAAGGTGAACCAGGGGTGACTCTAGAATGTGTTTGTACGATATGGGTATCAAATGTAAGGTGGTAATGTGTATTTTAAGAGGGAGTGGGCATTAGGTCTATAGGTGGACGCCTTTTCGAGATATCGCCATTAGGGTGGGCCAGGGGTGACTCTAGAATGTTTGTACGATATGGGTATCAAACGAAAGGCGTTACTGAGCAATTTAAGAGGGTGTGGGCATTAGGTCTATAGGTGGACGCCTTTTCGAGATATCGCCATTAGGGTGGGCCAGGGGTGACTCTAGAATGTTTGTACGATAAGGGTATCAAACGAAAGGTGTTACTGAGCATTTTAAGAGGGAGTGGGCATTAGGTCTATAGGTGGACGCCTTTTCGAGATATCGCCATTAGGGTGGGCCAGGGGTGACTCTAGAATGTTTGTACGATATGGGTATCAAACGAAAGGTGTTACTGAGAATTTTAAGAGGGAGTGGACATTAGGTCTATAAGTGGACGCCTTTTCGAGATATCGCCATTAGGGTGGGCCAGGGGTGACTCCGTAATGTGTTTGTACGATATGGATATCAAATTAAAGGTATTAATGAGGGTTTTAAAAGCGAGTGGCCCTTAGGTGTATATGTGAAGGCGTTCTCGCGATATCGACCAAAATGTGGACCAGGTGATCCAGAAAATCATCTGTCGGGTACTGCTAATTTATTTATATATGCCATACCACTAACAGTATTCCTGCCAAGATTCCAAGGGCTGTTGATTTCGCCTTGTAGAACTTTTTCATTTTCTTATACTTAATATGGTAGGTGTCACACCCATTTTACAAAGTTTTTTCCAAAGTTATATTTTGCGTCAATAAACCAATCCAGTTAGCATGTTTCATCCCTTTTTTCGTATTTGGTATAGAATTATGGCATTTTTTTTGATTTATCGTAATTTTCGATATCGATAAAGTGGGCGTGGTTATGGTCGGATTTCGGCCATTTTTTATACCAAGATAAAGTGAGTTCATATAAGTACGTGGGCTAAATTTAGTAAAGATATATCGGTTTTTGCTCAAGTTATTGTGTTAACGGCCGAGCGGAAGGACAGACGGTGGACTGTGTATAAAAACTGGGCGTGGCTTCCACCGATTTCGCCCATTTTCATAGAGAACAGTTACCGTCATAGAGTCTATGCTCCTACCAAATTTGAGAAGGATTGGTAAATTTTTGTTCGACTTATGGCATTAAAAGTATTCTGGACAAACTAAATGAAAATGGGCGGAGCCACGCCCATTTTGAAATTTTCATTTGTTTTTGTATTTTGTTGCATCATATCATTACTGGAGTTGAATTTTGAATTAATTTACTTATATACAGTAAAGATATTAAATTTTTTGTTAAAATTTGAATTAAAAAAAAAATTTTTTTTTAAAAGTGGGCGTGTTCTTCATCCAATTTTGCTTATTTTTATTTAGCACATATATAGTAATAGTAGTAACGTTCCTGCCAAATTTCATCATGATATCTTCAACGACTGCCAAATTACAGCTTGCAAAACTTTTAAATTACCTTCTTGTAAAAGTGGGCGGTGCCACGCCCATTGTCCAAAATATTACTAATTTTCTATTCTGCGTCATAACGTCAACCCACCTACCAAGTTTCATCGCTTTAACCGCCTTTGGCAATGAATTATCGCATTTTTTCGGTTTTTCGAAATTTTCGATATCGAAAAAGTGAGCGTGGTTATAGTCCGATATCGTTCATTTTAAATAGCGATCAGAGATGAGTGCTCAGGAATCTACATACCAAATTTCATCAAGATACCTCAAAATATACTCAAGTTATCGTGTTAACGGGCAGACGGACGGACGGACGGACATGGCTCAATCAAATTTTTTTTCGATACTGATGATTTTGATATATGGATGTCTATATCTATCTCGATTCCTTTATACCTGTACAACCAACCGTTATCCAATCAAAGTTAATATACTCTGTGAGCTCTGCTCAACTGAGTACAAAACAAGTAAGGAAGGCTAAGTTCGGGTGCAACCGAACATTACATACTCAGTTGAGAGCTGTGGAGACAAAGTAAGGGAAAATCACCATGTTGTAAAAAGAACCTAGGGTAACCCTGGAATGTGTTTGTATGACATGTGTATCAAATGGAAGGAATTAAAGAGTATTTTAAGAGAAAGTGGGCCATCGTTCTATAGATGGACGCCATTTGGGGATATCGCCATAAATGTGGATCAGGCCTGACTCTAGAATTTGTTTGTACGATATGTGTATCAAATGAAATGTGTTAATGATAATTTTAAAAGGGAGTGGGCCTTAGTTCTATATGTGGACGCCTTTTCGAGATATCGCCATAAACGTGGACCAGGGGTGACTCTAAAATTTGTTTGTACTATATGGGTATCAAATGAAAGGTGTTAATGAGTATTTTGAAAGGGAGTGGGCCTTAGTTCTATAGGTGGACGCCTTTTGGGAATATCGTTATAAAAGTGGACCAAGGTTGATTCTAGAATGCGTTTGTACAATATGGGTATCAAACGAAAGGTGTTAATAAGTGTTTTAAAAGCGAGCGGGCCTTAGTTCTATAGGTGGACGCCTTTTCGGAATATCGTTATAAAAGTGGACCAGGGGTGACTCTAGAATGCGTTTGTACAATATGGGTATCAAATGAAAGGTGTTAATGAGTATTTTAAAAGGGCGTGGGCCTCAGTTCTATAGGTGGACGCCTTTTCGAAATATCGCCATAAAGGTGGGCCAGGGGTGACTCTAGAATTTGTTTGTACGATATGGGTATCAAATGAAAGGTGATAATGAGTATTTTAAAAGGGCCTGGGACTTAGTTCTATAGGTGGACGCCTTTTCGAAATATCGCCATAAAGGTGGGCCAGGGGTGACTCTAAAATTTGTTTGTACTATATGGGTATCAAATGAAAGGTGTTAATGAGTATTTTAAAAGGGCGTTGGCCTTAGTTCTATAGGTGGACGCCTTTTCGAAATATCGCCATAAAGGTGGGCCAGGGGTGACTCTAGAATTTGTTTGTACGATATGGGTATCAAATGAAAGGTGATAATGAGTATTTTAAAAGGGCGTGGGACTTAGTTCTATAGGTGGACGCCTTTTCGAAATATCGCCATAAAGGTGGGCCAGGGGTGACTCTAGAATTTGTTTGTACGATATGGGTATCAAATGAAAGGTGTTAATGAGTATTTTAAAAAGGAGTGGGCCTTAGTTCTATATATGACCGCCTTTTCGAGATATCGCCATAAATGTGGACCAGGGTGACCCAGAACATCATCTGTCGGGTACCGATAATTCATTTATGTATGTAATACCACGAACAGTATTCCTTCAAAGATTCCAAGTGCTTTTGATTTCGCCCTGCAAAACTACTTCATTTTCTTCTACTTAATATGGCAGGTGTCACACCCATTTTACAAAGTTTTTTCTAAAGTTATATTTTGCGTCAATAGACCAATACAATTACCATGTTTCATCCCTTTTTTCGTATTTGGTATATAATTATGGCATTTTTTTCATTTTTCGTAATTTCCGATATCGAAAAAGTGGGCGTGGTCATAGTCGGATTTCGGCCATTTTTTACACCAATACAAAGTGAGTTCAGATAAGTACGTGAACTGAATTTAGTAAAGATATATCGATTTTTGCTCAAGTTATCGTGTTAACGGCCGAGCGGAAGGACAGACGGTCGACTGTGTATAAAAACTGGGTGTGGCTTCAACCGATTTCGCCATTTTTCACAGAGAACAGTTATCGTCCTAGAATCTAAGCCTCTACCAAATTTCACAAGGATTGGTAAATTTTTGTTCGACTTACGGCATTAAAAGTATCCTAGACAAATTAAATGAAAAAGGGCGGAGCCAGGCCCATTTTGAAATTTTCTTTTATTTTTGTATTTTGTTGTACCATATAATTACTGGAGTTGAAAGTTGGCATAATTTACTTATATACTGTAAAGATATTAACTTTTCTTTTAAAATTTGAATTTAAAAAAATTTTTTTTTTAAAAGTGGGCGTGGTCGTTCGATTTTGCTACTTTTTATTAAGCAGACATATAGTAATAATAGTAACGTCCATGCCAAATTTCATCATTATATCTTCAACGACTGCCAAATTACAGCTTGCAAAGCTTCTATATTACCTTCTTTTAAAAGTGGGCGGTGCCACGCCCATTGTCCAAAATTTTACTAGTTTTCTATTCTGCGTCATAAGTTCAACTCATCTACCAAGTTTCATTGCTCAATCCACATTTGGTAATGAATTATCGCACTTTTTCGATTTTTCGAAATTTTCGATATCGAAAAAGTGGGCGTGGTTATTGTCCGATATCGTTCATTTTAAATAGCGATCTGAGATGAGTGCCCAGGAACCTACATACCAAATTTCATCAAGATACCTCAAAATTTACTCAAGTTATCGTGTTAACGGGCAGACGGACGGACGGACGGACGGACATGGCTCAATCGAATTTTTTTTCGATACTGATGATTTTGATATATGGAAGTCTATATCTATCTCGATTCCTTTATACCTGTACATCCAACCGTTATCCAATCAAAGTTAATATACTCTGTGAGCTCTGCTCAACTGAGTATAAATACTGAAATGATGTGGATGACGAGTTGAGTAGGTTTAGCCATGTTCGTCTGTCTGTCGGTCCGCCTGTCCTTTTGTCTGAGATATCTTGATAAATTTTGTGAGCAGGCATATTTGGGTGTGCCATCAGACGTTTGTTCGGACAAACCGACCAGCCGAATCGGATTTTTGTTATATCTTCCTAAATTTATCAGATTGAAACTTCATCCCATCAAATGCTTTCGCACGTATATAGCAAATATTGTTTTCTGGAAAAATCGAAGAGATCAGTCGTATTTATAGCATATAGCTCATACAATCGATTATTCAGGTAAGAAACTCTTCGTAATTTCTGCCTCATTTTAACAGCTAGGAGCTTCAAATTTCATAAAATACTTACGTTTACGTCATAAATAGCTCAGATAAGTGATTCATAATGGTAGCTATCTCCTTTAGACAATAAGAAACGTGAAACTTGTTGTAAGGGTTGCCGATCTATTTTTATACTCAGCTGAGCAGAGCACACAGAGTATATTAACTTTGTTCGCATAACGGTAATCCGTAGCGGCATAAACTAATCGAGATATATATAGCCTTCTATATATCAAAATGATCGGGGTGAAAAAAGAAATTCATTTAGCCATGTCCGTTCGTCCGTCCATCTGTCCATCCGCCTATAAACACGATAACTTAAGTAAATTTTGAGGTATCTTGATGTAATTTGGTACATGGGTTCCTAGCCGCTCATCTCAGATCGCTATTTAAAATGAACGAAATCGGACTACAACCACGCACACTTTTTCGATATCGAAAATTTCGAAAAACCGAAAAAGTGCGATAATTCATTACCAAAGAGGGGTAAAGTGATGAAACTTGGTAGGTGGGTTGACCTTATGACGCAAAACATAAAAGTAGTAAACTTTTGGACAATGGGCGTGGCACCGCCCACTTTTAAAAGAAGGTAATTTAAAAGTTTTGCAAGCTGTAATTTCGCAGTCGTTGAAGATATCATGATGAAATTTGGCAGGAACGTTGCTCCTATTACTATATGTGCGCTAGATAAGAATTAGCAAAATCGGATGACGAACACGCCCACTTATAAAAAAAATTTTTTAAAGTCGAATTTTAAAAAAATTTTAAATCTTTACAGTATATAAGTAAATTATGCCAACATTCAACTCCAGTAATGATATGGTGCAACAAAATACAAAAATAAAACAAAATTTCAAAATGGGCGTGGCTGCGCCCTTTTTCATTTAATTTGTCTAGGATACTTTTAATGCCATAAGTCGAACAAAAATTTACCAATCCTTGTGAAATTTGGTAGGGGCTTAGATTCTAGGACGATAACTGTTTTCTGTGAAAAAGGGCGAAATCGGTTGAAGCCACGCCCAGTTTTTATACATAGTCGACCGTCTGTCCTTCCGCTCGGCCGTTAATACGATAACTTAAGCAAAAATCGATATATCTTTACTAAACTTAGCCCACGTACTTATCTGAACTCACTTTATCTTGGTATAAAAAATGGCCGAAATCCGACTATGACCACGCCCAATTTTGCGATATCGAAAATTGCAAAAAATGAAAAAAATGCCATAATTCTGTACCAAATATGAAAAAAGAGATGAAACATGGTAATTGGATTGGCTTATTGACGCAAAATGTAGCTTTAGAAAGAACTTTGTAAAATGGTTGTGACACCTACCATATCAGTTAGAAGAAAAGGAAAAAGTTCTGCAGGGCGAAATCAAAAGCCCTTGGAATCTTGGCAGGAAAACTGTTCGTGGTATTACGTATATAAATAAATTAGCGATACCTGACAGATAATGTTCGGGGTCGCCATTATCCACATTTTGGTCGATATCTCGAAAACGCCGTCACATATACAACTAAGGGCCACTCCCTTTTAAAACCCTCATTAAAATAAAATAAATGTAAGGCGCGATAACCTCCGAAGAGATCTAAGGCCGAGCTTCTCTTCCAATTTGCGTCGTGCTCCTCTTGATTTTCCTTACAAATTGGCCGGACGGGACCTACATGTTTTATGCCGACTGCGAACGGCATCTGCAAAGCAGATGAGTTTTCACTGAGAGCTTTTCATGGCAGAAATACACCCGGAGTGCTTGCCAAACACTGCCGAGGGGCGACCCCGCTTAGAAAAATTTTCTTCTAATTGAAAAATCTTATTTCTAAAATTTTGATGTTGCTTTGCCCGGGAGTTGAACCCAGGGCATACGGTGTGATAGGCGGAGCACGCTACCCATCACACCACGGTGGCCGCCAACCCTCATTAATACCTTTAATTTGGTACCCATATCGTACAAACAATTCATAAGGTCACCCCTGGTCCACCTTTATGGCGTTGTCTCGAAAAGTGGTCCACCTATAGAACTAAGGCCCACTGCATTTTAAATAATCATTAGCACCTTTAATTTGATACTCATATCGTACAAACAAATTCTAGAGTCGCCCCTGGTCCATCTTTATGGCGATATCCTGAAATTGCGTCCCCCTTTAGAACTATGGCGCACTCCCTTTTAAAATACTCTTTAATACCTTCCATTGAAACCAATATCATACAAACACATTCCAGGGTTACCCTAGGTTCATTTTGCTAAATGGTTATTTTCCCTTATTTTGTCTCCGAAGCTCTCAGCTGAATATGTAATGTTCGGTTACACCCGAACTTAGCCTTCCTTACTTGTTTTTAGTTATATTTATCGAAAATATAATTATATACATCAATTCTCTATATATTACACATATTATATAGCACACTTTTCGGACATTACGAATAGGATAAGATTATTTTTTCAGCTCCATTCATGAGCAGTATGAAGTCTTCGGTGCAGCCGAACACAGTGCCGTCTCTACTTATTAAATATAAAATGTATAAAACAAAATAAAATTTTCATACGCGAGAAACAAATTTATGGCAAAAACTGGTTGTTCACCCAATGACAAACAATTTTTTCAAAAAAGTGAATACCAGCGCTAAATTTTATTACAAAAATAAGTTTTAAATGAAACTTGTTTAGTACAACAACGACACAAAATAATACTCAAGGTTCGTTATTAATGCTCCTGTAAATAGTCCTGAACCCTTCTGAGACCCACACCGGGTTATTTAAATGAAATTTTCTTAGTTGAAGCTAATATGACATGAAACGGTTTCTCCCCGTTATGGAACATCAGTAGCTGAGATCACTACTCGAAGCACAAACACATATTTTATTTGGAGCTCTATTAATACTCGAAGAAAAAGGTTCGTTTTCAAAACAATGGGTTTTCGTTTTAGCTTTGCGCCGCTTCATACTAAGCAATACAAAATATTGTTATCGCAACTGCTTAAAGTTTTGAAAACTGCCAATTATAGATTTGCATGGAAACTATTGCTTGCCACGGAGGTTCCGTTAAGTGTATCTTTGACGAGTTATCTGTTCGTTATCAGATTTGTTTGAAGTGTTATCGAGACAACCGTTACCGACAAGTTATAGGCTTGTTAGAAGTAAGTTATTGGCGAGTTATTGATTTGTTATAGACGAGGTTCCAACGTGCTATCGATTTTTTGTGAAAATGTTTACTATCGATAACAACTTTAACTGGCTGCTATCGGTTTTATATCGTTGGGTATGGGTGCATTGTTGACGATTGCTGACTACAATTAAATTTTTTTTATATATCTTGAACCAAATTTTTTTTTGCATTCATATTGCTACCAGCTTCTTGTAGATTAATCCATAATATAACCCAAGGTTCTATCACTAACGGTTCCATTATAAACGGTTAAGGCACTACGTTTTCCATAACTACTGTCAATTCTTTTATATCTCTAAAAAGCAACCCACATGACAAAGATTTGCAATATTTTGGCATGGAAATTTTGACGTTTTGACCTTGACGAAAATTGTGAATTAATCTTCAGGAAAAAGTTTAGAAAAATCTTGCCTGGTTCAAGAGATATACACAGGTTGACAGATGTTATCGATAAACCGATTAACCACGTAGCGCCTTAACCCTTATTGATGGAACCTTGAATCAAATAGAGGATCAATCTACATTAGGTAGCTATGTGAACGCAAAACAAAAAATGTTTGAATTTTGCCATATCCACAAAAAGGAGTTAATAGTCAGCACTGATCGATCATCCTTTAGATCGCGGGTGGAAAATGTAAAGTTAATGAAAAACCTTGAGTCAAATTGTGGATTAATCTTTAAGTAGGTGGCTGTATGATGCAAAACAAAACGTTGAAATTTAATTTAAAATTTTGCTTGATTCAAGAGATATAGGGAATTTAAAGTGCTGGATAATTTGTGTACCGATACATTTTTACATTCAAGGCTTAATGATGGAACCTTACGTCACTTTGTGGATTAAGAGATTTTAATTTTATTCCGACTTTCGAGAGATTTTTACAATTTTTTTTTATCGGCCTATTGATAAAGTATTCAAGGTGATGATGAAGGCGTAGCACCCTTCGAAATGGATACATCTGCGCAGCTATGGCAGGTTGTCTGAAAAATGTTCTACTTATTATTCAAAAAAAAAAATTATAGAAAAATTAAAAAAACAATAATCATTACAAAAAATTATTTTTCTGGCCTTGAGCTCGTTTCGAACCTTGAGAAATCTTTACGTTATTTTTCAAGCTCTGTAGTGGGAGGGTAGTACTCCGCCTACCACAGTGAAGATCCTGGGTTCATGCCTCGGGCAAATGAACATACAAATTTTAGAAACAAGTTTTTTTAGTTGCAAGAACATTTTTCTAAGTGGAGTCGGTGTTCGAAAAAAGTAGCTCCCATCCCACCAATTTGTAGGAAAAACTAAAAAAGGGATCGCGGCGCAAATTGTAAGAGAAACTCTGCCTAAAATATCTGCGGATGCCATCGCGTCTTACATTTATTTATTTATTTTTTTTTTTTTTATAAAGCAAATTTTTCAAATTATGGTAGTTTAATCTACTAATGAAGATAATCTGGTTACGTGTAAACTAGGTCTAAAATATATGTGTTTTGGAATACGTTCGGTTAAAAAAATTTATATATGTATTTTTAGTTGAATTTTTCTTTTTCCATAGGCTAATCCGATGTAATTTCTTTTTTCACCAGAAAATAAAATCGAAATGCCCCTGAAGATGATAAAAAAGTTTTAGCGAAACGTCGGGAAAAATAGTGGAGTGTTTGATTTGCACTAATCAGCGGTTAGATCGGATTAGCCTATGGAAAAAGAAAAATTCAACTAAAAATAGATATGTAGGTCTAAAATATTTTCGGAATCAATATCTCTCTCAATTTCTTTGCACAAGAGGTGCACAATGCAATATAAATCAATTTCAATTGCAAAATGTGCCGACACCCTTAGCCAAAGCAAATGTCAAATTCTTCTTCTTATGATTTGCATGCAACAAAATTTTGGGAGTTGGCTACTTTTCCATATCAGATGGCGCCAGTGTCGCTCAATCTACCGTTTTCCATAAAAATAAGTGCAATCTACTCATAATGCATTGTGTTAAACTCATCTATATGAAAAACTGCTTATGTGTCGGGCCTTTAATTATTCGCGGTCACTTCCCACACATTATTATTCTCTTTCGTTTAGTATGTGCTGAACAAGCAGAGTAGCAACATCAGAGGAGGCCATTGTTTATTTTCGTGTTTCCAAACAGATATTTTGAAAACAAGCGCAAAATGTTTTAATGGTTAATTATGAGCAATATAACTTGTTTAATTTTAACAAAATAGTATTTATATGGCAATTTGCGTACCTATTATTTATTGAGTGTTTGCAAACATGCGGCGGCCACCGTGGTGTGATGGTAGCGTGCTCCGCCTATCACACCGTATGCTGGGTTCGCACCCCGGGCAAAGCAACATCAAAATTTTAGAAA
The DNA here is from genome assembly GCF_040869045.1 of Eurosta solidaginis. Lineage (NCBI taxonomy): Eukaryota > Metazoa > Arthropoda > Insecta > Diptera > Tephritidae > Eurosta > Eurosta solidaginis. The sequence goes on from NC_090323.1 coordinate 172,886,593, forward strand.
TAAGGTTTTTCAATTAGAAGAAAATTTTTCTTAACGGGGTCGCCCCTCGGCAGTGTTTGGCTAGCGCTCCGGGTGTATTTCTGCCATGAAAAGCTCTCAGTGAAAAATCATCTGTCTTGCAGATGCCGTTCGGAGTCGGCATAAAACATGTAGGACCCGTCCGGCCAATCTGTGGGGAAAATCAAGAGGAGCACGACGCAAATTGGAAGAGAAGCTCGGCCTTAGATCTCTTCGGAGGTTATCGGGCCTTACATTTTTTGTTTTTTTTTTTTGCAAACATGCATTCATATTTCCTACATCATTGCTTTTTTTCAACTACTAAACAGCCACCAGCATAATGATTTTACTCTTACTAACACATCCACAGTTTCAGTTTAGGTGACCACTGGTGTATACTATGACATTCTCAATTTGGTAACCGTGTAAATGTAGTGGTGCCCACCGCTGTTCATGAGTTTTGATGCAAAAGCGAACACCCAGCACAATCGCGCAATTTGTTGCGTTTGTAAGTATAAAAGAACTTAAGGCTTAGTAGTTGTTACTTATTTCGGCTTGCATATTCACATGCAACATTTCTCGAAACACTATTATAAACAATACCATTCATTAGAAAAATTCTTGCTAACATATTTTGTTAAAATGCAGTTTTCAAATGTGAAAAATCTTAGAAAAGTACCAACGAGTGGGAGAAATTATTGCACTTATAAATTATGAAAGCACTCATAGCCAAAACACATGTCCAATTCTTCCTCTTATGCTTTTCGTGCAATCAGAGTTGGAAGTTGGCTACTTATTTATCTTAGATATCGCTGGTGATGCGCTATTTGTCACTCTCCACTACTCATCTGTCGGCGCACGATGCTGCATCAAAAATCACCATTACAAATAGCGTTATCCGGTAAAAATACAGCTGGGTATATATATTTATATTTTTTCGACAATACTTACCCAAAATATGTTCCTTTTAGTAACAACAAGATATAATTTTGGTTAGATAGGCTTAATTTTTTTTTTTATTTTTGTTTTATTTTTTTACACTTTTTAAATATATATTTATATAATTCTTTTGGAGGACTTTGAAATATATATACTTTTTTGAAACACTTTGCTTTAACTACTGGTAATTTACTAAAATTTAAGCAAGTTTACATAGACAATTTATTATTAGAATTAAAATGAATAAAACTTCTTTCTTCTTCTTCTCAAGTTTTTGGTGTTTAAGAGACTAGGAATTCCATTATACTTAAGTACATCATAAATTATTAACCTTAAAATAAAACTCAAGTTAAAACGAAAATGAATGTATAGTAAACAAACATTTTTATGACACTATTGATTTTTCCACGCCTCTTTTAAAGATCATGAACAATTTTCCGTTCTAACCCATAATAAAAAAAAAAAACTGTTCTTTAATGAAATCTTAGATGGGCAGTTTTCACACAAGTTTTGGACTATTTTTGCTGCCGTAAGGCTTGATTTTCTCCAAAAGCGGTGCCGCTATATAACGAACGCTAAAGAGCGGCCAGGATACTCACTTTTGTGAGCCGCACCGCTTTATTGCAAACTTTGAACACTTCCCGACAGGCTTGAAAACCGCCTAAAAAATCGAAGCGGTTTGGTTCAGTGATTCGAACAATTTTGGCAAAATTTGAACCGATTCATGAACTGGTTCCCAGGTACCTGTGAATTGCCGAACTGGTTCGGTTCAAATAGTTCAACCCATTTATACTAAGTGGTAAATTACCAACTAGAGATGTCCAATGATAAAAGTTGCATTCAGATGATCACTACTACTAAAGCAACTTGGGATCGAATTTGTTTTCAGAATGCCATGACATTGCCCGGGCTTTTGAAAGTATCTCCAAATGGGCTCTTATGAATGGTCTTAATTTTATCGAAGTACGTCCAGTACGCTAGTTGGAACGGCTGCATGTTGAATTGCTCGAAAATTACACATCCACCCTTAGAAGAAGCATAGTGTTAACATATGCAGCGAGATTCAATGCGGTCATAGAAGTATGCGTCACCAAACATGGGGAGAACAGACTACTGAATTTCGTAGTTGCCCTTCGATCGGGATCCAAGAGCTGAGATAGCGGTGAAAGTTTCGCGACAGGGGTGTGAAATGGCAGAGGAGGCTATACACTTAAACTCCTGGCGTCCAACGTTAATGGGCGTGGCAGGGTCTGCGGTTGTAGAATATTTCAGGCCAAAGTGGGAGCCGTAGCCAAAGTAGGTAGAAACATTAGGGGTTGTGTAGCGCAATATATAGCTTCTCCAACCCAATTGTCAACCTCACCTTCGAGCGGCGAATCCCGTTTCACTAACAGACGAGGCTCTGGCGACCCCAAGCTCCCCATGGAACTTGGGTGTGGGGAGGGAGGGATGGCCTGAAGGTTTAATGTGGCCATATAAATCGTTCCCGAGATGGTCGGGCCAGCACCTTAATGGTGCTGTGTTACCGGAGCGTATCGGATCTGTATCCGACAAAGGACCATCACATCGATAACACTCCCCTAAGCCTTCGTGGAGTAACCTAATCGCTACAACAACAACAACAAGGTAATCATGCCGAATCCAACGGAATCTGCAAGGCAGATGAGTTTTCACTTAGAGCTTTTCATGACACAACTACACTCGGAGTGCTTGCCAAACATTGTGGATTGGCGACCGCGCTTAGAAAATTTTTCTTCTAATTGACTAAACTTGTTTCTAAATTTTTGTTTTCCCGGGCGTGAACTCAGGATCTTTGGTGTGCTAGGCGGAGTACGCTTACATCACACCACGGCGGCCGCCGCAGAAGGAAAAGATTTTTAGATAATCGAGCAAGCGGGACAGGCGTTGAACTAGGCTCTCAGGACCTTAGAGAGATAAGTTACTATTTTCTCTTAAAATAGGGGACTAAAGTCTTATGATAGGGACTCTGACTAGATATTGCCTTCTGTCGTCACATGATTATAGACTAGGCCTCATCAGCGATAGCAGTTAGCAGTGTGCTCGCGTCCGGTGCTTGCTTCAACTATGATACTTAGGAAGACTTTCAAATATTTGGCGATGTGTATGCTATGAGTATAGCTGTGGAAAAAGACGTTGAAGAATGACATCCGCAATATTTATAAGACTTATAATTACTTTTACAATGCAACATTTTTGATATCTTACACAACCGCTGGCGGTAAATGGCAGCACCGCTTTCGGCGAAAAAAATCCTTTAGTGAAAACATAACACACAGTGGCTGATGTTGTAGTTATTTCGGCCTGATAAGTGTTCTTCTTGAATAACTTGTTTTCATTTCACTATTAAAAATGCATCCTCCCCTAGTTTAAGTTCGATTCTAGTCGTCGAATCTTTTGGTCGTGTATGCCTGAATCTGTTTGTATAATGATCTGTTCAATTGTTCTCATTTTTGTCATTGTTATTTTTATTAAAAAAAAATTTAAAAAATATTGGTAACTGCCCTTTTATGATAAAATATCCAAATAACATTGAGTTGAATTAAATAGGCACAATGTATAAAATCGGATCCTAAATTATTTTCATGCACTTACAGATGTTACAACTCTTTATATGTGTATATATGTATGTACTATATATGTATATATTTAAACAATACACCCGCTTTTTATTATAATTTATTTGTTATTATTTACTATCTACGCGTTCTCAGAATATTCTCATTACTCCATAATCATTATACATACATATTATATTATACATATATATTATTTTTATTAATATACTGTTTGTATATATGCACACATAAATTCTAACATATATATTTTGACATT